>NC_137784.1:48663376-49263376 GCF_963455305.1 Plecotus auritus | reverse complement strand
AATTATTGATACGTTAGAGCTTATTTCTGCTATTTTATTATTATTTTCTTTGATTTCTGTTTCTTCTTTCACTGTTTTTTCTTTATTTCCTGCAGTATATGTGAACATTTATTAAGATTCCATCTTGATTTATTTGTAGTGTTTTTGTATAGTCTTTTTTTAAAATATATTTTATTGATTTTACAGAGGGGAAGGTAGAGGGGTAGAGACTTAGAAACATCGATGAGAGAGCAACATGGATCACCTGCCTCCTGCACACCCTGTTAAAGTGTGAGAATTTTTGAGCACTCTAGAGAGGCCGTGGACCAAGCCCCAGATAGAGTTGTCAGTGCTGACAACAGGCCAGGCCTTGAGATATGGTCTCATGGCCCCTTCCCTGTTGCACCTCACAAAATAGCCTTGCAAGATAGAACACTGTCAGCTTTCTGAAGAACAGGATGACCCTATGAATAACATGGTCATCAATGGCATGACCCTGACATTACTTGGGAAAAACTGTTTTGTCTTAGGTTGCTTGCTCTGCAAAAACAGGATGTGGTTAATGGGCTTAAAAGTGGTCCTGCATAAAGGGTCGTGGCTGCTCTCTGGACTCCCTGCATGGAGAAAGGCAGAGCAGTCGCCGGCCGGCTATTAAAAGCTCCCTAAATTTTAATTTGGTTTGGACTCCAGTGATCGTTCACTTGCGTTCGCTCCACAACAACCCCCTACCGGGGATGTGTCCACAACCAAGGTACATGCCCTTGACCAGAATCGAACCTGGAACCCTTCAGTTAGCAGGCTGATGCTCTATCCACTGAGCCAAACCGGTTAGGGCTGTATAGTCTTTTTTTTAAGTAGTAACAAATAATTCCTTTTTCAATTATATAATTTATTTTATTTTATTTTATTATGTTTTCAAAATTTTATTGAATTTACTGGGGTGACATTGGTTAATAAAATTATATAGGTTTCAAGTGTATGTTCTATAATACATCATCTATCTACTATATTGTGTGTTCACCACCCAAAGTCAAGTCTCTTTCCATCACCATTTATCCCCCTTTACCCTCTTCTACCTCTCCCTACTGCCCTTTCCTTCTAGTAATCATCATACTATTGTCTGTGTCTATGAGTATTTTTTTGCTTAATCTCTTCACCTTTTTTACCCAATCTCCATTCCCCCTCCCCTCTGAAAGCTGTCAGTCTGTTCTTTTTATCTATAAGTATTTTTCTATTTTGTCTGTTTGTTTATTCTGTTCATCAGATTCCACATATAAGTGAAATCATATGTTATTTGTCTTTCTGTTGCTGGATTATTTTCCTTAGCATAATACTCTTTTAAAAATTGTTATTTGTCAATATAGTAGTCTATTTGCTGAGGTGTTTTTCAAACTATTTTTTGCAAAGACTGCCATATGTAGTCACTGAAGTCTCTGTTCCTTTAGATTATGTTCAGCTAATATTTTGATATAGATTTCATGAGTGTCAAGAGTTAAAAAATTAGATAGATGGACATGTCCCTAGCCTTGTCCCAGAGCAAATAGAATGAACAGCTGAAACGAATAACATCCAACCCGAATTGGCAAAGGAGACTCAGCTGGTGAGACAGTTTGCAGCCGGGAAGGGCAGAGGATCCTGGGAGAAAGGTAAAATCAAGATCTGTGCAGGAGAGTCTGCCAGACCTCTGAGCCCAGAGGGTCAGAGGGAATCTACTCAGCACCAAGCTGCATCCCTGGAGACAGGCACAGCATCTGATGATGGAAAGAAGGTCCACAGGACTGCTGGATGGCAGGGGATTCTAGATCTGGGTCCACAGTCACGAAAGGCTGAACCCAGAGCAGGCAGCCTGAAGGGCTGATGAGACCACCCAGTGCTAGCAGGAGAGGAGTGTGCAGAGGCGCAGTCATTCCCCTCTCTGTGGCTGGTGCCTTTCTTCACTGAACCTAGTTCATAGGACCTTTCGGATACAGATACTTATCTGTGGCTGAGGTGCAGGAGAAGGTGTGAACTGTGGAATCTGGGGAGAGGAGGGAGTCCAGGAGAAGTGGCAGTGAGTCTGGCGCTGAGTCATACCTGAGCCCAGGACCTGGGCAGCCATTTTGTCCTGAAGAGCTAGCACCTCCCTCCAGTCTCCAGGCAACCAATACAGCCACATCCAGATTCCACCCTGAATGGCACAAAGGATTAAAAAAAAAATCTAAATAGTCCCTGAGAGTCCAAAGGGACTGGCCTAAAGAGAGTCCTTCAGTCCCAGCAAGAGGAAACTGAGAAATAGTACAGACAGAAGACTGGGATCTTAAGCCAGTCAAAGGAACGCCACTTCACTTTTTCATTTTTATTTTTATTATTTTATTATTATTTTGTTATCTCTTTTTTCTTCTTTTTTCTTTGTTTTCCTGTTTTTGTTTGTTGCTTTATTTTCTATTTCTTTTTGCATCATTTTCCCATCACTCTATTTTATTTTTGTTTGCTATTTTTTTATTTTTATACCATTTTTGAAATCAATTTTTGTAAATTTATTATTATTATTATTATTATTATTATTATTACTATTAATTATTTTCTTCTCATTCTCTTTTTTCTTATCCACTCATCCCCTTTCCACTCCCTCTATACTGAACTGAGGTCCTCCCCATATTCATCCAATTCTTAACCTTATTTTCTGTATATAAGCTCAGCCTCTACAGATTCTGCTCCCACCCTCTTTCCAGGTGTTTGGTGTTTGTATTTTTTTGGTTTATCTATTGGTTCTGTGGTGTTTTCCATATATATATATATATATATATATATATATATATATATATATACATACATATATATATATATATATATATATATATATATATATATTCTCCTTTTTATTTTCTCTTATCTTTTTCTCTCTCTTCAATATCATTTGTGCACTCTTTGCTCTCCCCTAATTATCTTTTCTCATATGGTCACTTATAGTGGGGTTATTGGTGTCGTGAGTACATTCGTGCTTTGTTTCCTCTGTGTTGTGTCTTGTCAAGGTGAATTTTATCCTGTCTGGCCAGGTGCTAGAGAACAAGCCACATAAAAAGACACCTGTAGCCAAAACCGGTTTGGCTCAGTGGATAGAGTGTCGGCCTGCGGACTGAAAGGTCCCGGGTTTGATTCCTGTCAAGGGCATGTACCTTGGTTGCGGGCACATCCTCAGTGGGAGGTGTGCAGGAGGCAGCTGATCGATGTTTCTAGCTCTCTATCCCTCTCCCTTCCTCTCTGTGAAATATCAATAAAATATATTTTTTTAAAAAAAAGACACCTGTAGAGGAAACTCCATCCACAAATGGGTCAATAACACACCAGACCCAACTACAGAGGCAGGAAGAAGGTGGCAGTGAGGGAGAGAGTGTGAGTGAGTGAGGGAGCAAAAGAGGAGTGTGTGGTCATGTGGTGTGTGTGTGTGTGTGTGTGTGTGTGTGTGTGTGTGTGAGAGAGAGAGAGAGAGAGAGAGAGAGAGAGAGAGAGAGAGGCACAATTATATCCCACAGGACCATCAGGGGAAGGCTAACCAGGCTCACCTAACTAGGCAGACTCTGCTATCATTGGAAACAGTACCAGGACACCAGCTCATCCTCGGAGGCCTCGCCTTTTTGAAGGGGAGAGCTGCTGTAATGGGATCCCAGCCTCACCTCCACCCAGGGTGCCCTCAGAGAACAACTGGGACTCTACAACCACCCCCGCCAGGGACCTGCTACCTCAGCTATGGTCCCACGGTCAACAAGTCTCCAGCAACCCCGGGTGCAGGCTCCCGTGAATTCTGAAGCATGCTCCCCTCTGACCGGCCCAATGCTTTAGCCTAGGGCACTGCAACCACGTGAGCAGCAGACACATGAGCAGCACACTCCTGTCCAAGGAGCAGCAGCCCTGTGAGCAGCCTACCCCCATCCAAGGAGGAGCAGCTGTGCACAGCCCACACACTGCACCTGTCCAAGGAGCAGCAGCTGCACGAGCAACCTGCCCCCATTCGAGGAGCAGCAGCCGCACGAGGAGCCTTCCCCCATCCAAAGAGGAGCAGCTGTGTGAGCAGACACCCCTGTACAAAGAACAACAGCACCGCAAGCAGCCCACCCCCATTTGAGGAGCAGCAATCGCTTGAGCAGCCCGACTCAGTCCAAGGAGCAGCAGGCACATGAGGAGACTGCTCATGTCTGAGGAGCAGCAGCCACATGCAGCCTGTCCAATAAGCAGCAGCTGGGAGAGCGGCCTGCCCCCATCTGAGGATCAGTAGCTGCATGTGCACCTCACTGCCACCTGAGGAGTAGCAGCCACGCAAGCAGCCTGTCCCCCATCCAAGGAGCAGAAGCTCTGTGAGTAGCCTGCACCTCTACAAGGAGCCACAACCATGCAAGCAACCTGCCCCTGTCCAAGAAGTGGCAGCCTCACGAGCAGCCCACCTCATCTGAGGAACAGCAGCAGCAGCATGCAGCCAGCCCTGATCCAAGGTGCAGCTGCCACGTGAGGAGCCCACCACTGTCCAAGGAGCAGCAGCCGCAGGCAACCTGCCCCCATCTGAAGAGCAGCAGCCTCATGATCAGCCCACCCCATCCAAGGAATAGCAGCTGTGCAAGCAGCTTCCCACACAAGCCAGAAGAGACACCACTGCTGCGAACAGGACCCACCAGAGGAGCCGCTGCCAAATGAGGAGCAGCCGCTTCTGTGACTGCCTGAGTTGCAACCACAGTCTGAGGAGCCACAGCCACCCAAGAAGCAGCCCCTGCATGACTCAACATCTAGATCGGTGACACCAAAAATGGGTAGACAAAGAAACCCCCAAAGGAAAGAAATGGAGGAATAGCGAGAAAAGCATATAAGTGAAACAGAGGCATGCAAGATGTCAGAAAAAGAATTCAGAATAAGGGTCATAGATTTCATAAACCAGATGGAAGAAAAAATCAACACCTTATGTAAGAATCAAGAAGAAATGGATAAAAATATCAACAACTTATGTAAGAATCAAGAAGAAATGAAGAGTGATATAGCTGCAATAAAAAACACCATGGAAAGTTGCAACAGTAGACTATGAGAAGTGGCGGACCGAATTAGCAAATTAGCAGACAGGGAAGCAATATACACCCAAACTGAATGGCAATTGGAGAAAAGAATAAAAAGAGAGGAGGAGAGCCAAAGGGAACTTTGGGATAACATGAAATGAAGCACAATACGAATAATAGGGGTGTCAGAATGACAGGAAGAGGAACAAGGGTTAGAAAACCTATTTGAAGAAATAATATCAGAAAACTTCCTTGATGTGGGGAAGAAAAAAGTCACACAAGCATAGAGAGTCCCAAACAATATGAACCCAAAAAGGCCAACACCAGAACTGTCATAATTACAATGGCAAATGTTCGGGACAAAGAGAGAATGTTAAAGGCTGCAAGAGAGAGACAGAAAGTTACATACAAGGGATCTCCAATTAGATTATCAAATGATTACTCAACAGAAACACATCAGGCCAGAAAATAATGGAAGGGCATTTTCAAAATGATGCAAAGCAAGGGACTGAATCCAAGAATACTCTATCCAGCAAGGCTATCATTCAAAATTGAAGGGGAAAAAATGAGCTTCACAGACAAAAAAAAGGCTAAGAGAATTTATCACTACCAAGCCAGCAATGCAAGTAATGCTACAGAGAATGCTATAAAAAGAAGAAATAGAAAGGTAAGAAGGAACACAGGCTCAAAAAATAAAAACGGATACAAACAAGTAACTTTCAAAAAATAACTTTAAAAGAAAATGGACTCAGTGCTCCAATCAAAAGACTTCAGGTGGCTGAATGGATAAAAAACATGACCCATATATATGCTGTCTACAAGAGACCCACTTCAGAACAAGGAACTCATACAGACTGAAAGTGAAGGGATGGGAAAATATATTTCAGGCAAATGGAAATGAAAAAACACCTGGGGTAGCAATACTTATATCTGACAAAATAGACCTCAAAATGAAGGCCATAACAAGAGATAAGGGAGGTCACTTCCTTGTACTAAAGGGATTGATACAATAAGCGGATATAACCCTAATAAACATATAGGCACCCAATGCAGAAGCACCCAAATACTTAAAAAAACTACTGGAAGATATCAAGGGAGAGATCAACAACAATACAATCATAGTAGGGGACGTTAATGCACCACTGACATCACTGGGTAAATCCTCTAGACAAAAAATCAGCAAAGAAACAACAATCCTAAATGACTCACTAGATCAGACGGACTTAATTGACATCTTCAGAACATTTCACCTCAAAGCCATGGAATACAAGCTCTTCTCAAGTGCACATGGGACATTTTCAAAAATAGACCACATATTGGGTCACAAGCAAAGACTCTGAAATTCAAGAAGATTGAAATGATATCAAGCATTTTCACAGAGCATAATGGAATAATATTACAAATAAAATATAATAAAACAATCCAAAAAATTCAAACACTAGGAAGCTGAATAGAATGCTATTAAACAATGATTGGGTTACCAAAGAGCTCAAAGAAGAAATTAAAAACATCCTGGAAACTAATGACAATAAAAAGACAACAATCCAAAATCTTTGGGACACAATGAAAGCAGTCATGAGAGGAAAGTTTATAGCTCTACAGGCCTACCTCAAAACAACAAGAAAAAATGGTAATAAATCATCTAACTCTACAACTCAAAGAATTAGAAAGAGGGCAACAAGAAAAGCCCAAAGTGAGCAGAAGGAAGGAGATAATAAAAATCAGAGCAGAAATGAACGACATAGAGACTAAAAAAACAAAAAAAACAAAAAAAAAAAAAACAATACAAAAGATCAATGAAACCAAGAGCTGGTTCTTTGAAAGGATAAACCAGATTGATGAACCTCTAGCCAGGCTCAACAAGAAGCAAAGAGAGAGGACCCAAATAAACAAAATCAGAAATGAAAGAGGAGAAATAACAACAGACCCCACAGAAATACAAAGGATTGTTAAAAAATACTATGAACAGTCGAAACCGGTTTGGCTCAGTGGATAGAGCGTCGGCCTGCGGACTGAAGGGTCCCGGGTTCGATTCCGGTCAAGGGCATGTACCTTGGTTGCAGGCACATCCCCAGTGGGGGGCGTGCAGGAGGCAGCTGATCGATGTTTCTCTCTCATCGATGTTTCTAGCTCTCTATCCCTCTCCCTTCCTCTCTGTAAAATATCAATAAAATATATTTAAAAAAAATACTATGAACAACTCTATTCCAGCAAACTGGACAACCTGGAGAAAATTGACATATTCCTAGAAAAATACAACCTTCCAAAATTCAATCAGGAAGAATCTAAACATCTCAATAGGCCAATAACTATGGAAGAACTTGAAGCAGTCATCAAAAAAGCTTCCAGCAAACAAAAGCCCAGGGCCAGATGGCTTCATAGGGGAGTTTTACCAAACATTCAAAGAAGAACTAAAACCTGTCCTCCTCAGACTATTCCAAAAAATTCAAGAGGAAAGAACACTTCCAAGCTCATTCTATGAAGCCAGCATCACCCTCATACCAAAACCAGAGAAAGACAACACAATGAAAGAGAATTACAGGCCAATATCCCTCGTGAATATAGATGCCAAAATCCTCAACAAAATTCTACCAAATTAGATCTAGCAGTACATCAGAAAGATCATACACCATGAACAAGTAGGATTTATCCGAGGGATGCAAGCATGGTACAATATCAGCAAATCAATAAACATGATACATCCTATATACAAAATGAAAGATAAAAATCACTTATTCATATCAATTGAGGCAGAAAAAACATCTGGCAAAATCCAACACACTTTCTTGATAGAAACTCTCAGCAAGGTTGGAATAGAAGGATCATAACCAGACATTATAAGAGCCATATATTACAAACCCATGCCCAATATCATATTCAATGGGCAAAACTAAAACCATTTCCCATAAGAATAGGAATAAGATAGGGATGCCCACTCTCACCACTCCTGTTCGACATAGTACTGGAAGTACTAGCCATTGCGATTAGACAAGAAGAAGAAATAAAAGGCATCCAAATTGGAAAAGAAGAAGGAAAACTGTCCTTATTTGCAGATGACATGATATTGTACATATAAAACCCTAAAGACTCCATCAAAAAACTATTATACTTAATAAATGTATTTGGCAATGTAGCAGGATACAAAATTAACATCAAGGAATCTATGGCATTTCTACACACCAATAGTGAACTTAGAAAGAGAGACTAGACTAAAAATGCAATCCCATTTACCAACACACCAAAAAAATTAAGATACCTAGGAATAAACTTAACTAAGGAGGTAAAAGACCTATACATGGAAAACTACAGGACACTGAAAAAAAGAGATAGAGGAAGGCATAAACAGATGGAAGAACATACCATGTTCATGGATTGATAGAATCAACATCATTAAAAGCTCCATACTACCCAAAGCAATCTATAGATTCAATGCACTCCCCATTAAAATACCAACGGCGTATTTCACAGACCTAGAAAGAACTCTCCAAAAATTCATGTGGAATAAAAAAAGACCCGAATAGCCACAGCAATCTTGAGAAAGATGAACAAAGTAGGTGTGATCTCAATACCAGATTTTAAGCTGTATTACAAAGCCACTATTCCCAAAACAGCCTGGTACTGGCACAAGAGCAGACATATAGACAAATGGAATAAAATAGAAAACCCAGAGATCGACCCAAACCACTATGCTCAATTAATATTTAAAAAAGGAGGCATGAACAAACAATGGAATCAAGACAGTCTCTTCAATAAATGGTGTTGGAAAAATTGGACAGATACATGCAAAAAAATGAAACTAGATCACCAACTTACACCATATACAAAAATAAACTCAAAATGGATAAAGGACTTAAACATAAGAGAAGAAACCATAAAAATAATAGAGGAATCCACAGGCAGAGAAATCTCAGACATATGCCGAAGCAATTTCTTCACCGATAACACTCCTAGGGCAATGGAAACTAAAGAGAAAATAAAGAAATGGGACTACATCAAAATAAAAAGCTTTTGCACAGCAAAGGAAACCATCAACAAAACAATAAGAAAGCCCACTGTATGGGAGAACATATTTGCCAATGTTATCACTGATAAGGGTTTAATCTCCAACATTTACAGGGAATCCATACAACTTAATAAACGGAAGATAAATGATCCAATAAAAAATGGGCAACAGACCTAAATAGAAACTTTTCGAAAGAAGACAGAAGGAAGGCCAAGAGACATATGAAAACATGCTCAAAGTCACTAATTATCCAACAGATGCAAATCAAAACGACAATGCCGTACCTTCTCACACCTGTCAGAATGTCTATCATCAACCAATCAATAAACAAGTGCTGTCGAGGATGTGAAGATAAAGGAACCCTCGTGCACTGCTGGTGTGAATGCAGACTGGTGCAGCTACTGTGGAGAACAGTATGGAATTTCCTCAAAAAACTAAAAATACAACTCCCATTTGACCCAGTGATCCCACTTCTAGAAATATATCCCAAGAAGCTAGAAACACCAATTAGAAAGGACATATGCACCCCTATGTTCAAAGCAGCACAATTCACCATAGCTGAGATTTGGAAACAGCCTAAGTGCCCATCAGCAGTTGAGTGGATTTAAAAACTGTGGTACATCTACACATTGGAATACTACGCTGCAGTAAAAAAGCAGGAGTTCTTACCATTTGCAACAGCATGGATGGAACTGGAGAGCATTATGCTAAGTGATATAAGCCAGGCATAGAAAGATAAATATCACATGATCTCACTCATTTTTGGAATATAATGAACAACATAAACTGATGAACAAAAACAGATTCAGAGACAGAGAAACATCAATCAGACCATCAAACCTCAGAGGGAAGGTAGGGGAGGGTGGGGGTAAGGGGGGAGAGATCAACCAAAGAGCTTGTATGCATGCATATAGGCCTAACCAATGGACATAGACAACAGAAGGTGAGGGCATGAATGGGGGTCATGGGGGGTCATGGGGGGATAAGGACATTTATGTAATATCTTAATCAATAAAGAAATTTTAAAAAAGAGTTAAAAAATTAAACAACATCAACAACCTAAACACACACACACACACTCTCTCTCTCTCTCTCTCTCTCTCTCTCTCTCTCTCTCTCTCACTCACCTCCCTGTTTTTAGAGATTGGCTCTGTGCTTAAGCACTCTTTCAACACTTAGCCAAACATGCACTTACCCTGTGGATCAGCCCAGTGTGTAAACTTTGGTATTCTCTGGTCTTTTCATGTGCCTTGCCCTAGGCATGCATTTGCCTTTCTAAATCACCCCATATAGGATATAGGTACTTTCTTAATTTCCTAAAGAATCTTCCCTAGTTTTAGCTCCTATGGTTAGACAGTTTATTGTGTGTTCACCCATTATTTGTGGTTTGTTAGTTTGCCTTGTGACATTTTTTTAAACAAATGCCCACCCCTTTTTCAGCCTACATTCTGAACTGAGTGACACAGAGGTGATCACCATGTCTCAGTCCTTCAGGTGGCCCCCGGACACATTAGAGCAGACATACACAATAGTATGTGAATAAGCTTTGCTGAACTCACTTGGAAACTAGGAATAAATATCTCACACTAAGAACATAGGCTGATGCCACGTAAAGACTGCCTCCACTTTAGGAATGGTAATGCTCTGGGGAGAGGGCTGTGGAAAGGGAAAGTAAAAATGGCACAAAAATTTCCTATCATTTACAAGTTGCCTTTTTCTCCATTCAGCATTTATTTCATTATATAAACCTTTGACTGTTTCCAAAAGTTATGACAATATTGATTCTGACAGTTTCTGCTTGCTTTTCTATGTTTCTGTGAAGGAATGAAAGCTTAGAGCTGCTGCCTCTTCCATTGTCCTGGCATCCTCTGTCATTTTTAATATATGGATTTCACCATCTCCCTGTGTATCCCTATGTACCAGAAAATCAAAGTATGAAGAAAATGAAGGATATTTTAAGTATAAAGCATCTGGGGAGCAGGCCTGGGAGAGGCACATGTCATTTTAATCCATTGGCTAAAAACTAGGCACATGGCTCACCTAACTGCAGTGGTGAACAATACAGTTTCTGCCAGAACTACCAAATAGTTCATATCCATTGATAATTAGAATTGTGTCTTTGAGAAAGTGCTATGACATATCAGGCTGGAACCTTGTTCCTAGGTTAAAATATCATAGCTAGAAGAATATTTATAGGGCATCTATTTGAATTTCATATGACTCCCCAAAATTGAGAGGGGTCAGCCAGAGTCACACTGAGTCAATACCAGATCTCAGCCAAGAGCCAGCTGGATTACTCATCTCTCCTCTATACCATTGGCATTCAGAGATTTTTTTTTACCATTGCCAAGAGTAATAATAAATTTTTCATCACAAGCCAACACATACTTATATAGGTTTTATCTGTAAAATTTTACAAAGCAATACTGAGGTAGTGAATATAGCTATTTGTCAAATCTCTCTAGCTCCTTACTTTCTAGAACATTGTAGAACTTCACTTTTTTTTTACTTTTATAGTTATTAATAATCAGATGATATGTGTGATCAATAATATGAGAGCAACATGACATGGGATAGAACCAGTGCATAGCTCACTATGTTCTTTTCCCTGATGCTCCAATCATGGCGGCACAAAGATGAAGCCGCTGTCACCCTGGGTGACCCAATGAGAATAATGTAAAGCAGAGCCCCCAGGAAACTTCTGGTAGGCAAATAATGTGAATGAGAAATAAACTTTTGTGGGTTTTTTTTAAGACACAGATTTGGAGTTTACTTTTTGCCATAGCATGACATAGCCTATGCTAACTGATGTAAGTACCTAGCTTTAGTGTATGTTATGCACTGTAGTATTTTATATCATTATTTTATTTTGCGTTGTTTCAAATTTTTAGTGCTGCTTGAAACCTAGTAAACTGATTTCATGACTTGGTAATGGGTTTCAACTTGCAGTTTGTAAACTCTGTACAATGCCCACTTGTCCCATAGCCAATCCTCTATCCAAGTTCCTGTACAGCAATGCTAGTGACTCCATTTCTCTGCAGGGTTGTGGTTATGGAGATGGTGGAGATGCATACTGCACAGCCTGCCTTCCACGCAGATACAAAAGTAGCTGGAGCCATCATAGATGTCAGAGTTGCATCACCTGTGCTGTCATCAATCATGTCCAGAAGGCCAATTGCACAGCTACCTCTAATGCTGTCTGTGGAGACTGTCTTCCAAGGTGAGCCTGCTGTATGAAGTGAAGCTGTTCTGGGCCTTCTCCAGCCATTGGAGGTCTCTCAGAGCCTAGATAAAGTAGTCTAACTGTCCATATCTTGATGAGTTTAAGCACCCACTAAGGCAAAGCAGTGTCTTGCAAGATTCCACTATGAAGTGCTTATCACATGGTCAGCCACAGATGAGTATTTAACAACTTTGTTATTATGCTGGCATGTTTAGCTCAGGTCCAACATTCAAGGTAAATCTCATTGTAGACATAAAAGAAATTAGGAAGCAGTTGGTGTGAAAGCAGTGCTCTCCTCTCTTGTGATATTAATTCCCTTTTTAGTTATAGGGTGTGGTAAATTGGGAGGAAAAGTGGAGTATCTGGGACTCTGAGTCTGAATAAGACATAGAGAGAGATAATTCATGAGGGGTGATGGTGGGTGCTGGCTTCTAGGAGGGTAAGACTCCTAAAAGCTGCCTATGGTCTCAGGAAGGACAAATCCAAGGGCATTGATTGTTTGATCACCTTGCAACTCTTTCTTGCTCTGACCACAGGTTCTACCAAAAGACATGCATTGGAGGCCTGCAGGACCGAGAGTGCATCCCATGCACAAAGCAGACCCCCACCTCTGAGGCTCAATGTTTGTATCCAGTTCTCTTCTCTTTTTCCTTCTCCAACCCATTGGGAAGCAGTAAGACAGCGTAGTAAAGACTTTTACTACCCCCTCATACTTCTTCCTATAGGGTAGGTTGGCAAGGGAATCAGATTTGAATCCTGATTTTCCAATGTATTATCTGTGTAACCCTCTGCAAATCATTGAAATTTGTTGACCCGCATCTGGAAAAAAAAATGTGTTAGGACTATCATTATTTTTCATATTTTATGGGATGGCTATCTAGATCTAATAAAATAATGGATTTAGAAAGTAGCTTATAAATTATAACATGTGTATACTTGTGGATGATGATGATGATGATGATATGAGGTTTATAATAGTCCCTAGTGCTTAGGACTAGTAAAGGCTAAATGAAGTACTAGGATCTAGTCTATGCTTATATCACCATCAATATATCTGTCCATCTGTCTATAATTTTCATCTATCTATCATCTATATATCTACTCATGTATTCTTTTTAAATTATTGATGACTTTTTAAATAATATAGTTCAAATATGTAGAAATATTTAAAATGCAGAAAATATAAAATGCTCATTTAGACAACATCCATAAATCTTGACATTTTGCATATTTGCTTCAGATATTTTTAAAAGAATGAAAACTCCACATGTTTAATGGAATTCCCTTTTTCATCCATTCTGAGTTCTAGTATCTACCAACCTCCCAGAGGCAGCCACTATCATGAAATTGTATGTATCTTGCTGGTAGGCTATGCTACAGTAACAAACTCCACAATCTGAGTAATTTAATACAATAAAAGTTTGTTTTTCACTATACAAAGGCCTTCCTCCATTTTGTGACTATATCATCCACATCATGTGACTTCCAGGTTAATGGGAAATGAAAAGAGATTGAGAGGCATACTTGCTTTTAACTGCTTCAGTCTGCAAGTGACACACATCCATTGGCCAGAAGTACTCTGATGGCCTTAGTATGAGTGAGTGGGAAATGCAGAGAAGCATGTGAATAATTGGTGAACACTATGACTCTCCAATTTCTCTACTCATGTTTTAATACTTATTTTCTTTTGTAACATCTATAATAATAAAAGCATAATATGCAAATCAACCAAACAGCCAAACAGCGGAATGACTGTCTAGATGACCATGCAGTGGTGCCAGGCCAGCCAAGGTAGGTGTGATGTGATTGGTTGGGGCTCCACTCACCTGGTCAGGGCTCTATGATTGATCTCTCTGCAGAGGGAGGCCCAGTTAGGCATCAATCAGGCTGGCAGGGGAGTGGTTAGGTGGTGATCAGGCTGGCAGGCAGAAGTGGTTAGGGGCAATCAGGAAGGCAGGCAGGTGAGCAGTTGGGATCCAGCAGTCCTGGATTGTGATATACATATTTATCTATCAATAATATATGCTGTTATTTATATTTTATAATCCTATCTAATAAAAGAGTAATATGCAAATTAACCATCACTCCGCTACACCCACAAGCCATGCCCACCAGCCAATCAGGAGCAAATATGCAAATAAACCCAACCAAGATGGCTACAGCCACAGAGAGCAGGAGGGAGGCTTGGGTTTCCCCAGCGATGGAGGAAGCCAAGCTTTCCGCCTGCCCTGGCCGGCCTAGGCCTCCACTCAAGGCTACAAAGTTTCAATGATAGAAGATACATAAACCCAAACAGAAATGGCAGCAGCCATGGAGCTGGAAAGAGCAGGAGGCTAGGGTTGCCCCCAGCGATGGAGGAAGCCAAGCTTTCCGCACACCCTGGCTGGCCCAGGACTCCGCTTAAGACTACAAAGTTTCAATTATAGAAGATACATAAATCCCCCCAAAAAATGGCTGCCACCTCGGAGCAAGCAGAAGGCTTGGTTCCGCTCCAGGCTACAAAGTTTCAATTGTAGAAAATAAATAAACCCCCAGATACCAGGGCCTCCGCTTGGGTCACCAGAGGGCGTGGCCGGCCTGTAAACCACCACAGACCCCTCGCCCAGGCCACCCCACGCCCCAAGGGAACCCCCACCCTGATCCGGGACACCCTTCAGGGCAAACCAGCTGGCCCCCACCCATGCACCAGGCCTCTATCCTATCTAATAAAAGAGTAATATGCAGATTGACCATCACTCCAACACACAAGATGGCTGCCCCCATGTGGTCAAAGATCCTGCCCCCATGTGGACACAAGATGGCCACCACAAGATGGCCAGCAGGGGAGGGCACTTGGAAGGAACCAGGCCTGCAAGGGAGGGCAGTTGGGGGTGACCAAGCTGGCAGAGGAGGGAAGTTGGGGGTGACCAGGCCTGCAGGGGAGGGCAGTTAGGGGCAAACAGACTGGCAGGGGAGCAGTTAGGCATCAATCAGGCTGGCAGGGGAGTGGTTAGGTGGTGATCAGGCTGGCAGGCAGAAGTGGTTAGGGGCAATCAAGAAGGCAGGCAGGTGAGCAGTTGGGATCCAGCAGTCCTGGATTGTGAAAGGGATGTCTGACTGCCCATTTAGGCCCTGTGGGATCGGGTCTAAACGGGCAGTCGGACATCCCTCGAGGGGTCCCAGATTGGAGAGGGTGCAGGCTGGGCTGAGGGACACCCCCCTCCCCCATGCACGAATTTCGTGCACCGGGCCTCTAGTGTTTTATATAAATGACATCAAGCTACACACTTCCTTTTTCTGATTTCTTTTCTCCTCTGGATTATTTATATGAATCAATACAGGTATGTTATTTTAAATGCTATATGATAATATTATATCATAGGATTATATCAAGATTTATTTATTCTGTGCCCATGGATGATCACTTTAATTTGTTTCCATTTTCCTAGGTTATATAACTAGAGGTGACATAGAAAGACCATAGGACATGTACATCTTCAAATATTTGTACTAATTTATACCATATTAGCAGTATATGCTAATATCTCTGCTTTGTTGTTTACATTTTTGCCTGATCCACAAAGGAGTAAAACCAGCTTATCAGCCCTAAAAGGGAAAAACCCTAGGGAGAGATGGATGGCCTGAGGAAGTCCAGGCCCAGTGTCAGGGTGACTGTTGACTGCCTAAACTGACTGACTTCCCCCAATTTCTTGTCTCACAAGTGCCTTCCAGTTGAGCTTAGTGAAGGCAGATGTACCCACAGTGCCCCCTCAGGAGGCCACACTTGTACTGGTGAGCAGTCTGCTCATGGTGTTTACGCTGGCATTCCTAAGGCTCTTCTTCCTCTACTGCAAGCAGTTCTTCAACAGACATTGCCAAGATGGTAAGTGTAGCTGCTTCAAGTATTACATGAATCAAGGCTATAATCACCAAAAAAGATGAATTTTCTGGGACTGGGAGCTAGTAGACCTTCCATACAGTGCTGGAAAACCCTGGAGGTAGACTATCGAGAGCTGGCAGTAGAAAGCATGGGACTTCAGAGATGACTGAGACCAACCCTGAGCATTCACGGGACCTGCTTCATTAAGATACAGAGGTTCATAAAGGAACAAAACATCATAGGAAAACCATTAAAATAAATTCTTCAGAACTAGGTTCTAAATCTACGTCTGAATCACTGTTTAACTATAGATAAGTCATCTAACTTCTTTGGGCCTCTTTCTCCCTAATCTTTAAAATGACAGAATTAGATTACTTGGTTTTTAAAGTTATTTTAAAATTTTTCATTTCTAATAATAGGAACATGTCAGGAATGAAGGGAAACTGACTGGATTTGAGATATGACTGTAATAAGAGTGGGTGAAGTCTCAGGTAACTGTTATTAGTATAGTAATAACGCAAATGTTGCTAGCTGAGAGCCCTGAGTACAGAGGAGTTGGCAAATCTAGACATTCTTTCCCCAGACAATGATATCCAAAAAGATCTGGCAGACCATAGGAGATAGCCATGTGAAATTCTAAATGAAAGGTCATATTTAAATCAGTGGTAACATTGTGATCTCTTTTCATTACAACTTCAACCATTACCCAAGAATGGAGGAAAGAATGTCCAGATCACTGAGGGCAAAGATGGGGGTTGTAGGATGATGGCAGACCAGGACCAGGCAGGGTATTAAAACTCCAGTCAAGGGTACTGAGGCTCAGTACAGTTTAAGCATCATCAAGGGAATTAAAAGCTATGGAGAGATACTAAAACAGGAACACAGGCTACTGAATGTTCTTAATGCATCTGCAAAGTGCTATTGATTTAGTAAGGTTTACAGGATATTTGGGTGCTTAAGACTCCTCTGTAGTTGACTGGATACAGGGCCCAAAGCAATACAACTTTTACCTCTCTATATTTGTATGAGAAGATCCCTCTTATATAGACCTACCTTAGTCAGTTTGACTCTAGAGCCTGTCATATGATCTTTAAAAAGCCTAACATATGTGCTTGGCTGTACCCCTGGTTTAAATTGAGATTAATCTAGCATTTCAGGGGCTTCAGGGACAAAAAGGGAACACTGTTGTCGATTTATAACCCTTATTAAACTCTATTTCTCTCTCCTCTACTCATTGGAAATTGTGGTTCAGGGTAGACCATCCTGTATTTGACCTTGGAGGTTAGTTTCTCAAATAGGAGCTGTTGCCCAGTCTTTGTGCATGGGCACAAAACATAGACAATGAAGTCTGTGGGCCACAGAGCCCAGAAAGATGAGGCACCATCTGAGAGCTGCCTGTCTCCCTTTTCTTGACTCTGAGAAAAGAAATAAGTAACTTTTCTATGCTTTTTCTCTGTCCTCAACATAATGTAGTACCCTTCTGTGAAGAACTGAGGGCAGGCAGCTCCCTTAGGGTCTCCATATGGAAAAGAGGGTTAGACAATTTTTCCATTGAGATGGGTGCTTATCAGGAGTCAAAAGCATACTGTGACTGTATAGGTGAGATTAACATGTGAATTAGATCCAATATAAGGTGCAATAGAGAGTAGTAGTGACTGTGGCAAACTGAAGAATTCATCTCCTGTCTAAAGGGGAATTTACTACTCCGATTCAGTTTTCTGTTACCATGTGGGGATACTCAATGTTTCAAGATCTCCTGGATTTTTCAAAAGAGCCAAATATCTGTATTTTTTAAATGAAACAGTTTTGAGACAGAACCAAGATGGCAGCATAGGTAAACACCTCTACTTGCTGCCTCCGACAACCACATCAAAATTACAACTAAAATACATAACAACTATCATCCAGAACCACAGGAAAGCTGGATGAGTGGAAGAACTACAACTAGAGAGGTTAAGAAGAAAGCGCATTGAGACTGGTAGGAGATAAGGAGGCACAGAACAGGCTGGCACCTGGGTGTGCTGCTTTTTTAATCAGGAGGGAGATACAAGCTCCCACCTGCTCTGAGCTCCAGTGCTGGGTGAAACTTGAGGGGACCCAGACACATACTGGGAGAAACTGGACAGTCTGGCATCAGGGCAGGAACATGGGGGCGGCTTTCTTTTAGACGGAGGTGCTCACCATAGTCATGGACATTGTTCCTGTGCTGGGACCTCCCTGGTGCAGGACTGACTGGCAGCCATTGCTGTTTGCTCCACCCTGGAGATTCCCTAAGATCCCGGCTTACTCAATTTACAACCCCACCCAAGCTGTGCACAGTGGCTTTTGCATATGAATGGTCTGTCCTTTCTCAGCCTAAAACCTGTCAAACAAGTTGTAGCTGTGTCAGAGAGCCCCAAAGCTATCAAAAGAAGGCCCAGCACCAGCCTGCCTTGTTTCACAACTGGGCCTCATCTGGGCAATTCCAAACCTGATACAAAGAGGAGGAATCTGAAGATCTCTCTGTAGCTCCTGCTGAGTAGCCCCAGGTAGTGGCTGACTTTGCACCTCCTTGGAGATCCAAGAGCCAGTGTACCCAGTGGTCAGTGCAAGACCATATCAGATTACAACTCTTCACATCCATAAGTGACACACTCAAGGGGCAGACTCAGTGAGCACCAAAGCCCCACTGAAGCAAGTCCTGTCCCATAAGGGTGTCTACTGCACAGCAGCTCTTCCATTGTAGACACAGCTGGTCCTCACAGCCAATTGGCCTGGAGGTCAATTCCTCCCAGTGATATCAACAGCAATCAGACTCAACTACAACAAGACTGTGCACACAGCCCACAAATGGGTGCACCAAGAGTGTCCACCTCAGGTAATTGGGGAGGCTGAGCCACTGGGCCCTACAGGAAACCTACTACACAAGGCCATTCTATCAACTCAAGAAGACTTACCAGCTATACAATACATGGAAACAAACACAGGGAAGCAGCCTAAATGCAGAGACAAAGAGACATGTTACAAATGAAAGAAATGGAAGAAAGCAAACTACTGGATATAGAGTTCAAAACCACAGTTATAAGGTTACTGAAGAATCTTCTAGAAACCTCCGAGGAACTTAGCGAGAACTTCAAGGATCTTAGGGAGAATGCCAAAAAGAAAATGGAAAAGGGCCTGTCAGAAATTAAGCATACACTGACTGAAATAAAAAATAATATACAGAGATTCAATAGTAGACTAGAGGATCCCAAGAATCAAGTCAAAGATTTGAAATACAAGGAAGCAAAAAACACCCAACTGGAAGAGCAAAAAGAAAAAAGAACCCAAACATATGAAGATACTGTAAGGAGCCTCTGGGACAACTTCAAGCATACCAACATCCAAATTATGGGGGTCCCAGAAGAAGAGAGAAAGGAAGATATTGAAAACCTATTTGAAGAAATGACAGAAACCTTCCCCTACCTGGTGAAAGAAATAGACTTATAAGTCCAGGAAGTGCAGAGAACCCCAAACAAAAGGAATCCAAAGAGGACCACACAGGGACACATCATAATTAAAATGCCAAGAGCAAAAGACAAAAAGAGAATATTAAAAGCAGCAAGAGAAAAACAGTTAGTTACCTACAAGGGAGTACCCATATGACTGTCAGCTGATTTCTCAACAGAAACTATGCAGGCCAGAAGGGAGTGGCAAGAAATATTCAAAGTGATGAATAGCAAGAACCTACAACCAAGATTACTCTACCCAGCAAAGCTATCATTTAGAATTGAATATCAGATAAAGAGCTTCGCAGACATGAAAAAGCTAAAGGAGTTCATCACAACCACACCAGTATTAAATGAAATGCTGAAGGGTATTCTTTAAGAAGAGGAAGAAGAAAAAGGTAAAGATGAAAAAATATGAACAACAAAGTGACAACAAATACATATCTATCAACAAGTGAATCTAAACATCAAATGAATAAAAAATCTGATGAACAGAATAAACTGGTGAATGTAATAGAATCAGGGGCATGGAAATGGAGTGGACTGCCAATTCTCAGGGGGACGGGGTTATGGGGGAGGTGTGGGAAGAGATTGGACAAAGATCTTATATGCATGTATGCAGTAGCTATGGATGTGGACAGTGGGGTGGTGAGGACCTGGGGTGGGGTGGGAATAGGGTGGAGTGGAGCTGTGGGGAGGGGGGAGGAAGGGACATCTGTAATAATCTAAACAATAAAGATTAAAAAATTAAAAAATAAATAAAATTTTAAAAAATAAATAATGAAATGAAATATCTTCAAGCTCTGACAATGAGTTCTAATAAAAAGTAAAATAACAACCACAATGTGAAGGTCAAGAAAATACACATAGGCTCAGTTTGTAATCTGATGTCAAATCAGACTTAGGCATGAAGGATATATTACTTTCCATCACTGACATAACAAATTACCACAAATTTGGTGGCTTAAAAATGACACCCATTTATTATCTCTCTATTTCCATAGATCAGAAGTTTTGCAGACTCAGTTGAATCTCTGCTTAGAGTCTCACAAGGCTGAAATAAAGGTGTAGGGAGGGCTGTGTTCCTTTCTGGAAGCTCCAGAGGAGACTGCATTTCCTTGATCATTCAGGAAGATGGAAGAATTCAGTTCCTTGCATTTATAAGGCTGAGGTCCCATTTGTATATTGACTGTCATCTGAGAGTCATCTCCAGTTTCTAGAGGTCACCAACATCCTCTGACTTATGACCCTGTTCCATTTTCAAAACTAGCAATGATGAGTTGAGTTCTTTTGATGACTCATCTTTCTGATATTCTCTCTGATTCTTCTGGCCCCCTCTTCTACTGTTAAGGACACATGTGATTACTTTTGGCCCCCTTGGGTAATCCAGGGTAATGTCCCTATTTTAAGGCCCATGTTCTTAATACTATCTTAAGTGCCTTTGCCATATAACATACACACAAGCATAACACCAGAGGGTGAAAATCATGGGGTTGGGTGTCAAAACCCTGCTTCCCACAAAGGTTTACTCTTTCTCTGGATAAATGAGTCTTTTATCAAATATATATATATATATATTTATTGTTGACAGTATTAAAGACATACCTCTTCCCCCTTTTTCCCCCTCCACCAAACCCCTACCCCTCTAGCCCTTCACCACACTATTGTCTGTGTCCATGGGCAATGCATATAAGTATATGAATTATTTAGTTTATCTCTTCCATGCCTCCATGCCTCTGGACCTATTTTGTTGGTCCATTTATTTTCTTCATTAGATTCCACAAATAAGTCAGATCCTATGATATTTGTCTTTTTCTGACTGACTTATTTCACTTAGCATTATAATATCCCCTGCTTCACTACCAGGTAACCTCAATATGATACCACAATTTAAGTGTGTTTCTCAGATGTCATCTCAGACTCATATTAGGTGGCCTGGTCCCTAGGAAGAGGAAGGAGAGTGCTAGTTCCCAAACCCTTTTTATCTTGTATTCAGGACCAGGTGCCTTCTGAAAGAAGCCCCTGCCTTTGGGTGACCCAGTGGCTTTCTGCTTCAAGTTACAGGAGTTTCGCTGCAGTTTGAGGCTGACAAGGCAGCGGAGGAGAAATCTCTCTTCCCTAGGCCACCTGGCCAAGAAACCAATCCTGAGTCCCCACTGAGTGAAAGCATCTTTGAGACCCAGCCATTTAACCCCATCCTGGATGACGACCGCAGTGCAACTCATGGCTTCCCCACCCAGAAATATTTTACCATGGCCTCCTACGCCTCAGAGAGACGCTCTCACTGGGTCCACACTCTCATTGAATGCACAGAGCTGGACCTGCAAAAGTTTTCCAGCTCTGACTCCTATACTGGAACTGAGACCTTGCAGGGAGACACAGCTGAAAGCTCTGGAGAGAGGCTGAAACTCAATGTGCCTCTTGAAGTTCCCAGCCCTTAGCTCTACTGAGGTGAGCTGGAAAGATGGGGAAGAAAGACCAGAAATTTGGGACCACCCCCAGAAGAATTATCCTCTTGAATACTGCTGTTCAGTAGGGCTAGCAGTAGAGGAACAGCAAACTAGGATCACTGGTGGATGTTAGAGCAACAGTGATAATACTATTCATTTGAGCAAGTCAGATATCACATTTCTGGGCCTTCAAGGAACTGACTAGGTTGATGTGACACTTGTCTCTTTATTCTGGCCTGTTGCAAGGATTCTCAGGTCCCACTTTCTAATAGTTATTTGGTGATCTCCCTTCATGTAAACAAGCACCATGACACAGTAGAAAAATATACAGGCCCTGACATCTGGGAGCCCTATATTTCAAATCTACCTACATCCATTAATAGCTATGTGAACCTTGTGTAAATTTCTTTACCTCTATGAGCTTCAGGTCCTTAATCTGTAAAATTTAGAAAGCACAAGTCACCTCATATCTTCTGCGAGTGTTGAATGAGAAATGCATGTGCAAGTGCCTTTTATAGTATTTGATGCATTAGAGATGTTTAAATTATGTTAGTTTTTCTTTCCTTTCCCCACTCCCAGCCACAATCTACACAGCCATTCATACTCACTAAACTCAAATTTAAAACATCCCTTTATTGTAAGCAGGTTGGGGTTTATTAGCCTTATTTTATAGAGGCAGGGACTGAGACACAGAAAGGGAACATGATTTGCTCAAAATCAGTCATAGAGCAAATCTGTTGCAGAACTAAGCTCAAGCCCAGTTTTGGGGCTACAATACAGAGCTTTTCCAACTCTATCAGTGCAACTATTCCATAGACAATGTTGCTTTCTCAAAGGCTTAAGTAGCGTGAGGCAGTGTGAGGCAGGAGGGTGGGTAGATTATTACTTTTAAATTAACCAGCTACCTTTCACTACCCATTTCTACATTTCTCTACCTAAGATATTGTCCAGGTCCTTCAATTACATGCTCCTCCCTACATCATACTTGAGAAAATGTGAACAATATGTGGATGAATGCCAAAACTACTATCAAAACAGTCAAGGTAGGGGAGGGTGGGGGTAAGGGGGAGAGATCAACCAAAGGACTTGTATGATGCATATAAGCCTAACCAGTGGACACAGACAACAGGGGTTGAGGGCATGAGTGGGGGGGGGTGGTTGGGAAGGTAATGGGGGGATGAGGAGAAATATGTAATACCTCAATCAATAAAGAAATTAAAATGACAAAAAAAGAAAAAAAAACAGTCAAGTCTAACCTACCCTTCAAGTCCTCCAATCCATGCATGAGTCCATTTTATAATATTCCACCAAGTTTCTTTGTCATCCTTACTCACATATTTGTAGACAGTAAGATTACCACTCACTGCTCAATGTGTATTGCAACTATGATTAGTGGATTTGAACTCAACAGGAAGAAAAACTTTCTGTCTCCTATAGTAACCACTACTGGGTCCTGGTACTGTTCCTTGGGCTGCACAGAACTCATTTGCTTTCTCTGCCTTGTGATAGCCCTGAAAAAGTCTAGAGATAGCATCTCCTCTCTGGAAAGTACCACTTTGGGTTCCTCTGAAGTATGTGCAACTTAGAGCTGAACCCAGTTTCGTAAGGAATGGTCTCACCAGTGTAAAATAAACTATCATCTCCCTAGCTAGATGACGTATTTCTGCTATTGAAGCCTAAACTATTGGCCTAAACCAGTGTTCGGTAACTGCGGCTCGCAAGCCACATGCGGCTTGTGAGCCACGGTTTGCCGCTCTGTTGACTAATGAGTTTGCCGACCACTGGGATAGGGGCTTAATCACAAGGAACAACAACAGCCTGTAATTATTGGAATCGAGAGTCTAGGTCAGTGGTCGGCAAACTCATTAGTCAACAAAGAGGCAAACCGCAGCTTGCGAGCCACATGTGGCTCGCGAGCCACAGTTTGCCGACCACTGGCCTAAACCATGCTAGATAGTTTTTATTTGGGGAAGGAGTTTTCTAACTTGCTCTTCTCCTTCCCTAGGTCTCTTGAGCTCCTGGAAGCTTTGCCTAGTCATTCTCCCTGGACTCTCCTGCCTTGTTTCTATACCACAACAGCAGGGCCTGGAATGTGGTGTCCTCTACAGATGGGGTATATCCTATCCCCTCCTACCAGAGAACTGATTCTTCACCATTTTCCTAAGACTGATCTACAGAATTTCTTGCTTAACTATTCTAGCTAGCCTGGAGAGCTGGATTCCATAGCCATGGGTCTACCAAACATGTTCCTAGCTCAGCTTGATTATAGAGAAGAGGGAAGGTGTTGAGAATTAATGGTATAGAGTTTTACTGAGTGCATCTTTGATCAGGTGGACCTGAAGGAATGGTCTCTCAGTACTCTATTGATACATCTAACTAGCACTTTAGGGACAAAAATCAAATTCTTCCCCTTTTAGATCCTCTGCACTGACCCTCTCCCTAACACACACAAACACACACACACACACACACACACACACACACTCACACACCCGCACGCATATACATGTATCTTGGGAGAGGCCTGGAATTTTGATTCCCCACTCATCTTCTAGATTTCCATTACTGTGATAGCTCTGGAGTTAGCCCATTTGCCAAGGTCTGCCATCCCATATATAAGTATCTACTCTTCTTTAGTGGGAATTTAACTAAGTGTCTTTTTAATCTTTAAAATAGTTCCTTTTATTTTTACTTATTTTCAACTCTTGCCTCTTTTGTTCCTGGTTACTGGTCTTTTAAAAGTTACGGTTGAGTTTTTTGATTTCCTGGGCCAAATTTAGAGCTCAGAGATTTAGTTTGGGGAGTTACAGTGAAGTTCCTGATATCTGGGGCGGGGGGTGGGCACTGAGAACTTAAGGCTCTCAATGAGGCCTGACCATAGGGTGCTCTGGCTGGTGTGGTCAAGTGGTTAGAGTGTAAGCCTGCACACCAAATGGTCATAGGTTCAATTCCTAGTTTGGGGCACATACCTGGGTTGCAGGTTCAATCCTGGTCCCACTTGGGGTATGTGTGGTAGGCAACCAATGAATGTGTCTCTCTCACATAGATATTTCTCTCTCCCCCCCTTTCTACTTTCTCTAGAAAACAATGTAAAAAATATCCTCAAGTGAGGACTTTTTTTTAAAAAAAAAAAAGACCATTAATGCTTTCTTGGTTTAGAGAAAAATAATTTTGAATCCCTCATCACCAGTTTTACATGCTTCTAAGAATAAAATAATGGAACTCTTTTTCCCATGACTTATTTCATAGAGAACCTCAGGGCTCAGATGTAGGCACCATTGATTGTTTTTTTAAGTCTACCTCATGTCCATAATGGGATATTGGACTGATGCCCACTTCCTCACAATGGATCATATTTGGAAGGAAAACGTGTTCAATTGAATGGAGCAATCATCTCCTTTGTTTAGGAGCAGCCTGTATAGTCCAGAATGCTGGATGTGACTTAATTTGTAAAACACATCACTAGAGAGAGGGGATTGTTATCCTGGGATGGGAAGACTGCAATTTACTACATGTATATGGATGCTGCACTTTACAGTTTGCAATGTACCTTCATAGCCATCACCTCATTGAATCTTTACAATGGCAATAAGGTGGGCAAGGCAAGGGTTACAATCCTCAGTTTACAGGTGAGAGATGAAAAATGACTGGCCTTACCTACTTAGTGATGTAGGGGTAAATAGCAAAGCTAGGGGGATCTCCGATATCTTGAAATCTTCATTTTCTGGAAGACAGTGTTTTGGAGTAGGAGTATTTTGGTTTTCTGGCATGTCTGTTCCAGAAAACAACTCTCTTTGGAAAGAAAGATTGTGGAGACAAATAAGGTTGCTATGCCTAAATGTGAATAAGGTAATGTCTTTTCCCATCATACCAAGCCTATACTTGCCCTTTCCCACCAGCTCTCCCACCCACCTTGCAGTCAACCTGGATGTATATTCTCTGCAAGATCTGACCCCAGTGGGAAGCTAAGAGATCTTCTGTTTAGCGCTGACTCACAAGAGTTCAAAAAGAAGGGCTGCAAGGTTAGATAAGACTCTTTCTACTTGTCTATCTCTCTTATTTGCCCCTGGGGTGTGAAAAGAAGAGATAAAGGCTGGAGCCAGTAGGAGCATTCATCCTACTTGACTCCTACCCCCCTACATTCCTCAATTCAATTTAAGAGTCTCCAATTTTGGTTTGGGGAAGACTCGAGACTTTAACTTTATTTGGAAGTACGTAGGGGGCAATTATCCAATCTCTAAAAGTCTCTCCCAGCTGTTATTTAAGCAAATCTGTCAATTATAATACTTCAGTGCTTTACAGTCTATAAAAGTTTATTCATACATTTTGCCTATTTTAAAGAACAGGAAACTGAGGCCCAGATATGAATAGTAACTTATGCAAAGCAGTTCATATTTGGGAGAAGCAGCCTGCCCCACATATACACCCCAGAGCAAAGTATGGATCCCATAGCTGATAGTAGAGGCTAAGAAGGGAGAGTAGATCACACACTGCTCTTGGTATGGCATAGGGATAGGCAGGGGTGTTGGAGGACACTGGTTATTTTTCTTTACTGCCTAAATAACTCTCATAAGATCACTGAGGAGCACACAAAAATAGGAAAGGGACTTAGGATATTCCAGGGGTGGGCAAACTTTTTGACTCGAGGGCCACAGTGGGTTCTTAAACTGGACTGGAGGGCCAGAACAAAAGCATGGATGGAGTTTTTGTGTGAACTAATATAAATTCAAAGTAAAGGAGCGGAGGGGAGAGCAAGAGAACCCTCCGCTCTTTCGGCTCCGCGGGCCAGATAGAACAGCCGAATGGGCCGGATCCGGCCCACGGGCCGTAGTTTACCCACAGCTGGTTTAGGCCTTGGCCTTTAAATTTTCTGTTCCTTTCTTTCTGGGACAGTTTACTCTTATCTCACTGGTTTTAATTAGTCCTGTATACACCTTCTGATAGGGTAAAAACTAGTATCCAAACAGAAGATGATTCAGCTTGAGCAGGTCTTAGGTGTTCAAATATCACAATGTTCCTGGCAGTGGTTCAAGCCCAAGTCTAATACTGATGCTCTATGAGAAAAAATAGTGATTGTAATACAGTAATAATAACAATAATATAGTGATAAAATGACACAGTCAGCCTTCCCTTTTCACTGCCTGCTCTAGACTTTATAATTTAAAAGCTCTTTTATACACATAGTATTATTTCATATGCACAATCCCTGAAATCAGGGATTACTATATCCCTTTTAAAGAAGAGGAAGCCAGCTCATAGACCAGAGATCAGTCTGGCTCAGGTGTCCTGATTCCTAGCACAGGGCTTTCTCCATTGCTGAAGACCTCCCCTAACAACTATGTTAAGATGGTAGAGTTATCATAGTGGAACTGGGGGCATGTGGGGTGCAAGCTCTTCAGCCACGGACTTGACCATCCTTGGTGAGAAAAATTGGAAAAACAGACATGTACAGGCAGGCAAATGGGACATGCTTTATTCCACACAAAAGCAGCCATAGCAGGCTGGTCAGCGACAGCTTATATACATGCTCAAACAAGCTCAAACAAAGAAGGCACTTTGCCAAACAATAACTACAGAAAGGTGTGTCTGCGCAGTGTAAGACTTGTGGCTACCTTGCACCAGCATAAAGTATCTAACCTTGAGTGCCCATAATTAGCTCATGCTTAGAGAGGCCTTGAGTCATCTGGTGTATACTTAGACAAGGCCCCACACTTTACCCCTTACACTGGATGGTTTCTATGGTTACTATGGGGCTGCTAGCCCATATGCTAGCACCTTGGGCACAGAGCCCACAACAGCAATACAAACTACAGCATGATATAAGCAGTACTCCAGCTCCAATAGCAACACTCACAAATGCCCAGTGCCATGCTCCTGACAGCCCATCCCACTAAGCTTGGAGGGGGTCATGGGACAGGGCTTGTATAACCTATACTTCCTTGTCTATCTCTTCCAGGGCACTGATTACATTCTCTTGATTGTTAGGTATATATGTACAGCATTCTACATGTAGGACAGCACAAGTGCCCGCCCCCCTGTGCAGCAATTAACAAATCTAGTGCCATTCTATTCTGCAGTACCACCTTTCGCATCTGCATAGTTCCATCCATCATTAAAGTAAGGGCTTGCCAGGTCTGATTCAAAGTTTTAGCTGTATGCTCAGCTGAAACTATCACTTCTAATTCTACCCTAATTGTTTCTCCTGCAGGAAAGAACACAGCTAAGGGGTAAAACCACCAGTGAATCTGTTTAACATGATGCCACTGGTGGTAAACTGAGCCCCAGTTATGGGGAATCTTTCCTAAAGTCTTAAGAATTCACCCAGGGATGTAGGGCCTTCCCCAGGTATATCGACCCAACCAATTCACTGGAAGGTAGGGCCAGCCATACCTTCCACACACCCATAAGTATCCTGGCATCATCATATCTACAGGTTTTGTGCCAGTATAATTCTTTCCATTCCAGGGCTTCTGGACCTCAACATTAGTAGTTACATTACGGCACAAGTCTGGAGGCAGCCAGCCAACAGTGTGATCCTTACTGCATCTCTGCTGCTCCACACACGTGTCTGCAGGCTCTCTTAATTCTACTTGCTCTCCTAACAGCCACCCCCCAACCATTCCACACTGCATAACCAATAAAGGGGCGGGTATTGCCGTGGTCCCGCCAGATCAGAGTCTCTGTAGCTTGGTGCACTGGGTCCCAGGAGGCGTTGCCGAAGCCCTGGTCAGCTAGCCATGTCCAAGTGGCAGCAGTGGCAGGGTGGATGCACTATGGGAATCCTCCACCTGCTCCTGGGGGAATTTCTGTGCAGACCCAACAATGGGAGACATTGTGTACTTGAGCATAGGTGTGTGCCCACAACACTATGCTGTTAGCCAACCTCACCCTGGTCGAAGAGACAAAAGAGAAACTGAGACTATCATATGGAGATCCCGGCCTTCCAGCAAGATACAAGCTACTGTGTCTCCTCTAGACAGCACTGTCGGAGGACGACCTGGCTGGTGATACCAAAGAAGATCTCCCTCTTCATTAGGGGCCTGGCATCACAGGGGAAGCAATGGGAAATCTGGGTACTGGCCAGAGAGCAATAGCATAAGTCTGCTTTAACAATGTTCCCTTCCCATGTTTACCGGTTTGGACTTGCACAGTTAGAGGACAGGGCATACCCACTTCCCCAAGGGGATAGAAGGGATAGCCAGGGCCCTTCTCCAGTAACAGTCCATGGCCAGGTCCACACTTCCTCTTCCCCCTCTGCCAAGATGTAGGCAGCAGCAAAGTTCCAGATGGGTGTACCTTAGGGTGCAACCGTTCCTATGTCGTTTTCACCTGCATGTGAAGCATCTGAGGATACCTCCACATCATTAACTCTAAAGGGGAGGCTCCTGTCTTCCTGGGCTGCTCCTTCAGCAATCTGATGGCTATATACAAACTTCTAGCCCCGTGGTTGGCAAACTGCGGCTCTCGAGCCACATGCGGCTCTTTGGGCCCTTCAGTGTGGCTCTTCCACAAAATACCACGGCCTGGGCGAGTCTATTTTTTAAGAAGTGGCATTAGAAGATTAAGTTTAAAAAATTTGGCTCTCAAAAGAAATTTCAATCGTTGTACTGTTGATATTTGGCTCTGCTGACTAAAGAGTTTGCCGACCACTGGTCTAGCCCAACCTTTTAGGCTAGGTGGGTCCAACCCTAGATGGAGCTTGTCTTTCAACAGGCCTTTATACTATTCGATCATCCCAGCAGCTTGGGGACGATATGGAACGTGAAACTGCCAAGCTATGTTCTGGGCCTTGGCCCAGCTCTGTACCTCTTTCCCTATGAAATGGGTTCCATTATCAGTTGCTATGCTAAGGGGTGGGCCATAAGTGGCCCTCAAGTGTTCCAAACCTCGGACAGCTGTCTGTTGGGCAGCTTCCTTTGCAGGTAAGTGAAGAGGAGGCCAGTGGCATTATCCACAGCCATCAGGGCATACTTAAAACCCTGGTCTAGAGGGAGAGGCCCAATGAAATCCACCTGCCAATGTTGCAGGGGGAGGGCCTCCTTTGAGGACACGGCCCTCCTTTTCCTGAAGGCGATATTGACCGGGGGGTGCCTAAGCACAGCAGGGACAACCTCGTACTGCAGCGAGGGCTCCCCCCATGGATAGGGCTAGGCTCCATTGCTTAGCCACCTGCATCGTTGTTTGTGGTCCCACATGCCCCAATTTTCAATGGAGCCACCAAAACTGATCCTTAGGGGAAGGTACTACCTCTCAGACCCTTGCCAAGGCATCTGCTTCATCATTCCCAGGGGCTAACAGCAGTCGATGGCCACTCAAATGATATATTGTTGCTTCTTTGGAAGTCCCTACTTCCCATATATCCTTCCACATTTCCTGTCCCCACATGGAACGATGTCCTATCAGCCACTGCTGCTTGTGCCATTGTGGCAACCATAAAGTTAAGCCTTTAAAAACAGGCCATATGTCTGGACCAATTGCCTAAGGGCCAGGCTCCTTTGTCAAAACCATCCAGACTTCTCTTAGTTCAGCCCACTGGCTACTTTGACAAATTTTAGAGTCAAACTACAGTTCGTCTGTATCCAAATGGACAACCACTGCCATCCATGTAGCAGGTTCCCCCTACATGGCCCATCCATGTACCACATGGTCTCTGGGAAGGGTGGTTCCCCCTCATGGAAGGGGCTAGGGAGTAGCTTCTCCTCCATAAGAGCCCCTCCCTTGACAGGGTCTCATATGTCACAGACCCAACAGGGTTTACAATTGCTATGACAGAGGGCTGGTACTCAATGCTTCCCTCTGTTCCAAATAGGCACCCCACTTTGCTAAAGTTGGGGTTTGTACCACTCCCAACTTGGGCATGGTCACCCAGGACCTAAGCCAACCAGCTATAGGATAGGCAATTTTTATGAGCACTTTACTTTGTGCTGTGATTACTTCACAGGCCTGCAAGGCCACATAAGTGGCTGTCAACTGCTTCTCAATGAGGGAGTACTGACTCTCAGCCCCCTTCCACAGCTGAGACCAGAAACCAATGGGCACCCTTCTCTGCCCATGCTGTTGCCACAGACTGCAATCAAACCCCAGTGGAGTAACAGTTATGTCCAGCTGGAATGTTTATATCGGGTCTACAACCTGTAAGGGTGTCTGGGCTTGGGCCACCACCCTCTTAGCAATGAGGAAGGCCTCCTTAACCTCTGGAGTTCAGTCCCACATAGCTCCCTTCCTACACAACTGGTACAAGGGTGACAACAATTGTGCCAGGTGGGGAATGAATACTCTCCAATAGCCCAAAAGACATCTGTAACTGTTTCACTGTAGTAGGATGGGGAAAAGCCTGTACTTTGTCAATGACTGCTTTGGGTATCACCTTGGCCTTACCCGACCAGACAACTCCCAAGAATTTGATAGAGAAGCCAGGTCCCTGGACCTTGCAGTCGTTCACTGCCCATCCACATGAGTCCAATGCCTTCAGTAGGCTACTGGAAGCTGCATTCAAATCTGCAAAAGAATTAGAAGTTAGCATGATGTAATCAATATAGTGAAACATTGTCACTGTGGGAAGCTTGCCCCAGGTGGCTAAATCTTGGGCCACCAGACCATGACAGATAGTGGGGCTGTCCACATATCCTTGAGGGAGAACAACAAAAGTCCACTGTAGGCCTTCCACGTAAAAGCAAACTACTCTTGGCTCTCTGGGGCTATATCTATGGAAAAAAAGCATTAGCTAAATCCACCAAATAGTGATATTGCACTAACGACAAACTCAAAGGGTCCATCAAGTCTGTTACAGTTGGTACTGCAGAATGTAAGGGGGGAGTCACTTTATTTAGTCTCTGTAATCCACAGTCATTTGCCAGGTACACACTGGTTTCTTCACAGGCCATACTGGAGCATTGTAGGAGCTGTGCAGGGGCTGGATGATCTTTGCCTTCTCCAGCTGCAAAATCGTCTGTCTGATCTCCTCATGCCCTCCTGTGAGGCTATACTGCCATTACTGCCATACTGCCATAATCGCACCACTGGGGGTGGGAGGGTGGGAGGTTGAGGGGTGGATGGTGGGGTGTTAGGCAAAGCCACAGCTGGGTGATGCGGGTGCCCTCTTGCGGTGGGCTTTACTACAAGCACCCGCAGGCGCAATTCGCCCTGGGTCATTGCAATAGTACATCCACTCCCAAGATGTATTCAGGTATGGGAGAGATACACACAGTGTAGGCCTTCGGGGGAAGGCGGCCAATACCCAGTGTCAAAGTTGCCTGCCATACATGGACAGTCCTGCCTCCGTACCCGTATATTTAGGCCACTGAGCATATATCTATCCAGATTGCCCTACAACAAGCTGCAGTCCGAACCCCTATCCACCAGTTCCAACAGGTTGCACTGGGGAACCAGTGAATATTAAGTTCAACATGAGGCCTCGGGTTCTCTGGGTATCCCCCTAATCAGGTCTCTTGGCCTTTTTCTCAGTCTCGAAGATTTTATTCCTCCTCCCTTGGAGAGTCTAAGTAACCTTGGAGGCCCACCGGACTCAGGGAACTGCCTCTCATCAACAGCTTCTGGAAACACCGTCCTACTGGTAATTGTTTCCAAAAGCCAGTAACACATCATTAGGCTGCTGATCTATCTTCTCTTTCTGAACTCCTGCAGCCAGCAAGTCTACCCACATTTGCTTGCAGGAGATTTTTACAGGCTCTGCCCCCTCTGCTCTTCCAGATCCCAAGCCCACTGTCTTAGGACTGCCTTACGTACCTTAGGCTTCTGCACAGTCATGGGTCTTGCTACTCCCTTTTCTCATCGCTTGAGCTCCATGTCCTCCAAGCCGGCCATGGCTGTAGTGACCTCGTGTATATGGTGGTTTACAAAAAGGTTCAGAATAGCTGCCAGCGAGCCAAATGCTGCTGGAGGAGCGGCAGTAAAAATTAAGTCTTTCATATGCGTTGTAAAATGCTCGTCATCAGGGCCACGAGTATTCAAGTTAAACATGCCTTGTCTCATGCCCATTTTCCATATCACTTGCACAAAATCTACATATGTAGTCCATTTACTCACAGTTTCAGGCAATTCTCCTGCATCCTGCCAAATGCTTCAAGATGTTGCCATTAACCAGTCCATCAGGGAGTAATCTCCCTGTCCTACTCCCAAATGGTGACTAATCTGCAGTCGCTGCCACAAGGAAGGATGGGTTGTTATGGAGGTTAACTTCTCGAGCTGGAGACCGCTGCAAGCTATCTTCACCATCATTTCACAGCCTTAAGAGCCACACTAGAAGTGGCTCCCCAGGCCTCTGCTGTCTCTGCTTTCCTAATTCACTAAGCTCGCAGAATCCTGCCAACTCCAACTATGCCAACAGTTGGGTGCCAGCTCTTCAACCAGGGGCTTGACCGTCCTCGGTGAGGGAAATCGGAAAAACAGGCATGTACAGGCAGGCAAATGGGACATGCTTTATTCCACACAAAAGCAGCATATCAAGCTGGTCAGTGACAGCTTATATACACTCTGAGTGGCCAGATTATTATGATCTCTGAACGCATAATAATCTGGCCACTCAGTGTGTGTGTGAATATATATATATATATATATATATATATATATATATATATATATATATATATATATATAGAGCCCTGGTACATGAATTCGTGCATGGGTGGGGTCTAGCCAGCCTGGCCAGGGGGAGGGGACATGGGCGGTTGGCCGGCCTGCCTGCTGGTCGAACTCCTGGTCGAAGGGACAATTTGTATATTAGCCTTTTATTATATAGGATCTACACTGAGTGGCCAGATTATTATGCGTTCAGATATCATAATAATCTGGCCACTCAGTGTACATGCTCAAACAAAGAAGGCACTTTGCCAAACAATAACATTAGTATTTTGCTACAGAAAGGTGCATCTTCGCAGTGTGAAGCTTGCATCTACCTTGCACCAGCATTAAGTATTTAACCTTGAGCACCCCTGATTAGCTCAAGCTTAGAGCGGCCATGAATCATTCGGTGTATACTTAGACAGGGCCCACAGGGCATCATTGCAGAAATGCCAGCAGTCATGTAGCAAAATCCCCCAATGGAGTGTCCATAGCACTATCACTGCACAGTTCAGTATGAATCCCACTCAAGACAACAAACTTCCAGACTGGAATACCCAGACCAAAATAGCTTCTTAGCACTGACTTTTGCTTTAGCAATAAAGATAGCAGCCTTGTTTGCTGGGACTACTTCAGTTTGCAGTTATGCCAGCCAGGAGCAAGGTCCTTATGTTATGAACATTGGATGCCCATCTCAGACCATACCCAAAATCACTGTGGTTCTAACTTTATTTCTGAAGTTCAAAAATTGGAGTTTGCAATTAGAATATGGGAATCAAGTTTTATTTGCTTTTTAAGGTATCTTAGCTAGAGATGAGGTAAAGCATGTATTTCTCCTTTAAAATTGTTGTTTGGCATGGCAAACGTCACACTCAGGTGTTTGCTCCTGGAGAGTGCTTTAAAAAATTTTCTTTCCATTTGTTTCAGCACCTTGGTTTTATGTGTCTTTTCTACTTGGAAGTTATTGGTCAGTGGAAACACAAAAGACACTTAATAGAAATGTTTTCAACATACCCCAGAGCCTAGATAATAGTTGAGTTGTCTATATTTGAACTAGCAAAAGAAAGTTGTTTTTATTTGTGAGAGAGTGGAAGTGTTTCCTGGGGATGAGTTTGGTTTTTTGGTTTCCTTCCCCCCCCCCACTCCCCCGCTCTATACACCTTGATTTTAATCTTTGCAGGGATAAGTCTGGGACAGCAACTTTCCTCTCCAATGTTCTCAGACCCAGGCTAGGTAAGAGTGTCAATACTGCAGCACTCTCTCCCCAACATACCACACTACTATACTGGGAAGATAATCTCTCATGCCTCTAAATTCCTTCCAGCCTCACTAACAAGATCTTTGGAATTTAAGATAAATCTTAATTACTTTTCCTTTGTAATTTGACTATTTATAAAGAGTTTGTTAAATCTTGATCCATATGTGTGTGTGGCTACTGATAGACATATGCTTTGTTTCTGATGCTCTGGAAATATTTTATATTAGCCAATAAACAGAACTATTTCAAAATACCATGTTTGATTCTCTACTTTCAAAGAACCAAGGCCTCTCAGTGAGTACAGCAAGGAAATGTGTTTCTTGTCAGTGGATGAAGCATAGTAGTGAGATTCACTGAATTGTCACCCAAGAGATATGGGCTCTACCCAAGCTCTCCTATTTTTTTCCTTTATTTTATTTTATTTTTTCTTTATTGCTTAAGGTATTACATATGTGTCCTTATCCCACCATCTCCCCCCACTCAAACCCTCACCCCCCTGATGTCTGTGTCCATTAGGCTATGTTTTTAAGTTGTTTATGATATTTATTTTCTCATCTGAGCTACAGATATATTAGAAAATTTTTTGTTCTAAACCATTACCTCTTTTATTATTTTGTTTTATATTTTTACTAGTGGCCCGGTGCACGAAATTCGTGCATGGGGGGCTGTCCCTCAGCCTGGCCTGCACCCTCTCCAATCTGGGACCCCTCAAAGGATGTCCTACTGCCAGTTTACAGGGATCAGGCCTAAACCGGCAGTCGGACCAGTCAGACATCCCTCTCACAAACCAGGACTGCTGGCTCCTAACCACTCACCTGCCTGCCTGCCTGATTGCCCCTAACCACTCTGCCTGTCAGCCTGCTTGCCCCCAGCCACCGGCCTGCTCTCCCCCAAATGCCCCCCACCAGCATGATCACCCCCAACTGCCCCCCGTGCCAGCGTGCTGGCCCCAAACTGCCCCCCTGCTGGCCTGCTCACCCCAAATTGCCCCCCCACTGTCATGATCACCCCCAACTGACCCCCACTGATGGCCTGCTCACCCCCAACTGGCCCCTCTGCTGGTTTGCTTACTCCCAACTGCTCCCCCACCGGCCTGATCACCCACAACTGCCATCCTATCCTGACCTGATCACCCACAACTGCCCTCCCCTCTTGGCCTCTAACCGCCTCTACCTCGACCCCGCCACCATGGCTTTGTCCAGAAGAACATCTGGAAGGTCTCATGGAAGGTCTCCCAGTCTAATTAGCATATTACCCTTTTATTAGTATAGATAGAGGCCTGGTGCACAGGTGGGGGCCAGCTGGTTTGCCCTGAAGGGTGTCCCGGATCAGGGTGGCGGTTCCCTAAGGGCATGGGGCAGCCTGAGCGAGTGGCCTCTGGTGGTTTTCAGGATGGCCACACCCCCATGGGGTAAGGGTCCCCGCGGGGGGGGGGGGCGTGGCCAGCCTGGGTGAGGGGCTGAGGGCTGTTTCCAAGCTGGCCACAGCTCCTTCAGGGTGGGAGTTCCTGCTGGGGTGCCTGGTCAGCCTGGGTGAGGGGCTGATAGCTGTTTGCAGGCTGGCCATGCCCCCCAGTGGGGACCCTCACCCCATGGGGGCATGGTCATCCTGGGTAAGGGGCTGAGGGCTGTTTTCAGGCTGGCCACACCCCCTTCAGGGTGGGGGTCCCCACTGGGGTGCCTGGCCAGCCTGGGTGAGGGGCTGATGGCTGTTTGCAGGCTGGCCAAGCCCCCCAATGGTGACCCTCATCCCATGGGGGTGTGGCCAGCCTGGGTAAGGGGCTGAGGGCCATTTTCAGGCTGGCCACCCCCCCCCCTAGTGACCCAGGCTCCCAACCCTTCCTTGAGCAGAGGCTAGGGTGGGCTGGAAGCCTGGGTCACCCCCATTGACCCAGGCCCCCAGACCCTTTTTGAGTGGAGGCCAGGGCAGGTGGGAAGCTTGGCTTCCTCCATTGCTGGGGGCAAACCAAGCCTCCTGCTCACTCCAGCTCCATAGCCGTTGCCATCTTTGTTGGGTTAATTTGCATACTCACTCCTGATTGGCTGGTGGGCGTAGAGGAGAGACAGTCAGTTTACATGTTTCTCTTTTATTAGTGTAGATTAAATTTATTGGGGTGACATGATCATATAGGTTTCAGGTGTGGGTTTCTATGTTACAAGACCTGTATATTTCACCATGCACCCACCACCCAAAGTCAAATCTTCTCCTGTCACCATATCTTAGGATCCCATTCTCTGCCCCACCTGTTTCCCTCTGGCAACCACCACATTGCTGTTAGTGTTCATGAGATTCAGTTTTATATCTCATATATGAGTGAAATCATATGGTTCTTAGATTTTCTGTCTGACTTATTTCACTTAGCATAATATTCTCAAGATCTATCCATGTTGCTGCAAAAGGCACTATTTTATCCTTTCTTATGGCTGAGTAGTATCCCATTGTGTATATATATTACATCTCCTTTATCCAGTCCTCTATTGCAGGACACTTTGGTTGTTTCCATGTCTTGGCCACCATGAATAAAACTGCAATGAATATAGGGGTGTATATATCTTTGCAAATACATGATTTCAAAGTTTTGGGGTATATACCCAGGAAAGGAATTGCTGGGTCATATGGTAGCTCTATTCTCAATTTTTTTGAGAAATTGCCAGACTGCTTTCCATAGTGGTTGTGCCAGTCTACATTCCAACTAGCAGTGAATGAGGGTTCCCTTTTTTCTATAACCTCTCCAACAGTTGTTATTGCTTGTCTTGTTGATAATGGCCACTCTAACAGGTGTGGGGTGGTTAGCTCATTGTAGTTTTGATTTGCATTTCCATAATTGACAATGAGGTTTAACATCTTTTCATATATCTATTGGTTATTCATATGTTTTCTTGGGAGAGGGGTGTATTTTCAGGTCCTCTGCCCACTTTTTGACTGGGGATTAGGTTGTTTGTTTGGTGTTGAATTTTTTGAGTTTTTTATATATTTTGGAAATTAAACCTTTGTTGGAGCTACTGTTTGCAAATATCATCTCCCATCGAGTTGGCTGCCTCTTTGTTTTATTGTCAGTTCCTTTTGTCATGCAGAAGCTTTTTAGTTTAATATAGTCCCATTCATTTATTTTTGCCTTCCTTTGCCTTTGGGGCCAAGTTCATAAAATGTTCTCTAAGACCAAGGTCCATAAGTTTGGTACGTATATTTTCTTCTATGTAACTTATTGTTTCCAGTCTTATATTTAGGTATTTGATCCATTTTGAATTAATTTTTGTACATGGGACAAATTGTTACCCAGTTTCATTCATTTGCATGTAGCTTTCCAGTTATCCCAGCACCATCTATTGAAGAGACTTCATTGTGTATTTCTGGCTCTTTTATTGAAAATTATCTGTCCATATACATGTGGTTTTATAGCTGGCTCTCTATTCCGTTCCACTGATATGTGTGTCGGTTCCTCTGTCAATACCATGTTATTTTTATTATTGTAGCTCCTTAGTGTAACTTGAGGTTAGGTAGCGTGATACCTCCAGCTTCATCCTTTTTTTAAAAATCTTTATTGTTGAAAGTGTTACATAGCCCCCCCCCCCCAGTATAAATCTCTTTAAGCCTGCTCCTGTCCTCCTCCCCTCCCTCAGGATTGCTTTGGCTATTCAGGGTATTATGTGGTTTCATACAAATCCAACGCTTTTTCATTCTATTTGTTTAAAAAATTGGGATTTTGATGGGGATTGCATTAAATCTGTACATTGTTTAGGGTAATACGGCCATTTTAATTATGTTGATTCTTCCAATCCATGAGCACAGAACATTTTTCCATTTTATTGTGTCATTTTCAATCTCTTTTAATAATGCTTTGTAATTTTCAGTATATAGGTCTTTCACATTCTTTAAGTTTATCCCTAGGTATTTTATTATTTTGGTTACAATTGCAAAAGGAATTGTTGTGGGTTATTTTTTTTCTCTTTTTCTGAAGTTTTGTTGTTAGTATACAGGGAGGCAATGGATTATTGCACCTTGATTTTGTATCCTGCAACTTGACTGCACTTAAACCACTACCTCATAAACAGAGTTCCATGATCCTAAGAGGACTGTGCACAGGTCTTCTTCTTTAACCAGTTGAGAAACTTCCAAATTGTTTTCCAATGTGATTGCACCATTTTACAATCCCAGGAGGTGTGAAACTAGAACTGAGGGTGCCAGTTGTTCCAAATCTTCAATTATAGTTGATGAATTTTTTAAAATATTTAATGTTTATTAAAATATGTAGGTAGTGACATCTCATTGGGATTTAACTTTCCCTAATGACTATTGATGATAAACATCTTTTCATATCTTTGTTTATGATCTATATAATTTCTTTGGTGAAACATCAGTTTATTTATTTTTTTTTTAAATAAATCTTTATTCAGATTATTACAATTATTTATCCTTTTTCCCCCCATAGCTCCCCTCCACCCAGTTCCCACCCCACCTTCTGCCCTTACCTCCCCCCCACTGTCCTCATCCATAGGTGTATGATTTTTGTGCAGTCTCTTCATGAACCCCCCATACCCCTTTTCCCCTAAGAATCATCAGTCCACTCCCTTTCTATGCCCCTGATTCTATTATATTCACCAGATTATTCTGTTCCTCAGGTTTTTAATTCACTTGATTTTTAGGTTCACTTGTTGATAGATATGTATTTGTTGTTCATAATTTTTCTCTTTACTTTTTTCTTCTTCCTCTTTTTTAAGAATACCTTTCAGCATTTCATATAATACTGGTTTGGTGGTGATGAACTCCTTCAGCTTTTTCTTATCTGTGAAGCTCTTTATCTGCCCTTCAATTCTGAATGATAGCTTTGCTGAGTAGAGTAATCTTGGTTGTAGGTTCTTGCTATTCATCACATTGAAAATTTCTTGCCACTCCCGTCTGGCCTGCATAGTTTCTGTTGAGAAGTCAGCTGACAGTCGTATGGGTTCTCCCTTGTAGGTAATTAACTGTTTTTCTCTTGCTGCTTTTAATATTCTCTCTTTGTCTTTTGCCCTTGGCATTTTAATTATGATGTGTCTTGGTGTGGTCCTCTTTGGATTCCTTTTGTTTGGGGTTCTGTGCGCTTCCTGGACTTGTAAGTCTATTTCTTTCACCAGGTGGGGGAAGTTTTCGGTCATTATTTCTTCAAATAGGTTTTCAGTATCTTGCTCTCTCTCTTCTTCTGGCACCCCCATAATTCTGATGTTGGTACAATTGAAGTTGTCCCAGAGGCTTCTTACAATATCTTCAACTTTTTGGATTTTTTTTTTTTTTTTTTTTTTTTTTTTTTTTTTTTGCTTTTTGCTTTTTCGGTTGAGTGTTTTTTGCTTCTTTGTATTTCAATTCTTTGACTTGATTCTTGTGTTCCTCTAGTCTGTTTTTGGGTCTCTGTATAATATTTTTTATTTCAGTCAGTGTATGTTTAATTTCTAGTTGGTCCTTTTTCATATCTTCGAGGGTCTCGTTATATTTATTGGCCTTTTCTAGGATAGTCTTAAAAAGCCTTATAACCATGGTTTTGAATTCTATATCCAGTCGTTTGTTTTCCTCCATTTCTTTCGTTTGTGATCTGATTCTTTGACGCCGCATTTTCACTGATTCCCTGAGTTGGTAAGGTAGATTTGTGTGCTAGGTTTCCTATATGGCCCAGTGGGTCTGCCTCCCCAGTTAACCTGAGGTGGACACTCCTGGTGCACCCCTTTGTGGACTGTGTGTACAGCCTTGTTGTAATTAAGTCTTTATTGTTGTTGGTATCACTGGGAAGAATTGACCTCCAGGCCAGTTGGCTGTAAGGATCAGCTGTGTCTATGCTGGGAGAAGTTCGGTGCTGGGGACAGCCTTATAGGATTAGACTTGCCAAATTGCAATAGCCTCTGTGCTCAGCTTGGATGGGGTGGAGTCTCAGTCTTGGCTTCCCGTCAGCCTTGCCCTTGCACACACGTGCGCGCCTTCAGACCTCTGTCTTCCCAGCTCCCGAGTCTCCGCCCGAGAGTCCAGACTCCCCCCACAAGAGCATGGGTCCCCAGGGGCTCGCCTGGAACTGGGGTTCACTGCAGTCAGAACTGGGGCCCAGTGCATTCAGGAGCCTCCGACTCCCTTCCACTAGGGAAAGCCTGTGGCAACCTCCGCAGCCTTTGTGCGCACTGGCACTCGCGCGCCTTCAGACTTCTGCCTTTCCCAGCTCCTGAGTCTCCACCCGAGAGTCCAGACTCCCCCCGTAAGAGCGTGGGTCCCCAGGGGCTCGCCCGGAACTGGGGTTCAGTGCAGTTAGAACCGGGATTCAGTGCGTCGGGGTTTCCTTCCCCCTTCTGCCAGAGAAAGTCAGCCAGGCTCTCAGCCGCCCTTCCTCTCTGCACGCACAAAGACCCTTTGCCGTACCTCCAATTCGCTGTGAGCTTTTCTCCTTCCTTCTAGTTGTAGAATTTTCACTCAGCCAGCTTTCCTGTGGTTCTGGATGGTGTCCGTTCTGTCTTTTAGTTGTAGTTTTGAAATTGTTGTGCGAGGCAGCAGTTTAGGTGCTTACCTATGCTTCCATCTTGGTTCTACCTATTTATTTATTTTTTTATTAAGGTATTATATGTGTACATATATCTTTGTTTTGTTTTCAAATGCTTCTTCATTTTTTTATTTTTGAGTTTTCAGAGTACAAACACATGCACAGATAATATCAGTTAACCAACTGATCTACCAGGCCAGGGGGCTGGTGTTTTAATTATCCTTTTAAAGAGGGTAATTAACTTTATTGCTCAACTTTATTTTTTTTAATCTTTATTGTTGAAAGTATTAAAAATATCTCCCCCTTCCTCCCCCTTGCCACCACCACCCAGTTCCCTCCCCACCCCTGGCCTTCACCCTATTGTCTGTGTTCATGGCCAATGCATATCTACACTAATAAAAGAGAAACATGCAAATTGACCATCACTCCGCTAAGCCCACCAGCCAATCAGGAGTGAGTATGCAAATTAACCCAACAAAGATGGCGGCAGCCATGGAGCTGGAGCCTGCAGGAGGCTTGGGTTGCCCCCGGTGATGGAGGAAGCCAAGCTTCCTGCCTGCCCTGGCTGGCCCTGGCCTCTGCTCAAGGCTACAAAGTTTCAATTATAGAAGATAAATAAATCCCAGATACCTGCTTCCAGCCGTCCCTGCTTCCAGCCGTCCCTGGCCTCTGCTCAAGGAAGCACTGAAAAAAAGAAAAGAAAAAAAGGAGGGGCTGGGAGCCTGGATAACTGGGGGGCATGGCCAGCCTGAAAACAGCCCTCAGCTCCTCACCCAGGCTGGCCACACTCCCATGGGGTGAGGGTCCCCGCTGCGGGGCTTGGCCAGCCTGCAAACAGCCATTAGCCCCTCACCCAGGCTGGCCAGGCACCCCAGCGGGGACCCCCACCCTGAAGGTGCTGTGGCCAGCTTGAAAACAGCCCTCAGCCCCTCACCCAGGCTGGCCATTCCCCCCCCAGTGGGGACCTTCACCCCATGGGGGCATGGCTGGCTTGCAAACCACCACAGGCCCCTCGCCCAGGCTGCCCCACGCCCCAAAGGGAACCTCCACCCTGATCTGGGACACCCTTCAGGGCAAACCAACTGGCCCCCACCCATGCACCAGGCCTCTATCTATAGTAATAAAAGGGTAATATGCTAATTAGACAGGGATACCTTCCAGGAGAACTTCCGGACATTCTTCTGGACAAAGCCATGGTGGTGGGACTGAGTTAGAGGCGGTTAGAGGCCAAGAGGGGAGGGCAGTTGTGGGTGATCAGGCTGGTGGGGAGCGGGGCCATTGGGGGTAAGCAGATCAGCAGGGGGGCAGTTGGGGGTGAGCACACTGGCAAGGGGGGCATTGGGGGCAAGCAGGCCAGTGGCAGGGGGAAGTTGGGGGCAAGAAGGCCGATAGGCAGAGTAGTTAGGGACAATCAGGCAGGCAGGCAGGCAGGTGAGTGGTTAGGAGCCAGCAGTCTCGGATTGTGAGAGGGATGTCCGACTGCCAGTTTAGGCTCGATCCCTGTAAATTGGCATTAGGACCTCCTTCTAGGGGTCCCAGATTGGAGAGGGTGCACACCAGGCTGAGGGACATCCCCCCGCCCGGGCACAAATTTCCTGCACCAGGCCTCTAGTATGTATATAAGTTCTTTGGTTAATCTCTTCCACACCCCCTTCCCCCTTCCCTCTGAGATTTGTCAGTCTGTTCCATGTTTCCATGCCTCTGGTTCTATTTTACTCATCAGTTTATTTTGTTCATTAGATTCCACATATAAGTGAGATTATGTGATACTTATCTTTCTCTGAATGCCTTATTTCACTTTGCATAATCATCTCCAGGGCCTCCATGCTGTCACAATGGATAATAGATCCCTCTTTTTATAGCTTCATAGTATTCTATGGTGCAAATGTACTATTGCTTTTTAATCCACTCATCTACTGATGGGCACTTGGGCAGTTTCTTCTAAACCATAAATCTTGTAACTAATGATGATATGAACATAGGTGTGCATATATTCTTTCTGATTGGTGTTTCAGGTTACTTAGGACATATTCTAGAAGTGGAATCACTGGGTCAAATGCAGTTCCATTTAAATTTTTTTTATCACACTCCACACTGCTTTCCATAGTGGTTGCACCAATCTGCCTTCCCACCAGCAGTGTACCTAGGGTTCCTTTTTCTCCACATCCTGGCCACCACTTTTTATTTGTTGATTTATTAATGGTAGACATTATGGCAGGTGTATACATTTACAATGAGTCAGCAATCCAAAAAGAAATGAAAGCATATGTCCACATCAAGACGTGTACATGAATTTTATAGCAATTATATTTGTAAGTAAAAAAACTAGAAACAACAAAAGTGTTCATCAACATGTAAATGGGTGAACACATTGTGGCACACCAATGTCAAGTAATGGTGCTCAGCAATAAAAACAAATGAACTACTGATACATGCAACAATTTGGATGAACCTAAAAAAATACAGTGATGGAAATAACAGGACTAAAAAATAACTACTTATTATTTCATTTACATATAATTGTTAAAAATGAAGGGTAATGTGAAGAAACAGAAAGAAGAATAATGGTTGCCTGTGGATAGGGAGAGGACATTTGAGAATGATAGATATGCTCATTATCTTGAATACAGTGATGGCTTCATGATATACATATATCAAACATCACAAATGTCTGCTATTTTGATGCCTATAGCTTCTTCTAGGATTTTTATGGGTTCCCATCTATGTTTAAGTCTTTTATACATTTTGAGTTTGTTTTTGTGTATGGTGTAAGTTGGTGTTCTAGTTTCGTTTGTTTTGTTTTGTTTTGTTTTGTTTTTGCATGTATGTGTCCAATTTTCCCAACGCCATTTATTCAAGAAACTGTCTTGTCTCCATTGTATGGTCTTGCCTCCTTTGTCAAATATTAATTGAGCATAATGGCTTGGGTTGATTTCTGGGTTCTCTGTTCTGTTCCATTGGTCTATATATCTGTTCTTGTGCCGGTACCAGGCAGTTTTGAGAACAATGGCTTTGTAGTATACCTTGATATCTGGTATTGTGATCCCTCCAACTTTGTACTTCTTTCTAAAGATTGCTGCAGCTATTTGGGGTATTTTTTTATTCCAGATGAATTTTTGGAGAGTTTGTTCTACATCTTGAAGTATGCCATTGGTATTTTAATGGGGATTGTATTGAATCTATAGATTGCTTTGGGTAGTATGGACATTTTAATGATGTTGATTCTACCAATTCCAGAACACAGTGTATTCTTCCATTTGTTCCAGTGGTAAATGAATTGTTTTGTTTTTGTTTTTGTTTTTTTTTTGTTTTTTTTTTAGTTCTTCTTTCTGTGAGTTCATTATTGGGGTATAGCATATATTTTTTATAGCAATATCTTTACTGATACAGCTCCTAGGGCAATGGAAACTAAGGAGAAAATTAAAAAGTGGGACTATATCAAAATAAAAAGCTTCTGCACAGCAAAAGGAACCATCAACAAGACAACAATAAAGCCCACTGCATGGGAAAACATATTTGCCAATGTTATCTCAGATAAGGGTTTAATCTCCAAAATTTATAGGGAACTCATACAACTTAACAAAAGGAAGATAAGCAATCCAATCAAAAAATGGACAAAGGAAAAAAATATGGGCAAAGGACCTAAATAGACACTTTTTGAAAGAAGACATACAGAATGCCAAGAGACATATGAAGACATGCTCAGAGTCACTAATCATCAGAGAGATATAAATCAAAACAACAATGAGGTACCATCTCACACCTGTCAGAATGGCTATCATCAATGATTCCACAACAAGTTCTGATGAGGATGTGGAAAAAAAGGAACCCTTGTACAGTGCTAGTGGGAATGCAGACTGTTGCAGCCACTGTGGAAAACGTATGGAGTTTTCTCAAAAAATTAAAAATGGAACTCCCATTTGACCCAGTAATCCCACTTCTAGGAATATATCCCAAGGAATCAGAAACACCAATTAGAAAGGATATATGGCCGAAACCGGTTTGGCTCAGTGGATACAGCATCAGCCGGCAGGCTGAAGGGTCCCAGGTTCAATTCCGGTCAAGGGCATGTACCTTGGTTGCGGGCACATCCCCAGTGGGAGGTGTGCAGGAGGCAGCTGATCGATGTTTCTCTCTCATTGATGTTTCTAGCTCTCTATCACTCTCCCTTCCTCTCTGTAAAAAATCAATAAAATATATTTAAAAAAAAAAGAAAGGATATATGCACCCCTATGTTCATAGCAGCACAATTTACAATAGCTAAGATTTGGAAACAGCCTAAGTACCCATCAGCAGATGAGTGGATTAAAAAACTATGGGACATCTACACAGTGGAATATTATGCTGCTGTAAAGAAGAAGGAATTCTTAGCATTTGCAACAGCTTGGATGGAACTGGAGAGCATTATGCTAAGTGAAATAAGCCAGTCAGAGAAAGATAAATATCACATGACCTCACTAATTTGTGGAATATAATGAACAACATAAACTGATGAACAAAAATAGAACCAGAGTCATAGAAGCATCAAACAAACTGTCCAACCTATGAGGGAAGGCGGGGGTGAGGAGATAAGAGATCAACCAAAGGACTTGTGTGCATGCATATGAGCATAACCAATGGACACAGATAGGGAAGGGTGATGGCATGTGCTTGGGGATGGGCGTGTCCAGGGAGAGGTCAATGGGGGGAAAGGAGACTTACGTAATACTTTAAACAATAAAGAATTTAAATTATTTTTTAAAATCACATTTTTCACTATAAACATGGAATGTTTATTATGTCAATAATATCACAATAAAGCTGTTTAAAAATATAATAACATTTTCCTACTTTTTAAATCCTCACCTCCGGATATATTTACTGATTTTCAAAGAGAAAGGAAGGGAGGGAAGGAGAAAATGAGAGAGAGAGAGAGAGATCGTTCAGTTGCCTCACAACCAGGGATAAAACCTGCAACCTAGGTATGTGCCCTGACTGGGAATTGAACCCGTAACCTTTTTGGTGTATGGGATGATGCTCCAACTGATTCACTGAGCCAGGGCAACATTTTCTTACTTGTTAGATGCTATATATTTTCACAATTGAAATATTCAAAAATACATAGAAGCAAGGCCAAAAAAAACTCTACAGTTCCGATGTCTTAGAGACAAGTATTTTTACTTTGGCACACATTCCTATAGATTTTTCTGTACATATTTCTATATATTTTTTTCAAAAATTGAACTCCCAAGGAGAGAAACCAAGATGGCGGCATAGGTAAACACTAAACTGCTGCCTCGCACAACAATTTCAAAACTACAACTAAAAGACAAAACAGACATTATCCAGAACCACAGGAAGGGTGGCTGTGTGGAAATTTTACAACTAGAAGGAAAGAGAAAAGCACACTGAGACTCAGAGGAGCTGCAGGAGGCAAAGGTACTGAGAAACATGAGGAGAGGACTGGCAACTGAGTGCGCAGCTGGCTTTCTCAATTGGGAGGGAGACAAAAGCTCCTGATTGCACTGACCTCCAGTTCCGGGTGAGACTCTGGGGACCCAGACTCATACGGGGTGAAACTGGTCTGTCAGGAAAGAGGAAAGCACACTGAGACTCAGAAGAACTGTGGAAGGCAGAGGTACTGAGACGCGCACGGAGAGGGTGGGCAACTGAGTACGCAGCTGGCTTTCTCAAGTGGGATGGAGACAAAAGCTCCCCACCGCACTGAACTCCAGTTCCAGGCGAGACTCTGGGGACTCAGACTCATTCGGGGAGAAATTGGACTGTCTGGCAGTGGGCAGAACTCGAGGGCGGCTTTCTCTCAGAGGTGTTTGCAGTGATTACCACAGGACACTGAGACACAGGAGCCTATTAAGGCATGGCTGACAGGAAACCAATGTTGTCTGCTCTGCCCTGAGACTCTGCCCATCCAAGCTGAGCACAGAGGCTTTTGCAAGTCTTATCTCATAAGGGTGTCTCCAGCACAGAAGTTCTCCCAGCGTAGACACAGCTGATCCTCACAGCCAGTTGGCCTGGAGGTCAATTCCTCCCAGTGATACCAACAATAATCAAGGCTTAACTACAACAAGACTGTGCCCACAGCCCACAAAGAGGTGCACCAAGAGTGTCCACCTCAGGTAACTGGGGAGGCTGAGCCACTGGGCCCTATAGGACACCTAGCACACAAAGCCACTCTATCAACTCAGGGAAGCAGCCAAAATGTGGAGACAAAGAAACAGATCACAAATGAAAGAAATGGAAGAAAGCAAACGACTGGATATAGAGTTCAAAACCACGGTTCTAAGGTTTTTCAAGAATTTTCTAGAAAAGGCTGACAAATTTAGTGAGACCCTCGAGCATATGAAAAAGGACCAACTAGAAATTAAGCATACACTGACTGAAATAAAAAATATTATACAGAGATCTAACAGCAGACTAGAGGATCACAAGAATCAAGTCAAAGATTTGAAATACAAAGAAGCAAAAAACACTCAACCAGAAAAGCAAAAAGAAAAAAGAATCCAAACATATGAAGATAGTGTAAGGAGCCTCTGGGACAACTTCAAGCATACCAACATCAGAATTATGGGGGTGACTGAAGAAGAGAGAGAGCAAGGTACTGAAAACCTATTTGAAGAAATAATGACCAAAAACTTCCCCGACCTGGTGAAAGAAATAGAATTACAAGTCCAGGAAGTGCAGAGAACCCCAAACAAAAGGAATCCAAAGAGGACCACACCAAGACACATCATAATTAAAATGCCAAGAGCAAAAGACAAAGAGAGAATATTAAAAGCAGCAAGACAAAAACAGTTAGTTACCTACAAGGGAGCACTCGTATGACTGTCAGCTGATTTCTCAACAGAAACTATGCAGGCCAGAAGGGAGTGGCAAGAAATATTCAAAGTGATGAATAGCAAGAACCTACAACCAAGATTACTCTACCCAGCAAAGCTATCATTCAGAATTGAAGGGCAGATAAAGAGCTTCGCAGATAAGAAAAAGATAAAAGAGTTCATCACCACCTAACCATGATTATATGAAATGCTGAAGGGTATTCTTTAAGAAGAGGAAGAAGAAGAAAAAGGTAAAGATAAAAATTATGAACAACAAATACACATCTATCAACAAGTGAGTCTAAAAACTCAAGTGAATAAAAAAATCTGATGAACAGAATAAACTGGTGAATATAATAGAATCAGGGCCATAGAAAAGGAGTGGACTGACAATTCTCAGGGGGAAGAGCATATGGGGGTGCGGGAAGAGACTGGACAAAAATCTTACACCTATGGATGAGGACAGTGGAGGGGGGGTAAGGGCAGAGGGTGGTGTGGGAACTGGGTGAAGGGGAGCTATGGGGGAAAAAAGAGGAACAATTGTAATAATCTGAACAATAAAGATTTATTAAATTTAAAAAAATGGAACTCCCATTTGACCCAGTGAACCCACTTCTAGGAATATATTCTAAGAAATCAGAAAGAATATATGCACCTCTGTGTTCATAGCAACACAATCTACAATAGATAAGATTTGGAAACAGCCTAAGTGCCCATCAGCTGGTGAGTGGATTAAAAAAATTGTGGTATATCTAAACAATGGAATACTACACTGCTGTAAAAAAAAAAGAACTCCTACCATTTGCAGCAACATGGATGGACTTTGAGAGCATTATCATAAGGAAAATAAGCCAGTCAGGGAAGATGTCAAACCTCAGAGGAAAGGCAGGAGATAATGGTTGTGGTGGTGGGGGGTGAGATCAACTAATGAACTCATATGCATATGTGCATAACCCATGGACACAGACAATAGGGTGATGAAGGCCTGGAGTGAGGGGCAGAGGCAGGGTAGGAGAAGTCAATGGGGGAAAGGGGAAACATATATAACACTTTCAACAATAAAGATTCAAAAAATTAAGAATAAATAAATTAATTTTTTAAAAAGTAAGGGACTGAATCCAAGACTACTCTATGCAGCAAGGCTAGCATTTAAATTTGAAGGTAACATAAAGAGCTTTGAAGACAAAAAAGTCTAAATCAGTTTATTGCCACCAAACCAGCACTACAAGAAATGCTAAGGGACTGTTGTAAGAAGAAGAAATAGAGGGAAGGGGAGAAGAGGGAGTTAAAAAAGAAAAATGGCAACAAATAAGTACCCATCAATAATAACCATAAATGTAAATGGCTTACATGCTCCAATCAAAAGACATAAGGTAATTGAATGAATAAAAATAGATGGCCCATATGTATGCTGTCTATAAGAGACCCACATAACTAAAGACTCACACATGATGAAAAAAAGTGAAGGGATATAAAAAAATGTCCATGCAAATAGAAATGAAAAAAAGAAAGCTGAGGTAGCAATATTCATATCTGACAAAATAGACTTCAAAATGTAGGCCATAACAAGAGACAATGAAGGCCACTTCGTAATACTAAAGAGATCCATACAATAAAAGGATATAATCCTGGTAAACATATATGCACCTAATATAGCAGCACCCAAACATATTAAAAAAAAAACTTTTGGAGGCCCAGCCGGTGTGGCTCAGTGGTTGAGCATTGACCTATGAACCAAGAGGTCATGGTTTGATTCCTGTTGAGGGCACATACCTCGGTTGTGGGCTTGATCCCTAGTGTGGGGCATGCAGGAGGCAGCCGATCAATGATTCTCTCTCATCATTTATGTTTATATCTCTCTCTCTCTCCCTTCCTCTCTGAAATCAATAAAAATATATATAAAAAAAACTTCCAGAGGATTTAAAGGGAGAGATTTACAGCAATACAATCATAGTAGGAACTTTAACACCCCACTGACATCACTGATTTGATCTAGACAAAACATTCAACAAGGAAATAGCAACCCTAAACAACACAATAGATCTAATGGATTTAGCTAACATTTACAGAACATTTCACCCCAAAGCTGCAAAACATACGTTATTCTCAAGAGTACATGGGACAGTCTCAGAGATAGACCACATATAGGATACAAATGAAGTTTCTGCAAATTCAAGATGATTGAAATCATATCAAATATCTCATATCACAATGCCACGAAACTAGAAATCTACTATGATAAAAAACTTACAAACACACAGAGGCTAAATAGCATGTCATTAAACAATGAATGGGTTACTAATGAGATCAAGGAAGAAATAAAAAACTTCCTAGAAAAAAATGAAAATAAACACAAAAGAACTTATAACCTATAATATACAGTGAAAGCACCCCTAAGAGGGAAGTTCATAGCACTACAAGCCTACCTCAAGAAACAAGAAAAATTTCTAATAAACTATCTAATGCTACAACTTAAAGAATTAGAAAGAGAACAAGAAGAAAAACCCAGAGTAAGTAGATGGAATGAAATAATAATATCAGAGTGGAAATAAATGACATAGAGACTAAAAAGAACAACAACAAAAAAACCACACAATAAAAATCTAAATTAAACTAAGAGCTGGTTCTTTGAAAAGATAAAGAAGATTGATGAACCTTTAGCCAGACTCATCAAGAAACAAAGAGAGAGAGGATCCAAATAAATAAAATCAGAAAAGAAAGAGATGAAGTATCAACTGCTATCAGAGAAATGAAAAGGATTGTAAGAAAATACTGTGAAAACTAAATGCCAACAAGATGGACAACCTGGACAAAGTGGACAAATTTCTAGAAAAATACAATATTCCAATATTCCAATACTGAATTGGAAGAATCAGAAATCCTGAATAGGCTGATAAAACTGATGAAATTTAAAAAGTAATTAAAAAAAAACTCCCAGCAAACAAAAGCCTTGGTCCATACAGCCTCACAGAAGAGTTTTACCAAACATTCAAAGAACTAGCACTTATCCTTCTCAAACTATTCCAAAAATTCCAAGAGGAAGAAACACTTCCAAGCTCTTTTTATGAGGCCAGCATTATCCTGATTGCAAAACCAGATAAAGACACTACAAAGGAAGAGAATTACAGGCCAATATCTCTGATGAACACAGATGCTAAATTCCTCAAGAACAACAAAAAATAAAATAATAAAATAAAATCCTCAACAAAATATTAGCAAATCAGAGCCAGCAGTATATTAAAAAGATCATACATCATGACCTAGTGGAATTTATTATAGGGATGCAAGCCTGCTACAATATTCACAAATCAATAAATGTGAAACACCACAAAAACAAATTGAAAGACAAAAATAGCATGATCATATCAATTAATGCAGAAAAAACATTCTACAAAATCCATATCTTAACATAATAAAGGTCATATATGACAAAAGTACAGCCAACACCATACTTAATGGGAAAAATCTAAAAACATTCCCCTAAGAACAGTAAAAGACAGGGACATCTGCTTTCATCACTCTTATTGAACATAGTATTAAAATAACAATAGCATATATCACAGATCTAGAAAAAAACTCCAAAAATTTATATGGAACCAAAGAAGTACAAAGTTGCAGGGATCACAGTACCAGATATCAAGTTATACTACAAAGACACTGTATACAAAACAGCCTGGTACTGGCACAAGAACAGACATATAGATTAATGGAACAGAACAGAAAACACAGAAATCAACCCAAGCCATTATATTCAATTAATATTTGACAAAGGAGGCAAAAGCATACAAAGGAGTAAAGACAGTCTGTTCAATGAATGGTGTTGGGAAAATTGGACAGGTACATGCAAAAAAAAAAAAAAAAAGAAATTAGACCACTGACTTACACCATACACAAGAATGAAATCAAAATGGATAAAAGACCTAAATGTAAGTTATGAAAGCAATCAAATCCCAGCAGTAAACATAGGAAGCAAAATCTGAGACATCTCACATAGAATAATTTTCACCGATATATAATCTTGGGCAAGAAAAACAAAGGACAATATAAACAAATGGGTATACATCACATAAAAATTTCTGCACAGCAAAGAAACCAGCATCAAAGTGAAAAGGAAACACACTGTATGGGAGAACATATAATAACTTGTTATTTCCAAAATATATAAAGTATTCATACCACTCAACAAAAGACAAACAATCCAAGTAAGAAATAGGCAGAGGACTTGAATAGACGCTTCTCCAAATGGCCAGGAAACATATGAAAAAGTGCTCAACTTCAATAATAATGAGAAATATTAATATTAAAATGACAATAGGTACCACCTCACACCTGCCAGAATGTCTACCATTAATAAATCAACAAAAAAATAAGTGCTGGCAATGATGTAGAGAAAAAGGAACCATTGTACACTGCTGGTGGGGATGCAGACTGTTGCAGCCACTATGGAAAACAGTTTGGAATATATCCTAAGGAACCCAAAACAACAAAGAGCAAGAATATATGCACCCCTATGCTCATAGCAGCATTATTTATTTATTGTTTAAATCATTATTGTTGAAAGTATTACATATGTCCCCTTTTTCTCCCATTGACCTCATTTAGCCTAACCCTGCCCTGCACCCCAGGCCTTCACCACCCTATTGTCAGTGTCAATGGGTTATGAATATATGCATACATGTTCTTTGGTTGATCTCTTCCCACCCACACCCTCTCTCCTGCCTTCCCTCTGAGGTTTGACAGTCTGTTCTGTGCTTCTATTTTGTTAATCAGTTTATTTGTTCATTAGATTCCGCATATGAGTAAGATCATGTGATACTTATCTTTCTCTAAATCGCTTATTTCGCTTAGCATAATACTCTCCAGGTCCATCCTTGCTATTGCAAATGGTAAGAGTTCTTTCTTTTTTTACAGCTGTGTAGTATTCCGTTCTGTAAATGTAACATTTGGGATGTTTGCAAATCTTAGCTATTGTAAATTGCACTAGCAACATTATAATAGCTAAGAGCTAGAAACGGCCCAAGTGTCCATCAGTAGATGAGAGGACAAAAAGATGTGGTACATTTACACAATGGAAAACTATGCAGCTGTATAAAAGAGGGAAGAGATCTATTAGCTGTTGAGACAGCATAGAGGGACCTGGAGATGATTATGCTAAGCAAAACATGCCATTCAGAGAAAGACAACTATTACATGATCTCACTTATATGTGGAATCTAATGAACACAAACTGATGGAATAAAATAGAACCAGAGGCATGGAAACATGGAACAGACTGACAAATCTCAGAGGGAAGGGGAAAGAGGGTTCAGAAGAGATTAACCAAATAACTTGTATGCATATATGCATTGCCCATGAACACAAACAATAAGGTGAAGGCCGGGGTGGGGAGGGAACTGGGTGGTGGTGGCAAGGGGAAGGAAGGGGGAGACATTTGTAATAATCTCAACAATAAAGATTTTTTAAAGAAGCTGATTAATAAAGTTAATTATCCTCATTAAAAGGATAATTAAAACACCAGCCCTCTGGCCTGGTAGATCAGTTGGTTAGAGTCTCATCTGATATTCTAATCTTCAGGGTTCAATCTCCTGTCAGGGTACATACAAGAAGCAAACAAATGAATGCATAAATAAGTGAAAAAAACAAATTCTCTCTCTCTCTCTCTCTCTCTCTCTCTCTCTCTCTCTCTCTCTCTCTCTCTCTCATCAATAAATAAAAATTTAAAAACCCACCAGCTACAGACTGGGGCATATATTTTTCAATCATCTATAAAATAATAAAAGTGTAATATGCTAATTAGACCAGACAGCCAAACGACCTTCTGGACGACCTTCCAGATGAAGCTGGGGCTGTGAGGGCTGAGCCCTTTGCATAAATTTCGTGCATCAGGCCTCTAGTATATCTTACTAGCATAAGGAGAACTGGTATACTCTGTGCATGTATTTGTACTCTCAAAACTCAAAATAGGAAAATGAAGAAGCAGTTGAAAACAGACCAAAGATTTAAACTGACATTTCACCAAAGAAATTATATAGATCATAAACAAATATATGAAAAGATGTTTACCATCAATAGTCATTAGGGAAAGTTAAATCCCAATGAGATGCCACTACCTGCATATTTTAATAAACATCTAATATTTTAAAAATTGACCAACTATAGTTGAGGATTTGGAACAACTGGGACCCTCAGTTCTAGTTTCACACCTCCTGGGAACTTAAAATGGTGCAATCACATTGGAAAATATTTTGGAAGTTCCTCAAATGGTTAAACATACAGTTACAATGAGTCAACAACCTAAAAATAAATGAAAGCATATGTCCACATCAAGACATGTACATGAATTTTATAGCAACTATATTTGTAAGTAAATAACTAGAAACAACATAACTGTTCATCAATATGTAAATGGGTGAACACATTGTGGCACACCAGTGCCAAGAAATGGTGTTCAGCAATAAAAACAAATGAACTACTGATATATGCACAATTTTAATGAATCTAAAAAAAATACAGTGAGGGAAAGAACAAGACTAAAAAATAGCTAATTATTATTTCGTTTACATAAAATTCTAAAAAATTAAAGGTAATCTGTAGAAACAGAAAGAAGAGCAATGGTTGCCTGTGGATAGGGAGAGGACATTTGAGGATGATAGATATGCTCATTATCTTAAATACAGTGATGGCTTCATGATATACATATATTAAAACATCACATTTTGTACTTTAAATATGGGATATTGTTGTATGTCAATCATACCACAAGAAAGCTTTTTTAAAATATAGTGACATTTCCCTACCTTTTTAAATCATCACCTGAGGATATGATTACTGATTTTCAGTGAGAAAGGAAGGGAGGGAGAAAGAGAGAGAGAGAGAAAGAGAGAGAGAGAGTTTGGTTGCCTTCTGTGCTCACCCCAACCAGGGATCAAACCTGCAACCTAGGTATGTTCCCTGACCAGGAATTGAACCTGCAACCTCTTTCGGTGTATGAGATGATTCTCCAACCAACTGAGTCACCCGGCCAGGGCAACATTATCCTACTTGGTAAGAGCTATATATTTTCACAATTTAAAAATTAAAAAACACAGAGAAGCAAAGCCAAAAAAAAATCACTATAGTTCCAGTCACTTGGAGACAAGTATTTTTAATTTGGCACACATTACTACAGATTTTTCTGTACAGATTTCCATATAGTTTTGTCAAAGACAGTATATAGTACATACCACTTATAATCTGCTTTTTTAAAATTTACTGATGTTTTGGAGACCTTTCCACATTAATAAAATTCAACAAAACCTCTCCAAAAGGAAGAATGGAAGAAAGGGAGGAAAGAGAAATAAGAGGGAGAGAGGGAGGGAGGGAGATGAACAAACGATTGATACATAAAACATTGATGAACGTTAAAATAATTATGTTGAGTGAAAGAAGCCAGAGCCTGCGAAAAAAAGATATGTACTGTATAACTCCAAACTCTAGAAAAATACAGACAAACCTAGAGTGACAGAAAGCATCTTAGTGGTGGCCTGGAGCTGGGAAGGGACAGGCATTGGAGTTAGAGGAAGACATGAAGAAACTTTTGGCTGGATTTGCCCATTACTCTGATTGTATCAATGGCTTCATTAGTGTGTACAACATAAACTGGTGAACAAAAACAGATCCAGAGACAGAGAAACATGGATCAGACTGTCAAACCTCAGAGGGAAGGTAGGGGAGGGTGGGAGTAAGGGGGAGAGATCAACCAAAGGATTTGTATGCATGCATATAAGCCTAACCAATGGACACAGACACCAAGGGGCTGAGGGCATGTGTGTGTGTGGGGGGGGTGGGTAGGGGAGTTAATGCGGGGATGAGGACATATATGTAATACCTTAACCAATAAAGAAATTAAAAATTTTTTTAAAAAGAAACAACTTCTATACAGTGAAGGAAACCATCAACAAAACAAAAAGAATGGGAGAATATATTTGCATATTCACAAATGATATATCCGATAAGGAGCTGATAACTGATAACCAAAATATATACGAAATTCATACAACTCAATGACAAAAAAATAAACAATCCAATCCAAAAATGGTTAGAGGATATGAAGAGACATTTCCCCAAAGGAGACATACAGATGGCCACAGACATATGAAAAGATGCTCAACATCACTAGTCATCAGAGACATGCAAAACAAAACCACAGTGAGATACCAGTTCACACCTGTCAGGATGGCTTTATCAAAAAGTCAACAAATAAAAAGGGTTGAAGATGTGGAGAAAAGGGATTACTTGTGCACTGTTGGTGGGAATGCAAATTGGTGTAGCCACTATGGAAAACACTGTGGAGAATCCTCAAAAAACTAAAATTAGATCTACCCCATGACCCAGAAATTCCACATCTGGTGTTATCTAAAGAAAATAAAAAGCACGATTTTAAAAAGATATATTCATTATTTTTAATGTAAATGCATATGTGTAAATATGTATTGCAGCATTATTTACAATAGCCAAGATATAGAAGCAACCTAGGTGTCCATCAATAGATGGATAAATAATGGATCAAATGATGTGATATATATTAATATTAAGCAGCATTAAAAAGAATGAAATCTTTCCATTTGCGACAACATGGATAGACCTAGAGGATATTATGCTAAGTGAAATAAGTCAGACAGAGAAAAACAAATGCAGTGTGGTTTCAATTATATGTGGGATCTAAAAGAATAAAACAAACAAACAAACAAACAAAGAAAAACATATTCATAGAAACAGAGTCCAGAGGGGATGGTGTGGGAGAGTGGGTAAAAATTGTAAAGGGGAAGCCCTGGCCAGTGTGGCTCAGTTGATTGGGCATCGTCCAGTGCACTGAAACGTTTCAGGTTCAATTCCCAATCAGGACACATGCCCAGGTTGAAGGCACGATCCCCGGTGGGGTATGGGCAGAAGGCAGCCAATCGATATCTCGCTCTGACATCAATGTTTCTCTCTCTCTCACACACTTTCCCTTCCTTTCTCTTTAAAAATCAATCAGAACAGCTTTTTTAAAATGTGAAGGCAAAGATAGGCAATAATAATGCTATAAGCTTACACGGTGACAGGCGATTACTAGAATTAGTAAGACATAAAAATGTTGAATCACTATACTATACACCTGAAACTAATATAGTTAATTTAATATTGTATACCAACCAAAAAAAATTTTTAATGCATTTTTCAGGGATACTGATACTTTCTGTTAAGTGTTTCTGAGAGAGATGGGGAAAATGAGGGAAAGAGCAGAGGAAGGAAATTACAAGTCCTTGCAGGCCACAAGACATTACAATGGTTGGCAACTTTCTTTCCAACTGAGAAATTTCCTTAAGCCCCAGCTTGGCCATGCTGGAACCAGGCTTGGACATGTACCACCACAGGAAGGTTCTGGGACGGACAGACATGAATTTAAGAACAAGATCTTCTACTTACTTGCTGTTGGAACTTGAGAAACTTACTTCACATCACTCTAAGCCTGTTTCCTCTCTGGAAAATATCTTACCTAATAATAGAGAAACATGTAAATTGACCGTACCTCCGCTACGCCCACAGCCAATCAGAATTTCGTGCACAGGCCTCTAGTATATTATAAAAGCACCAATTAAATGTTTATTTTGTGAAGATAAAGTGAGGTAATATAAGAGACCTGGCATGTAGAAATGAAACGTTTTTCTGGGGAGAGCAGATGAGGCTAGTCACTCCTTTCAAGCTGCTACTGAAGGAAACCCCATACCCATACAATAAATCCCTCCTTTAGCTAGCTCATGTTTGTTGAATGGCCATTATGCAACAGTTTGTCTTTGTGTGCAGAAGTTAATAACTGCTCAGAGCACTGAGCCCTCATTGCACCCCATAGGCTCCAGCACATCCCAAAACCTGAAATGCAGCAGCAGGAAACCTGACCATGGCAAATGTGAAGTACAGTCTGGGCCTGGTCTGGGCGCTAGCTACTTATCTGAGAGGTGCTTCTACAATAGATGTGAAAGTGGTATAGTTGGCTGAGGGATGGAGGTCAAGGTTTTAAATCCCCTCTCCCAATTCAACCCATCAGAAAGAGCAAATCATCATCATGGCAAGGATGAGTAGAAGCGGGGGGGCAGGGAAGGCAATAGCCCTGCTCATGCTAGCACTGAGGAAGCCAGAGCCCATAGACTCAAAATAAATGTCTCTGCAGCAAGAGGGGGAAGGTACTAGCACTACTGTCTTTCAATTTCAATTCCACCTCACTTTGAAGAGTCATCTTATCTTCCTAAACACTTTTCCGGCACTTATCTCATTATATCCTCATAATAGCTGTGTAAGTTAGATAGGCTAGCAGATGTCCTCCCCTACATGTTTATTTTCTTCATAGTAGTAGTAATGGCTGACACATATAGGGCTTACCATATGACAGGCCCTATGTTAAATTCCTTATGTATGTTAGCTATGTCATCTCATTCAATCCTCATAACAACCTCATAAATTAAATACTATTAGTGTCTCCATGTACTTTCTCTCAAGTAAGTTAACAGACCAAGAAGGATTCAGTGACTAGACTAGATCACACAACTAGTAAGTGGTAGAGCTGAGACTCCAACCCAGCTTTACCAGGCTTTGAAGCCCTTGCCCTTAGCTACTATGTTATATATAGTCTATTTTTCAAAGGAAGAAATGAGAATCAGAGAGCTTGAGTGGCTTTCTCAAGTATGAAAGGCAAGCTGGTACCAGAAGGAGGCCTAACTTTGGGCCTTCTGACCCCCAGTCTAGTGTTCTTTTCCTTATTCCCAACTGTAACTCGCATCATCACTGGCATGACTTCCCAATCATTAGTAGTACACTCCAGGTGCCCTGTGGTCACCATGTGCTTGGAATGTCAGAGATCAGGTAAACAGCCCATCTTCTAGCAAGCTCAGAGTTTAATTTCATTATTTTTATAACTGCTCAATAGATGAAGTAACCAAGGTGCAAAACAAGCAAACAGCTTGTACCAGGAACAGAGAAATTCCTCGAAGTTCTTAACTCTCAAGTCTGGGCTTGTTTCACTTGAATACCTATGCATGTGCCCATGAGGCAGCAAAGAAAGCAGAATGGGTCAAGAGAAACTCAGACAAAAGAAACACAGTGGACACAAACAATAGTGGGATTAAGGCCTGGGGATAGGAGTGAGGAAGAGGGGTGTCAATTGGGGGGGAGCGCATCTGTAATACTTTCAACAATAAAGATAATTTTTTAAAAAATAAAATAAAATAAAAAATAAAAAGAAACACAGTATACTCCCTGTTTCCTTTTACTTGAGTGCGAAGCCCTCAGGGCAGGGACAAAGGAAGCTGGCATAGAAGTGAGGTAGCTAAAGAGAAGGTCAGGAGCCTGCAGGGATAGGAAAAGAGAGGTTTGAAAAATATAATTTGGGTAGAGGTAGAGGTAAGGTAATGTGATGGTCTTGAAGGTTTTGGAGTGTCTTTTTGTAGAGGCTCTGTGGTGTCCTTGAAGGGGGCAAGGGAAGGGTAGGAACACAGGCAGAGTTGTAAACACATTTCAACCTTGCTCTTCAGCCATGAAACCAGCACTGACTAAGAACCTGCCAGGACTTTGGCCTGGCACCAGGGGCTGAGGTGGCTATGAAACAATGCAAGCCAAAGGTCTGGCCACTCCAAGCTTGAAGGTAACACACATGTAAAGGGAGCTTGTCCAGTGATTCCCAAATGCTAGCCTGGTGACCATGCTTGTCTGGCTACATCTGCACCACCTAGGTAATTAAAGGGCACCGCCAAGTTTGGGAAGGTCTGGATGGGCTCAAGTAGAATTGTCCATTGTCAGGGTCCATTGTGGGGAGTGGGGAGTGCAGGAGGAGGTCAGAAGGACCATTTGGCTGGAGGTCTCATTGAGAAAAGGTCTTTAATATAGATCTTTTTAATCCTGTAATTATCTAGGGGGAGACAGTTTCACAAAGTTGGTTTTCCATTCATTGCATTCTATTTGCATGATGGGTGTTTAAATGTTTAGTTGTTAAAGGTAAGTGTTTCAAAAGCATCACAATTTCTGATACCATAATTTGACATTTTTTTTCATTTGAAAATATCCAGGGAGCTTCACAAAATGGATGTGTCCTGAGCCTTTCTCCAACTCTGGGTGTGGAGAGCTTTCAATAACAGTGTCAGGAAAAGGACCTAGATCTTTAGGTACTAGAGAGCCCACACATGGTGCAAGGGGAATGTTCAAAAGTTAACTCTGGTCATTGTGTCCATAGGGTGTGGAGGCTGCATTGTAAGCCACCACTGAGGAGGATGGTATCTTAGTGTTTTAGGGAGGGTAGGAAGGAACTTACCAGTTGGAGCAGACTTAAGACTAAACCATACACACAGTAGTTTGGAATAGCAACACTTAGTGCTCATCTAAACCAACCTCTTCATTTCACACATGGAGAAAATGAGGCCCAGAGAGATTAAAGTGTATCACCCAAAATCACTAATCTGTTAGTACCAGAGCCTAAAGTAACACATTACATTTTTCTAGTATACCAAGACTTAAGATATTAACAAGAGAGGATTCTTTCTGGAGAGTGAGGAGGAGAGAGCTGAGGAGGACTCCAAGGTTTCAAGCATGTATCTGCAGCCTACATAGTGCTTGGACATAGTACCCCAAAGATGTTCCCTGGACCCTTCCACCCTGTGGAGAATGGGCATATTTCATGGAACACTTCAAAGACAGTAGCTGAGGTCCTACCATCAGGTCCAAGGCCAGGGTGCTTGAAAGACATCAGGGGCTCTTTCCATACAGTGGGCCAGGGATTGGTCTGAATTCTGGCTAAGGATCCCTGCCTGGTGGGTTTTGGTGGGGCAACAGATACCAGTAAAAGTCAGGCTGCATAGCTCCCATTGCAGCCTATTCCATTCTTCTATTTGGGTGGCAAACCACAAGAGCCAGTGTGGGGGCAGGGTGGACAAGCTACCAAGCACCAAGGTGAAGAGGAACGGGAGCTGTTTGAGACATGTGCTCTTTGGAGGGGGTGGCCTCCATGCCAAAACAAACTCCGTCAGAAATAAATATTGTACATAAAAAGACTAATTGTGTGTTTGAAGTTTGGAGTTTAGTAGGAGAGAATTGGCTCTATTCAGAATAAACTTTCTCAGTCTGCAGTGCCAGGCTGCACAAGGGAACATGAGAGGGCAGGGTGGGAAGTGGGAGTCTCCAGTCCCTCTCTGGCTAGGAATTGACATTTACCTAGGGGGAGACAGTTTCACAAAGTTGGTTTTCCTGGGAACTGAAACAAAAGGGAGCCAGAGCAGAGATGGGGCCCACCAGAGGTGGTAGCAGCAGCATTGAGTCTTGCCCTTTGCCCTACTTGCACAAAGGCCCATAGCTGCACCCTTTCCAACCTCCTTACTCAACTGGAGTGTGCTGTTGCCATCAGCTGCTAATGAAAAGGCCCAGGGAAAATATCCCTCTGCACCCTCCCACCCTGGGTTGCTTGCTCTCTGCATTGTCTACCCAGCCCAGGAAAATATCTTCTCTGACAGAGTACAAGTGGAGGTCAAGCAGCTCTTCTGCACATAGCCCAGGCCTCAATGGTAAAAGGTTGGTCTGTAGACACTAAAGAATAGACTGACAATTGAGTGTCTAGTACTAGCTTCATCATTTCCTTTTATATGTTTTCAGGCAAGTAACTTAACACTATCAAATTAATTTACTTACTCTGTAAAATGGGGTAATAATAGTCACATTATAAGGTTATTGTAAGAGCTGTATAAAATAATGCATAAGAAGTAAAATAGATGGCATATAAATAAGGGGAACACATAATTTGTCATCTAAACCATGCCAACTTTGAGAGGGAGTTTTAATTTTAACAATTAGAATGGGACAACAGTCATAAACTGAGACATCTAGTTAATATATTTATAAAGGTTACCTATTATGAAGAAACCTGAATTTCAGTTCTGCAATTGATTGCTGTGGAACTTTAAGCAAATGACCTCCCTTCTCTGGAACTCAGTTAGCCTATCTGTGAAATACTAAAGAGGGTAAAAGGGATAAACTCAGAATTACATTGATGTTGATAATCGTTTCTTAGAGATTCATTGAGAATGTGCACTCATTGCTTTAAATTACCAGTAACTGAGTAAAATACTATATAGGATTCCCACTTCCTGATCATTGCAACAGGGGCAAGATCCCTATGTTCTCTGGTCCTCACATTCCAGCTCAGAGAAAGAAGAGACTAGTTGCACCACACCTGTGCTTTCTCCCTCACCCAAGGATTGACAAGGGTAGGGCTCAACATAGAGGAGAGAATGGAAGTAAAATCTGGGCCCCAAGGGACTGCCGGCCCACTGGGATCACTGTTTTCCATGAGCACAGGCCCCCCATCAAAACCAGTGGCAAAGCGGCAACATCTCCACATGGATGGAGAGTATTGGAAAGGGGGTGCCCAAGGGACCAGAGGGTCCTTTCCTTTCTGTTCCAAGGAAACATACAGTGCCTCAAGAGCTCAGTACTTACAAAACACTCCAGAAACAAGAAAACCCAGAAACCAAAGAATGGGAATGACCAGGCAACTAAAACAAGGCATTTCCTTATTTTTTCCCCTGAAAGTTTCACTTAAACATCTCTGTGTGTCACTGAGCTCAGTATATCTAGAATCCACAGGACTGCTTCCCGTGCTTTTACCCCCTTCCTTCCTTCCTGTGTCACTTCCTCCCACATACACAGGAAATGAGCAGCAGGTGTGGAGGAAAGGGGCAGGTTTGCTCAGTGCCCTTTATGTTAATTGCCAAGTCAATGGGAGACAAATCACAAGCACAAGTTTGAAGAAGGAAACATCTTAGCCCTCTGCATGAGTAGGAGGAAGGGGAAAGCTTTTTGCAGAACAGTTGAATGTTTGCCATTTTTTGAGCCCCACAACCCACACTTCATATCAAACAGCCAGCAAGAGAAAGAGCGTCCAGTTCATATGCACCGTCTGTCCCAAAGAGTCACTGAAGACTCAACAGTAAGCTTTGGGATCCCAATCCACCACTTCAAGAACCCCTGGTCTGAAGAAGGGGAGCCTTGCTTCTCCTCCAAGCCCCAGAATTTGCCCAACTCTCACTGAGATGACAAAAAGTTCCTGAAGGTCATCCACACCCTTTTACCATGCGTGCCTGACTTGACCAATTGCTCCCTAGGGCTACCTTCCTAACCCACCAGAACTGACTCCTCCAGAAAGGGGCATTGCCAGAACAGAGCCTGCAGCACAGGTCTTATTCCTGAGCCCCATGACATGGGCTTTGCTGGGCTCCCACAGCCCCAATTTCCTTTGGCCTGGGGGTGGCTCCGTGGGTCAGAATCTCCTTTTGAGTACTTGCCTGCCTAGCTAGATTCAAACTCTGCGAGGCAGAGCCCACATCCCACTTGTTCACTGTTTGGTTCCCAAGAACTCCCTCATTATTTGTTGAATAAATGAAGTAGCCAGAAGACTCCTACTGGTCGCGTGGTCAAGTTAGTGTCCTAGCTCAGGCACTTGGTAGTCAGATATGCTGTGACCTCCTCTCCTGTGGCATGCATACATGTGTGCATGTCTGTGTGTGCCTGTGTGTCCTGTGTTCCCCCAAGGAGAACCCAGGACCTCCTGAGGGTGGGCTTCACAACCTGGTTTTAGTGTGTTCCACAACTTTGCTCCTTAGGGGACTGGCTCTCATCCTTGATATACCCACCCCTGCCCAGGAAAGTTACCTCCTGAAGAGGATGCTAGCTCTTCCTGACCCCAAGCTCCTCCTTGTCCCAGCTCTGTATGACCTTGGATAAGTCCTCGTTTTCTTGTCTGGGAAATAGGGAGGCTGGGGTACATGGAAAGCAGGGAGCCAATCAGTGCCACGATTGCTCATCTCAATGTCTGAACACTGCTGCCTCCTGAACACTTCTGGGATCGGGAGCAGAGACTTGAGGACTCCAGACCCCTCTCTCCCACAATTGTGACTTGAGTCGTAGTGATGAAAATTCCTGAAGCCCACCCAGGTACCTCTGGAACAATCAACATGCTTATCCAGGCCTGGGCCTCTGTCAGAGGAAATAAGGCTCAGAGACAGTAGGAAACAGGCAGGAAGACCCTCCTGACTGCAAAGATAATTAAGACCAGCAACCACTTATCAAGGAAGGCTGTGGGTACCCCTTTCCTGGCGATCATAGAAACGTGGAAGCTAATGGACCCCTAGAGAGCATCAGTTCCAGCCCTTTCATTGTGTAGGTAAGGAAAGTGAGACCCACAGGGAGGATGTTGCCCACCCAGGGTCACAGAGCAGCTTAATGAAAGAGCAGGGAACCAGCCCTGTTGCCAGGGCTCTCCAGCCAGAGTGGATTCCATTATTCCAAGCTGAGAGGCCTCCTTCAATCACAGAATAGTCTGGCCTATTCTCTGACGTGTCTTTCCTGCATGGATGAGGACTCCCTGAGGCCCTTAGAGGGTGAATGGCTTATGGGAGGGAGGAGGGAGGCCAGAGGCCCCTGGCCTCAGGATGCCTAAGCCCAGGCTGCTCCCTGGACACTCTCTTGCTTCCTCTGAGGACAAGAGAGACCCCTATCACTCTCGAATGTCAGATGGCTGCTCCCACCTGAGGCCCTGGATCTTTCCTCAAAGACTCGCCTGTACATCCATCCCACCCACCCTCCAGAAGGGCCCTCCTCACTTAGGCAATCAGTCAGTAGGCCCCTCAGTGGGGAGTGCATTCCAAATGGCTCTAGGTGAGTCACAGATATCCAAAATCGAGGTTCCTGATTTCAAATAGCTTCTGGGGGAGGGGCTGACTAAGATATATGCACTCTAGGGCAGCCACTTGGGAGGGGAGAAATGGGCTAGGGAATTTAAGGAGATGGGATTGCATGGGTCTTTGACAGATGCTGGGTAGGACCCTGAGGAAGTGAAGACCTTTCCTGCCTCTTTCCTAAAGCCTTGCCTCACCTTTCTAAAGGTAGAAAGGGAGGGGGTGGCAAAGTGTGGTTGTCAGGACACACGCATTATGAGTATGGACTCCTGACATGATTTACTGACTTGGGACAGTGCCTCAGTAGCTAAGTGATCTTGAGCTCTTCATTTCACAGCTTTGAATCTCAGCCTCCTCATCTCAAAATTTGGGAACTAATGGTGCTGCACATAGCTCAAGGTGGAGCTTACAGGTCTCAGGAAGAGCCTGGGGCCAGTGGTTTTTCAGGATAATTTCAGTTCCTTGCTATTTCAGTATACTGGGGGGGGGGCCTACTTGGAACCCCAGAGTTAGTATAAATATTATTTTAAGCTGAAGACGTTTTGAGATTCAACAGATAACAGCAGGAAGGAAAGCCTTCTCATAGTATCCCTTATCTGACTAAAAGCAGCAATTTCTGGGAAATAGGGTTGCCACAAATTCCTTCTCAGGGCAGATCTACTCCCAGGAAGTAGACTGTGGGTGAAATTTACCCCAAATCCCTTCTGCACGGGGAATTTTATGGCCCTGAAGGATACAGAAAGACCATTCACACTTATATACACAAACTTTATCACACACTTTATCAAGTGTTTGTTCTCCCGAAAATCCATGCATCTTCCAGAAAGTCATTTATTTTTCACACAAGTGCCTTTCTCGCCCTTTTCATGAATTAAGGTGGTATATGCACCCCAAATTTCACCCACCGCTTTGAGTTAACATCATTGAGTAGTTCTCCTGTGTATATGGAGGATGGACATGTAAATAAATTGTTTTTCCTCCTGTTAATCTGTCTTTTATCAGTTTAATATACACACCTGAAATTAAGAGAGTAGAGCAAAGTTTTTCCTTCTCTATACTGTTCAGAAAGGGGAATCTGTATATTTATGTGTAGATTGTACTTAGACTCAAATGCACTGGGGGAGGGGGAAAACCCTTGATGACATTGAGGAGGCACTGAGGGGGTATTTTATGATATTATGGAATTATTGTTAATTACTTTAGGTGTTATGATAACACTGTAGTTATGTTAAAAAAGAGAACTCTTATGTTTCAAAGCTATCTACTGAATACATACAGATACAATGCTGTGCTATCTGGCCATGACTTGATAGTTGTTGATGCTGGGTGATGTGCACAAGAGGACTAGTTATGCTATTCTACTTGTGTATAAGCTTGACATTTTCCATAACAAAACATTCTCAATATGAAATGAAAAAATGTGGATCAAGGAGGTGTTTACCCAGATGTGGCTTATGTATTCAACTTTGGAAGGTTTTTCATTAAAGAGAAAAACAATCTTACATTTAAGAAAGTGAGTGCTTTGTGAACACCAGCGACATTGCTGGGCAGTGGCTTAGGACTGGAGACAGAGATTTTGACCCCCCTCATTTCAACCCCCTCATTAGGCAGCATCTGTGCTACTCCTCTCAGCCTGTGACAACCTGTTTGGTTGCCAGGCAATGAAGCCAGGAACCAGAAGCCTTTCTCTTGGGAAGCAGAAAGGGAGAAGCACAGGGAGAGAAGCAAGGAGGGGGAAAGGTAGAAAGAAGTAGCCCAGGAGAAGGCTTCCCTTGCCTTGGGGTCCGGCTCAGGAAGAGACATGAGGGGTGCGGGTCCCCTGTTGGATGCCAGTTTCCCACAGTCCCCACTTTCCATGGTTTATTCCTGGGGGCAGCCACATTGTCAGAGCTTAAGGACACACAGAAGGATTGGGGGGATGCATGCATGTGCGCATCCTGTGAAGACCAGTGAGACCTGTGATTAAGTAAGATACCTGTTAGCACCCATTCACAGAGCCCGAGTTCCAGGCAGGCCTTTCCTGGGAGATACTCATGAACTCAGATTAAGTTAAAAAAAGTCTAGGAAAGCAGCTCATCAAATAAAAATCTGCACTGCTGAACACCCTGAGCTGGGACCATCCCAAAAGATAGGGGGCTTCTTCTTTAGGTGGAGAAACCTGTCCTTGCTGACCTTTGGGGAAGGGAAACAGGAGCATCTGGTGTTGCACAATGGCTTGGAAGTCTTATGGATGACTGTGTTGGGAAGCCCTGTCTTCTGGCATTGGTTCAGACCTAACCGTCACTGAAAGACTGTGTGGACCATCTCTGACTCTCAGTTTCCTGATCTTAGAAGATGGGAGTTATCACATTTGGCCCCCTTGCCTCCTTTCAGGCCCAGATGGGCTGGTATTAAAATGCAGCCACCTTCCAATCCCATTCACCAGGAAAGACTGAAGGTACCAACATAGCCAGTGGCCTCTATCTCTCTTTGGTGAAGACACAAGTAGAGCCACCCGGCTGTGATCATGAACTCTCTCCCGTTGGCCTAGGAAATAGGATTCCAAGTGGCTCCAGGCTGGCATGACAGGGAGTGAGGTCAAGCAGCTAACTCAAAAATCATCCTTTTCAGACATGGCATCTGACAATGGAAGGCTGTCTATCCAATGAGAAAAATGTCAAGGAGGCCAGCAGTCAGGAGCTGAGCAAGATCAAGACCCAGACAGCCCCCTCTTTCAGCAGCATCTTTATGGTTCCTGGTTGCTAGGAGCAGGCTCTTCCATTGCTAAGCAACAAGAGCCTGGTGGATTAAATCTGATTTCCTGAGCTCATTGGAAGGGGGTGGGGGAGAAGGCACAAAGCAGATACCCTTGGGAAGATCATTCTTGCCTCCAAGCCTTGTTGGGGGATGTGGGTAGTGGGTGAAGGGAAGCGGAGGCACAGCTGAGAACTGATCTCTAGGGAGAGGTGGTAGGGGGTGGTAGTGGAGGGGATATACACCAGTTATTCATTATAAAAACCCAAAGACCAGGAGTGAACCTAGCAATTAAGATGCCAGTTAGAGCACTAATGAATGCTAATGCTACTCCTTTTTTGAAACCTCAGGAAAGGCCTGTAGTCCCTGTGGGTATTTATGAGCCATCTGACCAGGGTGGACAAATATGGGAGGATCAGGGCATTTTAGGGTCTATGAGCCTGCAAGCACCCTGAGCCTAACTTCTTGCTGAATGATGGGCCCCTTGAATAGTGGCCCACTGCTCTCTGCTTGAATAATAAACTCAGGATGACAGGGAGCTCACATCTTCCTGTGACAGCCCTTTCTGTACCTCACCTTTAGAAAGTGCTTTTTCCCATGCTGCCCAAGTCAGACTTCCTGTGGCTCCTTCTTGTAGAGGTCAAAATCTGTCTTGCTGTAGGTACTTGTAACCTCTCTCTTCTGTGAGACCCACCTTCCACAACTTGCCACCTCTCAGGGGACAGATTATGTGGGGGCCTCAACATGACTTAGTGCCCTCTGATTACTCCCTCCCTCCAGTCTGGTATTTAGCCTCCCAAAGAGGCAAACCAGTAAGAGGACAATTTACAAAGAATGTCCAGGTCACAATTCATGCCCCAGAGTCCAGATTTCTCTTGCTGACTGGCTCAGGTGGGTTCCTCCTCACTTAGTCCCCAGCCAGTGAGCAGGTGTTTCTCTCTCCAGTGGGGATTCTGTTTTAGGAAGTGCTGGCTGATTTTGGAGTAGGAAGGCAATGGAACCTTTCCCTGCTGTATAGCTATGTCCTGATCCTGAATTTCTTCAGGCCTTAGGTTTTACTGCCTGAGCAGGACTGCTTCCTGAGCTGCCTAGGCTTTGGTTAGCTCAGCATCATGTGCTTACCACCTTTCTCATGCAGGTGTCCTGCAGTGATTAAGGGTAGATTCATCTGGGCTGAATATTTTCTTTTTCTCTATAACATTTTCCATCATTTAACATATGGTTTCGGTAATTGCTTTTCTGTTTCTCCCCACTGTGATATAAGTTCCACTAAGGTTGAGATTTTTGTGTTTCATTTATTGCTGTATCTCAGTGTGTAGCATAGGCTTGTTACTTAATAGGTCCTCAACAAATATATGCTAAATAATGAATATATGCTTACATATAAACTATGTATTCACATGGCATGATACCCAAGTTAAATTGCTGACAGAAAATAAACAAAGTAGCCCTGACTAAGTGGTTCAGTTGGTTGGAGTATTGTCCCATACACCAAAAGGTTGCAGGTTCGACACCTTGTAGGGCACATACAGGAGGCAGTAACTTTTGTGTGGGAGGATAAAACTTTCAAAGCAAAATACTTAAATAATAAATTTGTTATTGTACATGTCCAGAATGTCAATGCGAACATAAATAAGAAACTGGCACCCATGGCTGATTCCAGGCAGGAGAGTTGGGTGGCTGAAAGGGCAGGCATAAAATAGATACTAGAGGAAAAGATGGTGACTGGCAGGAAGGTAGGGAGGGAGAGTGTGTGAGAGAGTGAGGGAGCAATAGAGCAGTGTGTGACCTGAGTGTGTGTGTGTGTGAGTGAAATAGGGACAGTTACACCCTGCAGGTCCTCCAAGGGGCTGCCAATCCAGGCAGTCTTAGATGGCAAAACCCCGCTGCCGCTGCAAACACCCCAGGGAGGACACTGGCAGCACAGAGACCACACCATCTTGAAGAACAGAACTGCTTGAGACTAGGATCCTAGCCTCGCCACCACCCAGTCTGGTCTAGGTAGCAAACCGGTACCCTACAGCCGCTCTGGTAGAAGACCTATGACCACAGCTGCAGACACCAAGACTCCAGGCACCCAGGCTGCAGATTTCTGTGAGTAACAAAGCCAATCTCCCCTCCACCCCCCAGGGCAGCGGATAGGAACTGCCAGACCCCAGGCACACAATAGGGCTTTCTGCACACACACAGCAGTGGCAGCTCTACCTGACTTTAAGCCTTGGTGTCAGACACGGGAAGTTTGTTTCCCGTGAGCAGGCTCCACGCCAAGGCAGGGAGACTGCTGAATTTGACACTAAGTGCTCATCTTTGGGGAGATTGCTGGGACCAGAACCCGCACCCACGCAGAGCAGGGAAACAGCACTGAATTTGAGCCTGGATGTGCGAACTAGGGGAAGTTTGTTTCCCAGGAGCAGGCTCCGCGCCAAGGCAGGGAGACTGTTGAATTTGACCCTAGGTGCGCATCCTTGGGGAGACTGTTTTCTGTGACCAGATGCTGCACCCAGGCAGGGCTGGGAGACAGTGCTGAATTTGAGCCTGGATGCGCGAAATAGGGGAATTTGTTTCCCACAACTAGGCTCCATGCCCAGGCAGGAAGGCTGTGCTGAATTTGAGCATAGGTGTGCAGCCTTGGGGAGATTGTTTTCTGCGACCAGATCCTGCACCCATGCAGGGAGACAGCGCTGAATTTGAGACTGGGGGTGCAAACCCGGGGAGTTTGTTTCCCACAACCAGACCCTGCACCCTAGAAGAGAGACTGTGCTGAATTTGAACCAGGACGTGCTAACCCAGATAGTTTGTTTCCCTCACCCACGCTCCACACCCAGGCAGGGAGGATGTGCTGAATTTGAGCCGAGGTATGCAATATTGGGGAGATTGTTTTCCGCTACCAAATCCCACACCCACATGGGGAGACAGCGCTGAATTTGAGCCTGGGGGCGCAAACCTGGGGAGTTTGTTTCCCAAGACCAGACCCTGCACCCAAGCAGGGAGGCTATGCTGAATTTGAACCTGAACATGAGAACTCAGGGAGTTTGTTCCCCAAGACCAGACCCTGTGCACACAAAAGGAGGCAGCGCTGAATTTGAGCCTGGGTGCATGGACATGGGAGTTTGTTTCCTACAGTGCACACCTCTGGCACCAGACCCCACACCCACACTGAGCGGCAGTGCCACCTGACTTTGATTCAGGGCAAGCACAGGGAGAGGCTGTTTTCCGCAGGGCAAGAGTGGACCTCCTGCCAACACAGTGTGACTGTGCAACCCTGTCTGCCAAGCAGATTGGGGACCCTGAATCTCCACGCAAGAGGCAGCACTGAGCACCAGTGACTAGACTCTGTTTCTCATTGCATGTGCCTGGGATCCCTGATTCCCAGTACATTCACACTAAGAGCCAGTGACTCCAATTCTTGGTGCCTGCGCACATAGGGACCCTGATTCTCGGTGCGAGGTAGCACCAAGTAACAGAGACTCTGATACTCGATTCTCGGCATGGACACAGGGAGCATCTGACTCCTGACACACACTAGGGGACTTTGAATTTTAGCACACCTCAGCAGATTCTCTGTTTCAATGTGATGCAGGCAGGGCCCCAGATTCTAGGTGCACACACAAGGCCACACTAAGTGCCTGTGACTCTGACCCAGGGAGAGCGAGGCTCCCACCACCCCATAGCAGCCGCACATCATGGAATCAGAGCTCTTCAGTGACACTTGAGGGGTGCAAACTCCCACTGCACACGGCCCAGGCCCCCACAACTTGAAATTTGAACCTTCTGGTGATAGTCAGAATGGGGAGACAATGAAACAATCCCCAGAGGAAAGAAAAGGAGGAATCACCAAGAAAGGAAATAAGTGAAATGGAAACATGCAACATGACAGAAAAATAATTCAGAGTAATGGTCATATAGTTCATACACAGGATAGATGAGAAAATCGACAACCTATGCAAAAATCAGGAAGAAATGAAAAATGATATAGCTACAATCAAAATCAACATGGAAGGCTTCAACAGTAGACTGGAAGAAGCAGAAGACCAAATTAGTGAATTAGAAGATAAAGTACAAACACAAGCCCAATATGAACAGCAACTAGAGAAAAAAATTAAAAAGCACAAGGAGAGCCTAAGAAAATTTGGGAAAATGCAAAACAAAATAACATACGTATAATAGGGTGGCCAGAAGGACAAGATGAGCAGCAAGGATTAGAAAATTTATTTGAAGAAATAATGAGAGAAAACTTCTCTGATATGGGGAAGAAAAAAGTTACACAAGTACAGAGAGTTCCAAGAAAGATGAATCCCAAAAGACCCAAACCAAGACACGCCATAATTACAATGGCAAATGTTCACGACAAAGAGAAAATCTTAAATGCTGCAAGAGAGAGACAGAGTTACCTAAAAAGGATCCCCCATCATATTATCAAATGATTTCTCAACAGAAACACATCAAGCTAGAAGGGAATGGAAGGAGATATACAAAGTGATGCAAAGCAAGGGACTGAATCCAAGAATACTCTATCCAGCAAGACTATCAATCAAAATTGAAGGGGAAATCACGAGCTTTGCAGAAAAAAAAAAAAAGGCTAAGGGAGTTTATCACTACCAAGCCAGCAAAGCAAGAAATGTTAAAGGGAATGCTGTAAAAAGAAGAAATAAAAAGGTAAGAAGAAACACAGGCTCAAAAAAAAAAAAATGGCTACAAACAAGTACCTTTCAATAATAACTTTAAACGTAAATGGACTAAATGTTCCAATCAAAAGACATCGAGTGGCTGAATGGATAAAAAAAAACATGACCCATACATATGCTGTCTATAAGAGACCCACCTCAAAACAAGGGACTCACACAGACTGAAAGTGAAGGGATGGAAAAATATCTTTCAAACAAATGGAAATGAAAAAAAAAAATCTGGGGTACCAATACTTATATCAGACAAAATAGACCTCAAAGTGAAGGCCTTAACAAGAGATAAGGAAGGCCACGACATAATAGTATAGGGATTGATACAACAAGAAGATATAACCCTGGTAAACATATATGCACCCAATGCAGGAGCCCCCAAATACATTAAAAAAAAAACTCCTAGAAGATATCAAGGGAGAGATCAACAACAATACAATCATAGTAGGGGACTTTAATGCATGACTGACTTCACTGGATAAATCCTCTATACAAAAAATCAGCAAAGAAACAGCAATCCTAAATGACTCACTAGATCAAATGGACTTAATTGACATCTTCAGAACATTTTACCCAAAAGCCACAGAATATACATTCTTCTCAAGTGCACATGGGATATTTTAAAAGATAGACCACATATTGGGTCACAAGCAAAACCTCCCCAAATTCAAGAAGATTGAAATCATACCAAGCACCTTCTCAGACCACAACGGCTTAATATTAGAAATAAACTACAATAAAAACAATTCAAAACACTCAAACACTTGGAAGTTGAATACCATGATATTAAATATTGATTGGTTTACCAATGAGATCAAAGAAGAAATTAAAAACATCCTGGAAACTAATGACAATAAAACACAACAATCCAAAACCTATGGGACACAATGAAAGCAGTTCTGAGAGGGAAGTTTATAGCTCTACAGGCCTACCTCAAAAAAACAAGAAAAATGGTAGTAAACCATATAAGCCTACAACTCAAAGAATTAGAAAGAGCAACAAGAAAAGCCCAGAGTGAGCAGAAGGAAGGAAATAGTAAAGATCAGAGTGGAGTATACGACATAGAGGAAAAACAAAAAATACAAAAGATCAATGAAACCAAGAGCTGGTTCTTTGAAAGGATAAACAAGATTAATGAACCTCTAGCCAGGCTCACCAAGAAGCAAAGAGAGAGGACCCAAATAAACAAAATCAGAAATGAAAGAAGAGAAATAACAACAGACCCCACAGAAATACAAAGGATTGTTAAAAAATACTATGAACAACTCTATTCCAACAAACTAGACAACCTGGAGGAAATGGACATATTCCTAGAAAAATACAACCTTCCAAGACTCAATCAGAAAGAATATAAATATCTCGATAGGCTGATAACTATGGAAGAAATTGTAACAGTCATCAAAAAGCTTCCAGCAAACAAAAGCCCGAAGCCAGATGGCTTCACAGGAGAGTTTTACCAAACATTCAAGGAAGAATTAAAACCTATCCTCCTCAGACTATTACAAAAAATTCAAGAGGAAGGAACACTTCCAAGCTCATTCTGTGAAGCCAGAATCACCCTCATACCAAAGCCAGAGAAAGACAACTCAGTGAAAGAGAATTACAGGCCAATATCCCTCATGAACATAGATGCCAAAATCCTCAACAAAATTCTAGCAAATCTGATCCAGCAGTACATCAGAAAGATCATACACCATGACCAAGCAGGATTTATCCCAGGGATGCAAGTATGGTACAATATCCGCAAATCAATAAACGTGATACATCACATAAACAAATTAGAGAGAAAAATCATATAGTCATATAAATTGACGTGGAAAAAGCATTTGACAAAATCCAACAACCATTTTTGATAAAAACTCTCAGCAAGGTGGGAATAGAAGGATCATACCTGAACATATTAAAAGCCAGATATGACAAACCCACAGCCAACATCATACTCAATGGGTAAAAACTAAAACCATTTCCCCTAAGAACAGGAACAATACAGGGATGCCCACACTCACCACTCCTGTTCAACTTAGTACTGGAAGTACTAGCCATTCCTATCAGACAAGAAGAAGAATTAAAAGGCATCCAAATAGGAAAAGAAGAACTAAACTGTTTTTATTTGCAGATGACTTGATACTGTACATAGAAACCCTAAAGACTCCATCAAAAAATTATTACAATTATAAAATGAATTCAGTAAGGTAGCAGGATACAAAATTAACATGCAGAAATCTATAGCATTCCTATACACCAATAGTGAATTTACAAAAAGAGAGAATAAAAAAGCAATCCCATTTACCCTCACAGCAAAAAATTAAGATACCTAGGAATAAACTTAACTAAGGAGGTAAAAGACCTACATGCAAAAAACTATAGGACAGTGAAAAAAGAGAGGAAGACATAAACAGATGGAAGAACCTACCGTGTTCATAGATTGGTAGAATCAACATCATCAAAATGTCCATACTACCAAAAGCAATCTATAGGTTCAATGCAATCAGCATTAAAATAACAACGGCATATTTCACAGACCTAGAACGAACTCTCCAAAAATTCATCTGGAATAAAAAAAGACCCCGAATAGCCACAGCAATCCTGAGAAAGAAGAACAAAGTAGGTGGGATCTCAATACCAGATTTCAAGCTGTATTACAAAGCCACTGTTCTCAAAACAGCCTGGTAATGGCACAAGAACAGACACATAGATCAATGGAATAGAATAGAATAGAGAACCCAGAAATTGACCCAAACCACTATGCCCAATTAATATTCAACAAAGAAGGCATGAACCTACAATGGAGTCAAGACAGTCTCTTCAATAAATGATGTTGGGAAAATTGGACAGATAGATGCAAAAAAAGAATCTAGACCACCAACTTACACCATACAGAAAAATAAACTCAAAATGGATCAAGGACTTAAACATAAGATGGGAAACCATAAAAATACTAGAGGAATCTGCAGGCAGCAAAATCTCAGACATATGCCAAAGGAACTTCTTCATTGATACTGCTCCTAAGACAATGTAAAATAAAGAGAAAATGAACAAATGTGACTACATCAAAATAAAAAGCTTTTGCACAGAAAAAGAAACCATCAACAAAACAACAAGAAAGCCCACTACATGGGAGAACATATTTGCCCATGTTATCACCGATAAGGGTTTAATCTCCAACATTTACAGGGAACTCATACAGCTTAACAAAAGGAAGATAAACAACGCAGTCAAAAAATGGGCAACAGACCTAAATAGATACTTTTCGAAAGAAGACAGAAGGAAGGCCAAGAGACATATGAAAACCTGCTCAAAGTCACTAATCATATGAGAGATGCAAATCAAAACAACAATGCAGTACCATCTCATACCTGTCAGAATGGCTATCATCAACAAATCAACAAACAAGTGCTGGCGATGATGTGGAGAAAAAGGAACCCTCGTGCACTGCTGGTGGGAATGCAGATTGGTGCAGCAACTGTGGAGAACAGTATGGAGTTTCCTCAAAAAACTAAAAATGGAACTTCCATTTGTCCCAGTGATCCCACTTCTAGGAATATATCCCAAGAAGCTAGAAACATCAATCAGAAAACATATATGCACCCCTATGTTCATAGCAGCACACTTTACCATAGCTAACATTTGGAAACAGCCTAAGTGCCCATCAGCAGATGAGTGGATTAAAAAACTATGGTACATCTACACAATTGAATACTGTGCTGTGCTAAAAAAGAAGGAATTCCTACCATTTGCAACAACATGGATGGAACTGGAGAGCATTATGTTAAGTGAAATAAGTCAGTCAGAGAAAGATAAATATCACATGATGTCACTCATCTATGGGAAATAAGGAACAACATAAACTGGTGAACAAAAACAGATCCGGAAATAGGGAAGCATTGATCAGACTGTCAAACCTCAGAGGGAAGGTAGGGGAGGGTGGGGTAAAGGGGAGAGATCAACCAAAGGATTTGTATGCATGCCTATAAGCCTAATCAGTGGTCACAGACAACAGGGGGGTGGAGACATGAGTGGGGGGTGTTTGGGAAGGTAATGACAGATGAGGACAAATATGTAATACCTTAATCAATAAAGAAATTTAAAAAAATAAAAAATAGATACTATTCATGGTTTTCCTTTCTGTTCCTTTTAAATTTTGTACCATTAACATGTATTACTTAAATGTTTATATTAATACTAAGGCCTGGTGCATGAAATTCGTGTACTGGAGGGGGTGTCCTTCAGCCCAGCCTGCACCCTCTCCAATCTGGGACCCCTTGGGGGATGTCTGACTGCCAGTTTAGGCCTGATCCCTGTGGGATGAGGCCTAAACCGGTAGTCGGACATCCCTTTCACAATCCAGGACTGCTGGCTCCTAACTGCTCACCTGCCTACCTGCCTGATTGCCCCTAACAGCTTCTGCCTGCCAGCCTGATCACCCCCTAACCGCTCCCCTGCTGGCCCGATTAACACCTAACTGCTCCCCTGCCGGCCCCATCACCCCCAACTGCCCTTTCCTGCTGGCCTGGTCACCCCCAACTGCCTTTTCTGCCAGCCTGATCTATCCCCCAACTGCCCTCCCCTGGTGGCCTGATGGCTCCCAGCTGACGTCCCCTGCCGGCCTGGTTGCCTCCAACTGCCCTTCCCTGCCAGCCTGATCTCACCCCCAACTGCTCTCCCCTGCTGGTCTGATCGCCCCCAACTGCCCTCTTCTGCCAGCCTGATCTCACCTCCAACTGCCTTCCTCTGCCAGCCAATTTGGTTCTGTTTGGACAGTTTCTATGCCAGTCAGTGTCTCTGGGCCTTATCAACAAGGCCTGATCAGAAAGGTGGGGCTGATCAGTAGCCCAGGTGGAGGCCTGGAGAGAAATGGAGTTGCAGCTGCTGACCGGGCCTGGAAAGAAAGAGAAAGGCAAGTGCTGATCAACAGCTGCCACAGAGGCTATGGATCAGAACCTGCTTCTCTCTTCAGGCCTCTCTCTGGGCCTGATTCACAGCCCCCTCATCAGTCAATGCTGGGTGACCATGCCTGCAGTGGTAGCAGTCAGTGCTGGGTCGCCATGGCTGACTGCAGGACTGACTTCCAGTTGGTCGAGCCTCCCAGTCATTGCAGATGTGATGGACCCAGGGTTTTTATACATTAGGATTTTAAAGCTTAGAATTACTTTTAAAACCCCAAAACAACCTCAAGCTCTACTGTTTGTCTGTCAGCTTGTAAGACCATAGTCATATGGCCTACATCATGTGATCTCCTAACTCCCATCTTAGGCATTCTTTTTTTAGTTATGACTAATAACTGATAACTTGACCAGGTCAAGTTATTGAAACAGACAAGTTAATATTATACGCCAAACATTTTCTGCTATATTAGTTGTAATCTGCAGGACCTCATTCTCTCCAGTCAAAAGTTTACCAGTCTTTTCACTTTGTGCAACATGAAGATATTTATATCTTTGGTGAGTTAATCTCTGCCCTTGGGAACATAAACTAGTATCAATATGTATAAAGCTTAAAAATATTCATCCTCATGAGCATTCATTTCTTGGTAGCCTAAAGAATATATTGACAAGTGCATCATGTTTGATGCATACGAATATTTACCATGGTAGTGTTTATAATGGAAAAGTAGTTGATATCATATAAATGTCTAACAAGAGGAAAATGGTAATAAAATAAATTCTGAGATAGTCATGTGATAGAATAACATTCAGCCATTTAAAAAATAATGTTTTTTTTGGAAACTGAATTTAATCTAACTTTACCAAAGAATGTTGAGAGGTGTGATTAATTAAATGTACTATATACAACACTGTCAGGGCAACAATAAGAGTTATAAAAACAGAATTTAAGAATAAGCCAAGCCATAGCTGGTTGCTCAATGGTTAGAGCATTGGCCTACAGACTGAAGGGTCTCGAGTTCGATTCCAGTGAAGGGGGGATTCCAGTTGTAGGCTTGATCCCCAACCCCAGTCAGTGCACATGCAGGAGGCAACTAATCAATGTGTCTCTCTCACATTGATGTTTCTCTCTGTCTCTACCCCTCCTTTCCATTCTCTCTAAAAATCAATGGAAAAAATATCCTCGGATGAGGATTAACAACAACAAAATAAAAATAAATAAAAAAATAAATTCAAATATCCCCTCCCAAAAAAATAGAATAAGCCTGACTTAGACTTAGGATAGAACAGAATGCCAGAATAAACCTGAAAAAAAATATGAAAAATAAGACTTCAGAATAAACTCAATGTAACAATTATGTAAATTGAATAGCAGCTGACTCTTCACCAAAAGTAGCATGATGTATAACAGCTATAGCTTTAATTCCACATAAATACAGCTGAAAAAACACTAAACTTTGTAGTCACTTGCTGGATACTTGCATTCATTCAAGGTATTTGCTTTGTTCAATAATAAAATCTGTTAATGCTATATTTATAAACTGGTGTGTTTCTTTGAGTTTTGTTTTCTTTTTTCTCTCCCTGATAATTTAGCACTAGGGATGGGATTCCTTGAGTACACCCTTCTTCTAGATGAATTTGACAGAGGATTTGTGGCCACCTTTGATCAGATGAGACTGACTATTAAAAAGTCTCCCTTTAACTATTTTGCCTTAGTTGGATTAGATTCCTGAGAAAAATTCCAAATATCTACAACTTTTTTTTATTAATTACTACTGAGCAAAATAGGTAATATACAGGTTCTAAGATCCCATCTGGTTAACCATTAACTTCAATGGTAGAAAAATATGGGAAGCCCAGAATGTTGCTGTCAGGTCTCTCTTAAAAGGTTCATTTCACTCTGTCATGTGTGGGATGGGGATTCTTATGAAAACCCTATATTTCAATAGCCAAAGGAAGGCTCTTTCTAGGTAGAAAGATGAATTTTTAGGGAAACAAACAAACAAACACCCAACTAAATAGACTGTTGGTGTCTCTAAGATAAATATTTCTCAGGCAATAAAAGCAAGAATGAATTGGATAGCCATAAATAATGAATTAATATACTGGAAGAACAGATTAAGAAACTGAAAGCTCTTTCTCCAGGTTTTCAATCCTTCCCTACTATTGTTCCTTCTGTGCCCTTTGTTTCCTTTTATTATTCCTTGCTTCAATCAGAGACCTGGGAGGAGGAGGTAATGACCTCTTGTGTGGATGGTCCCCAATGGCTATGGGCCCAGAGATTACTTCTATTTGGAAGGGAGAGAAATATCAGTCTTATTCAAATATCCTAACACAGGCTGTCCAAGTCTCAATTTCAACTCTGAGACTCTAAGTAAACCAAACATAGAAAATACAGTTAAGGAGGCAGAAATGATTAAAAGGAAAGAACAAGGAGTTATTGAGAATTTAGATAAGAAATTATGCCTTAGGATGAAAGTGTTTGATTGACAAGTGGCTGCCCTCGTAACTTGCTAGAAAAAGCATTTTAAAAACAGCATTCAGGCTACTAAATGGTGAAGTGGAAACCGCAATGCCTTCCAAACCTTATTTTTCATCTCAACATGAAGAAAACCAATCCTATTCCTTTGGAGCTCCAAAGACTCAAATGCCTCTTAGAAGTTATCCAGTACTACTAGGAAGACCAGAAATGGTAAAAAGGCCATATGTCTTTTTATTGGCTGGTATTATCCTTGTAAGAACTTTTTTTCAGTGCTCCAGTAAAGTCTGTGAAATTTTGCTGAGGTGCTTCATGGAGTGCTTTCAAACTATAGCCATGTGCATGGGAACTTACACTGGCTACTGCATAGTCTTGCTTCTGGCCAACTTTGCTTCATTAATGGAACAAGCAAGATGTGACTGTATTAGTTTCCTAGGGATGCTATAACAAAGTACCTCAAACTGGGTAGCTCTAAGCAATATAAATTTATTCTCTCACCATTCTGGAGAATAGAAGTCTGAAATAAGTGTGTCAGCAGAGCCATGCTCCATCTGAGACTCAGTAGAATCCTTCCTTATCACTTCCTAAATTCTGGTAATGGCTGTAAATCCTGGCACTCTTGGCTTGCAGCTGCATCATTTCAATTTCTGCCTCTATCCCCATTATTAGGACTATAGGGCAATACAATCTTTAATAGCCATTTGTAAGCTTCCTGCCACATGGGACAAAAACCAGGAAAAGCTTGCTGAACACCAGGAGTCAGACCATGTAAGGAATTGAACTGTCCTAAAGATACCTGATTGCATACCTGCATTCCATCCACACTCTAAACCCACTGACTCAGCCCCTCTGATGACAAACATTTCCCACCAGTGACTGCATATAAGGATGAAACTCCAACTCCTGCATAAAAGGATGAAGCCCACTTAAAAGCCTCTAGGGCAGCTGCCGCTGGAAGAATCCCATGACAGGATAAAGCGGTCTCGGAAAGGGCAAGACTGCAATAAGCAGCCCACTGGTTGCAAGCAAATGTCCAAGCAACTGAGGCACACTATGAAAAAGCACACACCCTCCCAAACCCCAGCCCCAAACACCCTGTAGGATTTTGTTTTGGGGACTATGAGTCTCAGCATTGCCAATTCTATCATTTTCAAGGGGGAGATAGGCCTGCTGGTCATGACACATTTTACCGGAAAATCTCAGCACTGGGTCCGACCAGCCAATATTAGTAGCGAAGATGCTCCCACTTATCCCTAACCACCCAGGGACCGGGTCGCCTACACTGAACCTTTCTATTGGGGGACGCCCCCTAGAATAGTTCTCAGAACACACAAGGAGAACAGCAACTAGGTCAAAATGCTGGCCCTGGGTTTCTCCCTCTGACTATGTTCACAACTCTTCCCCCTGCAAATGCCCTTTTCATAATAACACTGCAGGCAACTCAATCTCAGCCCCTCCCCAGGACTCACCTCTGGCCTGCCTCTTAAAGAATCTTAAGACCCTCAATTATGAGATGAAATTAAACCCAAATGCATCATTTTCTATTGCAATACAGCATGGCAACAATATAAATTAGACAATCAAGAGATCTGGCCCCAGAATGGCACCCTTAATTATAACACCATTCTCCAATTGGACTTAAACTGCTACCACCTAGGCAAATGGTCTAATATTCCCTATGCTCAGGCCTTCTTTGAGCTCCACTGCCACCTCAAACTCTGCTCCTCCTGTTGTATCCTTTATGCCTCCACCTCCAGGCCCCTAAAACCATGAGGAACTACTAATTTAGCCTTCCCACTCTCTCCCAAAGAACAAGCAGCTGCCTTTTAACCCTTTTTTCACTACAAAACTGCAAACGCTTACTTAACAGTCCTGCTACTAGCAGATTCCGAACTCATTATCAGCCAAGCCTTAACATATCTCAAAGGAAAGAATGTGGCAGTTTTAAATCCAAGCAACTGAAGACCTGGGAAGAGGCTGTGTGGCCTACTCCCACCCCCTCCCGCCTTTTCTCCAGCCTCATATGCCTATACATAATTTTCCAAAGTCTTTGGTAACTTAAAAGCTTTGGAGCATTGTGGGGTTAAATGATAAACATCCACATATTTTAAAATAAATGAAATAAAAAATAAATAAACTAACATGAAATACAGAAACATTGATTGTCAGACACTTTTAAGTTCACTTAACTTTAGTTTTTATTACAGAAAATCTATAAAGTAAAATTGGAACTGTTGATGTAATGTCGTGTGTTTTGTTGAAGATGGGTTTCTTGAAAGTAAGAGTATGTTTAAAGTGTGTTCATAAATGTCAATCTAAGAAATGCTGATGGTTTACTTTTTGGTTATCATTGGAAAAAGTGTTCCTAAGAATTAAAAATTCTAATTAAATTGGAAAATTATATGAATTTAATGATAAAAGGCATAAAATATAAAGATACATTTTTATAGGACAAGAATTGAAATTCAGTTATTCAAATTATGGTTATTTCTGAGTAGGTAAAATGTTTGTAAAATTTTAAGTTTAAAGAAAGAACCCAGTCAGGCTCCGGTCCCCATCCTCCACCTAATTTCTCTCTGGTGGACATAGGGTTGGTTTCACTACACTTTCTCTTGCCCCTGTCAAGGTGGGAGAAACCTACCTGTCCAGCTGTGCACTAAGTCCTTCATCAAGACACATCCCATCAATGCAGAAATGAAAGTTAAGCCTTCCCTCTGAAGATGGAGTGACCCACCCATACTACTGTCCCCATGCAACACACCTGGGTGATGGGGTCCAGTGAGTCAGGACCTAATCACCCCTGATGTCTGACGGGACCCCTTCTCTCCTAGTATTTCTAACAACCCACTCTCATCATGTCACATCTTATGTCACTGGGGTTTCTGACTTTCCAATGACCCAAAGCAATCCCACCCAGGCTCTCTCCTGTTGCTTAAGTCCTTAAATTGGAGCCTAGACTTTCTTTATTTTCACCACTCATGAACAGTCCTTGATACTATCATTGAAAGTTTCAACAGGTATTCCTGCTTGGTATTGAGGAACTTCTCTCTCCTTTTCTAGCCTTCTTAAAGGTCATCAAAAGCAAAGGAAAAATCTCATGTTTTCTCTACAAAAATTTACAATTTAAATTGTGTGTATCATCTTCGTGTATTTGTATGTTAAATGCAATATGTTTTCTGCCTCCAGATGACACCACTAGGGTATATTGCTGTATTGGCCTACAGAAATTAAATACTTATATAAGTTACATAGAATCCTATGGTCTAGAGACCAGTGGTCGGCAAACTCATTTGTCAACAGAGCCAAATATCAACAGTACAACGATTGAAATTTCTTTTGAGAGCAAAATTTTTTAAACATCTTCTAACACCACTTCTTCAAAATAGACTCGCTCAGGCCGTGGTATTTTGTGGAAGAGCGACACTCAAGGGGCCAAAGAGCCGCATGTGGCTCGCGAGCCACAGTTTGCCGACCACAGGTCTAGACAAAATATTTAATACTAAAATTAGTTTAATTTTAAAGTTATTACCATAAAGCTATACATTTGTTTCACCTAGATTTACAAAAGATTTATAATATAATCTTTTGGTTAAGTATATATGACAACCTCACCAAAGTTTAAATTTCAAAATATTTTTTTTAACCAAGAAATGACTTTGAGTTATTCCAACGGGCCCTGAAATACCTCAGGGATTCATTCTCTCTCCTAAGTTTTTAAACCAATTAGGCCTACTTAATACGCTTCAAAATTACATGGGAAACTTTGCCAAATAAAGAGTATACATATACTTTAATTAAGATGAATATTCTAGAAATTTCCATCTGCTCTAGGAAGAAACTTAACAAGATTCAGAGCCAAATTCAAACAGGAAATTTTCAGGAGTAACTGGTATCTTGTCCATGACACTGGAAAAGCCTAGAGTAATAGTTCCCTATAGGAGGCATTTGGCAGTAATAAACCAGATGTTTGTAATCCAAACATTCGGGTGTTTATGAATTATTTCCAGTGCTCAGTACATACTTCTAATGAGCCATTTGCAATGTTTCAAAATCTTGCATATTGTTTGTTCTTCTTTTTTTTTTTTACTTTTTTTTAATTTTTTTTATTAAGGTATTATATGTGTACATATCTTACCATTGCCCCCCCAGCCCACTCCCATACATGCCCTCACCCCACAATGTTTTGCATCCTTTGGTTACTCTTATATGCATGCATATAAGTCCTTCACTTGATCTCTTAATTCTCCCACCTCTCCCTAACCTTACCGCTGTAATTTGACAGTCTGTTTGATGCTTTACTGTGTCTGTATCTATCTTTTTGTTCATCAGTTTATACTGTTTTTCATTATCCCCAAATGAGTGAGATCATGTGGTATTTTTCTTTCATTGACTGGCTTATTTCACTTAGCATACTGTTCTCTAATTCCATCCAGGTGCCTACAAATGGTAGTAATTCCTTCTTCTTTATGGCAGCATAGTATTCCATTGTGTAGATGTACCATAGTTTTCTGATCCCGTCATCTGCTGACGGGCACTTAGGCTGTTTCCAAATCGTAGCTATTGTAAATTGTGCTGCTATGAACATAGGGGTGCATATATCCTTTCTGATTGGTGTTTCTGGTTTCTTAGGATATATTCCTAGGAGTGGGAATACTGGGACAAATGGGAGTTCCATTTTCAGATTTTTGAGGAAACTCCATACTGTTCTCCACAGTGGCTGCACCAGTCTGCATTCCCACCAGCAGAGCATGAGGGTTCCTTTTTCTCCGCATCCTCACCAACACTTGTCGTTTGTTGATTTGTTGATGATAGTCATTCTGACAGGTGTCAGATGGTATCGCATTGTCGTTTTGATTTGCATCTCTGGGATAATTAGTGACTTTGAGCATGTTTTCATGTGTCTCTTGGCCCTCCTTCTGTCTTCTTTCAAAAAGATTCTATTTAGGTCCGTTGCCCATTTTTTTATTGAATCATTTATCTTCCTTTTATTAAGTTGTATAAGCTGCCTGTAGATGTTGGAGATTAAACCTTTATCAGTGATAACATTTGCAAATATGTTCTCCCATACAGTGGGGTTTCTTGCTGTTTTGTTGATGGTTTCTTTTGCTGTGCAAAAGCTTTTTATTTTGAAGTAGTCCCATTACTTTATTTTCTCTTTGGCTTCCATTGCCCTAGGGGCAGTATCAGTGAAAAAGTTCTTTTGGCATATGTCTGTGATTTTGCTGCCTGTGGATTCCTCAAGTATTTTTATGGTTTCCCGTCTTATATTTAAGTCCTTGATCCTTTTTTAGTTTATTTTTGGGTATGGTGTAAGTTAGTGATCTAGTTTCATTTTTTTTGCATGTATCTGTCCAATTTTCCCAACACCATTTATTGAAGAGACTGTCTTGACTCCATTGTATGCTCATGCCTCCTTTGTCAAATATTAATTGCGCATATTGGTTTGGGTCGATATCTGGATTCTCTATTCTATTCCATTGATCTATATGTCTGTTCTTGTGCCAGTACCAGGATGTTTTGAGGACAGTGGCTTTGTAATACAACTTGAAATCTGGTATTGAGATCCCTCCTACTTTATTCTTCTTTCTCAGGATTGCTGTGGCTATTCGGGGTCTTTTTTTATTCTAGATGAATTTTTGGAGAGTTCTTTCTAGGTCTGTGAAATATGCAGTTGGTAACTTAATGGGGAGTGCATTGAATCTATAGATTGCTTTGGGTAGTATGGACATTTTAATGATGTTGATTCTACCAATCCATGAACATGGTATGTTCTTCCATCTGTTTACATCTTCCTCTATCTCTCTTTTCAGTGTCCTGTAGTTTTCCACGTATAGGTCTTTTACCTCCTTGGTTAGGTTTATTCCTAAGTATCTTAATTTTTTTGGTGCGGTGGAAAATGGGATCTCTTTTTTAGTCTCTCTTTCTGTAAGTTCACTGTTGGTGTATAGAAATTCCATAGATTTCTTGGAGTTAATTTTGTATCCTGCTACATTGCCTAATTCATTTATTAAGTCTGTTAGTTTTTTGATGGAGTCTTTTGGGTTTTTTATGTACAATATCATGTCATCTGCAAATAAGGACAGCTTTACTTCTTCTTTTCCAATTTGGATGCCTTTTATTTCTTCTTTTTGTCTAATTGCAATGGCTAATATTTCCAGTACTATGTCAAACAGGAGTGGTGAGAGTGGGCATCCCTGTCTTGTTCCTGTTCTTAGGGGAAATGGTTTTAGTTTTTGCCCAATGAGTATGATGTTAGCTGTGGGTTTATCATATATAGCTTTTATGATGTTGAGGTATGATCCTTCCATTCCCACCTTGTTGAGAGTTTTTATCAAGAAAGGGTGTTGGATTTTGTCAAATGCTTTTTCTGCACCAATTGATATGACTATGTGATTTTTATCTCTCAATTTGTTTATGTGATGTATCACATTTATTGATTTTCGGATATTGTACCATCCTTGCATTCCTGGGATAAACCCTACTTGGTCATGGTGTATGATCTTTCTGATGTACTGCTGGATCAGATTTGCTAGAATTTTGTTCAGGATTTTGGCATCTACATTCATGAGGGACATTGCCCTGTAATTCTCCTGCATTGTGTTGTCTTTATCTGGTTTTGGTATTAGGGTGATGCTGGCTTCATAGAAGGAGCTTGGAAGTGTTCTTTCCTCTTAAATTTTTTGGAATAGTCTGAGGAGGATAGGTTTTAGTTCTTCCTTGAATGTTTGGTAAAACTCTCCTGTGAAGCCATCTGGCCCCAGGCTTTTGTTTGCCGGAAGCTCTTTGATGACTGCTTATATTTCTTCCATACTTACTGGCATGTGGAGCTGTTTAGATTCTTCCTGATTAAGTTTTGGAAGGTTATATTTTTCTAGGAATATGTCCATTTCCTCCAGGTTGTCCAGTTTGTTGGAATAGATTTGTTCGTAGTATTTTTTAACAATCCTTTGTATTTTGGCGGGATCTGTTGTTATTTCACCTCTTTCATTTTTGATTTTGTTTATTTGGGTCCTCTCTCTTTGCTTCTTGGTGAGCCTGGCTAGAGGTTCATCAATCTTGTTTATCCTTTCAAATAACCAACTCTTGGTTTTGTTGATCTTTTCTATTGTTTCTTTGGTCTCTATGTCGTTTATCTCTGCCCTGATCTTTATTATTTCCTTCCTTCTGCTTACACTGGGCTTTTCTTGTTGCTCTTTTTCTAACTCTGTGAGTTGTTGGGTTAGGTAATTTATTACCATTTTTTCTTGTTTTTTACAGTAGGCTTGTAGAGCTATGAACTTCCCTCTCAAGACTGCTATCGCTGTGTCCCATAGATTTTGGATTGTAGTGTTTTCATTGTCATTTGTTGCCATGAGGTTTTTTATTTCTTCTTTGATCTCTCTGGTAACCCAGTCATGGTTTAATAGCATGCTGTTTAGTCTCCATGTGCTTGATTTCTTTGGGTTGTTTTTATTGTAGTTGATTTCCAGTTTTATGCCACTGTGGTCTGAGAAGATGCTTGATATGATTTCTATCTTCTTGAATTTGAAGAGACTTTGCCTATGTCCCAACATATGGTCTATCTTTGAAAATGACCCATGTGCACTTGAGAAGAATGTATATTCTGTGGCTTTGGGGTGAAATGTTCTGAAGATGGCAATTAATTTGATCTGGTCTAGTGAGTCATTTAGGATTGATGTTTCTTTGCTGATTTTTTGTTTAGAGGATTTGTCCAATTGTGATAGTGGGGTATTAAAGTCTCCTACTATGATTGTATTTCTGTCAATCTCTCCCTTGATATCTTCCAGGAGTTTTTTTATGTATTTGGGATCTCCTGTATTGGGTGCATATATGTTTACCAGAGTTATTTCTTCTTGTTGCATTGCTCCCTTTAGTATTATGAAGTGGCCTTCCTTATCTCTATTTATGTCCTTCACTTTGAGATCTAATTTGTCAGATATAAATATTGCTACCCCAGCTTTTTGTTCAGCTCCATTTTCCTGGAAAACCTTTTTCCATCCCTTCACCCTCAGTCTGTGTGCGTCTTTTTTTCTGAGGTGGGTTTCTTGTAGAAAGCAGACATATGGGTCGTGTTTTCTTATCCAATCCGTTACCCTATGTCTTTTTATTGGGGCATTTAATCCATTTACATTTAAAGTTATTATTGATAGGTGCTTAATTGTCGCCATTCCTATTCTTTACCCCTGTGTTCCTTCTTCGCTTCCTATTTCTTTTTTTTTTTTTTTTACAGCAGACCCTTCAGCATTTCTTGCATTGCTGGTTTGGTGGTAATAAATTCCCTTAGTCCTTTTTTGTCTGTGAAGCTCCTGATTTCACCTTCAATTTTGATTGACAGCCTTGCTGGGTACAGTATTCTTGGATTCAGACCCTTCCTTTGCATGACTTTGTATATTTCATTCCATTCCCTTCTGGCCTGATGAGTTTCTGTTGAGAAATCAGTTGCTAGTCTGATGGGGGTTCCTTTGTATGTAACTTTCTGTTTCTCTCTTGCTGCTTTTAAGATTCTTACTTTGTCATTGGTGTTTGCCAATTTAATTATAATGTGCCTTGGTGTCAGTCTTTTGGGGTTCATTTTGCTTGGGACTCTATGAGCTTCTTGGATTTGTGTGGGTTTTTTCTTTCCTATATCAGGGAAATTTTCTGTCATTATTTTTTCAAAGAGGTTTTCTATTCCTTGCTCAGCTTCCTTTCCTTCTGGAACCCCTATTATTCGGATGTTGTTTTGTTTCCTGTTGTCCCAAAGTTCCCTTAGGCTCTCCTCCTGCCTTTTAATTTTTTTTTCTGGAAGTTGCACTACTTTAGTATTTTTTCCCCTCTTGTCTTCTGGCTCACTGATGCGGTCCTCTGCTTCTTCTAGTCTACTCTTGATGCTTTCTATTGAGTTCTTTACAGCAGCGATGTCATTTTTATTTCTTCTTGGTTCTTCTTCATTTCCTCTTGGTTCTTGCTCATATTGTCGAATTTGTCTTCCATTCTTTTCAGCCACCTTATGACCATTTCTCTGAATTCTTTTTCTGGAAGGTTGCTTGCCTCAATTTTGTTTACTTCCTTTTCTGATGATGCCTGCTTTTCTTTCATATGCGGGATGTTTTGTTTTCTCCACATGGTCTCTCTTCTCTGGGTGTCTGGTTATGTAGTTCTCTCTCTCCTCCGTTGATTTAAAGGCACAAAATACAGCACTACCAGGTACAACTCACAAGGCACTGAACAGAAATGTATTCACGATATTAATAACCTCCAATAAAGGTGACCACCAGAGAAAGGCAAATTAGGTGATAGGAGAGAAAGAAGAAGGGGAAAAAGAAAGAAAGAAGAAAAAAAGCAGTGTCAAAATTAAATTGGAAAAAGGGAAAGAAAAAAAGAAAAAAAAAGTAAGAGAGACAAGAAAGAGACTAAGAGAGAAAGGGGAACAAACTATATATATTGGGGATAAAACTCCAATAGAACAATCACTAATCCCAGCAAATGCCAGCAACAAGTGTCTGGGGATTAATACAAACTACAACACCAACTAATACTGAGTGAGGCAAGGGAAAGCTGAAGCACAAAACAAACAAAAAAATAAACAAAAGAAGAATAAGCAAAACAATCTCACAAAAAATATTAAAAATTCGATATAATCTACATTCAAGCGAACAACAACAAAAGGACAGAGAGAAAAACAATTTTTTGGATAGTTAAGACAGCGAAGAGAGAGGTGTGTATGGACTTGGAGCATGGGATTGGAGATTAGATATGTAAGTAGGGTGAAATTTTAACAGGGGTTAAACAGAAAGAATAGGGAAAATCTAAAGCAGGAAAGGGGTAAGATAAACAGGACACAGAACAGGGGAAGTTTAGGAAGAGAGTGAGGGCATAAAGGTAGAGTTGAGATAGAGTAAATCGATGCTAAAGGAATGATATAAATAGAATGTAGAACACTAATCCCAAAATAAAATGAAGAGAAAATAAAATGAAACTTAAAAAAAAAAGATAAAATAGCAGTAGTAATAATATGGATTGAAAATTAAAATGTAATAATTAAAAAGGTAAAATCAAGTGAGGAAAAAAGAAAAAAAGGTTAGTTTCTTGAGTAAAAGATGCAAAAAATGAGAATAAAAAAATAAAAAAATAAAAAATAAAAATAAAATGTGGAGTAGTGAAGGTCATTCACTTCCTCTGTAGTTCTGTTTGGCACGCCTGTTTCTCAGTCCGGACAGTATTGCAGTTCCCTGCGTTCCACTGCTCTTCAGTGTTGTAAGCCAGTCCTGATTTTAAGCAGGCAGTGTGTCTTAATTTCTCGTATTCCTTTATTTTTGATTACACAAGAGTCAATTTGTGATTCAGCCCCTAGGTGGCAGTGTTTCTGGATTGACTTCCGGGTCTACTATGGCCTCTCTAGGCAATGTTAGAGCCTTCTTTCCCTGTGGCACTCACTACTGGTTTGTGGGAATGGGCCTCCTCAGAGCTGGCTCTCCGATGGTCACTCCCCGCTCAGATCCCCAGGTTCCAGAAAAACACTTTCCCCTGCAGTCTCCCAGGGTGTCCCCAACTAGGTGATCCTATGTATTGGGTTTAGTAATCAGAAGCAAGAATTTCAAGAGGAAAAAGCCCAAGTGTGCGAACTCCGGGGTTGCGTGTAAGTCTGGGCAACCTGAAATTCTCAGGGTGTCCCTGCATGTCAGATCAAAATGGGTTGCTTTTTAGAGAGCCCTTCTGTTAGCAGCTCTGAGGACCCCTTTTCACATTCACAGATCACGCCAGCCCCAACAGCCACGGATTTTTCTTGGCACAGACTTCCCTGATCCTCCAGCTGCCGCAAAACGCGCGTTCCTCTCTCCAGCCGGGACCAGAGACCTCACCTTATCCCAGGCGAAATCTGACCTTTCCATGGTGGAGTGTAGAGCTCCTCTGAACCTGTGTGTTTGCGCCAATTGTGGAGCGTTGTTCTGGGGCTCGCAGCTGTTCCGTGGGTGCCGCAGTTGTGGATTCTCAGGCTTCTGATAAGTTCCACTTTCCGGTTCAAGATGACACAGACTCCGCATCCAAGCCCGCAGCTTCAGGAGGGAACCCAGCCGCAGTGGGGGCTGCCCAGTCAGGGGAACCCGTTTAGCAGTCCCCCACCTTCTTCTGGAGTTCAGCTGTCCCCCAACTTCCTAACAAACACTCCTTGTGCGACCCTCAGCTGTTCTTTCTTTCTGCTCTGGGACAAGGCTCTGAACACGTCTGTCTATTCCGCCGCCATTATTCCCTCTCTGTTTGTTCTTTATATACTTCAAAACTTGACATTGGAGCTAAGAATATAAATTCTATACTGTCCTTTTATGTCATTTCATAGTAAATATTATTTACCAAGAAAAAAATTTTATCTTGAAGAAGGAAGATGGCTGCTGACAGCAAGGCAGACTACAAGATAGTGTGTGAGTGAGAGAACGAAGGGAGAGTGTGTGGTCCCACTGGGAGTGTTTATCTGTGAGTTGAGGAATAGCTATACTCCAGGGGACTGTGGGGGATTGTCAGATGGGGATCCCCTGACCAGGCAGCCTACACTACTGCTGGGATGTCTTTTGGAGAGACTGGCTCTGATTTGGAGACCGCACCATCTTGAAGGGGAGAGTGGAAGTTGTTAGAAGCCTGAAAATCCTGGGAGTGTACAACAATGGCAACAAGCAAACAGCTGCAAACTTGGGAAAACGAGTCCCCAAATGGCGTGAGCACGTAGATTCAGAAAAGCTCTGCACATCCTCACAGAAAGGAGAGAAAGAACTACATAACCAGATAACCAGAGAAGAGAGATCATGGGGAAACAAAGAAACAGCCCACATATGAAAGAAAAGCAGGCATCACCAGAAAAGGAAGTAAACGAAATGGAGGAAAGCAACCTGTCGAAGAAAGAATTCAGAAAAAAATGGTCATAAGGTGGGTGAAAAGAATGGAAGACAAATTTGACAATATGTGTAAGAACCCAGCGGAAATGAAGAAAAACCAAAAAGAATTGAAAAATGACATCACTGCTGTAAAGAACTCAATGGAAAGCACCAACAGTAGTCTAGAAGAAGCAGAGAACTGCATCAGTGAGCAAGAATACAAGGTAGGAAAAAATACCTAAGCAGAGCAGCTTCTAAAAAAAAAATTAAAAAGCAGGAGGAGAGCCTAAGAGAACTTGGTGACAACACAAAATGAAACAACATCCACAAAATAAGGGTGCCAGAAGGAGAGGAAACTGAGAAAGGAATAGAAAACCTGTTTGAAGAAATAATGACAGAAAACTTCCCTGATATAGGGAAGAAATAACTCACACAAATCCAAAAAGCTCACAGAGTCCCAAACAAAATGAACCCCAAAAGACTGATGCCAAGGCACATTATAATTAAATTGGCAAACACCAACGATAAAGTAAGAATCTTGAAAGCAGCCAGAGAGAGACCAAAAGTTACCTACAAAGGAAGCCCCATCAGACTAGCAGCTGATTTCTCACCAGAAACACATCAGGCCAGAAGGGAATGGAATGAAATATACTAAGTCATGCAAAGGAAGCGTCTCAATCCAAGAATACTGTACCCTGCAAGGCTATCAATCAAAATTGAAGGTGAAATCAGCAGCTTCACAGACAAAAAAAGGACTAAGGGAATTTATTACCACCAAACCAGCAATGCAAGAAATGCTAAAGGGTCTGCTGCAAAAAGAAGAAATAGGTGGCGAAAAAGGAACAACGGGGTAAAGAATAAAAATGGCAACAAACAAGTACCTATCAATAATAACTTTAAATGTAAATGGATTAAATGGCCCATTTAAAAGACATAGGGTAGCTGAGTGGATAAGAAAACATGACCCATATTTCTGCTGTCTACAGGAAACCCACCTCAGAAAAAAAGATGCACACAGACTGATGGTGAAGAGATAGAAAAAGTTTTTTCAGGAGAATGGAAATGAAAAAAAAAGCTGGGGTAGCAATACTTATATCTGACAAATTAGATCTCAAAGTGAAGGATGTAAAAAGAGATAGGAAGGTCACTTCATAATACTAAAGGAAGCAATCCAACAGGAAGAAATAATTCTGGTAAACATATACACAACCAATACAGGAGCACCCAAGTACATAAAAAATCTCCTGGAGGATATCAAAGGAGAGATTGACAGCAATACAATCATAGTAGGGGACTTTAATACCCCACTCATGGGACAAATCCTCTAAACAAAAAATCAAAAAAGAAACATCAATCCTAAAGGTCTCACTAGATCAGACAGAATTAATTGACATCTTCAGAACATTCCACCCCAAAGCCAGAGAATATACATTCTTCTCAAGTGCACATGGGTCATTTTCAAAGATAGACCATATATTGGGTCACAGGAAAAGTCTCTTAAAATTCAAGAAGATAGATATCATATCAATCACCTCCTCAGATCAAAGTGGTATAAAACTGGAAATCAACTACAATAAAAGCAATCCAAAAAAATCAAACATATGGAGACTAAATAGCATGCTACTCAACAATGACTGGTTTACCAGAGAGATCAAAGAAGAAATAAAAAGCATCATGGCAACAAAAGACAATGAAAACATAACAATCCAAAATCTATGGGATACAGCAAAAGCAGTCTTGAGAGGGAAGTTCATAGCTCTACAAGCTTACTGCAAAAAAAAAAAAAAAAGAAAGAAAGAAACAATGGTAATAAATTATTTAACCCTCCAACTCAAAGAGTTAGAAAGAGAACAACAAGAAAAGCCTAGTGTAAGCAGAAGGAAGGAAATAACAAAGATCAGAGTGGAGTATACAACATAGAGACAAAACAAAAAATACAAAAGATCAATGAAACCAAGAACTGGTTCTTTGAAAGGATAAAGAAGTTTGATGAACCTCTAGCCAGGCTCACCAAGAGGCAAAGAGAGAGGACCCAAATAAACAAAATCAGAAATGAAAGAGGAGAAATAACAAAGGACAGCACAGAAATAAAAAGGATTGTTTAAAAATACTATGAACAACTCTATTCCAAATAACAGCACAACCTGGAGGAAATGGACATATTCCTAGAAAAATACAAGCTTCCAAAGCTCAATCAGGAAGATTCTAAACATCTCAATAGGCCAATAACTATGGAAGAAATTGAAGCAATCATCAAAAATCTTCCGGCATACAAAAGCCTGGGGCCAGATGGCTTCACAGGAGCGTTTTACCAAACATTCAAGGAAGAACTAAAACTTATCCTCCTCAGACTATTCCAAAAAATTCAAGAGGAAGGAACACTTTCAAGCTCATTCTATGAATCCAGTGTCACCCTAATACCAAAACCAGATAAAGACAACACAATAAGAGATTTACAGGCCAGTATCCCTCATGAACATAGATGCCAAAATCCTCAACAAAATTCTAGCAAATCGGATGCAGCAGTACATCAGAAAGATCATACATCATAACCAAGTAGGATTTATCCCAGGGATCCAAGGATGGTACAATATCCACAAATCAATAAACGTGATACTTCACATAAACAAATTGAGAGATAAAAACCACACAGTCATATCAATTGATGCAGAATAAGCATTTGACAAAATTAAACACTCATTTTTGATAAAAACTCTCAGCAAGGTGGGAATAGAAGGATCATACTTCAACACAATAAAAGCCATATATGACAAAGCCACAGCCAACATCATACTCAATGAGCAAAAACTAAAACCATTTCCACTAAGAACAGGAACAAGACAGGGATGCCCACTCTCATCACTCCTGTTCAACATAATACTGGAAGTATTAGCCATTGCAATTAGACAAGAAGAAATAAAAGGTATCCAAATTGGAAAAGAAGTAAAACTGTCCTTATTCGCAGATGATATGATATTGTAAAGAAAAAAAAAACACAAAAAACCTAAAGGCTTTATAAAAAAACTATTAGACTTAATAAATTAATTCAGCAATGTAGCAGGATACAAAATTAACTCCAAAAAATCTATGGCATTTCTATACACCAATAGTGAACTTTCAGAGAGAGAATAAAAAAGCATTCCCATTTACCATCGCACCAATAAAATTAAGATACCTAGGAATAAACTTAACTAAGGTGGTAAAAGACCTATACATGGAAAACTACAGGACACTGAAAAAAGAGATAGAGGAAGCCATAAACAGATGGAAGAACATAACATGTTCATAGATTGGTAGAATCAACATCATTAAAATGTCCATACTACGCAAAGCAATCTATAGATTCAATGCACTCCCCATTAAAATACCAACAGCATATTTTGCAGACCTAGAAAGAATTCTCCAAAAATTCATCTGGAATAAAAAAAGACCCAAAATAGCCACAGTAATTCTGAGAAAGAAGAACTAAGTAGGTGGGACCTCAATACCAGATTTCAAGCTGTATTACAAAGCCACTGTTCTCAAAACAGCCTGGTACTGGCACCAGAACAGATATATAGACCAATGGAATAGAATAGAAAACCCAGATATCGACCCAAATCACTATGCTCAATTAATATTTGTCAAAGGAGGCATGAACATACAATGGAGTCAAGACAGTCTCTTCAATAAATGGTGTTGGCAAAATTGGACAGATACATGCAAAAAAAATAAAACTAGACCACCAACTTACACCATACAGAAAAATAAACTCAAAATAGATAAAGGACATAAATATAAGAGTGGAAACCATAAAAATACTGGAGGAATCCACAGGCAGAGAAATCTCAGACATATGCCAAAGCAAATTTTTCACTGATACTGCTCCTAGGGCAATGGAAACTAAGAGAAAATAAACAAATGGGACTACATCAAAATAAAAAGCTTTTGAGCAGGTGGAAAAATGGCAGCGGAATAGACAGACATATCCTGAGCCTTGTCCCAGAGCACATAGAAAGAACAGCTGAGGGTCTCACGGGGAGTGTCTGTTGGAGAGTTAAGGGACAGCTATACTCCAGGAGAAGGTGGGGTACTGCTGGACGGGGGTCCCCTGACCGGGCAGCCCTCAATGCTGCTGGGTTCCCTCCCAGAGCCACCAACTCAGATGAGGAGACCGGGCCATCTTAAAGGGGAAAATGGATGTTATCGGGAGCCTGAAAATCTACAACTGCAAACCCCAGAGCATTGGTCCCCAATTGGGGCAAACACGCAGATTCAGAGGAGCTCTACACTCCACCATGGAAAGGTCAGATTTTGCCTGGGATAAGGTGAAGTCTCTGGTACCGGCAGGACAGAGAAACGCGCTCACTGCAGGAGCTGGAGGACCGGGGGAAGTCTGCACCTAGAAAAATCCGTGGCTGTTGGGGCTGGCATGATCTGGAATGTGGAAGGGGGTCCTCAGAGCTGCTAACAGAGCGCATCTCTAAAAAGCAACCCATTTTGATCTGACGCAGAAGGACAGCCTAAAAATTTTGGAAGTGTGCCTGCTGCTTGGACACAAGGGGGAAAAGGGGATTGCACGCAGACATGGAGTTCGCACACTTGTGGTTTCTCATCTTTAAATCCTTGCTTCTGATTACTGAGCCCAATACATAGGATCACCCAGTTGGGAACACCCTAGGAGACTGCAGGGGAAAGTTGTTTTTTTGGAACCTGGGGATCTGACCAGGGCGTGACCATCAGAGAACCAGCTCTGGGGCAGCCCAATCCCACAAACCAGTATTGAGAGCCACAGGGAAAAGCAGGATCTAAGCACAGGCTAGAGAGGACCTATAGACCCAGAGGTCAACCCAGAAACACGGCCACCCAGGGGTTGAATCACAAATTGACTCTTGTGTAATCACAAATAAAGGAATACAAGAAAGTAAGACACACTGCCTGCCTAAAAATCAGGACTGGCTTACAACACTGAGGAGCAGTGGAACACTGGAAAATGCAATACTGTCCTGAATGGGAAACAGGCATACCAAACAGAACAATAGAGGAAGTGAATGACCTTCACTACTGCACATTTTATTTTTATTTTTTTATTTTTAATTTTTTTAATTTTTTAATTTTTTTATTTTTCATCTTTTACCTAAGAAACTATTTTTTTCTTTTTTTCTCACTTGATTTTACCTTTTTAATTATTACATTTTTATTTTCAATCAGTATTATTGCTACTATTTTACCTTTTTTTAAAAAAGTGTCATTTTATTTTTTCTTTATTTGACTTTGAGATTAGTGTTCTACATTCTATTTTCATTTTTCCTTTAGCATCATTCTACTCTATATCACCTCTACCTTTATGCCATCACTCTCTTCCTAACTTTTGCCCTTCTGTTGTCCTGTTTTTCTTACCCTTTTCCTGCTTTAGATTTTCCCTATTCTTTCTTTTTACCCCCTGTTAAAATTTCACCCTACTTATATGTCTAATTTCTAATCCTTTGCTCCGAGTTCATACACACCTCTCTCTTCTCTGTCTTCACTATCCAAAAAAATTGTTTTTCTCTCTGTCCCTTTGTTGTTGTTTGCTTGAATGTTGATTATTTCGATTTTTTATGCTTGTTTGTGAGATTGTTTTGCTTATTCGTTTTTTGTTTTGTTTTGTTTTTTTGTTTGCTTTGTTTTTGGTTTTTTTTTTGCATCTGTTTTTCCTCACCTCCCTTGCTATTAATTGTTGTTTGTAGTTTGTATTCATCTCCAGATACATATTGCTGGTATTTGCTGGGATTAGTGGCTGTTCTAAAAGTTTTCTCCCCATATATATAGTTTGTTCCCCTTTTCTTTCTTATTCTCTTTCTTTTCTCTATTACTTAATTTTTCCTTTTCCCAATTTCATTTTGGCACTCCTTTCTTTTTCTTTTTTTTTTCTCTTCTTCTTTCTCTCCAATCCCCTAATTTGCCTTTCTCTGGTGGTCACCTTTATTTGGGGTTATTAATATCATGAATACATTTCTGTTCAGTGCCTTGTGTGTGGTACCTGGTTATGTTGTATTTTGTGCCTTTAAATCAACGCAGGAGAGAGAGAACTACATTACCAGGCACTCAGAAAAGAGAGATTATGGGGAGACAAAGAAACAGCTTGCATATGAAAGAAAAGCAGGCATCACCAGAAAAGGAAGTAAACGAAATTGAGGCAAGCAACCTTCCAGAGAAAGAATTCAGAGAAATGTTCATAAGGTGGCTGAAAAGAATGTAAGACAAATTCGACAATATGAGTAGAAACAAGAGGAAATGAAGAAGAAATGAAAAGTTACATCACTGCTGTAAAGAAATCAATAAAAAGCATCAAGAGTAGACTAGAAGAAGCAGAGGACCATATCCATGAGCTAGAAGACAAGGTAAGAAAAAATACCCAAGTAGAGCAGCTTCTACGAAAAAAAAAAAAATTAACAAGCAGGAGGACAGTCTAAGGTAACTTTGGGACAACACGAGACAACATCTGCATAATAGGGATTCCAGAAGGAGAGGAAATGGAGCAAGAAATGGAAAACCTGTTTGAAGAAATAATGACAGAAAACTTCCCTGATATAGGGAAGAAAAAACCCACAGAAATCCAAGAACCTCACAGAGTCCCAAGAAAATGAACCCCAAAAGACCGATGCCAAGGCACATTATAATTAAATTGGCAAACACCAACGACAAAGTAAGAATTTTAAAAGTGGCCAGAGAGAGACGGAAAGTTACCTACAAAGGAACCCCCATCAGACTAGCAACTGATTTCTCAACAGAAACTCATCAGGCCAGAAGGGATTGGAATGAAATATACAAAGTCATGCAAAGGAAGGGTCTGAATCTGAGAATGCTGTACCCGGCAAGGCTATCAATCAAAATTGAAGGTGAAATCAGGAGCTTCACAGACAAAAAAGGACTAAGGGAATTTATTACCACCAAACCAGCAATGCAAGAAATGCTAAAGGGTCTGCTGTAAAAAAAAAAAAAGAAAGAAAGAAAGAAAGAAATAGGAAGCGAAAAAGGAACACAGGGGTAAAGAATAAAAATGGAGACAAATAAGTACCTATCAATAATAACTTTAAATGTAAATGGATTAAATGCCCCAATCAAAAGACATAGGGTAACTGATTAGATAAGAAAACACGACCCATGTATCTCTTGTCTACAAGAAACCCACCTCAGAAAAAAAGACACACACTGACTGAGGGTGAAGGGATGGAAAAAGTTTTTTTAGGCTGATGGAAATGAAAAAAAAGCTGGGGTAGCAATACTTATTTCTGACAAATTAGATCTCAAAGTGAAGGACATAAAAAGAGATAAGGAAGGCCACTTCATAATACTAAAGGGAGCAATGCAACAAGAAGAAATAACTCTACTAAACATATACGCACCCAGTACAGGAGCACCCAAATACATAAAAAATCTCCTGGAGGATATCATAGGAGAGATTGACAGCAATACAATCATAGTGAGAGACTTTAATACCCCACTATCACCATTGGACAAATCCTTTAAACAAAAAATCAGCAAAGAAACATCAATCCTACTAAACAGACACTTTTCGAAAGAAGACAGAAGGAAGGCAAAGAGACATATGAAAACCTGCACAAAGTCACCAATCATCAGAAAGATGCAAATCAAAACAACAATGCGGTACCATCTCACACCTGTCAGAATGGTTATTATCTACAAGTCAACAAATGACATGTGCTCTCAAGAATGGGGAGAAAAACGAACCCTCGTGCACTGCTAGTGGGAATGCAGACTGGTGCAGCCACTGTGGAGAACAGTATGAAGTTTCCTCAAAAAACTAAAAATGGAACTCCAATTTGACCCAGTGATCACACTTCTAGGAATATATCCCAAGAAACTAGAAACACCAATCAGAAAGGATATATGCACCCCTATGTTCACAGCAGCACAATTCACCATAGCTAAGATTTGGAAATAGCCTAAGTGCCCATTAGAAGATGAGTGGATTGAAAAACTGTGGTACATCTACACAATGGAATACTATGCTGAGGTAAAAAAAAAAGGAGTTCTTACCATTTGCAACAACATGGATGCAAACGGATGGAGATGGAGAGCATTATGCTAAGTGAAATAAGCCAGGCAGAGAAAGATAAATATCACATGATCTCACTCATTTGTGAAATATAATGAACAACATAAACTGATGAACAAAAATAGATCCTGAGACAGAGAAACATCAATCAGAATGTCAAACCTCAGGGAAGGTAGTGGACAGTGGGGGTAAGGGAGCGAGATCAACCAAAGGACTTATGTGCATGCATGTAAGCCTAATCAATGGACACAGACCACAGGGTAGTGGGGACATGAATGGGAGGTGGGGGTAATGGGGGAATAAGGACACATATGTAAAACCTTAATCAATAAAGAAATTTTAAAAAAAGACATCAATCCTCAATGACGCACTAGACCAGATGGAATATAATGACATCTTCAGAACATTTCACCCCAAAGCCACAGAATATACATTCTTCTCAAGTGCAGATGGGTCATTTTCAAAGATAGACCATATGTTGGGTCATAGGCAAAGTCTCTTCAAATTCAAGAAGATAGAAATCATATCAACCATCTTCTCAGATCACAGTGGCATAAAACTGGAAATCAACTGCAAAAAAAAAAAAAAAAAATCCCAAAAAATCAAACACATGGAGACTAAACAGCATGCTATTAAACAATCACTGGGTTACCAGAGAGATCAAGGAAGAGATTAAAAATATCATGGCAACAAACGACAATGAAAACACAACAATCCAAAATCTATGGGACACAGCGAGGGCAGTCTTGAGAGGGAAGTTCATAGCTCTACAAGTTTACTGCAAAAAACAAGAAACAATGGTAAATAATTACCTAACACTACAACTCAAAGAGTTAGAAAGAGAGCAATAAGAAAAGCCCAGAGAGGCAGAAGGAAGGAAATAATAAAGATCAGGGCAGAGATAAATGACATTGAGACCAAAAAACAATACAAAAGATCAACAAAACCAAGAGCTGGTTCTTTGAAAGGATAAACAAGATTGATGAATCTCCAGCCAGGCTCACCAGGAAGCAAAGAGACAGGACCCAAATAAAAAAAAATCAGAAATGAAAGAGGAGAAATAACAACAGCCCCCACAGAAATACAAAGGATTGTTAAAAAATACAATGAACAACTCTATTCTAACAAACTGGAAAACCTAGAGGAAATGGACATATTTCTAGAAAAATATAACCTTCCAAAACTCAATCAGGAAGAATCTAAACATCTCAATAGGCCAATAACTATGGAAGAAATTGAAGCAGTTATCAACAAGCTTCCAGCAAACAAAAGCCCAGGGCCAGACGGCTTTACAGTAGAGTTTTACCAAACATTCAAGGAAGAACTAAAACTTATCCTCCTCAATCTATTCCAAAAAATTCAAGAGGAAGGAACACTTCCAAGCTCCTTCTATGAAGCCAGCGTCACCCTCATACCAAAACCAGAAAAAGACAACACACTGAAAGAGAATTACAGGCCAATATCCCTCATGAATGTAGATGACAAAATCCTAAAGAAAATTCTAGCAAATCGGATCCAGCAGTACATCAGAAAGATCATACACCATGACCAAGTAGGATTTATCCCAGGAATTCAAGGATGGTACAATATCCGCAAAATCAATAAACTTGATACTTCACATAAACAAATTGAGAGATAAAAATCACATAGTCATATCAATTGATGCAGAAAAAGCATTTGACAAAATCCAACACCCTTTCTTGATAAAAACTCTCAACAAGGTGGGAATAGAAGGATCATACCTCAACATAATAAAAGCCATATATGACAAACCCACAGCTAACATCATATTCAATGGGCAAAAACTAAAACCATTTCCCCTAAGAACAGGAATAAGACAGGGATGCCCACTCTCAGCACTCCTGTTTGACACAGTACTGGAAGTATTAGCCATTGCAATTAGACAAGAAGAAGAAATAAAAGGCATCCAAATTGGAAAAGAAGAAGTAAAGCTGTCCTTATTTGCAGATGACATGATATTGTACATAAAAAACCCGAAAGACTCCATCCAAAAACTAATAGACTTAATAAATGAATTCGGCAATGTAGCAGGATACAAAATTAACACCAAGAAATCTATGGCATTTCTATACACCAATAGTGAACTTACAGAAAGAGAGACTAAAAAAGCAATCCCATTTACCATCTCACCAATAAAATTAAGATACCTGGGAATAAACTTAACTAAGGATGTAAAATACCTATAAGTGGAAAACTACAGAACACTGAAAAAAGAGATAGAGGAAGATGAAAACAGATGGAAGAACATACCATGTTCATGGATTGGTAGAATCAACATCATTAAAATATCCATACTACCCAAAGCAATCTATAGATTCAATGCACTCCCCATTAAAATACCAATGGCATATTTCACAGACCTAGAAAGAATTCTCCAAAAATTCATCTGGAATAAAAAAAGACCCCGAATAGCCATAGCAATCCTGAGAAGAAGAACAAAGTAGGTGGGATCTCAGTACCAGATTTCAAGCTGCATTACAAAGCCACTGTTCTCAAAACTGCCTGGTACTGGCACAAGAACAGACATATAGATCAATGGAATAGAATAGAGAACCCAGAAATTGACCCAAATCACTACACTCAATTAATATTTGACAAAGCAGGCAAGAACATAAAATGGAGTCAAGAGTCTCTTTAATAAATGGTGTTGGGAAAATTGGACAGATATATGCAAAAAAAAAAAATGAAACTAGACCACCAACTTACACCATACACAAAAATAAACTCAAAATGAATCAAGGACTTAAACATATGATGAAAACCCATAAAAATACTTGAGGAATCCACAGGCAGAAAAATCTCTGGCATATGCCGAAGCAGTTTCTTCACTGATACTGCCCATAGGGCAATGGAAACTAAGAGAAAATAAACAAATGGGACTACATCAAAATAAAAAGTTTTTGCACAGCAAAGGAGACCATCAATAAAACAAGAAAGCCCACTGCATGGGAGAACATATTTGCCAATGATATCAACGATAAGAGTTTAATCTCCAACATTTACAGGGAACTCATGCAGCTTAACAAAAAGAAGATAACCAACCCAATCAAAAATTGGGCAACTGATCTAAATAGACACTTTTCTAAAGAATACAGAAGGAAGGCCAAGAGACATATGAAAACCTGCTCAAAGTCTCTAATCTTCAGAGAGATGCAAATCGAAACAACAATGTGGTACCATCTCACACCTGTCAGAATGGCTATTATAAACAAGTCAACAAATGACAAGTGCTGGCAAGAATGTGAACAAAAAAGAACGCTAGTGCACTGCTGGTGGGAATGCAGACTGGTGCAGGCACTGTGGAGAACAGTATGGAGTTTCCTCATAAAACTAAAAATGGAACTCCCATTTGGCCCAGTAATCCCACTTCTAGGAATATATCCCAAGAAACTAGAAACACCAATTAGAAAGTATATATGCACCCCTATGTTCATAGCAGCGCAATTCACCATAGCTAACATTTGGAATCAACCTAAGGGTCCATCAGCAGATAAGTGGATTTAAAAACTGTGATACATCTACACAATGGAATAATATGCTGTGGTAAAAAAGAAGGAGCTCTTACCATTTGCAACAAAATGGATGGAGATGGAGAGCATCATGCTAAGTGAAATAAGCCAGGCAGAGAAAGATAAACATCACATGATCTCGCTCATTTGTGGAATATAATGAACAACATAAACTGATGAACAAAAATGGATCCAGAGACAGATAAACATCAATCAGAACGTTAAACCTAAGGGAAGTTAGTGGACAGTGGGATAAGGGGGAGAGATCAACCAAAGGACTTATATGCATGCATGTAAGCCTAATCAATGGACACAGACAACAGGGGGGTGGGGGCATGAATGGGAGGTGGGGGGTAATGGAGGAATAAGACACATATGTAATACCTTAATCAATAAAGAAATTTTAAAAAATAAAATATTAAAAGCTTTTGCACAGCAAAAGATTCCATCAACAAAACAAGAAAACCCACTGTATGGGAGAACATATTTGAAAATGTTATCACTGATAAAGATTTAATCTCCAACATTTACAGGGAACTCATACAACTTAATAAAAGGAAGATAACTGATCCAATAAAATAAATGGGCAATGGATTAAATAGAAACTTTTCGAAAGAAGACAGAAGGAAGGCAAAGAGTCATATGAAAGCATGCTCAAAGTCACTAATTATCTGAGAGATGCAAATCAAAACGACAACACGATAACCATCTCACACCTGTCAGAATGGCTATCATCAACTAATCAACAAATGACAAATGCTGGTGAGGATGCAGAGAAAAAGGAACCCTCGTGCACTGCTGGTGGGAATGCAGACTGGTGCAGCCACTGTGGAGAACAATATGGAGTTTCCGCAAAAAACTAAAAATGGAACTCCCATTTGACCCAGTAATCCCACTTCTAGGAATATGTCCCAAGAAACTAGAAACACGAATCAGAAAGGATATATGCACCCCTATGTTCATAGCAGCACAATTCACCATAGCTAAGATTTGGAAACAGCCTAAATGCCCATCAGCAGATGAGTGGATTAAAAAACTGTGGTACATCTACACAATGGAATACTATGCTGCTATAAAAAAAAAGAACTTCTTACCATTTGCAGCAGCATGGATGGAACTGGAGAGCATTATGCTAAATGAAATAAGCCAGGCAGTGAAAGAAAAATTCTACATGATCTCACTCATTCATGGAAAATAAAGAACATTATAACCTGATGAACAAAATGATAGATACAGAGGCAGTAAAGTATCAAACAGACTGTCAAATTACAGCGGGAAAGCTGGGTAGTATTGGGGAGGGGGATAAGAGATCAACTGAAGGACTTGTATGCATGCATATAAGCACAGTCAATGGACACAAGACACTGGGGGTTGGGGTGAGGGCATGCGACAGGGGGTAGGGGAAGCTGGGAGAAGTTCAATGGGGAATAAAAGGATATATATATATATATACTATGTGTAATACTTTAAACAATAAAATAAAATTTAAAAAAATTGTTATCTTGAAATGTTAAATCTTACAGGAAAACAAAGTTCTTTGTCAATTTGTTTTATGGTCAAGTCTATAACCATGTCATTTAAGTTTGTCATTTATAAACTGTCATTTTTTTTCCTCTGATGCATTTACAAATATGTTAGTTAAGTCTTTGAAAATTTCATAACAAGGAATCTGACTTACTCTAAATTATAGGTTTCTAAGCAAATCGTCTCTTTAAAGTAAGTAAAAATGTATAGAACTCTAAAGAATGACTAAAAACATGAAATACTAACAAGTAATCAGGACAAAAAATAATTAGTTACATGAAAATTTTTGTGTATTCCAGATATAAGAAAGCTTGTTTTTATTTTCCTAGAACAATTTGGTACATTATACAGTCATAAGCAATAAGGAAGCTTTTATATTTTTCTACCTACCTGATCCCTCCAAAATTTGGAAATTCTTAAAGAGTATGGCAATAAATTTCTTTGCATAAATTCAATAATAAAATTTTTCAATTGCAGTTTTATTAAACCAAGACTTTGACTAGAATGTAATGTCTGAAAAAGAAGTCCCCGGACTCTGGGCATCTCCAGAAAGTATTCTCAAAAACTGATCAAAACCAATCAAAAGTCACTAGCAAGAAATGGCCTGGTAGCTTGCTTGATCCCATGGTTCATGGCAGTCTTTCCAGGTAAGGATCAAAGGTTTCTTTCCTGAGAGATGGCAAGGAAGGAACCTCAAGACATTTTGGGAACTCAAGAATGTGAGGAAATCACCCAAGCCTATCCTATATAATAAATAGGTAATATGCAAATTGACCCTCATGCCCTCACAAGATGGCTGCCTATGACCAGGCCAGCAGGTTGGTTAGTGAGGGACGACCAAACAACTGAACAAGCAGGCTGCATGGGGCAACCAGGCCAGCAGGGGGGTTAGTGAGGGATGATCAAAGGACTGAACAGCAGGCTGCGTGGGATGACCAGGCCAGTGCGGGGGGGCAGTTAGGGGTGACCAGGCTGGCAGGGGGGCAATAAGAAGCAACCAGGCCAGTAGGGCAGGCAGTTAGGGGCAACCAGGCTCTCAGGGAGGAAGCAGTTGGGGGCAACCTGGCCAGCAGCAGGGAGCAGTTAGGGGTGACCAGGCCAGCACGAAGAGGCAGTGAAGGGTGATCAGGCTGGCAGGCAGGTTAGCAATTAGGAGCCAGAGGTCCGGGGATCGGACCTAAACTGGCAGTTGGACATCCCCCAAGTGGTCCCAGATTGGAGAGGGTGCAGGCTGGACTGAGGTCCCCTCCGTGCATGAATTTCATGCACTGGGCCTCTAGTAGGTATTATAAGCAGCTAGGTGGCTCAGCTTCTTTGCCCTGAAGGGCTAATTAAAGCTCAATCATGAGATTCCAGCAAAGCAGGTTTTTAAAAACCTATATAATCAATTGCTATTCTTATTGTGTTCATGCAAAAAATTAGGTCAAATTAAAACTAAAGTTAATACAGTAAATAAATTGATCTTAATTTGTCTCTTTAATACAGTAAATAAACTAGTCTTAATTTGGCTCTTTAATAAAAATGAGAATGATTTTAGGGAGAAATTCGTATTTCAATAGACTCTATAATACACAATTGTGGATATTAAACTCCAGTTAACTGTCTCCAAAGTTTTCTTTTTCATCCATGAGTGAAACTAAACTAGATCCAGAATTTTCCTGGTTTTCTTAAATATTTGACTATAACCCTCCAAACTAATGGGTTGTTTTTTTCCTTCCACCATACCATTTGTCATAATTCTTGTTGTTCTAGCTTTTGCCCCAATAATACTAAAATTTATAACACAGTTTGTGTCCACCACGTTACAAGCCCTACTTGTACTCAGGAAATACCACCCCTAGACACCATCACAATCTCCTGTGTAAAGGTCTCATTGTGCCTCTGACAGAGAGCAAGGATTTGGGGTTCTGAAGGAAAACACTGCCCCTTTTCAGCAGGAAGCAGTTACAGAAAAGATATTATGCCCCCTTTTCTCTGAAAGAATTCAATGCCAAAAATCCTGGAGGGGGGGAATGTTAGACACAACTCCAGAGCAAAGACGATGGTCCAGGTACAGAAACTCACCAGGGCAGAAAGCTCTGGATGCCTAGAAAGGGGGAAAAACAAGAACCTCACCCTCAGAGTAACATATCCTACCCTAGCATATCATTTGTCAGGCAGCCCCAAAAAGCAGTAAGCTAGACAAGTGATGCTTTGGCTGCCTCCGGATCAGCTTTTACCTCCCAAGTCATTCAGCAGGTTTCCTCAACCTTGGGTATAATTATATGCAGCATCTTAACCAAACACTGACTGTAATTAATGATTTGGCATCTTCTAGGGATTTTTCTGCCACAGGTCTGCTACATCCTTTCTTAGAAGGAGTCAGAGTTCTACTCAAAACGTGGAAAACCAGATCACCAGATGATCAACATGGATGGGATCCTGGGACATGCTCCTCACCACTCCACCTGTTCTGAAGCTGGCAGGGGTAAAGTCCTGGATCCCTCAAAGCAGAGTGAAGAGGACACCAGAAAGGGAAGAATGGGTGACTAAACCCAAGGAACACCTCAATGAGTAATCTATGTAGAACAGACCTTTACATCTTGCCTAGTAGGAGTTGGGACACCTATTGCTAATATACAGAATTATACTTATTCTATTCATTTGGGAAGAAAGTCACATATGGGGACCTTTATGCACTAGGACCCATTGTTCAGGAAAAGGATACAGGGATGTTTTCTGTAAAGGTTGCTGAAGTAGCTCCCTGTGGTGAATGCTTGACTTTTATCAGGTGTTCTAGTTATTATCTTTCAGTATCTAATAATTACAATATGAATTGTTCTGATAATTTCACCTTCCCTTATAGTAATGGGCATACTAAGCTGCAGGTTGTTTGGTTTCTGATATATGGGGTAACTGTTTATTTTTATATCCCTGCCAACAGCACCAGGGGATCTTGTCCCTTAGGGTGACTGACAGAAGATAGAGACCTTTGCCCCAATTAAGAATAACTATTAAGAAATAGAAAGGATGGGAATGTTAAGACTATGGGGCAATACAATCCTTAACAGTCATTTGTAAGCTTCCCACCGCAGGAAAAGCTTGCTGGACACCAGGAGTCAGACCATGTAAGGAACTGAAACTGATCCAAAGACACCTGATCACACACCTGCATTCCATGCACATTCCAAGCCCACTGACAGCCTCAGACCCACTAACAACAAAAGTTTCCTGCCAGTGACTGCATACTGTTGAAGAGTGGGAATTTTTGCCCATTCCAGAGAGACCATGGACTATGCCCCAGATAGAGTTGTCAGTACTGACACCAGGGCAGGCCTTGAGATACAGTCTCATGGCCCCTTCATAGCACGTAGGCCTTCTTTCATAGTTCACTGTCAGCTTTCTGAAGAACAAAACGACCCTGTAAATAACACGGTCGTCAATGGCGTGATCCTGACGTTGCTTAGGAAAAACTGTTTTATCTTGGGTTACTTGTTCTGCAAAAACAGCATGTGGTTAATGTGCTTAAAAGTGGTCCTGCACAAAGGGTCAGGGCTGCTCTCTGGACTCCCTGCATGGAGAGAAAGCAGTCGCTGGCCGGCTATTAAAGGCTCCCTAAATTTTAATTTGGTCTGGACTCCAGTGGTCGTTCACTCGCGTTCGCTCCACAATACATATAAGGATGAAACTCCAGCCCCTGGGTGCTGCCATCATCGACCCAATGGCTCATTGCTGTGCAGCCTTTCCCTTTGGATATCCCACTCTCATCCCCTTTTTTAAATAAATTCAATTTTTTATCCACTGTCTAAGATGGCTCTTTAGCCTGCCTGCATACCACCATGCTAACCTTCCATATTAATCTTTCACTCACATGACATTCATTCTCCCTGAGTGTCTCTGTCTTCACATGGTGTTTTCCTCTTTTTAAAAGGACATCAGTCATATTGAATTAGAGCCTACCCTTGGCTTGATGACATCTACAAAGATCCTCATTCCAAATAAGGTCACATTCATGGGTACTGGGGTTTAGGACTTATCTTTTGGGGGGAACACAATTCATAACAGGGACCAAATAATAACTCACCAGGGAGTGCCATGGCCTCAGGAAGTCTACTGTTTGCTTTCTCCAACAACTCAGACTACTCTCTGTGCCTTGGAAACAAAATACAGGAATTGATGTTGGTAATCCTGGAAGCCCTTCTGTAGAAGGTGAGCTGGAAGAAACTGCAATGCTTCCCTCAGAAGCTAGATGAATCCTCATTGATTTTAACCAGTAGTTTACTGAAAAATTATCTAAATTTGCAAGGATAGATCTAGAAGCAAATTAGAAAAAAAAACAAACTTTGGTCATCTCAACTTTTGTAGCAGCCTTTTTGCTTAGAACTAAAGCATAAGTAAGGGAAAAAGTAGTGGATGGCAAGGACAGTTTCACAGGTATTGGCAGCAGTAACTCAGTTTTAGAAAACATGGAGAAAGAAGACAAAAAGAAACAAGATTTCAGTGTTATCTTCTTAGTTAGAATTATTCTTTAAGGGAGAAAACCCTTATTTAGAGCCATCAATACATAATAGAGTCCCATAGTGTAAAGTAAATATGTCACTACTAATGCCAACCATCTATATATGTAGTCGGTAGAAAACAAAATGTGACCACACTTTTTGGTTGGAAAGACTTCACCTTAAAAGTGAATATTTTGGAAGTTTTGATTATTGAAAGACACTAGCTTGGAATAATGCCACCAGAGACTGAGTGGAAATTGCCCCTTTCAAAGGTGCCATTTTTATGAGCCAAGAATTTGGTGTTTAACAGTTCATCTGGAGGGAATAATATGTAGTATAATTTGAAGTGAAGATGTATAGTTACCTTAAGAAGAGCATTATTATTGATACCATTGTGAATGGGGTGAAATTGTTAAATGAATAACTTTAATAAAATTTTCATGCACAGGCAAAATGTATTCACTAGGTTTCTAGGTAGTGATTTGCTTTTGCTTTGTAATTTGTAGTCCTTAAGACTTTTAAAAAAAATAAAGCCCATCCTTATTCTTAGGTTATATAGGTCAATCTTTATTTTTTTTCTTTTGTAAATTCCATGCTAATGCCCAGTGGTAACTGTATGTTGTACCTTCAGGCGTTTCTACTATGTAAGCATTAAATAATTGCTCTTTCACCCTTATAGCTCCCAAACTATAAACACCTACAAAGAATTCTGATATAGCAGAAACTACATAACATTTCTACAATCAAATTATTGCATGTTACTGCCGTTCAAAGTGTACCCTGTTCTATTATATACTGTGTATAGTGAATATGTAGTCTTCCAGAACTACATTATGATCTTTGTCTGATCACAGTTTTTTTTCTTCATAATAACAAAGTAGTGTTTACTTACAATATTATAGTAAATGGGTATCACCTGTGACAGTATAAAAAAGGGGAATGCTTTCTGAAAAGACTGCAGATTTTTAGAGTTCTAAATGGTAATTTTGGAACTCAGTTGCCAGTGCCAACCTATGGCCTCAAATATGTAATTCTTAATATAGATGTTAAAACTGTACTTGTATGATTGGATAAGTGTTGATTTTCCTAATTTGGTTTCCATTTCAGAGGATAAGTCTCTTAGATGCCATAATTAAATGTGTTTAGAACTGATCATAAGTTTCTTAATCTTAATTATTCTAGAGTATTGTCCTAGAGATATTTATTATGCTGTTCTTATGAGAATTCCAAATACCCAAAACACCAAGGATATTTTGATAAAGCATAATGATGGTGGTAAGAGGAAATGCATGTGACTGAGATACGACTTCTAATTCAGTCTTTCTCAAAGCTCATCACCTTCCTCTGGGAAGCCTTTTCAGAGTTTTCTTATAGCACCCCAATAAATTTTATTACAGATAAAAAAAAATAAAAAATAAAAATAAAAAAATAAAAGCAGATAGGACATTGGAAAAATAATGCCAAAGAGATCAAGAAAGACCAAAGGGTTGGAAACTAACTCTTAAGCTTTACAACTGCCTCAAAAAGACTACCTTCTGCCCCCTACCCCCAGTCACACAGGAAATACCTGGTAAATGGTACAAATGACCAAATTTGGCACAATGGGGGAAACATTTAGCTGAGAATGGGATAAATTTACACTATATGTTTCTTTTCCCTTATCTTTTCTGACTGTTCTTGTGGATACTGGAGGCACATATAATGTGTTTTCTAATGACCTTCCTCATTTTTCCTCAACCCATAAAAATATCTAAGTTGTGGGTATGTCTGGAGAACCTTCTACCTGTTCTTTCCCCCCTAAGGATTCTGTACTGGTGTATGAACTAAGGGTTACCATATCTTGTACTCTGGATGGAGTCTTATAGGGGCAAAACACCTGAATTGGTAAATATGGTCTTCAGAATCAAAAGGAACATAGAAAAGAGTAACATTTGACCTGATGCTGAAAAATCACCTTAAAGTATAATAACAAATTATAGTAACTTTAATGAAAGTTATAAAACACCCATGGCCATAGTCACAATATCCTCTTTGCTAGCTCAAATGCAAGAACTAGAACTGTAATTTGAGAACTAAAAAGACAAAACATAATTTTAAAAAGGATGTATTTGTATTTTATCTATGAAAGAATAATTTGACGTAAATTTTGACTTACAGATTTTTACAAGATCTGAGACAAATAAAAATTTAGTCATTTCTATAACACCTATGCTAATCTCTTAAACTCTACATGCGCATCTCCTAAATATTTTTCTGTAATATACTTTTCAGATTTCTTCCTAATCTTTAGTTACTGAATCAAGTTTCCTCTTTGTGTTCCTCTTTGTGTTTACCTATGGATGATTTGCCTATTGTATTCCCTAAATATATATAAAATAACTTGAAGAATTTTTCCGTCATGCTATTTCAATATGTGGATGATTCATTGATAACTGGTAAGACTTTACATGCCTGTAAAGAAAATTTTGGCTTTCTTAATGTTTTTAGCTGCTGGAGAACTTAAAACCAACTTAAATTTCAGTATTATCAAATTGAAGTAAAATAATTTGGACATTTTATATTGGTCAACAAACAGAAGGCAGTCTCATTCAAAAGTCAGCCTATTCGAGGATGCGGAGAAAAAGGAACCCTCGTGCTCTGCTGGTGGGAATGCAGACTGGTGCAGCCACTGTGGAGAACAGTATGGAGTTTCCTCAAAAAACTGAAAATGGAACTCCCATTTGACCCAGTAATCCCACTCCTAGGAATATATCCTAAGAAACCAGAAACACCAATCAGAAAGGATATATGCACCCCTATGTTCATAGCAGCACAATTTACAATAGCTAAGATTTGGAAACAGCCTAGGTGCCCGTCAGCAGATGACTGGATCAGAAAACTATGGTACATCTACACAATGGAATACTATGCTGCCATAAAAAAGAAGGAATTACTACCATTTGTGGACACCTGGATGGAATTAGAGAACATTATGCTAAGTGAAATAAGCCAGTCAATGAAAGAAAAATACCACATGATCTCACTCATTTAGGGATAATGAAAAACATTATAAACTGATGAACCAAAAGATAGTTACAGAGGCAGTAAAGCATCAAACAGAGTGTCTAATTACAGCGGTAAGGTTAGGGAGAGGTGGGGGAAATAAGAGATCAACTGAAGGACTTGTATGCATGCATATAAGAGTAACCAACGGATGCAAAACATTGGGGGTGAGGGCAGGTATGGGAGTGGGGTGGAGAGGGGGCAATGGTAAGATATGTACACATATAATACCTTAATAAAAATTTGAAAAAAAAAAAGTCAGCCTATTTACAAATGAAGCAACTTACCATAGAAAACCCTGAAGACTCCATAAATAAACTACTAGACTTAATAAATGAATTCAGCAATGTAGCAGGCTACAAAATTAACACCCAGAAATCTATGGCTTTTTTATAGACCACCTAGGGGCCCAGTGCATGAATTCATGCACCTTTAAAGGAACTGTGGGCCACGAGGCTGGGGTGGGCACAGGGGCGGGTCTCGGCCCATCCACTGTGCCCTTGCTCGGCCCCTCCCTCTGTGGTCCCCGATACCTTCTCTGCTGGGATCCCCACTCCTGCCACCACCACTACCATGCATTGACTGCGCTGGTTCTTCTCGCACCTGTTGATGGCGCAGAGCCATTGGGGCTAGCACCAGCAGTGGGGGCAGCCACTGCTCACACCTGCTGATGGTGCCAGTGTCATCAGCAAGAGTGAGTGGTGGCTGCTTCCCTGATCACCCCTCAGGAACAGGGGGAGGTGGAGAAGCCTTGAGGGGCGATCGAGGCTGGCAGCAGCTGCTCACACCTGCTGATGGTGCCAAGTGATCAGGGCTGGTGCTGGGTGCTGGCAATAGGTGCGAGTGGTGGCTCTGGTGCTGGCAGTCGGTGCCAGCAGCAAGTGCGAGCACCCGGCAGGACCACAGCATGTGGGAGCAAAGAATTTTCAGTAACCACCAGAGGATTGCCCTGATAACAGTGACCATCACCCCACCTTGGTCTGACGCCCCTGCTCACCCGCTCCACCATCCCATTGCAGCTGATGCCTGCTATGTTCCACACTCTGCCACCTGCTGCTGACACCCACCACATTCTGCGCATGCCCCCTGATGATCAGCACACATCATAGCAACCGGTTTTTCAGTCGTTTGGATGTTCCATTGTTCCACTGTTCGGTATATTTACATATTAGCGTGTTATATATATATAGACAATGAACTCACAGAAACAGAAATTAAAAAAAAAAAACAACACCCATTTACCATTGCAACAAAAAAAAATTAAGATACCTAGGAATAAACTTAACCAAGGAAGTAAAGGACGTGTACTCAGAAACTACAGGACATTGAAAAAAGAGATAGAGGAAGACATAAACAAATGGGAAAATATACCATGTTCAAAGATTGGTAGAATCAACATCATTAAAATGTTTATACTATTCAAAATAATCTATAGATTCAATTCAATTTCCATTAAAACACCAATGGCATATTTCAAAGACCTAGAAAAAACTCTCTAAAAAATCATATAGAATAATAAAAAAAAAAAAGACCCTGGAAAGCTGCAGCAATCTTGATAAAGAAGAGCAAAGTTGGAGGAATCATAATACCAGATATCAAACTGTATTACAAAGCCACTATTCTCAAAAGTGCCTGGTACTGGCACAAGGACAGACATATAGACCAATGGAGCAACTTACCATAGAAACAGAAATGGAACAGAAATTAGAACCCAGAAATCGATCCAAGCCATTATTCTCAATTAATATTTATTGAAGGAGGCAAGAGCATACAATGGAGTCCAGATACTCTCTTCAATCAATGGTATTGGGAAAATTGGACAGATACATGCAAAAAAATGAAGCTAGACAATCAACTTACACCATACAGAAAAATAAACTCAAAATGGATAAAGGACTTAAATGTAAGACAGGAAACTGAAAAAATCTTAGAAGAATATATAGGCAGCAAAATAGCAGACATGTCATAGCGATATTTTCACTGATACAGCTCCTAGGACAATGGAAACTAAGGGGAAAATAAACAAATGGGACTACATAAAAATAAAAAACTTCTGCACAGCAAAAGAAACCATCAACAAGACAACAAGAAAGTACCGCATGGGAGAACATATTTGCCAATGTTATCTCCCATAAGGGTTTAATTTCCAAAATTTACAGGGAACTCATATAACTTAACAAAAGGAAGATAAACAATCCAATCAAAAAATGGGCAAAGGACATAAATAGATACTTTTCAAAAGAGGAAATACAGAAGGCCAAGAGAGATGAAAAGTGCTCAAAGTCACTAATCATCAGAGAGATGCAACTCAAAATGACAATTCGGTATCATCTCACACCTGTCAGAATGGCTATCATCAACAAATCAACAAACGACAAGTGCTGGTGGGGATGTGGAGAAAGAGGAACCCTTGTGCACTGCTGGTGGGAATGCAGACTGGTGCAGCCACTGTGTAGAACAGTATGGAGTTTCCTCAAAAAATTAAAAATGGAACTGCCATTTGACCTAGTAATACCACTTCTAGGAATATATCCCAAGAAAACAGAAACACTAATCAGAAAGGATATATGCACCCCTATGTTCATAGCAGCACAATTTACAATAGCTCAGATTTGGAAACAGCCTAAGTGCCCATCAGCAGATGAGTGGATTAGAAAACTGTGGTACATATACACAATGGAATACTATGCTGCTGTAAAAAAGAAGGAATTCTTACCATTTTCAACAGCATGGATGGAACTGGAGAGCATTATGCTAAGCAAAATAAGCCAGAGAAAGATAAATATCACATGATCTCACTCATTTGTGGAATATAATGAACAACATAAAATGATGAATAAAAATAGAACCAGAGACATAGGAGAATCAAATAGACTGTCCAACCTATGAGGAAAGGAAGGGGATGAAGGGGTAAGAGATCAACCAAAGATCTTGTATGCATGCAGATGAGCATAACCAATGGACACAGACAGTAGAGGGGTGAGAGTATGTGCTGAGGGATGGGAGTAGCCAGGGAGAGGTCAATGGGGGAAAAAGGAGACTCGTGTAATACCTTTAACAATAAAGAATTTAAATTTAAAAAAAGAAAAAAACAAATTCACCAATTTGGGGAGTTGGTTATGTATTATAAGCAATGCATCTTTGCTTTTTCTGAAAAGCGTAGCCATCTCATTGAGATGTCAGATGATGCGTAACCAGAACATTTACTGTGGTTCAAAGAAGCTAGAGAAGCCTTTCAAAACCTTAATGTAGTCATTGTTTCCCAATTGGTACTAGGGGTTACTAAATTTGAAAAACTAGTCCACGTTTTCTGTCGTGACAATAAGGGACCTATTAATGATGCACTTTATAGGATTATTGCTTATTTTTCCGTGTTAATGGATTCTTTTGTTCTGGAAATTCCAGCATATTTACAAGCCTTAGCAGCAGCTGGTCTTCTTGTTTAAAAATCTCAGGCTTTGGAAATATTTTCTAACATATTTTATGAGGCCAACATTACTGTGATGCCAGAACCTGGCAAGGATGACACAAAAAAGAGAGTTACAGATCAATATATTTGATAACTACTGATGCAAAAATCCTAAACAAAATACTAGCAAGTCAAATACAATAATACATGAAAAATAATACATCACAATAAAGTAGGGTTCATTCCAAGGGCACAATGATCATTTAAAATATGCAAATTGATAAATGTGATACACCACATTAACAAAATAAAAGATAAAAATCATATGATAGTATCAATAGGAAAAGAAAAAGCCTTTTACAAGATACAACATTTATTTACTAGAGGCCCGGTGCACGGAATTCGTGCACGGGGGAGGTGGTGTCCCTCAGCCCAGCCTGCACCCTCTCCAATCTGGGACCCCTCGAGGGATGTCTGACTGTCCGGATGCCCGACAGTTGGACATCCCTCTCACAATCCAGGACTGCTGGCTCCCAATTGCTCGCCTGCCTGCCTTCCTGATTGCCCCTAACCGCTTCTGCCTGGCAGCCTGATCACCCCCTAACCACTCCCCTGCCAGCCTGATTGATGCCTAACTGCTCTCCCCTGCCAGCCTGTTTGGCCCTAACTCCCTCCCCTGCAGGCTTGATCGCCCCCAACTGCCGTCCCTTGCAGGCCTGGTCCCTCCTAACTGCCCTCCCTTGCTGGCCATCTTGTGGTGGCCATCTTGTGTCCACATGGGGGCAGGATCTTTGACCACATGGGGGCAGCCATCTTGGGTGTTGGAGTGATGGTCAATCTGCATATTACTCTTTTATTAGATAGGATAGAGGCCTGGTGCACGGGTGGGGACTGGCTGATTTGCTCTGAAGGGTGTCCCAGATTAGGGTGGGGGTTCCCTTGGGGCGTGAGGCGGCCTGGGCGAGGGGCCTGTGGTGGTTTGCAGGCCGGCCACGCTCCCTGACGACCCAAGCGGAGGCCCTGGTATCTGGGATTTATTTATCTTCTACAATTGAAACTTTGTAGCCTGGAGTGGAGCCAAGCCTTCTGCTTGCTCCATGGAGGCAGCCATTTTTGGGGGGATTTATGTATCTTCTATAATTGAAACTTTGTAGCCTTAAGGGGAGGCCTGGGCCTGCCAGGATGTGTGGAAAGCTTGGCTTCCTCCATCACCGGGGGCAACCTTAGCCTTCTGTTCTTTCCAGCTCTGTGAATGCTGCCATTTCTGCTTGGATTTATGTATCTTCTATCATTGAAACTTTGTAGCCTTGAATGGAGGCCTAAGCCAGCAAGGGCAGGCGGAAAGCTTGGCTTCCTCCATTGCCGGGGAAACCCAAGCCTTCCTCCTGCTCTCTGTGACTGTAGCCATCTTGGTTGGGTTTATTTGCATATTCACTCCTGATTGGCTTGTGGGCGTGGCTTGTGGGTGTAGCGGAGTGATGGTTAATGTGCATATTACTCTTTTATTAGATAGGATAACTAAACATTCAATCAAATGGTTGTAAAAGGAAAATACCTCAACATAATAAAAGCTACATATGGCAAAACCTCAGCTAATATACTCAGTAGTGAAAAACTGATTTTTTTTTCTCATACAAGAACAAGACAAGGATGTCCACTCCCACCACTCTTATTCAACATAGACTGGAAGTCTTAGCAAGAACAATCATGCAAGAGAAAGAAACAAAAGGCATCTAAATTGGGAATAAAGAAGTAAAATGTTCACTTTTTTCAAATAACATGATTCTTTATATAGGAAACCCTAAAACTCCACCAAGAAACTATTAGAAACAATAAACAAATATAATAAAGTTACAGGATTCAAAATCAATGTACAGAGATCCAAGAGCATGCCAGAGTAGGTGTGAGCTTTCCTCACCTCCTCCCAGGACCAAACTGGAATTACAATTTAATTATATAAAAATCATCCTGTAGAGGAGAAAATAATGGCGGCCAAATAGACAGACATGTAGCGTACCTCCTCCTGTGGCTAGGCTGGAAAAGCAACTAAATCAGAAAACATACACCCAGAATTAACAAACTAGACACAGCTGAGGAAACAATTTTCAATAAGGAAGGGCATAGGATGCCTGGAGAATGGTAGGAGCAGGGATTTGGACAGGAGAAGGACACCCAGCCCCTGGCAGAGGGTGAGGTAAAGGCTGCATTGCACCAAAGCCACGTTCCTTGGCGACAGGCATAATACCCAAGTGTGAAAAGGAAAACCTGCAGAGCTGCTGGCACCAGGGTAATCTATACCTGGGACCACAGCCACGGGGACCTGTGCCCCAAAAGACGGCCTGAAAAGTGGCACCAGCAGCGTGGTGCCAGGAGGAGAGAATCCCACAGTTTTGTAGTTGTTTGGCTTTTCTTTTGTCTTTCTTTCATTTGCTAAACCCAGAATATAGGATTTTTCACCTACAAAAACTCACCCGAGGTTCCTGTGCAGGGAGAGGTATGGATTTGTGGAGCCTGAGGAGAGGCTGGGGAGGGAGGCAGGGCAGTGAGATGTGGCCAACTCTCTTCATAACCCTCCAAACCCAAGTGGCTATTTCTCCCTAGAAGAGCTATCCCCTCCCAGTGGCCTCAAGGCAAAGAATACAGCCTACCACACCCTGCCTGCATTTGGTACAAAGGAAACAAAGGTTCTGATAGCTCCAAAGAATTCTGAGTGGCTGGGTTGGAAGAGGGGCCAGTCCGCTTCACTGTTCTGGAAATCAAACTGATAAAAGCTCCAGGTTGCCAGCCAACCCCATTGGTCTCCATATAAGGATCTCTGACCAATCAAGGTCATAATTATATTTTGGGCCACTCACAGGGGAGTGGCCCTGGGTCTAGGAAAATACATCCATCTAATCCCCTGATAGCAAAACAGCACCAACCCAACCTAAAACCCTGACAGAAACAGACCCTTGAGTGATTAAGATTGACAGCTGCCAAACAGGCAAAGCAGGAAGATTTGTCCTGCCTGCTTGCATCCATGGTCTGTGGAGACAGACACAAGCAGAGGAGCAGTGGATCACCAAAGACAGTGCCTGACAGTAGATAGCACCTAAATACCTAACAGGAAGCCCAGAGTTGGCAGACAGAACAGAAGAGTGGGGTCCTAAACCAGCGCACATGGGACATTAAAACATGGCTGAAGTGAATGACACTACACGTTTTTATTTACCTTTTATAAAATTTTCTTTTTAATTTTTTAGTATTTTATTTATTTTATTTTTTCTTGTTATTCTATTTTTTTCACTTTTTTTCTCACCTTTTTCTTCCGCACTTCTCCCTTTTTATCCTGTTTTTCTTCTCATTCCTCACTTTAGCTTTTTCCTTTTCTTTTTTTACCCCTTATTTCAAAGTGATTTTATTCATCTAATGCTTTATTGATGTGTTATTATTATTGTAGTTTCTGTTAGCTTATTCATATAACTAATTTCCACTCCGCTGAACCTACTCCATTTCCCCTTCTCTTTTCTCTTTCCTTGCTACTCAGTCTTTTTTTTTCTTTTTATCCTCTCATCTCTTGCTCTTTTCTGCTCCTAATTTTTAATTAGTTTAACTTCCTAAATTCACACCTATCTGCTCTCTCCTCTATTCTCCTTTTCAGTAAATAAATAAATAAATAAATAAATAAACAAATAAATAAAATTTTATTTTTACCTCTTATACACTCATTCTCTTTCTCCCTCTTCTATACTAAACTATGGTCTTTCCCTATTTATTCAATTCCTTAACCTTATTTTCTGTATTTAAGATCTGCCTCTACAGATTCGGCACCCCCCCCGCCCCAACTTCTGGGTATTTTTTGTTTGCTCTTTTTGGTTTCTTTGCTTGTTTTGTTGTTTTGCCTCCCCATATCCTTTCTTTTTTCCTTCTTTTTCTGTTTCTATCCTTTATTTTCTTTCTTTTTCATCTCGCTAACATTTTTTCTCTCCTTTCTCTCTCTTAATTCTCTTTCCTCTGGGAGTCACTTCTATTGGGGTTATAAGCCTCTTGAGTATATTCATTTTCTGATCTTTCTGTGTCATGTCTTCTGTTGTATTTTTTATTGTTTGATCAACACCTCAACAATGGTTGGCATGACAGGGAAGAGAGCAAGCCACATAACCAGACACCCTGAGAGGAGATTCTATCCACAAATGGGAAAATAACATTCAAGACCCAACTACAACAAAGAGAACCCAAATATACCAAGTAAGAGAAATCCCTAAAAAACCCAACCCAGAAGACCTGAGAGACTAAACCACTAGGTCCCACATAACATCTCCTACAAAAGAAAAATTCAAAAAAACCTGGGTGGCATAGCAGTTTGATCTAATATATAGAAACAATCACAAAGGAAGAGCAAAAATGGGGAAACAAAGGAACAAGCCCCATATGAAAGAAAAGGTAGACACACCAGAAAAAGAACTTAATGAAATTGAGGCAAGAAATATGTCAGAAAAGAATTCATAGTAATTGTTATAAGGATGCTGAAAAGGCTGTATGTGAAATTCACCAACATGTGTAAGAATCAAAAGCAAATGAAGAATGACATAGGTGCAATAAAGAACACAATGTAAGGTTTCAACAGTAGACTAGAAGAAGTTGAGGACCGAATAAGTGAGTTAGAAGACAAGGTAGGAAAAAAACACCCCAGGAGGAGGAAAAATGGCGGTGGAATAGACAGACGTGTTCCGAGCCTTGTCCCAGATCAGAAAGAAAGAACAGCTGAGGGTCGCACAAGGAGTGTTTGTTGGCAAGTTAAGGGACAGCTAAACTCCAGAAGAAGGTGGGGGACTGCTAGACAGGGTTTCCCTGACCTGACAGCCCCCACTGCGGCTGGGTCCCCTCCTGGAGCTGCGGGCTCCGACGAAGAGTTTGCGCCATCTTGAACGGGAAAGTGGAGCTTATCAGAAGCCTGAAAATCCACAACTGCGGCACCCACGGAACAGCTGCGAGCCCCAGAACAACGCTCCACAATTGGCGCAAACACACAGGTTCAGAGCAGCTCTACACTCCACCACGGAAAGGTCAGATTTCGCCTGGGATAAGGTGAGGTCTCTGGTCCCGGTGGGAGAGAGGAACGCCTGTTTTGCGGGAGCTGGAGGACCAGGGAAGTCTGTGCCTAAAAAAATCCATGGCTGTTGGGGCTGGCGTGATCTGTGAATGTGGAAGGGGTCCTCAGAGCTGCTAACAGAAGGGCTCTCTAAAAAGCAACCCATTTTGATCTGACGTGCAGGGACACCCTAAGAATTTCAGGGGTGTGCCGGCTGCCTAGAATTACACGCAGCCCCGGAGTTCACACACTTGGGCTTTTTCCTCTTGAAATCCTTGCTTCTGATTACTAAGCTCAATACATAGGATCACCCAGTTGGGGACACCCTGGGAGACTGCAGGGGAAAGTGTTTTTCTGGAACCTGGGGATCAGAGCAGGGAGTGACCATCGGAGAGCCAGCTCTGAGGCAGCCCACTCCCACAAACCGGTAGTGAGTGCCACAGGGAAAGAAGGCTCAAACGCTGCCTAGAGAGGCCATATATAGACCTGGAAGTCATCCAAAAACACTGCCACCCAGGGGCTGAATCACAAATTGACTCTTGTGTAATCAAAAATAAAGGAATATGAGAAATTAAGACACACTGCCTGCTAAAAATCAGGACTGGCTTACAACACTGAAGAGCATTGAAACGCAGGGAACTGCAATACTGTCCGAACTGAGAAACAGGTGTGCCAAACAGAACAACAGAGGAAGTGAATGACCTTCACTACTCCACATTTTATTTTTATTTTTTATTTATTTTATTTTTTTATTTTCATTTTTTACATCTTTTACTCAAGAAACTATTTTTTTTCTTTTTTCCTCACTTGATTTTACCTTTTTAATTATTACATTTTTATTTTCAATCCGTATTATTACTACTGCTATTTTATCTTTTTTTTTAAGTGTCATTTTATTTTCTCTTCATTTTATTTTGGGATTAGTATTCTACATTCTATTTTCATCTCTCTTTTAGCATCATTTTACTCTATCTCAGCTCTACCTTTATGCCATCAATCTCTTCCTAACCTTCCCCTTTTCGGTGTCCTGTTTATCTTACCCTTTTCCTGCTTTAGATTTTCCCTATTCTTTCTGTTTACCCCTTGTTAAAATTTCACCCTACTTACATATCTAATCTCCAATCTCCTGCTCCAAGTCCATACACACCTCTCTCTTTGCTGTCTTAACTATTCAAAAAAAATTGTTTTCCTCTCTGTCCTTTTGTTGTTCTTCGCTTGAATGTTGATTATATCGAATTTTTATGCTTTTTTGTGAGATTGTTTTGCTTATTCTTCTGTTTGTTTATTTTTTTGTTTGTTTTGTGCTTCTTTTTTCCCTTGCCTCACTCAATATTAGTTGGTGTTGTAGTTTGTATTAATCCCCAGACACTTGTTGCTGGCATTTGCTGGGATTAGTGATTGTTCTATTGGAGTTTTATCCCCAATATATATAATTTGTTCCCCTTTCTCTCTTAGTCTCTTTCTTGTCTCTCTTACTTTTTTTTTCCTTTTCCCAATTTCATTTTGACACACCTTTTTTTTTCCTTTCTTTCTATTTCCTCTTCTTTCTCTCCTATGCCCTAATTTGCCTTTCTCTGGTGGTCATCATAATTGGGGGTTATTAATACCGTGAATACATTTCTGTTCAGTGCCTTGTGTGTTGTACCTGGTAGTGCTGTATTTTGTGCCTTTAAATCAACGCAGAAAAGAGAGAACTACATAACCAGACACCCAGAGAAGAGAGACCATGGGGAGACAAAGAAACAGCCTGCATATGGAAGAAAAGCAGGCATCACAAGAAAAGGAAGTAAACAAAATGGAGGCAAGCAACCTTCCAGAGAAAGTATTCAGAGAAATGGTCATAAGGTGGATGAAAAGAATGGAAGACAAATTCGACAATATGAGCAAGAACCAAGAGGAAATGAAGAAGAACCAAGAAGAAATGAAAAATGACATCGCTGCTGTAAAGAACTCAATAGAAAGCATCAAGAGTAGACTAGAAGAAGCAGAGGACCACATCAGTGAGCTAGAAGACAAGATGGGAAAAAATACCCAAGTAGAGCAACTTCTAGAAAAAAAAATTAAAAGGCAGGAGTAGAGCCTAAGGGAACTTTGGGACAACACGAAACAAGACAACATCCACATAATAGGGGTTCCAGAAGGAAAGGAAGCTGAGCAAGTAATAGAAAAGCTGTTTGAAGAAATAATGACAGAAAACATCCCTGATATAGGGAAGAAAAAACCCACACAAATCCAAGAAGCTCACAGAGTCCCAAGCAAAATGAACCCCAAAAGACCGACGCCAAGGCACATTATAATTACATTGGTAAACACCAACGACAAAGTAAGAATATTAAAAGCGGCAAGAGAGAGACAGAAAGTTACATACAAAGGAACCCCCATCAGACTAGCAACTGATTTCTCAACAGAAATTCATCAGGCCAGAAGGGAATGGAATGAAATATACAAAGTCATGCAAAGGAAGGGTCTGAATCCAAGAATACTGTACCCAGCAAGGCTGTCAATCAAAATTGAAGGTGAAATCAGGAGCTTCACAGACAAAAAAGGACAAAGGGAATTTATTACCACCAAACCAGCAATGCAAGAAATGCTAAAGGGTCTGCTGTAAAAAAAGAAAGAAAGAAAGAAAGAAAGAAATAGGAAGCGAAAAAGGAACACAGGGGTAAAGAATAAAAATGGAGACAAATAAGTACCTATCAATAATAACTTTAAATGTAAATGGATTAAATGCCCCAATCAAAAGACATAGGGTAACGCATTGGATAAGAAAACAAGACCCATATATCTGCTGTCTACAAGAAACCCACCTCAGAAAAAAAGACACACACAGACTGAGGGTGAAGGGATGGAAAAAGGTTTTCCAGGAAAATGGAACTGAACAAAAAGCTGGGGTAGCAATATTTATATCTGACAAATTAGATCTCAAAGTAAAGGACATAACAGGGGATAAGGAAGGCCACTTCATAATACTAAAGGGAGCAATCCAACAAGAAGAAATAACTCTGGTAAACATATATGCACCCAATACAGGAGCACCCAAATACATAAAAAAAAAACTCCTAGAGGATATCAAGGGAGAGATTGACAGCAATGCAGTCATAGTGAGAGACTTTAATACCCCCCTATCACCATTGGACAAATCCTCTAAACAAAAAATCAGCAAAGAAACATCAATCCTAAATGACTCACTAGACCAGATCGAATTAATTGACATCTTCAGAACATTTCACCCCAAGGCAACAGAATATACATTGTTTTCAAGTGCACGTGGGTCATTTTCAAAGATAGACCATATGTTGGGACATAGGCAAAGTCTCTTCAAATTCAAGAAGATAGAAATCATATCAAGCATCTTCTCAGTCCACAGTGGCATAAAACTGGAAATCCCATTTACCATCGCACCAAAGAAATTAAGATACTTAGGAATAAACCTCATTAAGGAGGTAAAAGACCTATACACGGAAAACTACAGGACATTGAAAAAAGAGATAGAGGAAGATGAAAACAGATGGAAGAACATACCATGTTCACGGATTGGTAGAATCAACATCATTAAAATGTCCATACTACCCAAAGCAATCTATAGATTCAATGCACTCCCCATTAAAATACCAACAGCATATTTCACAGACCTAGATAGAACTCTCCAAAAATTCATCTGGAATAAAAAAAGACCCCGAATAGCCACAGCAATACTGAGAAAGAAGAATAAAGTAGGAGGGATCTAAATACCAGATTTCAAGCTGTATTACAAAGCCACTGTCCTCAAAACAGCCTGGTACTGGCACAAGAACAGACATATACATCAATGGAATAGAATAGAGAATCCAGATATCGACCCAAACCACTATGTGCAATTAATATTTGACAAAGGAGGCATGAGCATACAATGGAGTCAAGACAGTCTCTTCAATAAATGGTGTTGGGAAAATTGGACAGATACATGCAAAATAATGAAACTAGATCACCAACTTACACCATACACAAAAATAAACTCAAAATGGGTACAGGACTTAAATATAAGACGGGAAACCATAAAAATACTAGAGGAATCCACAGGCAGCAAAATCTCAGACATATGCCAAAAGAACTTTTTCACTGATACTGCCCCTAGGGCAACGGAAGCCAAAGAGAAAATAAACAAATGGGACTACATCAAAATAAAAAGCTTTTGCACAGCAAAAGAAACCATCAACAAAACAACAAGAAACCCCACTGTATGGGAGAACACATTTTCAAATGTTATCACTGATAAAGTTTTAATCTCCAACATCTACAGGCAGCTTATACAACTTAATAAAAGGAAGATAAATGATCCAATAAAAAAATGGGCAACGGACTTAAATAGAATCTTTTTGAAAGAAGACAGAAGGAAGGCCAAGAGACACATGAAAACATGCTCAAAGTCACTAATTATCCAATTGATGCAAATTAAAACGACAATGCTATACCATCTGACACCTGTCAGAATGGCTATCATCAACAAATCAACAAACGACAAGTGTTGGCGAGGATGCGGAGAAAAAGGAACCCTCATGCACTGCTGGTGGGAATGCAGACTGGTGCAGCCACTGTGGAGAACAGTATGGAGTTTCCTCAAAAAACTGAAAATGGAACTCCCATTTGACCCAGTAATCCCACTCCTAGGAATATATCCCAAGTAACTAGAAACACCAATCAGAAAGGATATATGCACCCCTATGTTCATAGCAGCACAATTTACAATAGCTAAGATTTGGAAACAGCCTAAGTGCCCGTCAGCAGATGACTGGATCAGAAAACTATGGTACATCTACACAATGGAATACTATGCTGCCATAAAAAAGAAGGAATTCTTACCATTTGTAGCAACCTGGATGGAATTGGAGAACATTATGCTAAGTGAAATAAGCCAGTCAATGGAAGAAAAATACCACATGATCTCACTCATTTGGGGATAATGAAAAACATTATAAACTGATGAACAAAAAGATAGATACAGAGGCAGTAAAGCATCAAACAGACTGTCAAATTACAGCGGTAAGGTTAGGGAGAGGTGGGGGAAATAAGAGATCAACTGAAGAACTTATATGCATGCATATAAGAGTAACCAATGGATGCAAAACATTGGGGGGTGAGGGCATGTATGGGAGTGGGGTGTGGGGGGCAATGGTAAGATATGTACAAATATAATACCTTAATAAAAAAAAAGGAAAAAAAAAAGAAAAAAACATCCCAGCAGAGCAGCAACTGGAAAAAAAAAACATAAAAAGCAAGAGCAGAGTCTAAGGGAGCATTGAGACAACCTGGAACAAAACAACATTTGCATAATAGGAGTGCAAGAAAGCTGAGCAAGGAATAGAAAACTTGTTTGAAGAAATAATGACAGAAAACTACCCTGATTTTGAGAAGAAAAGGGTAACAGAAATCTAAGAATCACACAGAGCCCCAAACAAGATGAACCCCAAAAGATTGACAAGAAGACAAATATTAATCAAATTGTAAAACATCAACGACAAAGTAAGAATCTTAAAGGCTGCCAGAGAGACAGAAAGTTACCTATAAGGCAACTCCCATAATACTATCAACTGATTTCTCAACAGAAACACATCAGGCCAGAAGGGAATGGAATGAAGAATACAGAGTGATGCAAAGCAAGGGACTGAAACGAAGAACACTATATCCAGCCAGGCTATCATTCAAAATTAAAGGGGAAATCAGGATCTTCACAGACAAAAGAAATCTAAGGGAGTTTATTACCACCAAGCCAGCAATTTAAGAAATGCTAAATGGACTGTTATAAAAATAAGAAATAGAAGGGGAAGAAGGAAAACAGACATAAAGAATAAAAATGGCAACAAAGAAGTACCTATCAATAATAACCTTAAATGTAAATGGATTAAATGTTCCAATCAAATGATATAGGGTAACTGACTGGATGCGAAAACATGAGCATATATATGCTGTCGACAAGTGACCCACCTGAGAACAAAGGACTGACACAGACTGAAATTGAAGGGATGGTAAAATTTTTTTCAGGCAAATGGAAATGAAAAAAGAGCTGGGGTAGCAATACTTAAGCCTGACAAAATTGACCTCAAAATAAAGTCCATGATAAGAGACAAGGAAGGCCACTTCATAATACTAAAGGTATCAATTCAACAAGAGGATATAACTCTGGTTAACATATATGCACACACTACAGGAGCACTCAAATACATAAAAAAAAGAAACTTCTGGAAGGTATCAAGGGAGAGATCAACAATAATACAATCATAGTAGGAGACTTTAATACCTCATTGACACCACTGAATAAATTCTCTAGGAAAAAAAAAAAACAGCAAAGAAGCAGCAATCCTAAATGACTCACTATATCAGATGGAATTAATTTACATCTTTAGAACATTCCACCCGAAAGCAAAGGAATATCAATTCTTCTCATGTGCACATGTGACTTTTTTAAAGATAGAACACATATTAGGACATAGGCTAAGTCTCTACAAATTCAAGAAGATTGAAATCATACCAAACATCTTCTCAGACCACAATGGCATAATATTATAAATGAACTACAATAAAAACAATCCAAAACAATCAAACACATGGAAGCTAAATAGCATGCTATTAAAGAATGATTGGGTTACCAAAGCGATCGAAGAAGAAATAAAAAACATTCTGGAAATTAATGAAAATAAAAACACAACAATCCCAAATCAATTATACACAAGGAAAACAGTCCTGAGAAGGAAGTTCATAGTACTACAGGTCTACCTTAAAAAAAAAAAAAAAAAAAAACTGGCAATAAGTTAGATAACCTGACAACTGAAAGAACTGGAAAGATAAAAAGAAGAAAAGCCGAGTAAGTAGAAGGAAGGAAATTATAATAATCAGAGCGGAAATAAATGATGTAGAGACCTAAAAACAATACAGAAGATCAACAAAACCAAGAGCAGTTTCTTTGAAATGATAAAAAAGATTGATGAACCTCCAACTAGGCTCACCAACAAAGAGAGAGGACCTAAATAAACAAAAGCAGAAATGAAAGAGGTGAAGTAACAACTGACCCCACAGAAATACAAAGGTTTGTAAAAGAAAAATACTACAAACAACTCTATTCCAAGAAACTGGACAACATAGATGAAACGAACATATTCCTAGAAAAATACAATCTTCCAAAACTCAAACAGGAAGAATCAGAAATCATGAATAGTGTGATAACTACTGATGAAATTGAAGCAGTAATAAAAAAATACTTCCAGCAAATAAAAGCCCTAGTCCAGATAGCTTCATAGGAGAGTTTTAAAAAACATTCAAAGAAAAACTAACATCAATTCTCCTTGGACTATTGCATAATTGCAAGGAGAAGGAACACTTCTAAGCTCTTCGTATGAAGCCAGAATTGCTCTAATCCAAAAACCAGATAATGACACCTCAAAGAAAGAGAACTACAGGCTAATATCCCTCATGAACATAGATTCCAAAACCCTCAACAAAATTCTAACAAATCAGATCCAGCATTACAACAGAAAGATCATACACCATGACCAAGTGGGATTTATATCAGGGATGCAAGGATGGTACAATATCCTCAAATCAATAAACGTGATACATCACATAAACAAATTGAGAGAAAAAAATCACATAGTCATATCAATTGATGCAGAAAAAGCATTTGACAAAAAATCCAACACCCTTTCTTGATAAAAACACTCAGAAAAATGGAAATAGAGGGATCATACCTCAACATAATAAAAGCCATATATGACAAACCAACAGCCAACATCATACTCAAAAGGAAAATACTAAAACCATTTCTCCTAAGAACAGGAACAAGACAGGAATGCCCACTTTCACCACTCCTGTTCGACATAGCATTAGAAGTGCTAGCTATAACAACCAAACAACAAGAAGAAATAAAAGGTATCCAAATTGGAAAGAAGAAATTAAAACAGTCCTTATTTGCATATGACATAACATTATACATAGAAAACCCAAAAGACTCCATAAAAAAACTACTAGATTTAATAAATGAATTTGGCAATGTATCAGGATACAAAATTAACACCCAAAAATCTATGGCATTTTTCTATACTAATAAGGAACTCTCAGAAAGGGAAACTAAAAAAAAAAAGCCCATCTACCCTTGTAGCAAAAATATTAAGATACCTAGTAATAAACTTAACTAAGGAGGTAAAAGACCTGTACTCAGAAAACTACAGGATGCTGAAAGAAGAGGGAGAGGAAGAAATAAACAAGTGGAAGAATGTACTGTGTTCATGGATTGGTAGAATCAATAGCATTAAAATGTCCATACTACCCAAAGCAATCTATAGATTCAATGCAATCCCCATTAAAATACCAATGGCATATTTCACAGACCTAGAACAAACTCTCCAAAAATTTGTATTTGGAGGTATTAAATTAAAAAGCCCCTGAATAGCCACAGCAATCTTGAGAAAGAAGAATAAAGTTAGAGGGATTACAATACCAGATATCAAGCTATATTACAAAGCCACTGTTCTCAAAACTGTCTGTTTCTTGCACAGGAACAGACATATAGACCAATGGAATGGAACAGAGAACCCAGAAATTGACCCAAGCCATTATGCTAAATTAATATTTGACAAAGGAGGCAAGAGAATACAATGAAGTAAAGACAACCTCTTCAATAAATGGTGTGGGGAAAATTGGACAGATACATGCAAAAAATGAAGCTAGACCACCAACTTACACCATACACAAAAATAAACTCAAAATGGATAAAGGACTTAAATGTAAGACAGGAAACCATAAAAATCTCAGAAGAATACGTAGGCAGCAAAATATCAGACATACCTCGTAGCAATATCATTACCTATACATGTTCTAGGACAATGGAATCTAAGGAGAAAATAAACAAATGGGACTTCATCAAAATAAAAAGCTTCTGCAAAGTATAAGAAACCATCAACAAAGCAACAAGAGAGGCCACTGCATGGGAGAACATATTTGTCAATGTTAAATCTGGTAAGGGTTTAATCTCCATAATTTATAGGGAACTGAAACAACTTAACAAAAGGAAGATAATCCAATCAAAAACAGGCAAAGATCCTAAATAGACACTTTTATTTTTTTTTTGTTTTTTTTTTTTAGTTTAAATTTATTTTTTTATTAAGATATTATATGTGTACATATCTTACCATTGCCCCCCCTCACCCCACTCCCATACGTGCCTCACCCCCCAATGTTTTGCATCCGTTGGTTACTCTTATATACATGCATATAAGTCCTTCAGTTGATCTCTTATTTCCCCCACCTCTCCCTAACCTTACTGCTGTAATTTGACAGTCTGTTTGATGCTTTACTGCCTCTGTATCTATCTTTTTGTTCATCAGTTTATAATGTTTTTCATTATCCCCAAATGAGTGAGATCATGTGGTATTTTTCTTTCATTGACTGGCTTATTTCACTTAGCATAATGTTCTCGAATTCCATCCAGGTGCCTACAAATGGTAGTAATTCCTTCTTTTTTATGGCAGCAGAGTATTCCATTGTGTAGATGTACCATAGTTTTCTGATCCAGTCATCTGCTGACGGGCACTTAGGCTGTTTCCAAATCTTAGCTATGGTAAATTGTGCTGCTATGAACATAGGGGTGCATATATCCTTTCTGATTGGTGTTTCTAGTTTCTTAGGATATATTCCCAGGAGTGGGATTACTGGGTCAAATGGGAGTTCCATTTTCAGTTTTTTGAGGAAACTCCATACTGTTCTCCACAGTGGCTGCACCAGTCTGCATTCCCACCAGCAGAGCACGAGGGTTCCTTTTTCTCCGCATCCTCGCCAACACCTGTCGTTTGTTGATTTGTTGATGATAGCCATTCTGACAGGTGTCAGATGGTATAGCATTGTCGTTTTGATTTGCATCTCTCGGATAATTAGTGACTTTGAGCATGTTTTCATGTGTCTCTTGGCCTTCCTTCTGTCTTCTTTCAAAAAGATTCTATTTAGGTCTGTTGCCCATTTTTTTATTGGATCATTTATCTTCCTTTTATTAAGTTGTATAAGTTGCCTGTAGATGTTGGAGATTAAACCTTTATCAGTGATAACATTTGCAAATATGTTCTCCCATACAGTGGGGTTTCTTATTGTTTTGTTGATGGTTTCTTTTGCTGTGAAAAAGCTTTTTATTTTGATGTAGTCCCATTTGTTTATTTTCTCTTTGGCTTCCATTGCCCTAGGGGCAGTATCTGTGAAAAAGTTCTTTTGTCATATGTCTGAGATTTTGCTGCCTGTGGATTCCTCCAGTATTTTTACGGTTTCTCGTATTATATTTAAGTCCTGTACCCATTTTGAGTTTATTTTTGTGTATGGTGTAAGTTGGTGATCTAGTTTCATTTTTTTGCATGTATATGTCCAATTTTCCCAACACCATTTATTAAAGAGACTATCTTGACTCCATTGTATGCTCATGCCTCCTTTGTCAAATATTAAATGCGCATATTGGTTTGGGTCGATATCTGGATTCTCTATTCTGTTCCATTGATCTATATGTCTGTTCTTGTGCCAGTACCAGGCTGTTTTGAGGAGAGTGGCTTTGTAATACAGCTTGAAATCTGGTATTGAGATCCCTCCTACTTTATTCTTCTTTCTCAGGATTGCTGTGGCTATTCGAGGTCTTTTTTTATTCCAGATGAATTTTTGGAGAGTTCTTTCTAGGTCTGTGAAATACGCCGTTGGTATTTTAATGGGGAGTGCATTGAATCTATAGATTCCTTTGGGTAGTATGGACATTTTAATGATGTTGATTCTACCAATCCGTGAACATGGTATGTTCTTCCATCTGTTTACATCTTCCTCTATCTCTTTTTTCAGTGTCCTGTAGTTTTCCACATATAGGTCTTTTACCTCCTTGGTTAGGTTTATTCCTAAGTATCTTAATTTTTTTGGTGCGATGGAAAATGGGATTGCTTTTTTAGTCTCTCTTTCTGTAAGTTCACTGTTGGTGTATAGAAATGCCATAGATTTCTTGGTGTTAATTTTGTATCCTGCTACATTGCCGAATTCATTTATTAAGTCTGTTAGTTTTTTGATGGAGTCTTTCGGGTTTTTTATGTACAATATCATGTCATCTGCAAATAAGGACAGTTTTACTTCTTCTTTTCCAATTTGGATGCCTTTTATTTCTTCTTCTTGTCTAATTGCAGTGGCTAATACTTCCAGTACTATGTCAAACAGGAGTGGTGAGAGTGGGCATCCCTGTCTTGTTCCTGTTCTTAGGGGAAATAGTTTTAGTTTTTGCCCATTGAGTATGATGTTAGCTGTGGGTTTATCATATATAGCTTTTATTATGTTGAGGTATGATCCTTCTATTCCCACCTTGTTGAGAGTTTTTATCAAGAAAGGGTGTTGGATTTTGTCAAATGCTTTTTCTGCACCAATTGATATGACTATGTGATTTTTATCTCTCAATTTGTTTATGTGATGTATCACATTTATTGATTTGCGGATATTGTACCATCCTTGCATTCCTGGGATAAACCCTACTTGGTCATGGTGTATGATCTTTCTAATGTACTGCTGGATCAGATTTGCTAGAATTTTGTTGAGGATTTTGGCATCTATATTCATGAGGGATATTGGCCTGTAATTCTCCTTCATTGTGTTGTCTTTATCTGGTTTTGGTATTAGGGTGATGCTGGCTTCATAGAAGGAGCTTGGAAGTGTTCCTTCCTCTTGAATTTTTTGGAATAGTCTGAGGAGGATAGGTTTTAGTTCTTTCTTGAATGTTTGGTAGAACTCTCCTGTGAAGCCGTCTGGCCCCGGGCTTTTGTTTGCCGGAAGCTCTTTGATGAGTGCTTCAATTTCTTCCATAGTTACTGGCATGTTGAGCTGTTTAGATTCTTCCTGATTGAGTTTTGGAAGGTTATATTTTTCTAGGAATATGTCCATTTCCTCCAGGTTGTCCAGTTTGTTGGAATAGAGTTGTTCGTAGTATTTTTTAACAATCCTTTGTATTTCGGCGGGATCTGTTGTTATTTCACCTCTTTCATTTCTGATCTTGTTTATTTGGGTCCTCTCTCTTTGCTTCTTGGTGAGCCTGGCTAGAGGTTCATCAATCTTGTTTATCCTTTCAAAGAACCAGCTCTTGGTTTTGTTGATCTTTTGTATTGTTTCTTTGGTCTCTATGTCGTTTATCTCTGCTCTGATCTTTATTATTTCCTTCCTTCTGCTTACACTGGGCTTTTCTTGTTGCTCTTTTTCTAACTCTTTGAGTTGTTGGGTTAGGTAATTTATTACCCCTGTTTCTTGTTTTTTGCAGTAGGCTTGTAGAGCTATGAACTTCCCTCTCAAGACTGCTTTCGCTGTGTCCCATAGATTTTGGATTGTAGTGTTTTCATTGTCATTTGTTGTCATGATGTTTTTTATTTCTTCTTTGATCTCTCTGGTAACCCAGTCATGGTTTAATAGCATGCTGTTTAGTCTCCATGTGTTTGATTTCTTTGGGTTGTTTTTATTGTAGTTGATTTCCAGTTTTATGCCACTGTGGTCTGAGAAGATGCTTGATATGATTTCTATCTTCTTGAATTTGAAGAGACTTTGCCTATGTCCCAACATATGGTCTATCTTTGAAAATGACCCATGTGCACTTGAGAAGAATGTATATTCTGTGGCTTTGGGGTGAAATGTTCTAAAGATGTCAATTAATTCCATCTGGTCTAGTGAGTCATTTAGGATTGATGTTTCTTTGCTGATGTTTTGTTTAGGGGATTTGTCCAATGGTGATAGTGGGGTATTAAAGTCTCCTACTATGATTGTATTGCTGTCAATCTCTCCCTTGATATCCTCCAGGAGATTTTTTATGTATTTGGGTGCTCCTGTATTGGGTGCATATATGTTTACCAGAGTTATTTCTTCTTGTTGGATTGCTCCCTTTAGTATTATGAAATGGCCTTCCTTATCTCTTGTTATGTCCTTCAGTTTGAGATCTAATTTGTCAGAAATAAGTATTGCTACCCCAGCTTTTATTTCAGTTCCATTTGCCTGGAAAACCTTTTTCCATCCCTTCACCCTCAGTCTGTGTGCGTCTTCTTTTCTGAGGTGGGTTTCTTGTAGACAGCAGATATATGGGTCTTGTTTTCTTATCCAATCCGTTACCCAATGTCTTTTGATTGGGGCATTTAATCCATTTATATTTAAAGTTATTATTGATAGGTACTTATTTGTCTCCATTCCTATTCTTTACCCCTGTGTTACTTCTTCGCTTCCTGTTTCTTTCTTTCTTTCTTTTTTTTTTTTCTTTTTTTTTTTTTTTTACAGCAGATCCTTTAGCATTTCTTGCATTGCTGGTTTGGTGGTAATAAATTCCCTTAGTCCTTTTTTGTCTGTGAAGCTCCTGATTTCACCTTCAATTTTGATTGACAGCCTTGCTGGGTACAGTATTCTTGGATTCAGACCCTTCCTTTGCATGACTTTGTATATTTCATTCCATTCCCTTCTGGCCTGATGAGTTTCTGTTGAGAAATCAGTTGCTAGTCTGATGGGGGTTCCTTTGTATGTAACTTTCTGTCTCTCTCTTACTGCTTTTAAGATTCTTACTTTGTCGTTGGTGTTTGCCAATTTAATTATAATGTGCCTTGGCGTCGGTCTTTTGGGGTTCATTTTGCTTGGGACTCTGTGAGCTTCTTGGATTTGTGTGGATTTTTTCTTCCCTATATCAGGGAAATTTTCTGTCATTATTTCTTCAAAGAGGTTTTCTATTCCTTGCTCAGCTTCCTTTCCTTCTGGAACCCCTATTATGCGGATGTTGTTTTGTTTCGTGTTGTCCCAAAGTTCCCTTAGACTCTCCTCCTGCCTTTTAATGTTTTTTTCTAGAAGTTGCTCTACTTGGGTATTTTTTTCCATCTTGTCTTCTAGCTCACTGATGCGGTCCTCTGCTTCTTCTAGTCTACTCTTGATGCTTTCTATTGAGTTCTTTACAGCAGCGATGTCATTTTTCATTTCTTCTTGGTTCTTCTTCATTTCTTCTTGGTTCTTGCTCATATTGTCGAATTTGTCTTCCATTCTTTTCAGCCACCTTATGACCATTTCTCTGAATTCTTTTTCTGGAAGGTTGCTTGCCTCCATTTCGTTTACTTCCTTTTCTGGTGATGCCTGCTTTTCTTTCATATGCGGGCTGCTTCTTTGTCTCCCCATGGTCTCTCTTCTCTGGGTGTCTGGTTATGTAGTTCTCTCTCTTCTGCGTTGATTTAAAGGCACAAACTACAGCACTACCAGGTACAACTCACAAGGCACTGAACAGGAATGTATTCACGATATTAATAACCTCCAATAAAGGTGACCACCAGAGAAAGGCAAATTAGGTGATAGGAGAGAAAGAAGAAGAGGAAAAAGGAAAGAAAGATAGAAAGAAAGAAAAAAGGAGTGTGAAAATGAAATTGGAAAAATGGAAAGTAAAGAAAAAAAATAAGAGAGACAAGAAAGTGACTAAGAGAGAAAGGGGATCAGACTATATATATTGGGGATAAAACTCCAATAGAACAATCACTAATCCCAGCAAATGCCAGCAACAAGTGCCTGGGGATTAGTACAAACTACAACACCAACTAATATGGAGTGAGGCAAGGGAAAGCTGAAGCACAAAACAAACAAAAAAATAAACAAAAGAAGAATAAGCAGAACAATCTCACAAAAAAGCATAAAAATTCGATATAATCTACATTCAAGCAAACAACAACAGAAGGACAGAGAGAAGTACAAGTTTATGGATAGCTCAGACAGCGAAGGGAGAGGTGTATGTGGACTTGGAGCAGGGGATTGGAGATTAGATATGTAAGTAGGGTGAAATTTTAACAAGGAGTAAACAGAAAGAATAGGGAAAATCTAAAGCAGTAAAAGGGTAAGATAAACAGGACACTGAAAAGGGGGAGGTTAGGAAGAGAGTGATGGCCTAAAGGTAGAGTTGAGATAGAGTAAAAGGATGCTAAAGGAAAGATAAAAATAGAATGTAGAACCCTAATCCCAAAATAAAATGAAGAGAAAATAAAATGACACTTAAAAAAAAAAAAGATAAAATAGCAGTAGTAATAATACGGATTGAGAATAAAAATGTAATAATTAAAAAGGTAAAATCAAGTGATGAAAAAAGAAAAAAAAGTTTCTTGATTAAAAGATGCAAAAAATGAAAATAAAAAAAATAAAAAAAGTAAAAAAATAAAAGGTAAAAATAAGATGTGAAGTAGTGAAGGTCATTCACTTCCTCTGTTTTTCTGTTTGGCACGCCTGTTTCTCAGTCCAGACAGTATTGCAGTTCCCTGCGATCCACTGCTCTTCAGTGTTGTAAGCCAGTCCTGATTTTAAGCAGGCTTTGTGTCTTAATTTCTCGTATTCCTTTATTTTTGATTACACAAGAGTCAATTTGTGATTCAGCCCCTGGGTGGCAGTGTTTCTGGATTGACTTCCGGGTCTATCTATGTCCTCTCTAGGCAGTGTTAGAGCCTTCTTTCCCTGTGGCACTCACTACCGGTTTGTGGGAGTGGGCTGCCTCAGAGCTGACTCTCCGATGGTCACTCCCTGCTCTGATCCCCAGGTTCCAGAAAAACAACTTTCCCCTGCAGTCTCCCAGGGTGTCCCCAACTGGGTGATCCTATGTATTGGGCTTAGTAATCAGAAGCAAGAATTTCAAGAGGAAAAAGCCCAGTTGTGCAAACTCCGGGACTGCGTGTAAGCCCAGGCACCCAGGGAACGCAGGGGTTGAGCGTAAGTCTGGACTGCCTGAAATTCTTAGGGTGTCCCTGCACGTCATATCAAAATGGGTTGCTTTTTAGAGTGCCCTTCTCTTAGCAGCTCTGAGGACCCCTTTCCACAATCACAGATCACGCCAGCCCCTACAGCCACGGATTTTTCTAGGCACAGACTTCCCTGGTCCTCCAGCTCCCGCAAAATGCACTTTCCTCTCTCCCGCCGGGACCAGAGACCTCACCTTATCCCAGGCGAAATCTGACCTTTCCGTGGTGGAGTGTAGAGCTCCTCTGAACCCGTGTGTTTGCGCCAATTGGGGAGCGTTGTTCTGGGGCTCGCAGTCGTTCCTTGGGTGCCGCAGTTGTGGATTCTCAGGCTTCCGATAAGCTCCACTTTCCGGATCAAGATGGCGCAGACTCCATGTCCAAGCCCACAGCTCCGGGAGGGGACCCAGCCGCAGTGGGGGCTGCCCAGTCAGGGGAACCCCGTTTAGCAGTCCCCCACCTCCTTCTGGAATTCAGCTGTCTCCCAACCAACCAACAAACACTCCTTGTGCGACCCTCAGCTGTTCTTTCTTTCTGCTCCGGGACAAGGCTCGGAACACGTCTGTCTATTCCGCCGCCATTATTCCCTCCCTTCCTAAATAGACACTTTTGAAAGTGGACATACAGAAGGCCAAGAGACATATGAAAACATGCTTAAAATCACTAATCATCCAAAAGATGCAAATTAAAACAATGAGGTACCATCTCACACCTGTTAGAATGGCTATCATCAACAAATAAACCAATGACAAGTGCTGGTGACGATGTGGAGAAAAAGGAACCCTCATGCACTGCTGGTGGGAATGCATACTGGTGCAGCCACTGTGAAAAACAGTATGGAGATTTCTCAAAAAAATTAAAAATCAAAATCCCATTTGACCCAGTAATTTCACTTCTAGTAATATATCTCAAGAAATTAGAAACACCAATCAGAAAGAATTGTTCATAGCAGCATAATTTATAATTGCTAAGATTTTGAAATAGCCTAAGTTCCCATCAGCAGATGAATGGATTTAAAAAACTGTGGTACATCTACAAAATGGAATACTATGCTGCAGTAAAAAGAAAGGAACTCCTACCATTTGTAACAACATGAATGGACCTGTAGATCATTATGCTAAGTGACATAAGCCAGTACAAAAAAGATAAATATCACATGATCTCACTCATTTGTAGAATATAATGAGCAACATAAATTGATGAACAAATATAGATCCAGAGACAGAGAAACATTGATCAGACCGTCAAACCTTAGAGGGAAGGTAGGGGAGGGTAGGGGTGTGAGAGACCAAGCAAAGGACTTGTATCCATGCATATGAGCATTACCAATGGACACAGACAATACGAGTTGCAGGCAGTGAGATGTCAATGGGGGAAAAAGGAGACATGTGTAAAACTTTCAATAAAGAATTTTTTAAATCATCCTGAATAATCAATTGGAGATAACTTGAAGAAAATGCTTATAACCAATGGATTTACAGAAGAAGCTATATTGAGATGTAGGAAGGGCAGAGATACAAAAATGCTGGCCCCACTCCCACGGATACCAGCTAAAGTTCGGAGTTATATCTCACTGTGAGGGAGGGGTCCCCATGAGAAATGTAAGGTCTAAACCACAAACTGGGTTCTCCAGCCCAGAGCTCCCAAACCAGGAAGAGGTAACTACGTAATGTCTGGCTGTGAGAAGCAGCAGGGATTCTATTCACCAGGGAGAGACAAAAGTATACAAAAGATACTGGCACCCTCTTAAAAGACCAACACACAATATGTGGTTTCAGCCACTGATCCTGTGCTCCAGTGGAGGGATGGCAGAGCATACTACCATGGTGTGAGGAGAGTCTCAAGTTTGTGACTTGGGGAAAGAGCTGAAGGGACAACCACCATGATCCCTGTTCTGAGTCATTCTCCCATACTACAGATGCCATCTTTCTTGGGTGGAACACTCCACTGCTTTTAGCATCAGCCTGGAAGAAAACAATAGCTACACCCTCTGGACTCCCTCTCACCCTACCCTTTTGAGCTTATGCCTTGCTAAGTAGTACAGCCAGAGGCTTTTTCAGTGACTGAGCCTAATAAGTAGAAACACTTCAGGCCAGAAGGGAGTGGCATGGAGTATTCAAAGCGATAAAAGCAAGGAACTGAGTGTAAGACTACTGTATCCAGCAAGACTATCAGTTAAAATTGAAGGTTAAATAAAAGAGCTTTCCAGACAAAAAAAAAAGGTTAAAGGAGTACAATTAGCAATGCAAGAAATGTTAAAGGGACTGCCTTTAAATAGAAGAAAAGGAGAGGGGGAGCATCATAGGGATAAAGAAAATAAAAATGGCAATAAGTAAATACTATCAATAATAACCTTAAATGTAAATGGATTAAATGCTCCAATCAAAAGACATAGGGTGACTGAAGGGATAAACAAACATGACACATATATATGCTGTCTATAAGAGACCCACCTCAGAACAAAAGATGCACACAGATTGAGAGTGAAGGGATGGAAAAAGATATTTCACACAAATGGAAATGAAGAAAGCTGGGGTAGCAATTCTCCTACCAAAATAGACTTCAAAACAAAAGCCATAACAAGAGACAAAGAAGGCTACTACATAATGCTAAAGGGAATGATTCAACAAGAAAATCTAATCCTATATACACACCCAATATAGGAGCACCCAAATACATAACATCTCTTGATGGACTTCAAGGGAGAGATCTGCAAAAATACAGTCATTGTAGTGGACTTTAACACACCACTGACATCATTGGATAGATCTTCTAGACAAAAAAAAAATGAAAAAAGAAATAGAGGTTTTAAATGACACACTAGGTCAGATGGATCTAACTGGTATTTACAGAACATTTCACCACAGGGCAGAAGAAGATACATTCTTCTCAAGCTACATGAAACATTCTCAAAGATAGACCACATGTTAAGAAACAAAACAAGTCTATACAAATTGAAGAAGATTGATACAATACCAAGCATCTTCTCAGATCACAATAGCATGAAGTTAGAAATCAACTACAATACAAAAAATAAAACACTCAAATACATGGAGGCTAAATGGCATATTATTAGACAATGAATGGGTTACCAAAGAGATCAAGCAAGAAATTAAAAACTTCCTGGAAACAAATGGAAATAAACACATATCAACCCAAACCTATGGGACACAGCAAAAGCAGTCCAGAAAGGGAAGTTCATAGCATTACAGGGCTACCTCAAGAAGCAAGAAAAAGCACTAATAAACTATCTAACACTACAACTAAATGAACTAGAAAGGGAAGAGCAAGAAAAGCCCAAAGGAAGTAGACATAAGGATAATAAAGATAAGAGTGGAAATAAATGACACAGAGACTAATAAAACACTACAAATGATCAATGAATCTAAGAGCTGGTTCTGTGAAAAGATACAGAATTGATGAACTCCTAACCAGAGTCATGAAGAAACAAAGAGAGAAGACCCAAATAAACAAAATCAGAAATGAAAGAGGGAATATAACAACAGATACCACAGAAAAACAAAGGATTTGTAAGCCAACACTATGAACAACTATGTGCCAACAAACTGGACAACCTGAGTGAAATGAAAAAATTCCTAGAAATGTACAATCTCCCAAACTCAACAAGGAAGAATCAGAAAACCCAAATAGGCAAATAACACCTGATGAAACTGAAGCAGTAATTTAAAAAATCCCAGTAAATAAAGTTTTGGACCAGATGGATTTACAGGAAAATTCTACCAAACATTTAAAGAAGAACTGAAACCTATCCTCCTCAAACTATTTCAAAAAATTCAAGAGGAAGGAATGCTTCCAAGCTCTTTTTATGAAGCCAGCATCACCCTAATTCCAAAACCAGATAAAGATACTACAAAGAAAGAAAATTACAAGCCAATATCCCACTGAGGAACACAGATATTAAAATCCTCAACAAAATATTAGCAAATAGGCTACAGCAGTATATTAAAAATATCACACAACATGATCAAGTGGCATTTATTCCAGGGATGCAAGGCTGTTACAATATTGGCAAATCAATAAATGTGATACATCACATAAACAAAATGAAGGATAAATCTCACATGATTATTTCAATAAATGCAGAAAAAAGCTTTCAACAAAAGTCAACATCTATTTTTTTAACCTATCAGCAAAGTGGGAACAGAGAGGCTATATCTCAACATAATAAAGGCCATATATGGCAAAACTACAGTCAACATAATACTCAATGGGCAAAAAAATGTTTCCCATAAGAACAAGAACTGGACAAGGATATCCATTTTCACCACACTGATTCAACATAGTACTGGAAGTTCTCTTTCATGGATGCCATGTTTTTTGGAAGCTTGTTTAGACCAAATTAATGGCCTTTTAGGCTTCTTCCACGTGAATAGGAGTTCATTTTTTGAATAATAAGAATTATATCATGGGGGGGTGGAGAATCAGGATTTTAGAGATGCTTAGGTGGGGTATGGCCAAAAATGGTTGGGAACCACTGGTCTATATCAGAGTGTTCCAACCACAAATTGGACTGTCACCACCGTTACATAAATAAACTAAAGATGCTTACTTCTTCACAAAAGGCTTGGGCCATTGGATACAGAATCCTGTCAGTGCCATAGTAATATTTTACATATCCAGTTTTTAAAAATTGAAAAGCAAGTAATATTTTAGCCATTTAGAGCTTGTCTGCTTTACATAAATGATGAAAATGCACCTAACATCTAATAGATATAGATAAAATAAACCCTGTAGCTATAAAATAACTCAAGCTGATATTGCCTATTGCAGGTCTCTGACCCAGAGATTCCCCATTATGCTGCTAAGTGATACCACCTAGACACATAAACCTTCCTTGGATTCAGCTTTCCTCTGGGGGTTCCCTTGCCCTCTTCCCCAGCTTAGTGGTGGCCTAGTGTGTCTCTCTCTGGAGGGTCTCTTGCTGTAAGGGAATTCCTCTCTCATACACTCTGTCCAACTCCCACCCAAAATAAGCTTGTTATGTGCTACTCTTACATCATGATCATGTATCAAAATCTTTGATCTCACTAAAAGTGGTGATGAGGAAAAGATTTTCATGATGATCAAGGAATTGTCATGAGGTACATCCCATCAGTAGGATAATCAATTAACAAATTGATCACAGAAAGCCTTAAGTGATTGTGACTCAAAATTTGGAGCACCTCTAAGTCAATTTGACAAGGCATTGCTCTTTGTTGTACTTCATTATTTTTGGTTGTCTCCTCTTGTACCTCATTAGCTTGCTCAAGTGGTAGCACCAGTATTTGCGTTAACCCACAACATTAGAACTGACTTTTGTGGTCAGGGGTACTGAGCTGTCAAAGGAAGATCAGCTCACCTACCTGGGTCCCTCACAAGGTAGGTGCTGGAAGTTGTAAGACTCATGAGCCTGAATAGGAAAAGGGGAGGAATACATGCTTCTGGATTAAGGGTGAGATGCTCCTGTTCCCATAATGGGATATAATACGAAGAGCTCCTCTTATCCAGGCTGGTGATTTTGGGTACTATGAGATGAAAGTACATCCTTGTCACAGGAGCTGCTATGGCAGGCAAAGGAGCCAATGAGGCAGACATCTGTCTGAGGCCTGCCACCTAAGCAGCATGTGTCTGCTGTTGTGACTATCAATTATGCTTTTTTCATATGTTGTCATTTTAGCCCTTCCACAGAGGGATATGGCAATCCCAACCCTTGAGTTCAGATGGCTAAGAATTTCTTAAAGTGACTTAAGGTGAAAAATGCATATTCCTGCCCCTTCCAGGACTTCAAAGGAGATCATTGTCCTGTTAACAGGTACTGGAAACCACAAAACTCTTGCTAGGCCTCACTCTAGGCAGCTTCTCACCAGCATGTCACCAGGAAAGGAGTAGGAAACCCAAACTTCCTGGTGACAAGATGGAGGGAAAGATCCTGGGAATGAAGACATGCAATCTAGAAGAAAGGCAGCATGGTGTCACCACAATAGTGACTGGGGTAATTTACCTTCTTCTTTACTGGTGACCACTCACAACGTGATAAAGATAGAAAAGACAAAAAGGGAGGGCCAATAAGCAGGATCTGGTGTGCATTTGGTGTGGGAGACATATCCTCTCTCTCACCTTGAGGCTTAGTCTCTCCTTAATAACCTGACCTAGGAACAAGATATAAAGGGAGCTTCCTGGATATGTAAAATGTATGGTAAAGAACAAGCTCTACCTAACAAGGGCTGAAATTAAACAACTAGCTGCCATAGTATGAGATAGAAAAATGGTATGCCTACTAAAGGAGTTATAATGAATCCCAGAGGAGGGTTTGGACCTTGGTCCAAATTTATACCTCGTTGATGTAGATTTTTATGGCTCAGAAGGCTGTCCACTCTCTACATTAAGCCTTACAGTGGCCCAGGTCAACTGTCAATGGAAAATGTTAGTCAAACACAACCATCTCCTCCACTGGTTAGCGATGTTGGAGTGGGTTTTTCAGGCAATGCATGGTGTGTGGTATGATGACTTGGCAAGTCTGGAGGAGGCTGAATTGAGCCCTGAATCCACCCAGTTGTTTATCAGAAAGGCTCCTAAACAAATATGTCATCTTTCCTGGAAAGGATGGTTAACGTAAAATATTAAAGAGGACATAGATGCCCTAGATTTAACAGAAACTCATGAAAGCCATATTCAGAGTCAAGTGTTGCCCATTAATTCTACAAACAATAACCATTGGGCCTAAATCAAAGTCACTTTTTACAGTGAGGTTGCTTTTCTCCTAGGTCAAACAAACCACCTACAGCCATCTCCCTATTTGAGCATGAACCCTGAGATGGACAAAAGGGGTTATACTGTACCTTAAGAGACAAGAGGACCTAAATTGGATGATCTCTGGTAAATCGGTACAATAGTTACAATACTAGAGTTAGATTACAACACATCATAGGCTTTCCCTTTGGAGGCAGTTTTATCTTTCATACTTGCTCCTGATACCTGCCATTGACAGGCTCTGCTCTTACATAGGGATCTACTGGTCATGAAGGTGCACCCTTCTCACAGAAAATGACCCTTTTACCACATAAACTGTGGTTTGGGTTCCAAAAAATAAACAATACTGGCTGACTCTGTTACACATAAGTACCCAAGTGTCCTGAATCCCAGGAAGCATTCCTGTTTTAAAAGGACCACCCCACCCCCACACACACACACCTGGGAGTTGACTAGCTTGGGAGGAAGATCAATTAAAGGGAAAATTAGCCCTAGCTGGTTTGGCTCAGTGGATAGAGCATCAGCCTGTGGACTGAAGGGTCCCAGGTTTGATTCTGGTCAAGGGCACATGCTTGGATTACGGGCTCAATCCCCAGTAGGGGGGGTGCAGGAGGCAGCCGATCAATGATTCTCTCTCATCATTCATGTTTCTATCTCTCTCACTCCCTCTCCCTTCCTCTCTGAAATCAATAAATAATATATTTAAAAAATAAAATAAAGGGGAAATTAACTACTTAACTATTAAAATTGGCTCAGTTATTGCTAAAAGATGCTTCTGTTCTAGTTGTTCTCTACCCCACCTCCACCATCCCTTTCGCCATTATTAGGATGGACCTCTTCAGTCAGAAGACATCTGGGATTAACTCCCATGGAGGATGGTGAGGTACTTGTCATTTTACAATCAGAACATCTATAATAATAAAAGCATAATATGCTAATTAGACTGGATGGCCAAACGACTTTCCAGACATCCTTCGGGATATCCTTCTGGACAACCTTCTAGACAAAGCAGGGGCTGTGAGGGCCGAGCCCCTTGCACGAATTTTGTGCATCAGGCCTCTAGTTGTAAAATAATTTGTTTAGCTACTCACTGGGTCAGTTTAAATTCTCTATGTAGTTGCCTCCAATTTTGGTGGAATAGTTCATGAGATTGACGGGCTTCTAGTAAAGCAGCATTCATTACTAAGCGGTCTACTTGATCATTGGCTTGTACCAGCAGTCCAGAAAGGGAACTGTGGTACCTGATATGAGATATAAGGAGAGGATATAACTGACTATCTAGTAGGGACTGGAAGCAAAGGAACTGTGCTAGGAGGGATGGAACTAATGCAGGCTTGATGAGTGAAGTTTCTAGGTTTTGTAAGATATAAACAGAATAAGCAGAATCACTAACAATGTTCAGGGATTGTGAGGGAAATGTTTCTAGTGCTAGGATCAGTGCTCCAATTTCTGCTCGCTGAGTTGAGGTAACCCCCCACCCCCTTTGAATGGCACCATTAGGTGGCCAATGGATGGCTGCTTTACCGGTTTTTCCTGAGCCATCTGTGAACACAGTAAGTGCTCCTGAGATAGGGTTATGTACAATCTTAGCAGGGTATATTAACTTAGTGTGGAATAAAATATGTAATATCTTATCTGCGGGGAGAGAATGTTCCACCTGTCCTACGAAATCAGCTAGAGCAATTTGCAAATCAATGGAGGTTGATAGTGCCTTCTCAAATTGAATTTTAGTTCATGGAAGGGGAATGATATCCTGATCATGTCCTGTGAATATTGTACAGTGCTGCCTCCCATCGAGAATTAAAGAGCAAATTAATGCTAGATAAGGTGATAAGGTTTTAGAGGAAGAGAGCAAAACAACCATTCAATAAACCTCAACTCAGGTACCAGTTGTCCTATAAGTCCAGGAGGTGAGTGCCTGGTGGGAAATAAATTTATTTGAAGAGAATGTTGGGGAGATATTCTGTTAAAATATCGCGTATTGAGTGCATCCTCGACCAAGTGGAGTTGTTTATCCCTTCTGCGAATAGCTTTCTCAGGGAATTTAAGGCTGGATCCCCTTTTAGAGTGTTAAACAGGTTTAATTAGTTCACTGTGGGAATACCTAGTGCTGGTAATATCCGAATTTTAGCTCCTAATAATTTTTGAAAGTCATTTAGGGTTTTCATTTTATTTTTATTATGTTTTTTTATTGATTAAGGTATTACAAATGTGTCCTTATCCCCCCCATTGTCCCCTCATCCCCCAGTCCTGCCCTCACCACAACCCCTGTTGTCTGCGTCCATTGGTTATGCTTATCTGCATGCATACAAGTCCTTTGTTTGATCTCTCCCCCTTACCCACACCCTCCCCGACGTTACCTATGAGTTTTGAGCATATGATCAATGCTTCTCTGCCTCTAGATCTGTTTTTGTTCATCGGGTAATGTTGTTCATTATAATCCACAAATGAGTGAGATCATGTGATATTTATCTTTCTCTGACTGACTTATTTCACTTAGCATAATGCTCTCCAGCTCCATCCATGCTGTTGCAAATTGTAGGAGTTCCTTCCTTTTCACTGCAGCATAGTATTCCATTGTGTAGATATGTCAAAGTTTTTTAATCCACTCTTTTGCTGATGGGCACTTAGGTTGGTTCCAAATCTTAACTATTGGAAATTGTGCTGCTATGAACACAGGGGTGCATATATCCTTTCTGATTGGTGTTTCTGGTTTCTTGGAATATATTCCTAGAAGTGGGATCACTGGGTCAAATGGAAGTTTCATTTTTAGTTTTTTGAGGAAACTCCATACTGTTCTCCACAGAGGCTGCACCAGTCTGCATTGCCACCAGAGTGCACGGGGGGAGGGTGTGTGTGTCCCTCAGCCCACCCTGCATCCTCTCTAAACTGGGACCCCTCCAGGGATGTCCAACTGCCCGTTTAGGCCCAATCCTAACATCCCTCTCACAATCCAGGACTGCTGACTCCCAACTGCTCGCCTGCCTGCCTTCCTGATTGCCCTTAACCACTTCTGCCTGGCAGCCTGATCACCCCCTAACCACTCCCCTGCAGGCTGATTGATGCCTAACTGCTCACCTGCCAGCCTGATTGCCCTTAACTACCCTCCCCTGCAGGCCTGGTCACCCCTAACTGCTCTCCCCTGCAGGCCTGGTCACCCCTAACTGCACTCCCCTGCAGGCCTGGTCGCCCCCAACTGCCCTTCCCTGCAGGCCTGGTCACCCCTAACTGCACTCCCCTGCAGGCCTGGTCGCCCCCAACTGCCCTCCCCTGCAGGCCTGGTCACCCCTAACTGCACTCCCCTGCAGGCCTGGTCGCCCCCAACTGCCCTCCCCTCATGGTCTGGTTGCCCCTAACTGCCCTTTTCTGCCAGCCCGGTCATCTGTAACTGCCTTCCTCTGCAGGTCTGGTCACCCCTCACTGCCCTCCCCTGCAGTCCTGGGTCCCCCCCCAACTGCCCTTCCCTGCAGGCCTGGTCACCCCCAACTTCCCTCCTCTGCTGGCCTGGTCACCCCTAACTGCCCTCCCCTGCAGGCTTGATCAACCCCAACTGCCCTCCCTTGCAGGCCTGGTCCCTCCCAACTGCCCTCCCCTGCTGGCCAACTTGTGGTAGCCATCTTGTGTCTTCATAGGGGCAGCCATCTTGTGTGTTGGAGTGACGGTCAATTTGCATATTACGCTTTTATTAGATAGGATTCCAGATGAATTTTTGGAGAGTTCTTTCTAGATCTGTGAAATATGCCATTGGTATTTTAATGGGGAGTGCATTGAATCTATAAATTGCTTTGGGTAGCATGGACATTTTAATGATGTTGATTCTCCCAATCCATGAATACGGTTTGTTCTTCCATCTATTTATGTCTTCCTCTATTGATTTTTTCAACATCCTGTAGTTTTTTGATTAGAGGTTTTTTACCTCCTTACTTAAGTTTATTCCTATGTAACTTAATTTCTTTTTGTGCAATGATAAATGGGATTTTTTTAAAATTTATATTTCTGTAAGTTCACTATTGGTATATAAAAATGCCATAGATTTCTTGGCATTAATTTTGTATCCTGCTACATTGTTGAATTCATTTATTAAGTCTAATAATTTTTGATGGAGTCCTTAGGGATTTCTATGTACAGTATTATGTCATCTGCAAATAAAGACAGTTTTACTTCTTTTCCAATTTGGATGCCTTTTATTTCTTCTTATTGTGTGATTGCAAGGGCTGGTACTTCCAGTACCATGTCGAAAAGGAGTGGTGAGAGTGGGTATCCCTGTCTTGTTCCTGTTCTTAGGGAAAATGGTTTTAGATTTTTCCTATTGAGTATTATGTTGGCTATGGGTTTGTCCTATATGGCTTTTATTATGGTGAGTTACGATCCTTCTATTCCCACCTTGCTAAAAATTTTTATCAAGAAAGGGTGTTGGATTTTGTCAAATGCTTTTTATGCAAAAATTGATATAACTATGTGGTTTTTATCTCTCAATTTGTTAATGTGATGTATCACGTTTATTGATTTGCAGGTATTGTACCATCCTTGCATCCTGGGATAAATCACACTTGGTCATGGTGTATAATCTTTCTGATGTAATGCTGGATCTGATTTGCTAATATTTTGTTGAGGATTTTGGCATCTATATTCATGAGGGATATTGGCCTGTAATTCTTTTTCATTGTGTTGTCTTTATCTGGTTTTGGTATTAGGGTAATGCTGGCTTCACAGAATGAGCTTGGAAGTGTTCCTTCCCCTTGAATTTTTTGGAATAGTCTGAGGAGGATAGGTTTTAGTTCTTCATTGAATATTTGGTAAAACTCCCATGTGAAGCCATCTGTTTCCAGTCTTTTATTTGCTGGAAGCTTTTTGATGACTGCTTCTATTTCTTCCATAGTTATCTGCCTATTGAAATGTTTAGATTCTTCCTGATTGAGTTTTGGAAGGTTGTGTTTTTCTAGGAATATGTCCAGTTCCCCCAGGTTGTCTAGTTTGTTGGAATAGAATTTTTCACAGTATTTATTAAAAATCATTTGTATTTCTGTGGGGTCTGTTGTTATTTTGCCTCTTTCATTTCTGATTTTATTTTTGGGGGTCCTCACTCTTTGCTTCCTGGTGAGCCTGGCTAGAGGTTCATCAATCTTGTTTATCCTTTCAAAGATCCAACTCTTGGTTTCATTGATCTTTTGTATTATTGTTTTGTTTTGTTTTGTTTTTTTGGTCTCTATGTCATTTATTTCTGCTCTGATCTTTATTATCTCCTTCCTTCTGCTCACTCTGGGCTTTTCTTGTTGTTCTCTCTAATTCTTTAAGTTGTAGAGTTAGATGATTTACTACCATTTTTCTTGTTTTATTGAGGTAGGCCTGTAGACCTATAAACTTCCCTCTCAGGACTGCTGTCATTGTTTCCCATAGAATTTTTTACTGTTGTATTTTCATTGTCATTCATATCCATTCATATCCAAGAAATTGTTTTTAATTTCTTCTTATATCTCTTTGGTAACCCAAACATTGTTTAATAGCATGCTATTCAGTTTCCAAGTGCTTGAATTTTTTATTGTTTTTATTGTAGTTTATTTCTAATATTATGCCATTGTGGTCTGAGAAGATGCTTGATATGATTTCAATCTTCTTGAATTTGGATAAACTTTGCTTGTGACCCAATATGTGGTCTATCTTTGAAAATATCCCATGTGCACTGGAAAAGAATGTATATTCTGTGGCTTTGGGGTGAAATATTCTGAAGATGGCAATTAATTCCATCTGATCTAGTGAGTCATTTAGGATTGCTGTTTCTTTGCTGATTTTTTGTCTAGAGGATTTATCCAGTGATGTCAGTGGTGTATAAAAGTCCCATACTATGATTGTATTATTGTTGATCTCTCCCTTGATATCTTCCAGGAGTTTTTATTTTATGTATTTGGGTGCTCCTGCATTGGGAATACATATGTTTTTCAGGGTTATATCCTCTTGTTGTATCAATCCCTTTAGTATTATGAAGTGGCCTTCCTTATCTCTTGTTATGGTGTTCACTTTGAGGTCTATTTTGTCAATTATAAGTATCACAACCCCAGCTTTTATCTCATTTCCATTTGCCTGAAAGATATTTTTCCATCCCTTCACTTTCAGTCTGTGTGAGTCCCTAGTTCTGAGGTGGGACTCTTGTAGACAGCATATATATGGGTCATGTTTTTTTTTTATCCATTCAGCCACTCGATGTCTTTTGATTAGAGCATTTAGTCTGTTTATGTTATTGATAGGAACTTGTTTGTAGCCATTTTTATTTTTTGTGCCTGTGTTCCTTCTTCCCATTCTATTTCTTCTTTTTATAACAGTCCTTTTAGCATGTCATGCATTGCTAGCTTGGTAGTCATAAACTCCCTTAGTCTTATTTATTTATTTATTTATTTATTTATTTATTTATTTTGTCTGTGAAGTTCCGCATTTCCCCTTCAATTTTGAGTGATAGCCTTGCTGGATAGAGTATTCTTGGATTCAGTCCCTTGCTTTGCATCATTTTGTAAATTTCCTTCCAGTCCTTTCTGACTTGATGTGTTTCTGTTGAGAAATCATTTGATAATCTAAAGGGAGATCCCTTGTATGTAACTTTCTGTCTCTCTCTTGCAGCCTTTAAGATTCTCTCTTTGTCCTGAACATTTGCCATCATAATTATGACAGTCTTGGTGTGTGTCTTTTTGGGTTCATCTTATTTGGAACTCTATGCTTGTATGACTTTTTTCTTCCCCACATCAGGGAATTTTTCTGATATTATTTTTTCAAATAGGTTTTCTAACCCTTGTTCCTTTTCCTGTTGTTCTGGCACCCCTATTATTCATATGTTGCATCATTTCATGTTGTCTCAAAGCTCCCTTAGGCTCTCCTCCTGTCTTTTATTTTTTTTCTCCAATTGCAGATCAGTTTGGGTGTGTTTTGCTTCCCTGTCTTCTAATTCGCTAATTTAGTCCTTTGTTTCTCCTAGTCTACTTTTGAAACTTTCTATGGAGTTTTTTTATTGCAGCTATATCACTCTTTATTTCTTCTTGATTCTTACATAAGTTGTTGATTTTTTCATCCATCCGGTTTATGAACTGTATGACCCTTATTCTGAATTCTCTTTCTGACATATTGCATGCCTCCATTTCACATAGCTGCTGTTCTGGCGATTCCTCATTTTCTTTCCTTTGGGGATTTCTTTGTTTACCCATTTTTGTTCTCACCGAAGGATCTATATGTCAAGTTGTGCAGGGGCTGCTCCTTGGGCAGCAGCGGTTCCTCATGAAAAGTGAAGTGTTCCTTTGGCTGGTTTAAGATCCCACTCTTCTGTAGTGCCTGTGGCTTCTCAGTTTCCTGTTGCTGAGACTGAAGGCCTCTCTTTAGGCCAGTCCCTGTGGACACTCAGGGGCTATTCAGATATTTTGTAGCCTTTTTTGTAACACTCAGGGCATAGTCTGGATGTGGCTGTATTGGTTTCCTGCAGACTGCAGGGAGGGGCTATCTCTTCAGGAGAAAATGGCTGCCCAGGTCCTGCATGTCAGGTATGACTCAGCACGAATCTCATGGCCACCTCTCCTGTCCCCAGCCTCTCTCTTTGACTCCACACATCCACACCTCCTCCTCCTGCACCTCAGCCACAGGTGAGTGTTCATATCCGAAAGGTCCTATGAACTAGGTTCAGCAAAGAAAAGCAAAGACCAGAAAGAGGGTAAAGAGCTGCACCTCTGCGAGCCCCTCTCCTCCCAGCACCACTTGGTCTGGGCAGCTGTCTTGAATGCCCCCCTGGGTTCAGTTTGAAGTGAGTGTGGACCCAGATCTAGAATCCCCTGCCACCAGCAGTCCTGTGGACCTCCTTTCCACAGTCAGACCCTGTGCCTGACCTAAGGGATATGGCCTCAGTGCTGTGCGGTTTCCCTCTGACCCTCAGGGCTCAGAGGTCTCACAGTTCTCCCCATCCCAGATCCCTGATTTTACTGTTCTCCAGGTGTCCTCTGCCCTTTCCGGCTATGAATTGTCTCACCAGCTGTGTCTACTTTGTCAATTTGGGGTGTATGTTATTCGATTTAGTTGCTTGTTCTATCTGCTCTGGGACAAGGCTCAGGACATGTCTGTCTATTCTGCCACATTTTTTGTCTCCAGAACCCAACACGATTTATTGAAGAGGCTCTCTTGACTCCATTGTATGCTCTTGCCTCCTTTGTCAAATACCAATTACACATACAGGTTTGGGTCAATTTCCAGGTTCTCTGTTCCATTCCATTGGTCTATGTGTCTGTTCTTGTGCCAGGACAATGTTGTTTTGAGAAAAGTGGCTTTGTAGTATAACTTTATGTCTACTATTGAGATATCACCAACTTTGTTCTTTTTTCTCAATATTGCTGTAGCTATTAGGGGTCTATTTTTATTCCATATAAATTTTTGGAAAATTTGTTCTATGTTTGTGAAATATGCAATTGATATTTTCATGGGAATTGTGTTGAATCTATAGATTGCTTTAGGCATTATGGACATTTTGATGATGTTAATTCTACCAATCCATGAACACGGTATACTAGTATTCCTCCACTTGTTTATATCTTTCTCTATCTCTTTTTTCAACATCCTGTAGTTTTCAGAGTACAGGTCTTTTAACTCCTTAGTTAAGTTGATTCTTAGGTATCTCGTTTTTTGTTGCAATGATAAATGAGATTGTTTTTCAGTTTCTCTTACTGTGAGTTCATTGTTGGTGTATAAAAAAGCCATAGATTTCTGGGTGTTAATTTTGTATCCTGCTACATTACCAAATTCGTTTATTTCATCAATTAGTTTTGATGGAGTTATTAGGGTTTTCTATGAACAATATCATGTCCTAAGCATATAAAGACAGTTTTACTTCTTTTTTTCCAATTTGGATGCCTTTTATTTCTACTTATTGTCTGATCACTATGACTAGCACTTCCAGTATTATGTTGAACAGGAGTGGTGAAAGTGGGCATCCCTGTCTTGTTCCTGTTCTTTAGGGGAAATGTTTTAGTTTTTGCCCATTGAATATGATATTGGCTGTAGGTTTGTCATATAAGGCTTTTATTGTGTTGATGTATGATCCCTCTATTGCCATTTTGTTTAGGGTTATTATCAAGAAAGGGTGTTGGATTTTGTCAAATGCTTTTTCTGCATCAATTGATATGATTGTGTGATTTTTTTATCTCAATTTGTTTATATGATGTATCACATTTATTGATTTGCAGATATTGTACCAGATTTGTGTCCCTGGAATAAATTCCACTTGGACATGGTGTCTGATCTTTCTAATGTAATGCTGGATCGATTTGAAAGAATTTTGTTTAGAATTTTAGCATATATGTTCATCGCAGATATTGACCTGTAATTCTCTTTCTTTGTAGTGTCTTTATCTGGTTTTGGGATTAGGGGAATACTGACTTCACAGAAAGATATTGGAAGTGTTCCTTCCTCTTGAATTTTTTTGAATAGTCTGAGAAGAATAGGTTTTAGTTCCTCTTTGAATATTTGGTAAAACTTCCCTGTGAAGCTGTCTAGCATACGGGTTTTGTTTGATGGAAGTTTTTTGATCACTGCTACAATTTCCTCCATAGTTATCAACCTATTCATATATTTTTTTATTCTTCCTTATTGAGTTATGGAAGATTGTATTTTTTCTAGGAATATGTCCATTTCTTGTATGTTGGCCAGTTTGTTGGAATAGAGTTGTTCATCATATATATATTTTTTTTACAATCCTTTTTATTTCTGTGCAGGATTGTATACCATGAACACGGTATACTAGTATTCCTCCACTTGTTTATATCTTCCTCTAACTCTTTTTTCAACATTCTGTAGTTTTCAGAGTACAGGTCTTTTGTTACTTCACCTCTTTCATTTCTGATTTTGTTTATTTGAGTCCCTTCTCTTTGCTTCTTGGTGAGTCTGGCTAGAGATTCATCAATCTTGTTTATCCCTTCAAAGAATCAGCTTTAGATTTTATTGATCTTTGGTATTGTTGTTTTTTTTTTTGTCTCTATATCATTTATTTCTGCTGTGATCTTTCTTTCCTTCCTTCTACTTACTCTGGGCTTTTCTTGTTGCTGTCTAATTCTTTAAGTTGTTGGGTTAGATCATTTATTACCAGTTTTTCTTGTTTTTGTTTGTTTGTTGGTTTGTTTGTTTGTTTGTATTTTTTTGAGGTGGGCCTGTTGAGCTATAAACTTCCCTCTCAGGACTACTTTCACTGTATCCCATAGATTTGGGATTGTTGTGTTTTCATTGTCATTTGTTTCCAGGATATTTTATATTTCTTCTTTGATCTCTTTGCTAACCCAATCATTGTTTAATAGGATGCTATATAGCCTACATGTGTTTAATTTTTAAAATTATTTTTATTGTAGTTGATTTTTAATTTTATGTCATTGTGATCTGAGAAGATGCTTAAAATGATTTCAATATTCTTATGTTTGAAGAGACTTTTCCTGTGTCTCAATATGTGGTCTATCTCTGAAAATGTCCCATGTACACTTAAAAATTATTTATATTCTGTAGCTTTGGGGTTAAATGTTTTGAAGATATCAATTAGGTCCATCTAACATAGTGAGTCATTTAAGATTACTGTTTCTTCGCTGATTTTTTTATATAGAATATTTATCCAATGATGTCAATGGGGTATTAAAGTTTCCTAATGTGACTGTATTGCTGACAATCTCTCACTTGATATGCTCCAGAAGGTGTTTTTTTTTTATGTATTTGGGTGCTCCTGTATTGGGTGCATATATGTTTACCAGATTTCTATCCTCTTGTTGTATCAATCCATTTAGTATTATGAAATGGCCTTCCATATCTCTTGTTATGGTCTTCCCTTTGAGGTCTATTTTATCAGATATAATATTTCTACCTCAGCTTCTTTTTTCATTTATGTTTGCCTGAAAATGTTTTTTCCATCCCTTCATTTTCAGTCTGTGTGACTCCCTGGTTCTAATCTGGGTCTCTTATAAAGAGCATAAATATGGCGCCTCTTTTCTCATCCATTCAGCCACCTGAAGTCTTATGATTGGAGCATTTAATCCATTTATGTTTAAGGTTATTATTGCTAAGTACTTTTTTTGTAGGCATTTTTATTCTTTATGCCTGTGTTCCTCCTCCCCTTTCTATTTCTTCTTTATACAACAGCCCCTTTAGAATTTCTTTCATTTCTGGCTTGGTAGTAATAAACTCCCTTTGCCTCTTTTTCTGTGAAGCTCCTTATTTCCCCCTTCAATTTCAAATGATAGCTTTGCTGGATAGAGTATTCTTGGATTCAGTGTCTTACTTTGCATCACTTTTCATACTTTATTCCATTTCCTTCTGGCCTGATGTGTTTCTTTTGAGAAATCATTTGATAATATAATGGGAGATTTCTTGTAGGTAACTTTCTTTCTCTATCTTACAGTCTTTAAGATTATCTCTTTTTTGTTAATGTTTGCCATTATAATTATGATGTGTCTTGGTGAAGCTCTTTTTGAGTTCATCTTGTTTGGGACTCTCACTCTGTGACTTCTTTCTTCCCCATATAAGGGAAGTTTTCCATCATTATTTCTTCAAATAGGTTTTCTAATCCTTGCTACTCTTCTTTTCCTTCTGGCACCCCTATTACAGAGGGTGGTTCTATGTGGGTTATGGCTGGCAAGCAGCTCCCTGCACAGGTCCAGGGGTTCTGTCCAAAGTTGGTCTGGATGTTGGTATGGCTGCACTCCTGGCCTCCATTGCTACCCTCTACAAGATGGCATCTCTCCACCCAAATTTGTAACCATGTGTTTCTAATTATCACAAAATTTGTGAGACCCACTAAGACCACCCTTACGGACTTGGAAAATATTTGAGAGAAATTGCCATCCAATGCTACTCCTCTGAAGGTTTCTTTAAAAACATAAATAATTCATTTTATAGACAATAAAGACAATAACGGGAAGCCTAGTTGTGAAGCTAACCTGGGAGGTTCTCAAGGAAAAATACTCATAACTATCCTCATTTCTATAGCTGGTCATATGAGATGTCACTAAACCATTGGACACAGTCCACAAATATACAGATTTGGGCCACTTCCTCATGTAACTTACTTGGGCCTGCAGGGCATGCTTGAGCTCAATATTCTATATACCATTTGCTTTTGATAATGGAGTTCTGCTGAGTGTGGCTTGGTGAGACATAATATCTAATTCATGATGGGAAGCTCATATTGCATGGTAACTTGGTTTCCCATGGTTAAATATTAAGTATGTACTAAAGTTTAGTCAAAAGCTAAAAGATGTTTATCAAAAGGAAAAGTAGTTATCCATAAAGGAATGCAGAATATTGCTCCAAAATCCTAAGGGCCTGCTTGTGATTCATCTCTAGAATCCTGCCAAAAGCTCCAAGCATTATCTCTACCTTCCACTGACACTTCAGTACCATCATATTATCTGGACTATGTGGACAAAGTAATAAAGAGACTCACATGGCAGCCTGAATCTGTTGTCGAGCCTTCTTCTGTTCTAGACTCCACTCAAAACTAGCAGATTTTCAGGTTACTTAATAAGCGAGTCAGAGTAGCACACTCAAAGGAGGAATATGTTACCTTCAAATTCTAAGGAGGTTCACTAGGCACTGAGCTTATTTTGTGGTGGTAGTATATGCCAGATATAACAACTTATCATTCACCTTAAAAGTGATATTTCAACATGTTTTACACCATTTGATTCCTAAAATTTCACTGAGGTGGAAGTCCCTTGAATTATTGTTGGGTTCATTACCTGCTCTCTGATAAGTCTTACCAATATGTCTTGAGTATTTGCTGTTTCTTGCTCACCAGATCCAATAATGATAATATCATCAATGTAATAAACCAGTATGATGTCTTGTGGAAGGGAAAGTTGATTGAGGTACTGCAGACTAAATAATGACATAGCATGTGACAGGGAAGATATATTGCTGATCTTTTCATCTAAAAACAAACTGCTTCTGGTGGTATTTAGTAACAGATATCAAGACAAAACATTTTTCCAGAGCAATAGCTGCATACTATATACCAGGGGAAATGTTAATTGCTGAATCAACAAAATTACATCTTGAAGAGTAGCTACATTTGGGGATCACAACCTGGTTAATTTCACAATAATCCTCTGTCATTTTCTAAGATCTATCTGATTTCTACAAACACCAAATAGGTACATTGAGTGGGGAAGGGTGGGAATAATTACCCCTGAATCTTGATTATGGCACCAATCCTCCAGGAATGTTTTTGGATTACTATTTTCTTAGGTATTGGCAGTTCTAGTGGCTTCCACGTGGCCTTTATTTCCATAATATCCCTCAGTACACAATCAAAGAACCAATATGTGGATTCTGCTGGTTGCTAAGTATGTGTATTCTTATTAAGCATTCTGGAACTGGAGAAATAACCTCTGGATGGGTTTAGAGAACCACTGGATCCACTGTGAGATGGACTTGAGCTAAAATTATATAGATCACCTGAACTTTAGAAGCCCCTACTCTGACTGGTCGACCACAGTGATATTTAAGGTCTCCTTGAATTAGTTCAGAGCCACTGCCCAGTAATACTCGAAATATTTTATTATTTATTTTTTCCTCAAAGCATAATCACCTGATAAATGGCCATAGGTTCCTTTGAGGAAGGCTGGGAGAAAGATTAACAGTATAAAATTTTGATTATACAAAGGAACATGCCTCTCCTTCATTCAAAGGATTCTGGGCCTATCAAATCACCGAAGTGTGGAAATTAATTGAAATATAGTGAGTCTGTTTTGGTGATTCAAGTTAGGTATTGTTCACTCAAACTAGAACTCTCCTCCTTATACAGATCAAGTAAGAATATAATAGATTGTCCATCTATTTCTTTCCTAAGTGACATGATGATGGACTAGGCAAGGCCAAAGGTCTATGCAACTTAGACTAGTCTGATTACAGCTTAGACTCTGCTGTCCATTACAGCAACCATGCCAACCTTGTCTTTGGTGATTACGTTCCATAATTTGGCCCCTGCAACTGTAGGATCCAATTATCCTCATTGGAGGATAAAGATCCCAGTTAAGTGGCAGCAGTTCCCACTGTAACTTCTGACCTACATAGGACAACCACAGAGTTATTCAAAGAAACTTGAATTCCCCTCACAAATTTATCTATCACCGTCTTGATGAAAGATGTGTGCTCCAGGGTAGGTGAGCAAATCTTAAACGATAAATTCACACTAATGTTCCAATCTGCCTCAGCCTTTTGGATTCCTTTCTTTATAGTATACCAAGAAAGTTCTGGCATTTAAACTTTACTTGGTATAGGTCACTTTGGGTTCCAATTTCAGCCAACCAAGCAAATAAACTTGTTAGAGCTTTTTCTATTACCTTGAGCTAAAACGTTGAATCCATAATCTCATCCAACTTCATATCCCTTCCACCTTTATCCCACCCCCTATATATCCATTCCCACACATATTGCCCAGATTTATGCCTGTATAAAATGGAGAAATTATGCACCTGTTTTGGTGTGTAGCACCCCTCTTAGTAGGTCACCCATCAAGTCCTTGTTGGACTTGGGTATATATATATATATATATATATATATATATATATATATATATATATATATATGTCTAGTAGCAAAAACAGGTTTATGAGGTAGGTCCTGAGGAGAGTCAGCTGTGCTTTGGAAGGAAATTAAGGAGGCTATCACAGATTTTTTTTTTTTTACAAAGCAGAGTTAGCCTGCTCAGGCAAAGGTGGAAAAGCTGGCAAAAAAGACTCAGTAGAATCTAGGGGTATGAAATCCAGCTACTTCATCTGATGATCAATTGAAGAAACTGGAATCTTTGAATAGTTCCCCACTCCAGTTTTCAGGATCATATTCCTTCCCAATCAATGCCCTCACTTGAACAGAAATTCTTCATCTCATTCCCCATTCCTCACCCTGTGTATCTTTTACCCATAACCCTTTCAGAGTCCTGAATTGCAAATGTACTAACCCATTGATGATTTTCCTATAAACGTTTGCTGTCCTGGCAGAATGGAATCTTGGGTTGTAAGGTGAAATGTGAGGATACAAAGCCCATCTCCAATTCCCATTACAAGCACCACCTGGGAAATTTCACTACCACTGACCAAGTGATCAAAGGATTGATGTCCCTGACCAAGCCTTTTCCTGCCCTCTCTATGATATACTTCTTTTTTCAGGAGCTTGTCCAAATACACACTCTCAGTAAGCTGGTAGAGGACAAAACCTATTTTTCTCAACCAGTAAACCATAGTTAGAACAGTGAAATTGCATTTTATGCAGAGTCCAGATTCTACAGGAGATTAAACATTTAAGAGAAAAATCACATGTAGTCCAATTTATCCTTGAAAGTCATTTGTTAAAGCTCAATATGAAAGACCTACATAATGTCCATCAAGATCCCTGTTTCTTCAATTGATCATCAGATGAAGTAGCTGGATTGTGTTTAGGATCCATTTTACATGAAAAATGCATATTTAAATGCTAGAAAATACACTCAAGGTAGTGACATGCTTACATTATGAGAAGCACACAGGAATTGAAAGCACCTAAGTGAAGAGCAGATTCAAGTCTCCCATCCCTCACTCCCTATGAGATATAGACTTACTGAGTGGAACAGTAGGTAAATTCACCCCAATTATTTACATTCTTACTTCGCACATGTTTGTATGATGTGACTCAACAATCTAGAGGAAATCACACCACCCCAAGGGTACATTTGAAGACAAAGTCAGGAATTGCCTCTCAAACAGAAATTATTAAGGATCAATAGGAAAAAGAAATTAGAAAAAAAAATAGCCAAACTGGAGCAATAGTATGTGCTTATAATATTGTTATTCAAGTGTTTCACACATATCCATAATGTGTACTGCATGCTTTCTAAACCTAATCAAGGGTACCAGAAGCCTTTCAAGTTCAATCAGGCTGGTTCTCAAGCAGAAATGACTGGAATGAAATTCATTGAGTGGCAGGGGTAGTTGTCTTGGGTTTAATTGTAACAAAGATGAGACAATTATATTGCCATAACAAAAGATAAATTTGCACAGAATCTTGAAAAAGTATGGCTCAAACCCAAGAATTTGTCAGTTTTGATCAGCTCTGTGCAAAGAGAAGAATGTTGTATATGACAGACCTACATTTTGGTCTTATGGAGGTATATGCCATGGCAAAGTGGGAACCTTTCTCTTTGTACTCTACAGGAACTACCTGAAAAACTCAGTTCATTTTATTAGGATTCCAAATGTACCCAGTCTCTTCTGATCACCATAATAATAGATAACATTTTTTTAATGCTTACTGTATGACAGGCCTAGTCACATTTTGGTTTGACTCAACATATAAAGCAGGCTACTAGTTACTTTATTTCACAACTTCAACTTCCTCTTGTGTTTAAGTCTGTTTTATTCTCTCTTAGGGGACTGAAATCTCAGAGAAGTTTCTGAGAAAGCAGAGCCCTTTTGGGCTTGTTCTCAAGTGGATGTCATCTGGTTCTGGACTAAACTGCTTGGCTACAATGGTAAATCCCTTTTGGAGTGTCTGTGAACTTCACATGACTCCTTAAATTGTCCCCCACTTTGCATTCCTTTTCTTACATGGGTGCAGTTTTAGCAGTGAATGTGGCTTATAACTGTTGTCCCAATGCTAGGCTTAAATTGATTGGTCTAAGGCCTATCACCTGACTATTTAGAAGTTCTTCTCAGGAATTTGAAATTAGAGGAAGGGATGGGGGAGGGAGTGAAAGAGAGAATAATTTTTTCCCTGTTGCTGAACCTTAGAAAGTAAACAATAGTGCCATGACCTTATGGAGAAGCTATAGTTCCCCATGCTTTCTGAGGAGCAGAGGAAGCTGCTCATCAGACAGTATGAAGCAAAAAGCAACAACATTATATAGAGAAGGATAAATAATATTGTCTATTATCTGAGATTGCAGTTGCCTGTTCTAGTCCATTCCTAACACCCCATAGCATTCTTGACCTTGAGTTTTAAAGGCACTCCTAACTCATAATAAATATCCTTATTTTCCCTGAAGTAGCTTATATTGGTTTCTGTAACTTGTAGCTGAGGAATCTAAGTATCCATACCTTAGTCAGGTTGATCATTGTGCCTGAGTCCCTGGACCAATTTCCTTTAATTTGTTTTTTAGCAATGTATCCAGAACAATGTCCAAGAATGCCCGCTACTTTCCCTGTTCTAGTTCATTCTCCATGTTCTTTCTTTCCACTGGCTGACATGCTGCAGTTCAATTAGTTACTCTTCCAAGTGCCTAAGGGGCTGAGGCAGAGCCAAGCCACAGTCAGCAAAATGGCTGCATTTGTTTCCAGCCTGTAGTTGTAGGTAATTTATATGTGTATTTAGTGTGGGTTGGGAAGTTGTGGAGAAAGTAGAAAGATGCAGAGTTCCAGAGTGGACATAAACAACAAATAAGTAGAGGAATAAAATACATTTATTAGACAATCTGTAGGATTTCAGCAAGGGATCTCAGAGAAGATAGAGCAGAGAACACTAGGTAATTCTCCAAAAGTAAAGTTGCCATATAGGCTAACTGGTGAATAGGTTTGATTCTGAGTCAGGGAGGGCAGAAACATAGCAAAGAGCTAAAGAGTTAGCAGCCAGACAAAACAGGAAGTCCAAGGCAGGGAAACAGGAGGGGAGAAGGTGAAGGGGCAAGGTGACAGGATGGAAGAAAAATGAGGTATAAAGCCCAAGAGACAAACCAGAGTATTCTAAAAGCACCAAGTCAGAAACCAGTTGACTCATCTGGAGGTCAACCAAGCCAGACAGGGTAGCCCTATGTAGTGTGGATATAGCTAGCACAGCCAAGAGCTTTAAATAAAGTGATTTGGGTTTTATTGATTATTTCTACAAGACCACACTCCAACTCTCATACTCATATCAACATGATTTGGATGAACTCCTTTTTAATTGCCACTGTAGCCCTTCAACCTACATCAAATGATTCTTCATTCTATCAGCAGTATCTATTTTTCTCTATCACTGTTTCCAGGAAGAATACAGGTATTAATACAGATATCACAACTGTGCTTGCAACTAATAGCTATCATTACTCTGTAGAAGTTTTAGTGTGAATTAAATCCATCTTCATATTTGGTCATTTTGTACAAGGTCAAATGTTCCATTATAATCCGTGAGAAATTCAAGAAAGAATAGAGGGTCTACTCAGGCTCAATTGTTTGCAAGAAACCCACTCAGGTTAGCTTATATAAAGTGACATTTATTCTAAGTCTACGAGTAGAGTAAAAGGGTGGAAAGAGTAGTACAGAAAGTAGTACAGAAATCCAATAATAAACATGATAATAAGGATGGACCCCACCAAGATTTGAGTAGAGGACAGTTTTGGTTTTTAAGTAGTTTTAGAGAATTTCAGTAAGAATTTAGAGTCTTCATTCTAGTGACTAAGTGATTTTTTCCCATTCCAGTAACACCTGACTTCCTATAATTACTCAATATTACTCATAAGTATTATACATGATTTATCATGGCTTCTCCATTCCCAACTATAACTGGTGAATTATTGGTTGTAATAATTTACTATTTGTATTTGTTAGTTGTCTTGCTTTATATTTTAGATTTAGAAAATAAAGTATCTGATTGAGCCATATCATTTTTTCAAGCCATCCCATTACAAGCCAAGCTGTGTCCTTGGAAGAGGTTTTCTCCCTGCCCCAACACAAAAATTTAGCTGTGGCAGGGGGAGGGAGGACAGACAGTCATATGGCCGAAAAAGTGGCTACTTAGCAAGCACCAGCTATAGGCAGGGTTATTTTACTTAGAATAAGGTATGGGTAAAGCTTATACATTAACTAACATACCTGAGAAGGGAAATTATAGAGGTCTTCAAGAGCCTAAGACAGTGGAATATGACATAAAGTGGTAAGAAAGTAAATGGCTGAGACACTGGTACCTACAACAGAGAAAACTATCATGAGAAACTAATCTAAGCCTGAGAAAAGGCCTTAGACCAGCCTTGGGCAAACTACAGCCCGCGGGCCGGATCCGGCTGTTCTATCCGATTCTCTTGCTCTCCCCTCCGCTCCTTTACTTTGAATTTATATTAGTTTACACAAACACTCCATCCATGCTTTTGTTCCGGCCCTCTGGTCCAGTTTAAGAACCCATTGTGGCCCTTGAGTCAAAAAGTTTGCCCACCCCTGCCTTAGACCCTAACAGTAGAAAGGTTGTTATGGGGATCACTTCCAGGAACATTTATTGTACATCTACTTTGGACCCACCAGTTTATATTCATTCACTCATTTTTCTAGTCTCATAGTATGCCTGAGAAAAAAATTATTATAACCCAATTATACAGATGAAGAAACTGAAGCCCAAAGAGTAAGTATCTAAACTTATAAACAAATCAATGACAGAGAAAGGATATAGCTTAGGAAGTTCAATATTAATTCCAGATATTCTTGTTAGGAAACAGGAAGCCCCGTAAGCGGGGGTAGATAGTGGCCTTCTTTATGGACATATGCCCATAAGTAGAAAGCCATGCAAATGTCCTGGGAAGTTTGGCTGGCCTTTTGGGACTATCCAAATTGGCATGATTTCAAAATCAGGCAAGTCATGTAAGTTCTAGTAATAAACTAGATGTGCAAAGATCAGACACCTGAGTAACTACATGTTACCAGGGAAAGGGTATGTGATAACAACTACTTTAAAAATTAGCTTATGACCCCTCGAATAAGAAGCTCAGGCAAAGGGCCCTTTGAGAGCATCTGGGAATAAAGCAAGGCCCTGGAAACTAGCCCTTACTGATGATAATGTTATTGAGTAATGAGAGAAGTACTGAGAGAGTAAGGCAGAGAATAGCTCATTTTGGAGTTTTACCTCCATTTTGAGGCAGAGAGGAACCCAGAAGATAATGCCCTATACTCCCAGGGAAAGACAAATCAGAGACTCCTGATTTTTCTTCCATATTACTCCCCCCACACACACACCCATAGAAGAGGCTGAGGTGGGTGGGTGGGTGGTACACAAGGACTCTGGTTCAGCTTCTGCTGCCTTCCATGCCTCCATCTTGGGACTCTGGTGCTACTCAGTACCAAGAGCTTTGCTTGTGGGAGTAGGGGGCAGAGGGGCCCTGTGACCAGCAGGTGCTGAGTCCAGGAGCAGCAAGCAGGCTTTCTGAGAAGTCAGGGAGGAGGAGAAATTCACTTACTTTCCTACTTTCTGTGAGATGGACTAGAAAGAGCCTTGGAGAAGAGGTTTGAAACCTGGCAATCAGTTCCCCCTGGGCCTCACTTTCCCAATCTGTAAAACAGGCATAAGAGCAGTACCTGCATGGGCAGGGGAGAGGATGAGGTGTATGAAAGCACCTGTGAACTACAAATTGCCCGCCCAAAGGTGAGCATACCCTGTTATTATTGAAGGAGGCCTCTGTGTCCAGATACACTGGGGGTTGTGTTCATGGAGCTGAATAATGAAGGGAGTATGTCTGTGCACACATATGGGAGTGGTGAGACGCTAATGAGGAGGCAGGTAGCTGAAAGATCTCAGACTGACAGAGGGAAACTGGCCTTTGTAAGGCTTTAAGGCATAAGGATTGGCAAGGCTGGATCCCCCATAAGACTCCACCTTGGGAGAGGGAGGTGTATGTAGGTGTGTGTGGGAAGGGAGTAGAGATGCTACTCTGGCCCCATCTCTCCTTCACCTCACTTAGGCAACCTGCTTAAGAAACCAGGCTGGTGGAGTAGACTGGAGGAGTGTTAGGTGTGGAGCAAATTGAGGAGGGTGGGTCTTAGAGACAATCTGGTCCTTCTTACCATTCCTGGTAGGAAATCCCCTTGGTTCATCTTTGGTGGGAGCTCAGCTTCTCCCTGGGTGGAATCTGGGGACTGCATGGTGGGGGAGTGGTCCTGAGCTGGGAGCTCCCACCAGTGTGGTTGTCCTCTGGAGTGCTGGGACAGCTTTTATGCAGACTGGGGTGGGGAGAGGTTGATGGGTGGGCCAATGCTTGGGCAGAAGCAATTCCACTGTACTGAGCTGCGTGGAGGAGGCTGTCCAGCAGGCCCAGCCTAGGGTTGGAGATTGGAGAGCGGGCGGAGGATGATGGCTGCTCTGACCCAAGCATTTCCTGGAGGTGGTTCCTGCCCCCAGAACCCTCACCCAGCTGGCCTCCTGCCTGAAATCACTTAGGACCTCCACTAGCTGCTGCCTTGAGGCCTTGGGGCCAAATCTGGTAGGGAGTCCAGCCAGATGCCCTTGAGGGCTCCAGATGGAGCGGGGGTGGGGGCGGCGATGCTGCATTCCCTGGTGGTAGTGGCATGCATAGGGCAGTGGGGGCAGGGGATCAGAGAGCAGCTGAGCCCTGGACACAGGGCAGCTGCTGTCTGTCCATCACGCTCTGTAAGCAGTTGTGTGCACCTGTGGCTGGGTCCTCCCGGGGCTGGGCCCTCCTGCCTTCCTTCTTGCCCCCTTCCCCTGAGCGGAAAAGCTGGCCATCCTGGGTGGGCCTGGTTCCAGTTCGAGTAGCAGGGGCAGATGCATCTCCGTGGTGGTCTCCGGATTTTTACCCCTCCCAGACAGGGAGGGCCATGGAGGAGCTGGAACTGGCACCCTCCCTGCCCAAGGTGACCCAAGGCCAGCGGCAGGATGGGGGCAGCAGCCAGGGCCCTGTTCCCCGCCCCATCTCCCAGCTACATCTCCATCCCCAGGCATTTCCTGAGTGTGGGGTGTGTATGGGCCCTGGAGGAAAATGGTATCCCTTAGCACCACATCACTGGATTTTGAGGCCCAGTCATTGTGAGGGCAGTGTAGGGTGGGTGTGCAATGGAAAGAAGACTTGTGGTCACCTTGCATTTCCCTAGCCCCCATCTCTGGGGCAGGACCACAGTCTATGGTAGGACCTGGGGAGCACGGATGTGCTGACAGTCTACCTCTATGGCCAGGGCAGAAGCACAGCTGGCCTCAGCTCTGCCCTTTCCTCCCCCAGCTGGACATGGGCTGGACACTTGGTAGATGTGAGCAATGGGCTAATTTTATCCTGATCCAGCTCAGCAAGAAACGCATGTTGAGTAGCACTTAGTTCTTGCAGGTGGCTCTGTCCCCACAGAGGTCAGTTGTGGGTCAATGGGGAGGGAAATGCTGTGGTCTAGGTCTGGGATGGGGCTTCGTGGTTCCTTTCTGCCTGGAGAGTACAGAATTTTTGTGCCTAGGTCTATAGTTCCAGGTCACTATAGTGGGAATGGAATCCAGAGCTTGTCATTGGAATCTGGGAATTCACACTGGGACACTAAGGAGGAAAAGAGATCTTGGAAATAGAAGACCCAGGTAAAAGAATTACCCCGTTCCAAAGGGAAGGAACATTCTTATTTGAATACGTTAGGCATCTCCAGAGCTGGGGCATGTGCTGATTTGAGAGCATGGAGATCAGTAATTCAAAGGGCAGTCAGATCATCTGTCCTGAGAGAATTAGGAGAGAACAGAGACTGGAACATAAGGGAAATTATCCAGGAGCTTAAGATGGTAGGGGCCTAGATAGCTACAGAAAGTGGGCATGATATAATGCTTGAAGCCTTTCTTCTGAAAGGCTGGATGCATGTTTATAGTTTTTTTTTAAATAAATCTTTATTGTTCAGATTATTACAGGTGTTTCTCTTTTTCTTTCCCCCATAGCTCCTCTCCACCTGATTCCCCACCCCACCACATGCCCTTACCCCCCGCCACTGTCTTCATCCATAAGTGTAAGATTTTTGTCCAATCTCTTCCCACACCCCTCATACCCCCTTCCTCCTGAGAATTGTCAGTCCACTCCCTTTCTATGTCTCTGATTCTATTATATTCATCAGTCCATTCTGTTCATCAGATTTTTTATTCATTTGATTTTTAGATTCACTTGTTGGTAGGTATGTATTTGTTGTCATTTTGTTGTTCATAATTTTTATCTTTACCTTTTTCTTCTTCTTCCTCTTCTTAAAGAATACCCTTCAGCATTTCATATAATCCTGGTTTGGTGGTGATGAACTCCTTTAGCTTTTTCTTGTCTGTGAAGCTCTTTATCTGACCTCCAATTCTGAATGATAGCTTTGCTGGGTAGAGTAATCTTGGTTGTAGGTTCTTGTTGTTCATCGCTTTGAATATTTCTTGCCACTCCCGTCTGGCCTGCATAGTTTCTGTTGAGAAATCAGCTGACAGCTGTATGGGTACTCCCTTGTAGGTAACTAATTGTTTTTCTCTTGCTGCTTTCAAGATTCTCTCTTTGTCTTTTGCTCTTGGCATTTTAATTATGATGTGTCTTGGTGTGGTCCTCTTTGTATTCCTTTTGTTTGGGGTTCTGTGCGCTTCCTGGACTTGTAAGTCTATTTCTTTCACCAGGTAGGGAAAGTTTTCTGTCATTATTTCTTCTAATAAGTTTTCAATATTTTGCTCTCTCTCTTCTTCTGGCACCCCAATAATTTGGATGTTGGGACGCTTAAAGTTGTCCCAGAGGTTCCTTACACTATCTTCATATTTTTGGATTCCTTTTTTCTTTTTGTTTTTCTGGTTGGGTGTTTTTTTGTTTCCTTATATTTCAGATCTTTGGTTTGATTCTTGGGGTCCTCTAGTCTACTGTTGGATTTCTGTATATTATTCTTTATTTCAGACAGTGTATGCTTAATTTCTGACTGGTCCTTTTTCCATTTTTTTTGGCATTCTCATTAAGGCCCTTGAAGGTCTCACTAAGCTCCTCGGAGGTCTCATCAAGTTTCTTGGCGGTTTTTAGAAGATTCTTGAGTAACCTTATAAATGTGGTTATAAACTACTCTATGTCCAGTAGTTTGCTTTCCTCCATTTCTTTCATTCATGACATGTTTTTTTGTCTCCACATTTTGCTGCTTCCCTGTGTTGATGGAGTGGTTTTCTGTGGTAGGTGACCAGTGGTTCAGCCTATCACCTGAGGTGGACACTCTTGGTGCACCCCTTTCTGGGCTGAGTGCAAAGAAATTATAGATTGCTTTGGGTAGTATGGACATTTTAATGGTGTTGATTCTACCAATGCATGAACATGGTATATCAATCTATAATTTCAATGCAATACCCATTAAAATTTCGACGGTATACTTCAAAGACCTAGAACAAATTCTCCAAAAATTCATCTAAAATAAAAAAGACCCGAATAGCTGCAGCAATCTTGAGAAAGAAGAACAATGTTGGAGGGATCACAATACCAGTTATCAAGATATACTACAAAGCCATTATTCTCAAAACTGCCTGGTACTGTCACAAGAACAGATATATAGACCAGTGGAACAGAACAGAAAACCCAGAAATCAACCAAAACCACCCTGCTCAATTAATATTTGACAAAGGAGTAAAGACAGTCTCTTCAATAAATGGTGTTGGGAAAACTGGACAGATACTTGCAAAAAAAAAATGAAACTAGACCACCAACTCACACCATACACAAAAATAAACTGAAAATGGATAAAGCACTTAAACGTACAATGGAAACTTTAAAAATCTTAGAAGACGCCATAGGCGGCAAAATAACAGACATTTGTTGTAGCAATATATTTAACAATACAGCTCCTAGGGCAATGGAAACTAAGGAGGAAATAAACAAATGGGACTACATCAAAATAAAAAGCTTCTGAACAGTGAAAGAAACCATCGACAAAACAACAAGGAAGCCTACTGCATGGGAGAATACACACTGAGTGGCCAGATTATTATTATCTCTGAACATATAATAATCTGGCCACTCAGTGTATATCCTATATAAAAAAAGGCTAATATACAAATTGTCCCCTCGACCTGGAGTTTGACCAGCAGGCAGGCCGACTGACCACCCATGTCCCCTCACCCTGGCCAGGCTGACTGGACTCCACCCATGCATGAATTCATGCACCGGGCCTCTAATATATACATATATATATATATATATATATATATATATATATATATTATATAAATATTTATATATATAATGTATATATATATATATATAATATATATATTCTATCTATCTATCTATCTATACACACACACACACACACACACACACACACACACACACACACTGAGTGGCCAGATTATTATGTGTTCATAGATCATAATAATCTGGCCACTCAGTGTATTTGCCAATGTTATCTCCGATAAGGGTTTAATCTCCAACCTATACAGGGAACTCATACAACTTAACAAAAGTAAGATAAACAACCCAATCAAAAAATGGGCAAATGACCTAAATAGACACTTTCTGAAAGAGGACATTCAGAAATCCAAGAGACATATGAAAACATGTTCAAAGTCACTAATCATTTGAGAAATGTAAATCAAAACAACAATGAGGTACCACCTCATACCTGTCAGAATGGCTATCATCAACAAATCAACAAACGACAAGAGTTGGCGAGGATGCAGAGAAAAAAGATCCCTTCTTCACTGCTGGTGGGAATGCAGACTGGTGCAGCCACTATGGAAAAACAGTATGGCATTTCCTCAAAAAATTAAAAATGGAATTGCCATTTGACCCAGTGATCCGACTTCTAGGAATATATCCCAAGAAAACAGAAACATGAATCAGAAAGGATATATGCACCCCTTTGTTCATAGAAGCACAATTTACAATAGTTAAGATTTGGAAACAGCCTAAATGTCCATCAGCAGATGAGTGGATTAGAAAACTGTGGTACATCTACAAAATAGAATACAATGCTGCTATAAAAAAAGAAGGAATTTTTGCCATTTGCAACAGCATGGATGGAACTGGATAGCATTATGCTAAGTGAAATAAGCTAGTCAGTGAAAGAAAAATACCACATGATCTCACTCATTTATGGATAATAAAGAACATTATAAACTGATGAACAAAAATAGACACAAAGGCAGAGACACATCGAACAGGCTGTCAAACAACAGTGGGAAGGCTGTGGAGGTTTTGGGGGATGGGGGAGGTAAGAGATCAACTGAAGGACTTAGATGCATACATATAAGCATAACCAATGGATGCAAGACACTGGGAGGGGGGTGAGGGCATATGCCCGGGGTGGGGGAGGGGAGGCTGGGGGAAGCTAAATTGGGAAACAAAAGGAGCCATGTGTACTACTATTTGTAATACTTTAAACAATAAAAAAAGGAAAAAATATATATGCAGGTATGTGGAGTTTACGAAGACAAACTGGGAAAAATAAATTTATTGACGCAGATTAAGTAGAGGAAAAGAAAGTAATTATTCACAAGTCTAATGGTGCAAACTGAAAAAGTGATTGGTATAACTGAGGGCTGACAACAAGAGGTCAACCTTCGTAGAGTCATCACTGACATTTGCAGCCTCCCTTGTGCTTGTCTTGTTTATTATGACAAGACTATCTCAATAAAAATACTAAATACTAAAATAAATAAAATTATAAGACAGGAAGAGAGCCTAAGGGAGCTGTGGGACAACATGAAACTAAACAACATACAAATAATAGGGGTGCCAGAACAACAGGAAGAGTAACAAGGATTAGAAAACTTATTTGAAGAAATAATGTCAAAAAACTTCCCTGATGTGGTAATGAAAAAATTCACACAAGCACAGAGAGTCCCAAACAAGATAAAACCGAAAAAACCCACACCAAGACACATCACAATTACAATGGCAAATATTGAGGACAAAGAGAGAATCTTAAAGGCTGCAAGAGAGAGACAGAAAATTACATACAAGGAATCTCCCATTAGATTATCAAATGATTTCTCACCAGAAACACATCAGGCCAGAAAAGAATGGAAGGAAATTTACAAAGTGATGCAAAGCAAGAGACTAAATCCAATAATACTCTAACCAGCAAGGCTATCATTCAAAGGGGAAATAAGGAGCTTCACAGACAAAACAAGTCTAAGGGAGTTTATCACTACCAAGCCAGCAATGCAAGACCTGCTAAATGGACTGGTATAAAAAGAAGAAATAAAAAGGAAAGAAGGAACACAGGCACAAAAAATAAAAATGGCTACAAACAAGTACCTATCAATAATAACTTTAAAAATAAATGGACTAAATGCTCCAATCAAAAGACATCGAGTGGCTGAATGGATTAAAAAACATGAGCCATACATATGCTGTCTACAAGAGACCCACCTCAGAACTAGGGACTCACACAGACTGAAAGTGAAGGGATGGAAAAATATCTTTCAGGCAAATGGGAATTAAAAAAAAAAAAAAAACCTGGGGTAGCAATACGTATATCTGAAAAAAATAGACCTCAGAGTGAAGGCCATAACAAGAAATAAGGAAGGCCACTTCATAATACTAAATGGATCAATACAACAAGAGGATATAACCCTGATAAACATATATGCACCCAATTCAGGAGCACCCAAATATATCAAAAAACACTGGGAAGATATCAAGGGATAGATTGACAACAATACAATCATAGTAGGGGACTTTAATACACCACTGAAGTCACTGGATAAATCCTCTAGACAAAAAATCAGCAAAGAAACAGCAATCCTAAATGACTCTCAAAATCAGATGGACTTAATTGACATCTTCATAACATTTCACCCCAAATCCGCAGAATATACATTCTTCTCAAGTGCACATGGGACATTTTCAAAAAATAGACCACATATTGGGTCACAAGCAAAGTGTGCCACACCAGCATGGCCAAGGGTGAACCTGAGGAGGGGCGGTGAAGGATTAAAGAAAACAGATAAAAAGAATACAGATGGGGCTTGGCAGATCCTCCATACCTGGATGAGGACACAGAAAGATCCAGCTGGCAAGCTGGGGCTTTGTTTTATAGTTAGAGATAAACAAGGAGTGGTCAACATAGTTACAATGTTCTTGTGAGTTTCTCTTGTTTTGGCAACACTTGCTGCACCTCCCACAGCCCATTAGCTACTTAGAAAGGAATTAGGGAGAGTTACAACGTCAGGCTTAACTATGCTAGGAGAGCTCTGCTGTTTGTGGCCCTGCTACAGGTCAATCTAAGGCTTAACCCTATAGCCACTCCCAACAGCAAAGTCTCTCCAAATTCAAGAAGATTGAAATGATATCAAACATCTCAGACCACAATGGCATAACATTAGAAATAAACTACAATGAAAACAATAAAAAAATTCAAGCACTTGGAATCTGAATAGCATGCTATTAAACAATGATTGGGTTACCAAATAGATCAAAGAAGAAAATAAAAATATCCTGGAAATAAATGACAATGAAAACACAACAACCCAAAATCTATGGGACACAATAAAAACAGTCCAGAGAGGGAAGGTTATAGCTCTACAGGCCTACCTAAAAAAAAAAAAAAAAAAAAAAAAAAAAAAAAAAAATGGTAATAGATCATCTAACTCTACAACTCACAGAATTAGAAAGAGAGCAACAAGAAGAGCAGAAATAAATGACATACAGACAAACAAAACAAAAGATCAATGAAACCAAGAGCTGGTTCTTTGAAAGGATAAACAAGATTGATTAACCTCTAGCCAGGCTCACAAGAAGCAAAGAGAGAGGACCCAAATAAACAAAATCAGAAATGAAAGAGGAGAAATAACAGACCCCACAGAAATACAAAGGATTGTTAAAAAAAAAATACAATGAACAACTCTTTTCCAACAACTTAGACAACCTGGAGGAAATGGATATATTCCTAGAAAAATACAACCTTCCAAAACTCAATCAGGAAGAATCTAAAAATCTCAAAAGGCTGATAACTATGGAAGAAATTGAAGAAGTCATCAAAAGGCTTCCAGCAAACAAAAGCGTGGGGCCAGACGGCTTCACAGAGGTGTTTTAGCAAACATTCAAGGAAGAACTAAAAACTATCCTCCTCAGACTATTCCAAAAAATTCAAGAGAAAGAACACTTCCAAGCTCATTCTATGAAGCCAGGATTACCCTAATACCAAAACCAGATAAAGACAACACAATGAAAGAGAATTACAGGCCAGTATTCCTCATGAACATAGATGCCAAAATCCTCAATAAAATTCTAGCAAATCAGATCCAGCATTACATCAGAAAGATCATACACCATGACCAAGTGTGATTTATCCTGGGGATGCAAGGATGGTACAATATCCACAAATCAATAAACATGATACATCACATAAAGAAATTGAGAGATAAAAATCACATAGTCATATCAATTGAAGCAGAAAAAACATTTGACAAAATCCAACACCCTTTCTTGATAAAAACTCTCAGCAATGTGGGGATAGAAGGATCATAACTCAACGTAATAAAAGCTATATATGACAAACTCACAGCCAACATCACCCTCAATGGGCAAAAACTAAAACCATTTCCCCTAAGAACAGGAACAAGACAGCGATGCCCACTCTCACCACACCTGTTTGACCTAGTTCTGGAAATATTAGCTATTACGATCAGACAAGAAGAAGAAATAAAAGGCATCCAAATTGGAAAAGAAGAAGTAAAACTGTCCTTATTCTCAGATGACATGATATTGTACATAAAAAACCCAAAAGACTCCACCAAAAACTATTAGACTTAATGAGTGAATTTGGCAAAGTAGCAGGATACAAAATTAATGCCAAGAAATTTATGGCATTTCTATACACCAATAGTGAACTTACAGAAAGAGAGACTTAAAAAGCAATACCATTTACCATCGCATAAAAAAAAATTAAGATACCTGGGAATAAACTGGTGGGAATGCAGACTGGTGCAGCCACTGTGGAGAATACTACGGAGTTTCCTCAAAAAACTAAAAATGGAACTTCCATTTGACCCAGTGATCCCACTTCTAGGAATATATCTCAAGAAACCAGAAACACCAATCAGAAAAGATAGATGCACCCCTATGTTCATAGCAGCACAGTTCACCATAGCTAAGATTTGGAAACAGCCTAAGTGCCCATCAGCAGATGAGTGGATTAGAAAACTATGGTACATCTACACAATGGAATACTATGCTGCTATAAAAAAGAAGGAATTCTTACCATTTGCATTAGGATGGATGGAACTGGAAAGCCTTATGGTAAGTGAAATAAGTCAGTCAGAGAAAGATAAATATCACATGATCTCACTCATTTATGGAATTTAATGAACAACATAAACTGATGAATAAAAACAGATCCAGAGACAGAGAAACATCGATCAGATGCTCAGACCTCAGAGGGAAGGTAGGGGAGGGTGGGGATAAGGGGTAGAGATCAACCAAAGGACTTGTATGCAATTGCATATAAGTCTAACCAATGGACACCGACAACAGGGGGGTGAGGGCATGAGTGAGGGGGTGGAGGGGCAATGGGGGGATAAGGACACATATGTAATACCTTAACTAATAAAGAAAATAAATAAATGAATGAATGAATGAATAAATAAATAAATAAGAAAAGAATTATGAATTTATTAGGTCATCTGCATATCAGATGGGCTGTGTCCCAAAATGGCACCAGCACCCAAAGATGGGGATTCAGGTTTTTAAACTCTCTGACATAGTTCTTAGTAATATTTTTAAATATATCTCTTCAGGCAAGGGAAACAAAACTAAATAAATAAATAAATGAGACTACATAAAAATAAAAAGGTTTTAGACAGCAAATGAAACCATCATCAAAATGAAAATATAGCCTACTGAATAGAAGATATTCACCAATGATACATCCAATAAGGGGTTCAATATTCAAAATTTAGCCCAGTCAGCTGGCATTGCTCAGTGGTTGAGTATCGACCTATGAATCAGGAGGTCACCGTTAGATTCCTGGTCAGGGCACATGCCCGGGTTGTGGGCTCAATCACCAGTAGGTGGGCGTACAGGAGGCTGCTGATCAATGATGCTCTCTCATCATTGATGTTTCTATCTCTCTCTCTCTCTCATCCTCTCTGGAATCAATAAAAAATATATATTTTAAAAATCTCAAATTCATAAAGAACTCATACAACTTAATACCAAAAAGAACCCCACAAACAATCCAATTAAAAAATGGGCAAAGGACCTGAATATACATTCTCCAAAGAAGACTTTCAGATGGCCAATAGACATATGAAAAGATGCTCAACATCACTAGTCATTAGAAATATGCAAATGAAAACCATAATGAATTATCATCTCATAACTGTCAGAATGGTTATCATCAATAAATCCACAAATGACGCTGGCAAGGATGTGGAGAAAAAGGAACCCTGGTGCACTGTTGCTGGAGGAGGTGATTAAAAATGGAACTGCTTTATGAACCAGCAATTCCATTTCTGGGTTGTTATTCAAAGAAATCCAAAACACTAATTTGAAAAAAATACATGCATCCCTATGTTTGTTGTAGCATTATTTACAATAGCCAGGATATGGAAGCAATCTAAGTGCCCATCAATAGATGATTGGATAAAGATGTAGTACACATACATGGAATACTACTGGGCAATAAGAAGAATGAAATCTTACTATTTGCAACAACATGGATGCATCGGGTACTTTGTTAAGTAAAATAAGTCATACAGAGGAAAACAAATATCATATAGTTTCACTTATATGTGGAATGTAAAGAACAAAATAAATGAACAAACAAAACAGAAGCAGGCTTATAGATACAGAAAACAAACTGATGCTTGCCAGATTGGGGGGGGGTTGTGGGGCTGAGTGAAAAAGGTGAAAGAATTAAGAATTACAAATTGGTAGTTACAAAATAGTCACAGGGATGTAACATACAGCATAGAGAATATAGTCGATAATATTGTAATAAATGTGTATGACAACTTATTGGAGGGGATCAGTTCATCCTATCTAATAAAAGGGTAATATGCAAATTGATCATCACTCCAACACACAAGATGGCCGTCCCCATGAGGTCAAAGATGGCTGCCTCCATGTGGACACAAGATGGCCACCACAAGATGGTTAGCAGGGGAGGAAGGGCAGTTGGGGGTGAACCGGGGATGCAGGAAAGGGCAGTTGGGGGGACCAGGCCAGCAAGGGAGGGCAGTTGGGGGGGACCATACCAGCAGGGGAGGGCAGTTGGGGGGGACCAGGCCAACAGGGGAGGGCAGTTGGGGGGGACCATACCAGCAGGGGAGGGCAGTTGGGGGGGACCAGGCCAGCAGGGAAGGGCAGTTGAGAGGAACCAGGCCTGCAGGGAAGGGCAGGTGGGGGGGACCAGAACTGCAAGGAAGGGCAGTTGGGGGTGACTGGGCCTGCAGGAAAGGGCAATTGGGGGGACCAGGCCAGCAGGGCAGGGCAGATGGGGGGTACCAGGCCAGCAGGGAAGGGCAGTTGGGAGAGACCAGGCATGCAGGGGACAGCAGTTAGGGGTGATCAGGCCTGCAGGGGAGGGCAGTTAGGGGTGACCGGGCTGGCAGAAGAGGGCAGTTGGAGGTGACCAGGCCAGGAGGGAAGTCTGCATGGGAGGACAGTTGGGGGGGACCAAGCCTGCAAGGAAGGGCAGTTGGGGGCAACCAGGCCTGCGGGGGGGGGGGGGCATTGAGGGGAACAGGCCTGCAAGGGAGAGCAGGTAGGGGTGAACAGGTCGGCAGGGAAGGGCAGTTAAGTGTGACCAGTCTGGCAGGCCAAGAGGGGAGGGCAGTTGGGGGACCAGACCTGCAGGGGAGGGAAGTTGAAGGGACCAGGCCTACAAGGAAGGGCAGTTGGGGGGCAACAAGGTCTGCAGGGAAAGGCAGCTGGGGCACCAGGCCTGCAAGGGAGGGCAGATAGGGGTGAACAGGCCGGCAGGGGATGGCAGTTAGGGTGACCTGGCTGGCTGGAGAGCGCAGTTAGGGGCAACCAGGTCTGCAGGGGAGGGCAGTTGGGGGGGACCAGGCCTGGAGGGGAGGGCAGTTAAACGTGACCAGGCCTGCCGGGAAGGGCAGTTGGGGGGACCAGGTGTGCAGGGGAGGGCAGTGGGGGGGAACAGGCCTGCACAGGAAGACAGTTGGGGGTATGAGGCCAGCAGGGGAGGGCTGCTGGTGGGTAACAGGCCTGCAAGGGTGAGCAATTAGGAGCAACCAGGCTGGTAAGGGAGGGCAGTTAGGGTTGACCAGTCCGGCAGGGGAGGGCAATTAGAGGCAATGGGCCAACAGTGGAGGGCAACTAGGGGGGACCAGGCCTGCAGGGAAGGCCAGTTGGGGGGGACCAGGTCTGCAGGGGAGGGCCATGGGGGGTGACCAGACCTGCAGGGGAGTGAAATTGAGGGGATCAGGCCTGCAAGGAAGGGCAGTTGGGGGTGGCCAGGCCTGCAGGGAAGGGCAGCTGGGGGACCAGGACTGCAAGGGAGGGCAGATAGGGGTGAACAGGCCGGCAGGCAATCGCAGTTAAGGGTGACCGGGCTGGCTGGCGAGGGCAGTTAGGGGCAACCAGGTCTGCAGGGGAGGGCAGTTGGGGGGGACCAGGTCAGCAGGGGAGGGTCGTTGGGGGGAACAGGACAACAGGGAGGGCAGTTGGGGGGGACCAGGCCAGCAGGGGAGGGCAGTTGGGAGGGACCAGGCCTGCAGGGGAGGGCAGTTATGGATGACCGGACTGGCAGAGAAGGGCAGTTAGGAGCAACCAGACCAGGAAGGGAGGGCAGGTGGGGGTGGGGACCAGGCCTTCAGGGCAGGGCAGTTGGGGAGAGCAGGCCTATAAGGAAGGGCAGGTTGGGGAACCAGGCCGGCAAGGGAGGGCAGATACAGGTGAACAGGATGGCAGGAGATGGCAGCTAATGGTGACTGGGCTGGCTGGGGAGGGCAGTTAGGGGCAACCAGGTCTGCAGGGGAGGGCAGTTGGGAGAGACCAGGCCTGAAGGGGAGGGCAGTTGGGGGAAACCAGGCCAGGAGGGGAGGGCAGTTTGGGGGGATCAGGCCTGAAAGGGATGGCAGATAGGGGTGAACAGGGTGGCAGGGGAGGGCAGTTGGGGGTACCAGGTTGGCAAGGGAGGGCATTTAGAGGTGACCAGTCCTGCAGGGGAGTGTAGCTAGAGGCAATAGGCCAGAAGGGGAGTGCAATTATGAGGGACCAGTCCTACAGGGAAGGGCAGTTGGGAGGGAACAGGCCTGAAGGGGAGGGCCTTTGGGGGTACCTAGACTGCAGGGGAGGGCAGTTGGGAGGGACCAGGCCTGCATCAGAGGACAGTTGGGGCAAACAGGCCAACAGGGAAGGGCAGTTGGGAGGACCAGGCCTGCAGGGGAGGGCCGTTGGGGGGCCCAGGCTGCAGGAGAGGGCATTGGCGGGTACAAGGCCTGCACGGGAGGGCTATTAGGGGCAACCAGGCTGGCAAAGGAGGGCAGTAACGAGTGACCAGTCCAGCAGGGGAGGGTAGTGAGATGCAATTGGCTGGCAGGGAGGGCAGTTAGGCGGCACCAGGCCTGCAGGGAAGTGCAGATGGGAGGGACCAGGCCTGAAGGGGAGTGCCGTTGGGATGAACCTGTCCTGCAAGGGAGGGCAGTTGGGGGGGACGAGCCCTGCATGGGAGGACTATTGGGGTGACCAGGCCAGCAGGGAAGGGCAGTTGGGGGCCCAGGCCTGCAGGGGAGAGCCTTTGGCGGGGGGGGACCTGGCCTGCAGGGGAGGGCAGTTTCACATGACCCAGCCTGCAAGGAAGGGCAGTTGTAGGGACCAGGTCTGCAGGGGAGGGCAGTTGGGGGGCCCAGGCTGCAGGAGAGGGCATTGGCGGGTACAAGGCCTGCACGGGAGGGCTATTAGGGGCAACCAGGCTGGCAAAGGAGGGCAGTAACGAGTGACCAGTCCAGCAGGGGAGGGTAGTGAGATGCAATTGGCTGGCAGGGAGGGCAGTTAGGCGGCACCAGGCCTGCAGGGAAGTGCAGATGGGAGGGACCAGGCCTGAAGGGGAGTGCCGTTGGGATGAACCTGTCCTGCAAGGGAGGGCAGTTGGGGGGGACGAGCCCTGCATGGGAGGACTATTGGGGTGACCAGGCCAGCAGGGAAGGGCAGTTGGGGGCCCAGGCCTGCAGGGGAGAGCCTTTGGCGGGGGGGGACCTGGCCTGCAGGGGAGGGCAGTTTCACATGACCCAGCCTGCAAGGAAGGGCAGTTGTAGGGACCAGGTCTGCAGGGGAGGGCAGTTGGGGGTACCAGGCCTGCATGGGAGGGCCGTTGAGGGTACCAGGCCAGGAGGGAAGGGCCTTTGAGGGGGACCAGGCCAGCTGGGGATGGCAGTTTGGGGTACCAGGCCTGCACGGGAGGGCAGTTGGGGGAACCAGGCCAGCAGGGGAGGGCAGTTGGGGGGACCAGGCCAGCAGGGGAGGGCTGTTGGGGAAACCAGGTCTGCAGGGGAGGGCCGTTGGGGGGCACAGGCTGCAGGGGAGGGCATTGGCGGGTACAAGGCCTGCACGGGAGGGCTATTAGGGATAACCAGGCTGGCAAGGAAGGGCAGTAATGGGTCACCAGTCCAGCAGGGGAGGGTAGTGAGAGGCAATTGGCTGGCAGGGAGGGCAGTTAGGCAGGACCAGGCCTGCAGGGAAGTGCAGATGGGAGGGGCCAGGCCTGAAGGGGAGTGCCATTGGGACGAACCTGTCCTGCAGGGGAGGGCAGTTGGGGGGGACGAGCCCTGCATGGGAGGACTATTGGGGTGACCAGGCCAGCAGGGAAGGGCAGTTGGGGGCCCAGGCCTGCAGGGGAGAGCCTTTGGCGGGGGGGGACCTGGCCTGCAGGGGAGGGCAGTTTCACATGACCCAGCCTGCAAGGAAGGGCAGTTGTAGGGACCAGGTCTGCAGGGGAGGGCAGTTGGGGGTACCAGGCCTGCATGGGAGGGCCGTTGAGGGTACCAGGCCAGGAGGGAAGGGCCTTTGAGGGGGACCAGGCCAGCAGGGGATGGCAGTTTGGGGTACCAGGCCTGCACGGGAGGGCAGTTGGGGGAACCAGGCCAGCAGGGGAGGGCAGTTGGGGGGACCAGGCCAGCAGGGGAGGGCTGTTGGGGGGACCAGGTCTGCAGGGGAGGGCCGTTGGGGGGCACAGGCTGCAAGGGAGGGCATTGGCGGGTACAAGGCCTGCACGGGAGGGCTATTAGGGGTAACCAGGCTGGCAAGGAAGGGCAGTAATGGGTCACCAGTCCAGCAGGGGAGGGTAGTGAGAGGCAATTGGCTGGCAGGGAGGGCAGTTAGGCAGGACCAGGCCTGCAGGGAAGTGCAGATGGGAGGGACCAGGCCTGAAGGGGAGTGCCATTGGGACGAACCTGTCCTGCAGGGGAGGGCAGTTGGGGGGGGACGAGCCCTGCATGGGAGGACTGTTGGGGTGACCAGCCAGCAGGGAAGGGCAGTGGGGGGTCCCAGGCCTGCAGGGGAGGGCCTTTGGGGGGGACCTGGCCTGCAGGGGAGGGCAGTTTCACATGACCCGGACTGCAGGGAAGGGCAGTTGTAGGGACCAGGTGTGCAGGGGAGAGCAGTTGGGGGCACCAGGCCAGCAGGGAAGGGCCATTGAGAGGGACCAGGCCTCCAGGGGATGGCAGTTTGGGGTACCAGGCCTGCACGGGAGGGCAATTAGGGGTGACTGGGCTGGCTGGGGCGGGCAGTTAGGGGCCACCAGGTCTGCAGGGAAGTGCAGTTGCAGGGACCAGGTCTGCAGGGGAGGGCAGTAGGGGGGTACCAGGACTGCAGGGGAGGGCAATTAGGCGTGACCAGACTTGCAGGGGATGGCAGTTGGGGGGACCAGTGTGGCAGGGGAGGGCATTTGGAAGCAACCAGGCCTGCAATTAGGGCAGTTGACGGGGACCAGGCCTGCAGGGGAGGGCAGTTGGGGGTGACCAGGCCTGCTGGGGATGGCAGTTAGGGGTGACTGGTCTGGCAGAGGAGGGCAGTTGGGGGTGACCATGGCAGGATGGGAGGGCAGTTGGGGGTACCTGCCCTGCACAGGAGGGCCATTGGGGGGACCAGGCCAGCAGGGGAGGGTCATTGGGGGGAACCTGGACTGCATGGGAGGGCAGTTGGGGGGACCAGGCCAGCAGGGGAGGGCAGTTGGGGGGACCAGGCCAGCAGGGGAGGGCGGTTAGGCATAACCAGGCCTGTAGGGGAGGGCAGTTAGTGGTGACCGGGCTGGCAGAGGAGGTCATTTTAGGGCGACCAGGCCAGGAGGGGAGGGCAGTTGGGGGGACCAAGCCTCCAGGGGATAGCAGTTGTGGGGGACCAGGCCTGCAAGTTAGGGCAGATAGGGGCAAATAGTCCAGCAGAGGAGGGCAGTTATGCATGACCAGGTCTGCAGGGAAGGGCAGTTTGGGGGAACCAGGCATGCAGGAGAGGGCCATTGGGGGGTCCAGGCTTGCAGCGGAGGGCAGTTGGGGGTACCAGGCCAGCAGGGGAGGGCTGTTGGGGGTACCTGTCCTGCAGGGGAGGGCCATTGGGGGGACCAGGCCAGCAGGTGAGAGTCATTGGGGGGAACCTGGACTGCATGGGAGGGCAGTTGGGGGGACGAGGCCAGCAGGGGAGGGCTGTTGGTGGGACCAGGTCTGCAGGGGAGGGCCGTTGGGGGGCCCAGGCTGCAGGGGAGGGCATTAGCGGGTACAAGGCCTGCACGGGAAGGCTATTAGGGGCAACCAGGCTGGCAAGGGAGGGCAGTAACGGGTGACCAGTCCATCAGGGGAGGGTAGTGAGAGGCAATCGGCTGGCAGGGAGGGCAGTTAGGCGGGACCAGGCCTGCAGGGAAGGGCAGTTGGGAGGGACCAGGCCTGCAGGGAAGCACAGATGGGAGGGAACAGGCCTGAAGGGGCGTGCCATTGGGACGAACCTGTCCTGTAGGGGAGGGCAGTTGGGGGGGACGAGCCCTGCATGGGAGGACTGTTGGGGCGACCAGGCCATCAGGGAAGGGCAGTTGGGGGCCCCAGGCCTGCAGGGGAGGGCCGTTGGGGGGGGACTTGGCCTGCAGGGGAGGGCAGTTTCACATGACCCGGCCTGCAGGGAAGGGCAGTTGTAGGGACCAGGTCTGCAGGGGAGGGCAGTTGGGGGCACCAGGCCTGCATGGGAGGGCCGTTGGGGGGACCAAGCCTGCAGGGGAGGGCAGTTGGAGGTACCAGGCCAGCAGGGAAGGGCCATTGAGGGGGACCAGGCCTGCAGGGGAGGGCAGTAGGGGGGTACCAGGCCTGCAGGGGAGGGCAATTAGGCGTAACCAGACCTGCAGGGGATGGCAGTTGAGGGGACCAGTGTGGCAGGGGAGGGCATTTGGAAGCAACCAGGCCTGCAAGTTAGGGCAGTTGGCGGGGACCAGGCCTGTAGGGGAGGGCATTTTGGGGGGGACCAGGCCTACATGGGAGGGCAATTGAGGTGACCAGGCCTGCAGGGAAGGACAGTCGTGGGGACCAGTCCTGCAGGGGAGGGCTGTTGAGGGTGGACCAGGCATGTAGGGGAGGGCAGTTGGGGGGATCAGGCCTGCAGTTGAGGGCCGTTGGGGGGGGGGGGGACCAGGAATGCAGGGGAGGGTAGTTACACGTGACCAGGCCTGCACGGAAGGGCAGTTGGGAGGGACCAGGCCTGCAAGGGAGGGCAGTTGGGGGGGACCATACCAGCAGGGGAGGGCAGTTGGGGGGGACCAGGCCAGCAAGGGAGGGCAGTTGGGGGGGACCATACCAGCAGGGGAGGGCAGTTGGGGGGGACCAGGCCAACAGGGGAGGGCAGTTGGGGGGGACCATACCAGCAGGGGAGGGCAGTTGGGGGGGACCAGGCCAGCAGGGAAGGGCAGTTGAGAGGGACCAGGCCTGCAGGGAAGGGCAGGTGGGGGGGACCAGAACTGCAAGGAAGGGCAGTTGGGGGTGACTGGGCCTGCAGGAAAGGGCAGTTGGGGGGACCAGGCCAGCAGGGCAGGGCAGATGGGGGGTACCAGGCCAGCAGGGAAGGGCAGTTGGGAGAGACCAGGCATGCAGGGGACAGCAGTTAGGGGTGATCAGGCCTGCAGGGGAGGGCAGTTAGGGGTGACCGGGCTGGCAGAAGAGGGCAGTTGGAGGTGACCAGGCCAGGAGGGAAGTCTGCATGGGAGGGCAGTTGGGGGGGACCAGGCCTGCAAGGAAGGGCAGTTGGGGGCAACCAGGCCTGCGGGGGGGGGGGGGGGCATTGAGGGGAACAGGCCTGCAAGGGAGAGCAGGTAGGGGTGAACAGGTCGGCAGGGAAGGGCAGTTAAGTGTGACCAGTCTGGCAGGCCAGGAGGGGAGGGCAGTTGGGGGACCAGACCTGCAGGGGAGGGAAGTTGAAGGGACCAGGCCTACAAGGAAGGGCAGTTGGGGGGCAACAAGGTCTGCAGGGAAAGGCAGCTGGGGCACCAGGCCTGCAAGGGAGGGCAGATAGGGGTGAACAGGCCGGCAGGGGATGGCAGTTAGGGTGACCTGGCTGGCTGGAGAGCGCAGTTAGGGGCAACCAGGTCTGCAGGGGAGGGCAGTTGGGGGGGACCAGGCCTGGAGGGGAGGGCAGTTAAACGTGACCAGGCCTGCCGGGAAGGGCAGTTGGGGGGACCAGGTGTGCAGGGGAGGGCAGTGGGGGGAGGGACCAGGACTGCAGGGAAGGGCCATTGGGGGGGAACAGGCCTGCACAGGAAGACTGTTGGGGGTATGAGGCCAGCAGGGGAGGGCTGCTGGTGGGTAACAGGCCTGCAAGGGTGAGCAATTAGGAGCAACCAGGCTGGTAAGGGAGGGCAGTTAGGGTTGACCAGTCCGGCAGGGGAGGGCAATTAGAGGCAATGGGCCAACAGTGGAGGGCAACTAGGGGGGACCAGGCCTGCAGGGAAGGCCAGTTGGGGGGGACCAGGTCTGCAGGGGAGGGCCATGGGGGGTGACCAGACCTGCAGGGGAGTGAAATTGAGGGGACCAGGCCTGCAAGGAAGGGCAGTTGGGGGTGGCCAGGCCTGCAGGGAAGGGCAGCTGGGGGACCAGGACTGCAAGGGAGGGCAGATAGGGGTGAACAGGCCGGCAGGCAATCGCAGTTAAGGGTGACCGGGCTGGCTGGCGAGGGCAGTTAGGGGCAACCAGGTCTGCAGGGGAGGGCAGTTGGGGGGGACCAGGTCAGCAGGGGAGGGTCGTTGGGGGGAACAGGACAACAGGGAGGGCAGTTGGGGGGGACCAGGCCAGCAGGGGAGGGCAGTTGGGAGGGACCAGGCCTGCAGGGGAGGGCAGTTATGGATGACCGGACTGGCAGAGAAGGGCAGTTAGGAGCAACCAGACCAGGAAGGGAGGGCAGGTGGGGGTGGGGACCAGGCCTTCAGGGCAGGGCAGTTGGGAGGGAACAGGCCTGAAGGGGAGGGCAGGTTGGGGAACCAGACCGGCAAGGGAGGGCAGATACAGGTGAACAGGATGGCAGGAGATGGCAGCTAATGGTGACTGGGCTGGCTGGGGAGGGCAGTTAGGGGCAACCAGGTCTGCAGGGGAGGGCAGTTGGGAGAGACCAGGCCTGAAGGGGAGGGCAGTTGGGGGGAACCAGGCCAGGAGGGGAGGGCAGTTTGGGGGGATCAGGCCTGAAAGGGATGGCAGACAGGGGTGAACAGGGTGGCAGGGGAGGGCAGTTGGGGGTACCAGGTTGGCAAGGGAGGGCATTTAGAGGTGACCAGTCCTGCAGGGGAGTGTAGCTAGAGGCAATAGGCCAGAAGGGGAGTGCAATTATGAGGGACCAGTCCTACAGGGAAGGGCAGTTGGGAGGGAACAGGCCTGAAGGGGAGGGCCTTTGGGGGTACCTAGACTGCAGGGGAGGGCAGTTGGGAGGGACCAGGCCTGCATCAGAGGACAGTTGGGGCAAACAGGCCAACAGGGAAGGGCAGTTGGGAGGACCAGGCCTGCAGGGGAGGGCCGTTGGGGGGCCCAGGCTGCAGGAGAGGGCATTGGCGGGTACAAGGCCTGCACGGGAGGGCTATTAGGGGCAACCAGGCTGGCAAAGGAGGGCAGTAACGAGTGACCAGTCCAGCAGGGGAGGGTAGTGAGATGCAATTGGCTGGCAGGGAGGGCAGTTAGGCGGCACCAGGCCTGCAGGGAAGTGCAGATGGGAGGGACCAGGCCTGAAGGGGAGTGCCGTTGGGATGAACCTGTCCTGCAAGGGAGGGCAGTTGGGGGGGACGAGCCCTGCATGGGAGGACTATTGGGGTGACCAGGCCAGCAGGGAAGGGCAGTTGGGGGCCCAGGCCTGCAGGGGAGAGCCTTTGGCAGGGGGGGGACCTGGCCTGCAGGGGAGGGCAGTTTCACATGACCCAGCCTGCAAGGAAGGGCAGTTGTAGGGACCAGGTCTGCAGGGGAGGGCAGTTGGGGGTACCAGGCCTGCACGGGAGGGCAGTTGGGGGCACCAGGCCAGCAGGGGAGGGCAGTTGGGGGGACCAGGCCAGCAGGGGAGGGCGGTTAGGCATGACCAGGCCAGGAGTGGAGGGCAGTTCGGGGGGACCAAGCCTCCAGGGGATAGCAGTTGTGGGGGACCAGGCCTGCAAGGAAGGGCAGTTGGGGGTGACCAGACTGCAGGGGAAGGCAGTTTGGGGGACCAGGCCTGCAAGTTAGGGCAGATAGGGGCAAATAGTCCAGCAGAGGAGGGCAGTTATGCATGACCAGGTCTGCAGGGAAGGGCAGTTTGGGGGAACCAGGAATGCAGGGGAGGGCCTTTGGGGGGGGGGGTCTTGGCCTGCAGGGGAGGGCAGTTTCACATGACCCGGCCTGCAGGGAAGGGCAGTTGTAGGGACCAGGTCTGCAGGGGAGGGCAGTTGGGGGCACCAGGCCTGCATGGGAGGGCCGTTGGGGGGACCAAGCCTGCAGGGGAGGGCAGTTGGAGGTACCAGGCCAGCAGGGAAGGGCCATTGAGGGGGACCAAGCCTGCAGGGGAGGGCAGTAGGGGGGTACCAGGCCTGCAGGGGAGGGCAATTAGGCGTAACCAGACCTGCAGGGGATGGCAGTTGAGGGGACCAGTGTGGCAGGGGAGGGCATTTGGAAGCAACCAGGCCTGCATTTAGGGCAGTTGGCAGGGACCAGGCCTGCAGGGGAGGGCATTTTGGGGGGGACCAGGCCTACATGGGAGGGCAATTGAGGTGACCAGGCCTGCAGGGAAGGACAGTTGTGGGGACCAGTCCTGCAGGGGAGGGCTGTTGAGGGTGGACCAGGCATGTAGGGGAGGGCAGTTGGGGGGACCAGGCCTGCAGTTGAGGGCCTTTGGGGGCGGGGGGTACCAGGAATGCAGGAGAGGGTAGTTACATGTGACCAGGCCTGCACGGAAGGGCAGTTGGGAGGGACCAGGCCTGCAAGGGAGGGCAGTTGGGGGTGACCAGGCCTGCTGGGGATGGCAGTTAGGGGTGACTGGTCTGGCAGAGGAGGGCAGTTGGGGGTGACCATGCCAGGATGGGAGGGCCGTTGGGGGGACCAGGCCAGCAGGGGAGGGTCATTGGGGGGAACCTGGACTGCATGGGAGGGCAGTTGGGGGGACCAGACCAGCAGGGGAGGGCAGTTGGCGGGACCAGGCCAGCAGGGGAGGGTGGTTAGGCGTGACTAGGCTTGCAGGGGAGGGCAGTTAGGGGTGACCGGGCTGGCAGAGGAGGTCAGTTTAGGGCGACCAGGCCCGGAGGGGAGGGCAGTTGGCGGGGACCAAGCCTCCAGGGGATAGCAGTTGTGGGGGACCAGGCCTGCAAGGAAGGGCAATTGGGGGTGACCGGACTGCTGGGGAAGGCCGTTTGGGGGACCAGGCCTGCAAGTTAGGGCAGATAGGGGCAAATAGTCCAGCAGAGGAGGGCAGTTACGCATGACCAGGTCTGCAGGGAAGGGCAGTTTGGGGGGACCAGGCATGCAGGGGAGGGCCATTGGGGGGTCCAGGCTTGCAGTGGAGGACAGTTGGGGGTACCAGGTCATCAGGTGAGGGCTGTTGGGGGGACCAGGTGTGCAGGGGAGGGCAGTTGGGGCTACCAGGCCTGCAGGGGAGGTCAATTAGGGGCAACCAGGCTGGCAAGGGAGGGCAGTTTGGGGTGACCAGTCCAGCAGGGGAGGGCAATTATGGGTTACCAGGCCAGCAGTGGAGGGCAATTAGGGGCAATTGGGCCAGCAGGGGAACAGTTAGGCATCGATCAGGCTGGCTGGGGAGCGGTTAGGTGGTTATTAGGCTGGCAGACAGAAGCGGTTAGGGCAATCAGGCAGGCAGGCAAGCAGGCAGGCAGGCAGGCAGGCAGGCAGGCAGGCGAGCGGTTGTGAACCCACAGTCCTGGATTGTTAGAGGGATGTCCCAGATTGGAGTGGGTGCAGGCTGGGCTGAGGGACACATACATTCCCCCCTTGCACAAATTTCATGCACTGGGCCTCTAGTCCTATATAATAAAGAGGTAATATGCTAATTGACCATCACTCCAACACACAAGATGGTCGCTCCTATGTGGTCAAAGATGGCCGCCCACATGTGGACACAAGTTGGCCTCCACAAGATGGTTGGCGGGGGAGGGCACTTTTGGGCAATCATGCCAGCATGGGAGGACTGTTACGAGGACCAGGCCTGCAAGGGAGGTCAGTTGGGGGTGATCAGGCCTACAGGGGAGGGCAGTTAGGGCTGACCAGGCCTTCAGGGGAGGGCAGTTGTTTGGGACAAGGCCTGCAGGGGAGGGCGACCAGGCTGGCAGGGGAGGGCAGTTAGGGGTGACCAGGCCAGCAGGGGAGGGCAGTTAGAGGCAATCAGCCAGCAGTGGAGGACAGTTAGGGGTGACCAGGCTGGCAAGGGAGGGAACTTAGGGGTGTCCGGGCATGCAGGGGAGGGCAGTTGGGGGGAACCAGGCCTGCAGGGGGGGCAGTTGGGAGGGACAAGGCCTGCAGGGGAGGGCAGTTGGGGGCAACCAGGCCAGCAGGGGAGGGCAGTTAGGGGCAATAGAGCCTGCAGAGAAGCAGTTAGGTGTCGATCAGGCTGGCAGTGAAGTGGTTATGGGGTGATCAGGCTGGCAGCCAGAAGTGGTTAAGGGCAATCAGGCAGGCAGGCAGGCAAGCCATTGGGAGCCAGCAGTCCTGGATTGTGAGAGGGATGTCTGACTGCCGGTTTAGGCCTGATCCCCTGGGGCCTAAACCAGCAGTCAGACATCCCCTGAGGGGTCCCAGATTGGAGAGGGTGCAGGCTGGGCTGAGGGACACACACACCCCAATCACGAATTTTGTACACGGGGCCTCTAGTAAATTATATAAATGTCTAACCACGATGCTGTAAACCTTAAACTAATATAAAATAACTAGAGGTCCGATGCATGATATTCGTGCACTCGGAGGGGGGTCCCTCAGCCCAGCCTGTGCCCTTTCACAGTTTAGGAGCCCTCAGGGGATGTCCAACTGACGTCTTAGGCCTGCTACCTGGGGGGAATTGGACATCCTTAGCGCTGCCGCGGAGGCGATAGAGGCTCCCTCCACCGCAGCTGTGCTAGCCAGCTGTGAGCCGAGCTTCTGGCTGAGTGGCCCTCCCCCTGTGGGAGGGCATTGACCACCAAGGGGCAGCTCCTGCATTGAGTGTCTGTTCCCTGGTGGTCAGTGCGCATCATAGCGAGTGGTAGTTCCGCTGTTCAGTCAATTTGCATATTAGCCTTTTATTATATAGGATATTGAATGTCAAATATAATAGAAAAAAATTTTAAAGGAAAATAAGAGATAGGAAGCCACAGGCACCTCTAACTTGATTTGGCTTCTAATTCGCCATCTCTATTAACACTATTACCATCCTTTCCTTCATTCAAGCAAGAAATGTCAGCATCACCTTTGCTTCTTCTTTTTCCCTCACTACCAAAATCTGTTCTGACAACTCTACCATAACAGATGATCACAGAGCTATACCTTTGTCTTCATCCCAACAGTGAGTGCCTTGTTTTAGATAAACAATTTTTTACTGTTCATTACTTGGTTTCCTTATCTCTTATTTTTCCTAGATAGCATCTTTCTACACTGTTGCCACAGTTTTATAAAATACAGATATGTTAGTTTCCTAGTCAAAAATCTTCAGTAGCTTTTTGTATATCCAAAATAAACCCTATACTTTCCAGCATAGTGTTTAATAACTCTTTGAAGTTGGTATTAACTCCATTTTGCAAATTAAAACACACACACACACAACAACAACAACAACAACAACAACAACAACTGAAGCTGAGAGGGGGAAAACAGCTTGCTTAGGATCACACAGGTAAGCAACGGTAGACCCAAGATTGGAATCCTGGTCTCCTCATGCCAGTGCTCTAGCCATTATAAAGTACCTTCTAAAGAGGAAAGGGTAGGTACTGTAAGTATTGTTAACAAGGTGGGACGGTGGTTATGCAAGCCTGTTTCCTGGATGGAGCACATACTTTGAAGTTCACACAAATGAGCAAAGATCTCTGTTTAACACAGCCGTGGGCAAACTATGGCCCGTGGGCCGGATCTGGCCCATTTGGCTGTTCTATCCGGCCCGCGGAGCCGAAAGAGCGGAGGGTTCTCTTGCTCTCCCCTCCGCTCCTTTACTTTGAATTTATATTAGTTCACACAAACACTCCATCCATGCTTTTGTTCCGGCCCTCCGGTCCAGTTTAAGAACCCATTGTGGCCCTCGAGTCAAAAAGTGTAGACTTGAACAACTGACAACATCTTAGAGCCTGTTTACTTATTTATAAGACAGAGAGAAATCATTCCAACCTTAAAGGGTTGTTATGAATACTATATGAGATCATATATGTAAAGTGCTCCCATAGTGTATGTTCACAGAAGCATCTTAATGAGTGTTCTCACCCACTCTCTCCCCTACTCCAATGATCTAAAAAATCCATTTAGAGACAATGAGGAAAATAGAATTTAGACAGTGGGTCTGGGATGGACTGCAAGACTCCAGGGTCTATTCCTAGGTCTGGGTCTGCAGATAACCTTTTTCAGGGTCTTAATCACGTTCCTTGCAAATGGAAACCAAGGCTAGAGCTCCCATGGGATAACAATTAGTGATTGTGTATGCTGAGATCTCTGACTAAAAGCAAATATTAAGTCCCAATGCCCATAAGAAGTATGATTTGTTACTCCTCATGGCTGAAGCACTGTAGATTTTTATTAAAATGCAAATGTTTCCTGGGAAAGTCAGAATATACAGAGTGGGGCAGGAGTAGGTTTACAGTTGTTTGTATGGAAAGAATACACTAATAAATAATAATACAAAAATAAACCCTGTTTTGCATACTCACAACTGTAAACCTACTTTTACCCCACCCTTCCTATTAACTTTTTGGCCTGATAAGCTTTCACCTACCTCTTTATATGAGTAGAGTCCTTCTATGGCTCTGTGCTTTGTGCCTATTAGGCAGGGATACCCACCCCCTAACCCTCACCCCCTTAAAATCCTTCTCAACATTCAAAGTCCATCTAAGCCATCACCTCCTCAAGAAGTCTACTGTAATAGCTAAGCCAGAAGTCTTCCCTTCCCTGTCACTCTCTCTGGGAGCACCAAGTCCTAGAACTCCTGTGGTGAAGCTCAGGGGCTGTGAGAGCTTTGCTGTATGGAGACCTGCCTTGAATTCCAGCTTGTACTTGACTTGTCTCTTGACATTAGGCTAATAAACGCCTTGACCTAGTTGAGCCTCAGGTTTACTGCTTGGAAAAATCAGGTGATAATAATACTTACCTTGGGGTAATAAGGGACATGATCTCTTCTTTGGAGCAATGCCTACTCTGCTGACTAGCATGGCTCCTGTGATTTGTAAATTTGGCCAGTTCCTCTCATCAGACCCTAAGCCCCTGGGCACCTCTATCCTTCCACCCAGCTCAACCCTCCCTCAGGGGCTTAATGACTCCTTGTTCTTGGGCAGCTGGCGCAGCCCTGATCTACATTTTCACTGGCCATGCAGATTTTTCACAGATCAAGAAGGTTAATGAGATGTTGGATAGAAAAGGTTTGACGCTCGCCGGCCTGCTGGTGAGAATCAGAGTAGCTTGGTAACCACACAGTGACCTCATGATTAGTGCATTAGATGCGCGGGCCCTTGGGGGAAGCAGAACTTCCCGGGATTGTTGGGCCTGCTTGGTGGGCTGAGACTGAGCACAGTGTAGCACTCCACTGAGCCGCCGGCAGGGCAGATCACCCCTCCCAGCCCCCCACCCCCTCACAAACACACCCAGGACCCCAGCGCTCTCTGGGGAGCAAACTCTCTTTTACCTTCGCGGGGTTGGGGCCTTAGTCTGAGACATTCAGAGGGACTCACAAGTCTTAAACCAGAGGTGGGCAGAAGGGGGCGGTGGGTGCTGGGAAGACATCCCTCAGCTAGAAGCTCCAAATGCTGATTTCCCAAAAAGCTATGGTCGAGGCCTGGGGGACCAGCCCACAAGGAATGCTGGGGGCTGGGCAGCCCTGGCCCAAACTGGAGGCTCAACCTGGTGCCTACTCGTAGTTCCCCAAAACAGAACAGACAGCCGGAAGGAGCCAGAGCCCGGCCCGACCCCGCCCCCTCCAGGGCCACTGCACCTCCCTCCCTTCCTAGCCCCGCCCCTTGCCACGCCCTCTACGGCTTCTCTGGGCTCCAGTTTGGCGCAAACAAAGCCCTGATTGACGGCCGAGAGGGGCGGGCTTCACTGCTGGGCTGCCTCCTTTACTTAGCGTCCAGCCAGGGATTTACCGGGAAGGGCGGGGGCGGAGAGGAAGAAACTGGAGAGGGAGTACGCAGGGTTGTGGGGGTCTGAGCCCCCGGACTCTAGAACATTGTGCCCACTCTCTGTCCGAAGCCTGGGCTGTCCCCTCCAGGTTGCGTCCCCTCCAGGTGTCCCCCCTCAAGCACAAGGTGTGGAAAGTATATAGGAACTCCCCAGAGCAGGGTGGGTTCTCTCACAAGCCAAATCTTCTCTGTCCTGACGTTCCCAGGGCCACCCCAGTTCCAGGCTGCTTGTTTGGGAGGGTATTTCCTGGGGAGTGAGTTGATCAATACCCGTTTCGAGCTTGCGGGGAGGAGAGGGCAGGGGAACAGGATAGTTTGTGCTCTAGTTTTTTTCCATTTTAACTCTCCCTTTACTGGGCTTCTGGACAAGGAGGACAGGATTTAATAGTTTGTAAAGGGAGTTGAGAGACGCAGCAGCGGCTAGAGTAGGTAGCACGTATGACGAGGAGGAGGAAGGGCAGGGAAGAAGAGAAATCCGTAGCGGCTGCCGGTTGAGGGAGGAAGAGGTGGGGGTTGGGGAGGAGGAGGGGGAGGAGAGAGATGACACGGGAGAGGAGGAGGGGGTTTCCAAGGGGAGGAGGAGTGGGCTGGAGGGAGCGTCTGTGGCGGGACTGGCTGGCCAGCTTGGGAGAGGAGCCGGGAAGAGGAGGCAGTGGTGGCAGCAGCATTTCGAGCACTAACAGCAGCAGCAGAAACAATCACCAGCCACAAAGCGTCTCCTCCGGCTCGAGCAGCCACAGTCCCCTGTCTGTGATGGCGCTGAAAAGCTCAGAAAGCGAGGAAGCCAAGGGGCCCAGGCGGGAGGCAGACAAGGAACAGCAGGAGCTGGTGGGTAACCCTCAGCCAGAGTCGGAGCCCTTGCCAGTGCCCCCAATGGAGCCCAAGCCAGAGCCCCAGCCCCAAACAAATCCTGCAGCCCTGCCGGAGCTAGAGCTTGAGCCTGAGCCAGTGCACGAATCGGAGCCTACGCCCACGGTGGAGACCCGCCGTACAGCGCGCGGCTTCCAGCCCCCCGAAGGTGGTTTTGGCTGGATGGTGGTCTTCGCTGCCACTTGGTGCAATGGCTCTATATTTGGCATCCAGAACTCCTTCGGGATCCTCTACTCCATGCTGCTGCAGGAGGAAAGAGAGAAGAATCGCCAAGTGGAGTTCCAAGCAGGTGAGTGGCCCCTAGCGCCCCACCTGGCATTCAAGGCAAAGGTGTCTGCTCTCAGACCCCTTACCTCCTGGTCCAAGGAACCTTTCCAGTGCGTCGCTTCAATTCCTTCCCTTGCCCATTGCCCGTGGCGCTACTATTGCGCGGGTTGAGGGGTTCCGAGTAGCATTGGCTGTGGAGACTTAGGCGCCAGATGTCCTGGGTGGGACCTGGGACATTCATTGAGCACAGGAAAGGAATGAACTTTTTTGCCCTGGGACAAATCCTGACTCATCTTTTGGGTTTTAAGTACCCTTACTGTGTACACTGGGGGGAAATATTTGCAGGATTTTTTTTGGGGGGGGGATGGGGAGGTACCGGGGAGGGGGGGCAAATTCAAGGAGAGAGAAGAGAGTTGGGAGGCTGGGAAGACTTTAAGAGAAACACTGTACCTTGGATCTCTGCAATCAGTCCTTGTTCCTGTAAGGGGAGTAGACACTTTAGGAAACCTGGTGACTGAGTGAAGAGTCAAACACATGGTAGTTGTGTGTGTGTGTGTGTGTGTGTGTGTGTGTGTGTGTGTGCAGTAGAGAGAGGAAGAGAGGGAGGGAGTGTGAGTGGGGGGTGTGCATCTCTTTGCCCGTGTTGGTTAAGGCCCAGACAGGCCCAGCTGTCTTCTGCCACTCTGAGGAAGTGAGCAGATCTCTGTGCCCTGTGTGCTGAACCCCAAAGCAGACAGGAGGCGGTCACTGAGGTCTCCAGTCCAGAGAGGCATGAAGCGGCTGGAAGGCTGGGCCCTGTGGTTCACTCTGGGCCGCCCCCAACTTCAGCCCTTTGGTGCCCTAGGCCTCTGCGCTATCCTATGTCCTCCTGGAGTTTCTTTCAGCCTTAACCAGAATGCTCCCACCTCTCCCGTTTTCACAAGAGGCCAACTTGGTCTTTTTCCCTAAGACAAACAGGGCTGGGGGCATAGTCCTCACTCTCCAGGCCTGCAGCCAGAAGACCAAAGGGTTGTGCTTTCCTCTCATTTAGCCCTAGTGTGAGCTCAGAGAAGTCAGAGCTCCATTTCCTCAGCAAGCCACCCGGCAAAGCCCCTTAGTGGTTCTGTTGAGGAGTCTTGGGAGGGAACCAAGGGGCTTGGAGCCCCTCTCCTCTAGGCTCACTCCCTCTTGTGGCTCCTCAGGAATGTTGCATTTGTGATCCACTGCAAGGTTGCAGTTCAGAATCTGTGGTTTTTCACAGTGTTGCCCTGGGCTGAAGGGTCCCTCCCACTCCCAAAACATACTTCTGCTGCTCTCTGAGGGGATCTGGGGATTATTTTTTTATTATGTATTTTTTTATTGGTTAAGGTATTACAAATGTGTCTTTATCCCCCCATTGTCCCATCATCCCCCCAGTCCTGCCCTCACTCTCACCCTCACCCCCTGTTGTCTGCGTCCATCGATTATGCTTATATGCATGCATACAAGTCCTTTGGTTGATCTCTCCCCCTTACCCCCACCCTCCCCTACCTTCCCTCTGAGGTTTGAGCATCTGATCGATGCTTCTCTGTCTCTAGATCTGTTTTTGTTCATCTGTTTATGTTGTTCATTATAATCCACAAATGAGTGAGGTCATGTGATATTTATCTTTCTCTGACTGACTTATTTCACTTAGCATAATGCTCTCCAGCTCCAACCATGCTGTTGCAAATGGTAGGAATCCCTTCCTTGTTACTGCAGCATAGTATTCCATTGTGTAGATGTGTCAAAGTTTTTTAATTCACTCATCTGCTGATGGGCACTTAGGCTGATTCCAAATCTTAGCTATTGTAAATTGTGCTGCTATGAACATAGGGGTGCATATATCCTTTCTGATTGGTGTTTCTGGTTTCTTGGGATATATTCCTAGAAGTGGGATCACTGGGTCAAATGGGAGTTCCATTTTTAGTTTTTTGAGGAAACTCCATACTGTTCTCCACAGAGGCTGCACCAGTCTGCATTCCCACCAGCACTGCAAAAGAGTTCCTTTTTCTCCGCATCCTCCCCAGCATTTGTCATTTGTTGATTTGTTGATGATAGCCATTCTGACAGGTGAGAGATGATACCTCATTGTCATTTGGATTTGCATCTCTCCGATGATTAGTAACTTTGAGCAGGTTTTCATATGTCTCTTGGCCTTCCTTCTGTCTTCTTTCAAAAAGTATCTATTTAGGTCCGTTGCCCATTTTTTTATTGGGTTGTTTGTCTTCCTTTTGTTAAGTTGTATGAGTTCCCTGTAAATGTTGGAGATTAAACCCTTATCGGAGATATCATTGGCAAATATGTTCTCCCATGTAGTGGGCTTTCTTGTTGTTTTGTTGGTGGTTTCTTTTGCTGTGCAGAAGCTTTTTATTTTGATGTAGTCCCATTTGTTTATTTTCTCTTTAGTTTCCATTGCCCTAGGAGCTGTGTTGGTGAAGATATTGCTTCGGCATATATCTGAGATTTTGCTGCCTGTGGATTCCTCTAATATTTTTATGGTTTCCCGTCTTACGTTTAAGTCCTTTATCCTTTTTGAGTTTATTTTTGTGTATGGTGTAAGTTGGTGGTCTAGTTTCATTTTTTTTTTTTTTGCATGTGTCTGACCAAATTTCCCAGCACCATTTATTGAAGAGACTTTCTTGACTCCATTGTATGTTCTTGCCTCCTTTGTCAAATATTAATTGAGCATAGTGGTTTGGGTCGATTTCTGGGTTCTTTATTCTATTCCATTGATCTATATGTCTGTTCTTGTGCATAGAAACCTTGTTTTTGGGTGCATTTACCTATGAGTCCCCTGGGTCCTTGGAGAGCCTCTCCTACTGCTCTCAACCAAGGGCTCTTTTTTTTTTTTTTTCATTTTTAGCTTCTCTGGGCTGCAATTGAAGAAGGAGTGTGGGGGCTCTTGATGCCTCTGATCTTGTGACCCATCGGTGCCAGTGCACTGGCCCCACTTGAAAGTTTGAGTGTGGGTCAGTGGCTGTCCAGGGCAGTCTCAGGACTGCCCAGGATGCATTGATTCCTGAATGAAGTGGGTCCCAGGACTGTGTGAAACAACTTCTAGGGGGAAGTTAATGCCACACTCAACCCCGGGACTACCTTTTCCTGCTTTGATACACTTCATGGGCTCTTGGGAAGGCAGCCAGGGTAAGGCTTCTGGCTGTTGCCTAGGTTACCTGGGAGGGCACCTGCTGAGCATGATTGCTCTGTGGTTGACTGCAGGCTGTTGGCTTTTGGAATCAGTGGCAAAATCTGGGTGAAACTTCATGGGAGATAGTGGGGGATGGGCTGAAGCTAGGCCCTGGCATTTATGTCCTGTGAGCAGGCCTAGAGCTCTGCCTTAAGAGTGTGTAATAAAACTTGGGAAAACCATTATTTTACCAGGAAGAGGTTCACTGCTGAGGAACAAACTTTAAAGTAGGTTATCATAGTGGATTCACAGGGAGACCTGCTTGGGACTTTTCTGTCAAGACCTCACTGTTCAGCTGGGAAGAGGAGTGCAATGTGCTGTGCAGAGGTGTAGCTGGTGTGTACTCTGACACAGACTGGGTCCTTTGATGGGATAAGGTTACTGGTTTAAATTTTGGTGAGTATAGGTCAGGAAGGGAAAGAAAGGAATTTGGTATGTTCCCAGTGTCTCAGAATACTTTGGTTTGGGTCATTGCTGGGGTGTGTCTTCAATTCATGAAAGTTGTTTTTGATACTGAGGGTTTTGGGGAATATCTCAATTTGTAATTTGAAAAAAGTCAGGAACACCCCACCATAATCCTGAGTTCCTAAAAAAATCTCATCCTCAGCACTACCTTTCTTGAGCCCCTCAGCTTTCTTAAGCAACCATTCAGATCCTGAGGTTCCAAATGTATCTCTGCCTCCACCCACTTCCTGCAGTGTCCCCAAAATTTCCCTGCCACTTGTGTCACAGCACTGTTTTCTCAAAGAGATTGAAGAAGCCCACAGAAGCTTGCTAAAATATTTACTAGTACCAACCAGTATGTATCCAACAGTCATTCTAGGGAATGCAGAACATACACCTCCACAGTCAAGGGAGTTGGGGCATTGTCCATTTCTATTACTGTCTGATATGCCTTCCATCTCTAAAAATTTATGAATTTAATGTTTGGAGGCACCCCGCAACCAAAATTCTCTTTGGCTGGGCTTGATATCTTCACAGCCTTAAAACTGCATTTATTGGCTTAATGGGTCTAAGGTTCTGCAGATGATTTGGACTGTTGTGAGGGAATCCCAGAAAAAGGTAGTTTTTAAATTTAGGGGCTAGAATCAGAGGAATCTCTGGACATAGGGAAAAGCCACAGAGTAAAAGAGAAGTGAAAATCAGGTCATTCTAGAGCATGTCTTTGTGGACTCTAAAGTGTACAGTTGTATAGTGGCACTATCAATATATTTTGTACCTTCTCTTCACTTGTTTTGAAAGGGAAGCTAATTTTCCTTGCATCTTAGGCTTGGGAGGACTGGCAGGCAAAAGTTTCTGAAATGGATGCAAGTGACCAAGGTCTGATTTAGGAAAAAAAAATAAAAAGATCAGGAGAGAAACGAGCCTATTCTATTTGCAGAGCTTGTGGGAAATTTGGGAGTCCCTCAACCCAGACCAAGCAGCAGACAGTACAGGAGCAACCAGGCAATTTGATGGAAATTATAATGTGGCTTTCTGGGATTAGAGGGGAGCCTTTTGAAGAAAAGAGAAGCAAGGTGGCATTGGTTGCAGGTCTCAGCTCATTATTGAAACTAAGTGAGTTAGAGCTGGGGCAGGGTTAGAGTTGAGGGTCAAGGGGACAAAGCAGAACAAGCCAGAGTGTTAACATTGGCTCCAAACTTAGGTATTTTTTGATGTGCCCAGAGTAAACCCATTACCCTGCACTTTCCACCTCTACTGCTAGTCCAACACTGAGCCATAAAATATGATGGGAGGAATTATATTGGGTAGTTTATAAGTATGGTCTTTGCAGGCTCCCAGGTGGGAAAAGTATGGCTAGGGCTCTCACCACCCAGGAGCAGAGACAATGATCAAGAAGTTTGGGCACAAGATAATTCAGGCTCATGGGATACTCTGAAGATAGAATTTTCTAGGCAAGGGAAAATGGTACACTCTGACTTTGGGGCAAAGTCCCAAGGGTGGGTGAGGCCAGTGGAACATTAGGCTCTTCCTCATCTTAGAGGCTTTCATTGCTTAGTTCAGTGTCTCACTGGGCTGACCACTAAATGCTGACTCTGGGAGCCAGGTACCTTTTGAGCAAACCTGCCAATGCCTTGCCTTTGACTTAAAATTTTGCCTATTGTCCAGAGAAGCTAAATCAGGTCAGCTCAGTGCCTACTATGGAGCTTCAGGTCACAGGGCCATTGGCCAGGCATCTTTCAAGTCAATCCTCTCTGCCTTATCTCCAACCAAACTGGGTCCCAAACTGAGACCTTGACTCATACTGGAAGGGATGAGGAGGAGAGTTTGGGTTATTTGGACATCAACCAGGGAAGATACTTGATTGGGTTGGTGTAGCTGGTTGAGGCTTAACTCGGTTCACTCACAGTCTAGTAGCCTCAAATGATCATTCTAAGTCTAGATATGGACTGTTAATCTCAGTAATACTAGCTAGGTAGTGACTAAGTTAGATGGCTTGAGTTCCTGACTTGCTCTGTGATTTTGAGCAGGCACTTTACTTCTCTGTACCTCAGTTTATCTGTCTATTAAATGAGAGGATTAGACTAGAAATTTCTAGTTCTACCTTTCTAGCTTTCTAAATTTTGTGATATTTTATTCTTTACATTCACCTGGCATTAATTTTTCAGACAAATGTAATTTATTAATCTGCCTGAATTAGAGTGCAGATGGGTTGAGAGGTGATTGGAAAAGCAATGAAAAGCCATATAGATATCATTTGACCAGGTTGTGTGTAAAGACTATGATGCTGTTCATGTGTACTGATGTAGTTGAAAAGACCCACTCCTACTTTACCCAGTACCCAAAGGCAACTCTGGATGTACAACTGCTTCTTCCAGAATGATCTGCTCAGCACAGAACTGGGCCTGTAAGAGGATTCCCTTAGAGTGGGTCTGTATGCTGCTTTTTCCTAGAATTTGAGTGTATTCCTAAAAAAGCATTACACTGCAAACATTCCCTTAAGCCTCACTTTAACCCCTCTCCTGAAGCTTAATTTCCCAGATCTCATTCTTGTTTATCAGAAATTCATGGCTACTATGACCTTAGTTTACTGTTACTTCAAGATAGAAAAGTAAGCCAAGCATCCTAAGTGTGATACATTGGTTTCCTTCAGGGGGCTTCAGATAGAGCATTTTTATTACTGGCTCAGGACTGCTGCTGCATCCCATTGTGGTGGGTGTGGAAAGGCTACCTGCCTCTTGTGGTCATAGAGAAGTCCCTCTTGGGTATCCACAATCCCTGGTCAACTTCAGCTTCACTATAGGGCCTAGCTGAGACTTGGTACAGAAATAGCAAGCACAGAGACATCAACCTTTCCGTGAATTTATACTTGCATGTCATTGGAATTTTTCCTGCAGTGTCATGAAGAGTAAACAAGCAGCTGAACTGTCAACATTTGCAGAAATATGTAAAGGATGCTATCTCAACCTTTTGAGCAGACCAGTTTCCCAGAAACGTGTGCTGCTTTTTCCATCAGCATCTTTTGAATTTTAAATTTTGAAAAAAAGAATCATTTACTCTTTTCAGATTGTGTGAAAGATGGAATGGGATTTCCTGTCTTGAAAATATCTGTTTCACCTGGAACTGAATGAGTAAACCTTAGATAAAGCCTTTATTAGTAAAACCTTAGAGAAAAGTTTTTATTAATAACCTTTATTCCAGTTTCTGGGGTTTGTAAGAGAAGAAGAGATGAAATTGGTGGTCCCAAACACATATTATTTTTTTAGATTTATATTTATTGTTGAAAGTAGTATAGATGTCCCCTTTGTTTTTTCCCATTGACCCCCTCCACCTGCACCCACCCCTCTTAGACCTTCACCACACTATTGTCTGTGTCCATGGGCTATGCATATATGCGTATAAGTTCCCTGATTAATCTCTCCCCACCATCTCCACCCCCACCTTCCTTCTGAAATTCACCAGTCTGTTCCATGCTTCTATGTCTCTGTATCTATTTTATTCAACAGTTTATTTTGGTCATTAGATTCCACATATGAGTGAGATCATCTGATATTTATTTATCACTGACTGGCTTATTTTGCTTAGCATAATGCTTTCCAGGTCCATCCATGCTATTGCAAAAGGTAAGAGTTCCTTCGTTTTTAAGGCCATATAGTATTCTACTGTGTAAATGTACCACAGCTTTCTTATCCACTTATCTGCTGAAGGGCACTTGGGCTATTGCAAATTGTGCTGTTATGAACATAGTGTTTCAGATTTCTTAGGATATCTTCCTATAAGTATGATCACTGGGTCAAATGGGAGTTCCATTTTTAATTTTTTGAGGAAACTCCATACTGTTTTCCACACTGGCTGTACCAGTCTGCATTCCCACCAACAGTTACTAGGATTCCCTTTTCTCCACATCCTCACCAACACTTGTCATTTGTTGATTTGTTGATGATAGCCATTTTGACTGATGTGAGGTGATACCTAATTGTTGTTTTAATTTGCATCTCTCAGATGATTAGTGACTTTGAGCATTTTTTTCATATGTCTCTTGGCCTTCTGTATGTCCACTTTGAAGAAGTGTCTATTTAGGTCCTTTGTCCATTTTTAAATTGGATTGTTTGTCTTCCTTTTGTTAAGTTGTATGAGTTCCTTATATATTTTGGAAATTAACCCCTTTTCAGATGTATCATTGGCAAATATGTTCTCCCATGCAGGGGGCTCTCTTTTCATTTTGTTGATGGTTTCTTTTGCTGTGCAGAAGCTTTTTATTTTGATGTAGTCCCCATTTTTAAATTTTCTTCTTCGTTTCCTTTGCCCTAGGAGATGTATCCGTAAACATATTGCAACAAGAGTTGGTGAGATTTTGCTGCCTATAGTTTCTTCTAAGATTTTTATGGTTTCACAACTTACATTTAAATTATTTATCATTTTGAGTTTATTCTTGTGTATGGTGTAAGTTGGTGATCTAGTATCATTTTTTGCATATACCTGTCCAATTTTCCCAACACCGTTTATTGAAGAGACTGTCTTTATTCCATTGTATGCTCTTGCCTCCTTTGTCAAACATTAATTGAGCATAATGTTTTGGGTCAATTTCTGGGTTCTCTGTTCTGTTCCATTGATCTATATGCCTGTTCTTGTGCCAGTACTATGCTGTTCTATTTACAGAGTCTTTGAGGTATAACTTGATATCTGGTCCTGTGATGCCTCCAACTTTGTTCTTCTTTCTCAAGGTTGCTATAGCTATTCAGGGTCTTTTTTTTTGTTCCATGTAAATTTTTGGAGTATTTGTTCTAGATCTGTGAAATATATCATTGGTGTTTTAATAGGGGTTGCATTGAATCAGTAGATTGCTTTGGGTAGTATGGATATTTTAATGATGTTGATTCTACCAATCCATGAACTTGGCATATTCTTCTACTTGTTTATATCTTCTTCTATCTCTCTCTCTTTTTTTGGAATATCCTGTAGTTTTTCAATTACATGTCTTTTACCTCCTTGGTTAAGTTTATTCCTAAGTATCTTATTTTTTTTGTTGCAGTGGTAAAAGTTCCTCTTTCTGAGAGTTCATTATTGGTGTACAAAATTGCCATAGATTTATGGGTGTTAATTTTGCATCCTACTATGTTGCCAAATTCATTCATTAAATATAGTAGTTTTTGATGGAGTCTTTAGGGTTTTCTATGTATAATAACATGTCATCTGTGAATAATGACAGTTTTACTTTCGTTTTCCAATTTGGATGCCTTTTATTTCTTCTTCTTGTCTGATTGTTGTGACTAGGACTTCCAGTACTATCTATATATATAAAAGGCAAATACGCAAAGTGTCCCCATGGGAGTTCGACTGGGAGTTCTATCACTTGCTATGATGTGCACTGACCACCGGGAGGTGGTGAAAAATGAAGGAAGGCCCCAGCCAGCAGCCAGCAGCTGGGGAAGGGAGGCCCCAGCTGGCAGCTGGAAGGTACCAATAGGCCCTGACCCTACCCATGCACAGTTTTCATGCACTGGGCCTCCAATGTTGAATAAGAGTGATGAAAGCAGACATCCCTGTCTTATTCCTGTTCTTAAAGGAAATGGTTTTAGTTTTTGTCCATTGACTATGATGTTGGCTATAGGTTTGTCATATATGGCCTTTATTATGTTGAGGTATGATCCCTCTATTCCCACTTTACTGAGAATTTTTATGAAAACAAGTGTGCTGGCTTTTGTCTAATGCTTTTTCAGTGTCAATTGATATGATCATGTGATTTTTTGTCTTCCAATTTTTTTATGTGTTGTATTACAATTATTGATTTATCCTTAGAATAAATCCCACTTGGTCATGGTATCTGATATTTTTAATGCATTGCTAGATTTGATTTGCTAATATTTTTGAGGGTTTTAGTATCTGTGTTCATCAGGGATTTTGGCTTGTAATTCTCTTACTTTGTGGTGTCTTTGTCTGGTTTTGGAATTAGACTAATGCTAACTTCATAAAAAGAGCTTGGAATTATTTCTTTCTCTTGCAATTTTTGGAATGGTTTGAGGAGTATAGGTGTTAGTTCTTTTTGAATGTTTGGTAAAAATCCCCTGTGAAACCATCCAGACCAGGGCTTTTGTTTGCTGTGAGTTGTTGTTGTTTTTTATTACTTCTCCTATCTTATCAGTAGTTATTGGCCTATTCAGGTTTTCTTATTATTCCTGATTGAGTTTTGGAAGATTGTATTTTTCTAGGAATATGTCCTTTTCATCCCGGTTGTCCAGCCTGTTGGAATACAGTTGTTCATAGTATTTTTAAACAATCCTTTATATTTCTGTGGGGTCAGTTGTTATTTTGCCCCTGTCGTTTCTGATTTTGTTTATTTGGGTCCTCTCTCTTTGTTTCTTGATGAGTCTGACTAAAGGTCCATCAATCTTGTTTATCTTTTCAAAGAATCAGCTCTTGGCTTTATTGATATTTTGTATCTTTTTTTGCGGGGGTCTCTGTCATTTATTTCTGCTCTGATCCTTATTAACTCCTTCCTTGTACTTTGGGCTTTTTTTGCTATTCTCCTTCTAATTCTTCAAGTTGTACAGTTAGATAGTCTATTAGAAGTTTTTCTTGTTTCTTGAGGTAGGCCTATAGTGCTATGAACTTCCTTCTCAGGACTGCTTTCACTCTGTCCCATATATTTTGGGTTGTTGTGTGTTCATTTTCATTTGTTTCCAGGAAAATTTTTTATTTCTTTTCTTGATCTTGTTGATAACCATTCATTGTTTAATAACATGCTCTTTAGCCTCCATGTATTTAAATGTTTCTTTGAGTGTTTTTATTGTAGTTTATTTCAAGTTTCATGCCATTGTGATCCAAGATGTTTGATATGATTTCCATCTTCTTGAATTTGTAGTGACTTAGACTGTGTTCTAACAAATCGTCTATCTTTGAATATGTTTCATGTGTACTTGAGAAGAATATATATTCTGGAGCTCTGGGGTGAAATGTTCTGTAAATGTCAATCGATTACATCTGATGGAGTATGTTGTTTAGGATTGTTGTTTCCTTGTTCATTTTTTGTCTCCATCTATCCAGTGATGTCAGTGGGGTGTTAAAGTCTCCTACTATGATTTTATTGCTGTCCATCTCTCCCTTCAAATACTCCAAGATATATATATATATATATATATATATACATATATATATATATATATATGCCTGTATTACATGCATATGTTAACCAGAGTTATATCCTTTTGTTGTATCAATCCTTTTAGTATTATGAAGTGTCTTTCATTGTCTCTTGTTATGGTCTTCACTTTGAAGTCTATTTTGTCAGATATGAGTATTGTTACCCCAGCTTTTTTTCATTTCCATTTGCCTAGAAAAATTTTTTTCCATCTCTTCAGTTTCATTCTGTGTAAGTCTTTTGTTCTGAGTGAACCACATATTTTCTTGGTTCCTCCTGCTTTCATGGTGCATTTGTATCACATTTGCTAGATATGGCACTTCCCTTCCTCCCAGTATTGTTCCCTCTTCTCCTTCCTTCCCTTGCTCAATTAGAGGAACAACTGGGATTCTGGATGTTGCACAGGTCCAACTCCAGACTGGATCTCAGGCCCAATCCTACACATCTCACAAAGCCATTTCTTTCATTTTCTCCTTTCTCCTCTGTCTTATTCTCCACTTCCTGGGGGAAGGATGACTTTCTATGGGGCACTCAAGAGTGTGGAAGCCATCACCTCTGGATTTTTGCAGTAAGATAGCTGCTATGAAACCCCTTTTCTCTTTTTCACACCTTTTCTTTCCATAGCTCCAGGGCCCCAGCCAAGGAGATAGTATTGTAGTAGGTCTTATCCAATAGTATTAGAAAATATCCTGGTCAGTTGTATCCCTTTCTCTTCAAATATTCACTCTCATTATTCCTCATCTCCTAGGCCAACTGTACCTCCAGAGAGTTCAGACTGGGTTTCAGTAGCTTCAGGAATTCTGGATAGAATAGAAGTTTTCATTCTATTTGAGCCACTATCATCTCTCTTCTTGTAAAAAAATCCAGAATTGATGTTAAAGAAGTTGAAGAAGGGAGGAGGTGGATGCTCAAGTCCTAATTAGAGTCAAAAGTGCCTTCAGTGGGGGTGGAGAGTGGGGAAGTGAAGTTCTCAGGTTAGTTGCTTCTCTGGTTCTATGCAGCTGAAGTGAACTGTCACTGAACAAGAAGTCTCTACCAGTCTCTTTGCCAAACGTATCTTGTGTATTTGCCTGCATATTCTCTTACCCAGGTTGAAAAGGTATGTGCATGCACCCATGTGTCCAGACCTATGAGTATGTGTGTATAGCTGTGTGATGTCTGTCTGGGTCAGTTAGCATGGTTGCTTAGAACTTGGTATCTATGAGACTGAGGTCACAGGTTCAGTCAATTGTTCAGGTCACTGAGCTTATTACGAAGAAGAAACTCTTCTGTTTCCTCATGTGGGGTTGGCACTAATCCCAAGGGGACTGAATAGAAGTATGGAGATGACTTTCTATAACCCTTCCCTGCTACTGGGGAAAAGACACAAAGCACACATCCTAGATGGAGGAACCAATATGGCGGCATAGGTAAACACCTGAACTTGCTATCTCACACAACTACATCAAAACTACAACTAAAAGAAAAAACGGATATCATCCAGAACCATGGGAAGGCTGGCTGAGTGGAAGTTCTACAACAAGAAGGAAAGAGAAAAGCGCATCTAGACTGGTAGGAGGTGCAGAAGTGCAGAAGAGCAAAGGTACGGAGGCATGCCCAGAAATGGGCTGGCAACTGTGTACGATGTGGTCTTTTTCAATCAGGATAGAGATACAAACTCCTGACTGCTCTGAATTCCAGTACTGGGCGAGAATCTGGGGACCCAGACTCATACGGGGAGGAACTGGACTATCTGGCATTGGCGGAACATGAGGGTGGCTTTCTCTTAGAGGTGGTCGCAGTGTTCATTGTTCCTGCACAGGGCCGCGGAACACAGAGACCCAGGGACCTATCCAGGGCAGGGCCAATGGGCAACCATTGCTGTTTGCACCACCCCATGATTCCTTGAGACCACACCCCACCCAAGCTATATGCAGAGGCATTTGCATATAAATGGCTGGGCCTTTTGCAACCTTACCTAACAAACTGCAGCTGGGTCAAAGAACCCCAGAGCTTCCAAAAGAAGGCCTAAGGCTCGTCAGCAGCCTGCATTGCTTCACAGGTGCGCCTCATCTGGGTACCTCCAAACCCCAAACTATGAGGAGGAATCTGCAGATCTCTCTGTAGCTCCTGCTGGGTGGCCTCAGGCAAAGGTTGACATTTCACCTCCTAGGAGATCCAAGAGCCAGTGTACCCAGTGGTCAAAGTGAGACCACACCAGATTACAACTCTTCAGATCCATAAGAAACACACTCATGGGGCAGACTCAGTGCGCACCAAAGCACCACTGAAGCAAGTCCTGCCCCATAAGGGTGTTTCCAACACAGCAGTTCTCCCATTGTAGACACAACTGGTCCTCACAGCCAATTGGTCTGGAGGTCAATTCCTCCCGTGATACCAACAGCAATCAAGGCTTAACTACAACAAGACTGTGCACACAGCCCACAAAGAGGTGCATCAAGAGCGTCCACCTCAGCTGACTGGGGAGGCTGAGCCACCGGGCCTTATAGGACACCTAGCACACAAAGCCATGCTATCAACACAGGGAAGCAGCCAAAATGCAGAGACAAAGAAACAGGTCACAAATGAAAGAAATGGAGGAAAGCAAACGACTGGATATAGAGTTCAAAACCACGGTTATAAGGTTACTCAAGAATCTTCTAGAAACCTCTGAGAAATATAGTGAGGCCCTCAAGGATATGAAAAAGGACCAATTAGAGATTAAGCATACACTGACTGAAATAAAGAATAATATACAGAGATCCAACAGCAGACTAGAGAATCCCAAGAATCAAGTCAAAGATTTGAAATACAAAGAAGCAAAAACACCCAACCAGAAAAGCAAAAAGCAAAAAGAATAAAAAATCTGAAGATAGTGCAAGGAGCCTCTGGGACAACTTTAAGCATACCAACATCTGAATTATGGGGGTGCCAGAAGAAGAGAGAGAGCAAGATATTGAAAACCTATTTGAAGTAATAATGACAGAAAACTTCCCCTACTGGTGAAAGAAATAGACTTACAAGTCCAGGAAGTGTAGAGAACCCCAAACAAGAGGAATCCAAAGAGGACCACACCAGGACACATCATAATTAAAATGTCAAGGGCAAAAGACAAAGAGAGAATATTAAAAGCAGCAAGAGAAAAGCAGTTAGTTGCCTACAAGGGAGTACCCATACAACTGTCACCTGATTTCTCAACAGAAACTATGCAGGCCAGAAGGGAGTGGCAAGAAATATTCAAAGTGATGAATAGCAAGAACCTACAACCAAGATTACTCTACCCAGCAAAGCTATCATTTAGAATTGAAGGTCAGATAAAGAGCTTCACAGATAAGAACAAGCTGAAGGAGTTCATCACTGCCAAACCAGTATTATATGAAATGCTGAAGGGTATTCTTTAAGAAGTGGAAGAAGAAGAAAAAGGTAAAGATAAAAATTATGTACAACAAAGTGACAACAAATACATATCTATCAACAAGTGAATCTAAAAATTGAGTGAATAAAAATATGATGAACAGAATAAACTGATGAATATAATAGAATCAGGGGCATAGAAAGGGAGTGCACTGACAATTCTCAGGGGGGAGGGGGTGTGGGAGTGCGGGAAGAGACTGGACAAAAATCGAACACCTATGGAGGAGGACTATGGGGGGGTTGGGAACCAGGTGGAGGGGAGCTATGGGGAGAAAAAAGAGGAACAACTGTAATAATATGAACAATAAAGACTTATTTAAAAAAATAAAAAAGCACACATCCTAGTGATAACTGCTCTGTTCCATTCTACAATGTGATTTTTTAAAACATTTACTTATGTTAAGTATCTACACTAATAAAAGAGAAAGATGCAAATTGACCGTACCTTCGCAATACCCACCAGCCAATCAGGAGTGAGTATGCAAATTAACCCAACAAAGATGGTGGGTTAATTTGCCTACACTGGCGCCGAGCGGCCGGGGGCGGGACGCAAGCATTCAGCACCTCCCCAGCCGCTCCGGGCCTCTGGGCAGTGTTGGAAGGTGGAAAGGCGGCTCCGGGCCGGAGCGAAGGCAGTGCCGGCAGCCAGGGGAAGGAAAGCCCATTTTTGCACGAACCTTCATGCATCGGGCCTCTAGTCTATATATATAAAAGGCTAATATGCTAAATGTCCATCTGACCAGTAGCTATGACACACATTGACCATCAGGGGGCAGAGGCTCAATGCAGGAGCTGCCAAGCTGCAGTGACTGGGCAGCGGCGGTTCTTGGACAACACACCCCAAAACCAGTGAGGAGGGAGCCCGATTCCTTGAGGGGCCGCACGATTCCACCTTTGGCTGTGGGTTATGTTGTTGCTGGGGCACTGTTGGCCCCAAATCTGGTTTACTGCACACTTGCGTTTGCATTCCACACCCTGTACAACAGTAACTTTGCAGAGTGCCCTCTTGCACTCCTGGACCCCTTGGGGGATTTCGGAGAGCTGGTTTTGGCCTGATCCCCACAGGCCAGGCCGTGGGACCCCACCTGCCAGAGGGACCCCGCTCACTCTGTAGACGCCCTTCGAGCCATGGCGCCTCCCCAGGTGCAGCCAGCCAGGGAGGGACCACAGAAGGTTGTCTCCAGGGGATGTCTGGCCCATCTCACTCAGTCCCACCCCTCCGGCCACCTTCTAATTAATTTCCTTTCAAAGTGCACAAATCCGTGCACTGGGTCACTAGTAATAATAGCGCTATATAATAAAGAGGTAATATGCAAATTGACCATCACTCCAACACACAAGATGGCCGCCCCCATGTAGTCAAAGATGGCCACCCCCATGTAGTCAAAGATAGCCACCCCCATGTGGACACAAGATGGCCACCACAAGATGGCCAGCAGGGGAGGGCAGTTGGGAGGAACCAGTCCTGCAAGGGAGGGCAGTTGGGGGCGATCAGGCCTGAAGGGGAAGGCAGTTGAGGGTGACCAGGCCAGCAAGGGAAGGCAGTTAGGGGCAACCAGGCTGGCAAGGATGGGCATTTAGGGGTGACCGGGCCAGCAGGGGAGGGCAGTTGGGGGTGACCAGGCCTGCAGGGGAAGATAGTTAAGGGTAAGCAAGCTGGCAGGGGAGTGGTTAGGGGGTGATCAGGCTGTCAGGCAGAAGCGGTTAGGGGCAATCAGGCAGGCAGGCAGGCGAGCGGTTGGGAGCCAGCAGTTCTGGATTGTGAGGAGGATGTCTTACTGTCCGTTTAGGCCTGATCCCAGTCGGACATCCCCTGAGGGGTCCCAGATTGGAAAGGGTGCAAGCTGGGTTGAGGGAAACCCCCCCCAGTGCACAAATTTCGTGCACCAGGCCCCTAGTAATAATAATAACAACAATAATAATAATAATAACTAACACTTATTTGGCATTTAGCAATTAACTCTGTGCCACTTTACATGTACCAACTTATTTTAATTCTGAACAACCCTAAGAGGTAGGTACTATTATTTTCATCATTTCTTATGTAAAGAGATAGCACAGAAGTTAACTTTCTTATGCTCATATAGCTAATAATGGCTGAGCCAGGATTTGAACCCACAGAGTTTGAGTCCAGAACTCCTACTTTTGGATATTTCTTAATGCATAGTGAAGATGGGGGGAGTAGCTACCAAGGGGGACTGCTGCAGTGTTTTTTCATTCCTGTAGCCTCAGAGTATCCTATGACTAAGGGATAAAAAGAGATGACCAAGAAAGAATTTAGCAAACAAAATCCAACAGTCATGTCATCTTCCTCTACCCAGAGTCATAAACTTTGGGTCCAAAAATGGGCAGAGAAACTGTCTCTTCTTAGTTGTTTTGCCGTGAAGAAGTCATATCTGCTTTCAAAGCTTCAGTGTTCTCATCTGCACAATGAGATTAATAGTATTTAGTTTTTTAGAACTATGAAGGTCAAATGAGATTGTGTAGGTGAAAGACCTTTATAATTGGGAAGGAGGTGATGTTGTTGTTATTATTATTATCCAGTAACCTTACCAAGCCCCTAGAAATGTAGTAGCTATATTTTTCTCTACATGTGTCTGGAAGAGGACTTAGCCCCTCCTCCCTACCTTCTACCTCCCCACTCCATTCCATCCCCATCTCCACTCTGCATTCTTCTGTATTCTTCTATACTGTAGCTAAGGACTGGCTGTGTTCTTTTTGTTATTTTTCCTCAGTTTTCTAAGAGTGCAGGGAGAGGAGGGACCAAATTCCAGGCCATATACATTCAAGGAAACAAGGAATGTTGAAATATTTATAGCTCTTGGCAGGAGCTCACAAATCTCTCCTAAGAGTCAAGGCCTGAAGTTTTTAGTACAAATTGCTAGGAATTGGAGGTGGATGCTGGGTGGAGTTAGGGTGTCACTTCCTCCTGGGGTCTCTCACAGAGCCTCTGTTCTCCTGAAGGTAGTGAGGAAGAAGGAAAGGGATATTTAGGATCAGAAGATCTGGAAGGGAACTTTAAACATAAGAAGGGGCCTTGCTCGTTTGTATTCAGTTTTGGAATGGACCAATTTCCTTGTGTTCTAAACAAGATAGTCCTGGAGAACATAGGCCACAGAAGGCCTGAAGAAGGAATGCAATGGGAGTTTTGAGCAAACATTTTAGTGACAACTCAGGGAGCCCTTATTAAGACCATCCAAGAGGCAAATCAGAATGGAAATGTTTCTCTTCTTTGTTACAAACAAAAAATCAAAATCCCCAAGACCTTCTTTGAGACTAAGATTTCAAATATACTAGGACTTACCATCTTGATTTTCACTGTTTGAAATGTCTGAGCTGGAAGGCATTTTAGAGACCATCTGATCCTATCCCTTCTGGTATTATATTTGAAGAGATGTGACCTCAATCAGCATTATAGAAAGATGATTATAATGGAGGTTGCTCAATTAGAGGAACAACTGGGGTTTTGGGAAATGGGTGCAAGGGATGGGGCTTCTGGCACCCTGGGAGTTCCCCAGTTCAATCACTGGCATACTGACCACTTTATCTCTCCCAGAACGTTTTTTTTTTTAAATCCTCACCCAAAGATATTTTTCCATTGATTTTATTATTTATTTATTTATTTATTTATTTATTTATTTATTTATTTATTTATATTTTAGAGAGAGTGAGAGAGGGAAAGACAGAGAGAAATATTGATGTGAGACAAACACATCAATTGATTGTCTACTGCACACACCTGGACCAGGACCCAGGCTGGGGAGGAGCCTGCAACCGAGATTCGTGTCCTTTATAAGAATCGACCCTGGGACGGAAGCTCTTTCCACTAAGCCAAACCAGTGAGGCCTCTGTGGAGTGGTGTGTCCTGGATTGATTTTTCCAAGTCACTCCCCAGCCAACACTTTGTGGAAAGAGATTGTATTATACTTTAATAAATGAAATTTGATTTATTTAATATTAGTCAACATTTAAGATGTGCAATGGTGAAAAGTCTCTCTTCCACCCCTGTCTCCCAGCTACACTGATCCCCTCTGGATAAGCCATCAGTGTTACTTGGTGTGTCCTTTTGGAAATAGTCTGATATGTACAAACAATTGTACGTGTGTGTGTATACACTCTATTTTTAAAACACAAATGGTAACCTATAATTTACATTATCCTCCATTTTGCCTTTTATGCTTCAAAATATATATGTTGGAAGTTATTACACATTAAGTCTATAAAGTCCTCACTCTGTTTTTATAACTTCACAGTATTTCCTAATATAGGTATATCATAATTTATTTAATAAACTCTTTGCTAATAGGAATTCATGCTGTTACCAATCTTTGAATATGGGCTTTGGAATCAAACACTAGAGTCACTTATTACCACATGGCTGGCCAAAGGTTTTAGCTTTCTGAAGTCTGAGTTTTCTCATGTGTAAAATAATAACAATAATAATAATAGTAATAATAATAGTAATAATATCTGTCATTATTGGTGTGGATGAGATATATAAATCATCTAGCATATATCCTGGCACATACATAATCAACAAATAATGAATAGATGTTAGTCCTCTTCCTGCTCATAGGCCCACCCATATCTCACACCTCCAATTTAATTAATGTTAGTTCATTTCTAGTTAATAGGAGTTCATTATGTGCTAGGCTGGACCTTGAATGAACCAGAGAAGGAAAAGTGCCCCTTAAGCAATTTATAGTAGGGGAGAAAGATGGCAGCTGGCAGGACGGAGGTGAGGGAGAGGAAGTGAAGGGATGAAAGGAGAGTGTGTGGATGTGTGGGATGTGTGTGGTGTGTGTGTGAGTGTGTGAAGGACAGTTAAATCTGACAGGAGCAGCAGGGGCTGGCAGACCAGGCTCTCTTGGACAGGGAGAGACTACCACCACTGCGGGCACCCCCCAGACTGCAGGACTCAGACACGGAGCCCAAGCCATCTTGAAGGGGAGAGCAGCCTCTTCTAGGAACTCATCAGCACCACCACCCAGACAGACCATGCACACTGTCCGTGACCCGGCAGCCACTCCAGCCAAAATCCTGCTGCCCCACCCACAGACCCATGGACCCTGGGACCTCCACCTGCAAAGGTGCGCCGCTCCCGCACCAGTAAGTGCAACATCCCCCTCCCCAGCGGCAGACCTCCGGACACCACATTCACACATTCCCAGTGCGTGGGCATCCAGGGCATACCACTACATAGGCAGCTCTTGGGAGCCACTGTGAGCGCCTGTTGGGTGTGATTTTGTACAGACAAGAGTGCAATGCCCCACAGTAGAAAATCTGAATTCTCTCTTCCTGAATGACTGCCCACAGACAACCCAGCTGTGCAACTTGAGTGCCAAGGGCCATCAGAGTGCATCAGAGCTCTGTGCTGGCAAATGCACCACCACAGTCACGCATTTCCAATGAGCAGGTACCCTGAGCCCATCTATCCACAGAGTGCTTTTGGGAGCCACTGTGAGCTCCTGCTGGGTATGATCTTGGACAAACAAGGATGCACTACCTGCAGCAGTAGAAATTCTGAATTCACTCATCCTGGATACCTGCCCACAGATGCCTCAATTATGCGGCTTCAGTGCCAGGGCCCTTCAGAGTGCTTCAATGTGCTGTGCTGGTAAACGCACTGCAGGTGCCCCTGTGAGCCACCCCTGGGAGCGCGTGCCTATCCACCACAGGTGCAGCAGCAAAAACTGAGTCTTCCCACCCCACAACTGCAGAACTCTAGACACTACAGTTGCACGCCTTTCCAGCATGCAGGCATCCCAAGCCCACTGCTCCACAGGCAGCCCTTGGGCACCTATGTGAGCCCCAACTGGGCACGCACTTATACAAACAGGGGTGCACTGCTGGGCTGTAGAAATGCTGAATTCCCTCTTCTGGCATACCTGCCCACAGATACCACAATCCTGTGGCTTCAGCACCAGGGCCCTTCAGAGTGCGCCAGTACACCCTTATGGCAAATGCACTGTGGGTGCCCCTGTGAGCTGCCACTGGGGGCACGTGTATCCAACCACAGAAGCAGCAGCAAAATCTGAGTCTGCCCACCCCACAACTATAGAACTCTGGACACCACAGCCATGCCTTTCCAGAGCGCAGGCCTCCTGAGCCCCATCACCCCAACAGAAGTTCCTGGGTGCCACTGTGAGTCCCCACTGGGCACGTGTGATTTCAACCAAGGGCTCAAGACAGCAAAAATTGAGACACCCCTTCCATGGCTGCTGACTTCTAGACACCGCAGTTGTGCCTTTCCAGCTCACAGGCCTACATCAAGAGAACCTAAATAGCTCAAGTAGGGATCTACACTAGATCACCAAGCCCAAGAGACCTGAAAGATCATACCAGTAGCACTATCCCCAAAAGAACCTGGGTAGCAAAGGAATTGGATCTACAATGAAAGCATTACAGGAAAACATGGGAAGACAAAAAAGCAATCCCCAAAGGAAAGAAAAAGGGATCACCAGAAAGGGAGTTAAATGAAATTGAAGCTAGCAATATATCAGAGAAAGAATTGAGAGTAATGTTTATAAAGATGCTCAAACAGCTGGATGACAAATACACACAACTCAATGACAAATACACACAACTCAATGAGAATTATAAGGAGCTGAATGAGAATGTCACCACCATGAAAAGGAACCAAGAGGAGATAAAGAATGGCATAGCTGCAATAAAGAACACAATGGAAGGGTTAAACAGTAGATGAGCAGGGGCTGAGGACCGCATCAGCGAATTAGAAGACAAGGTGGAAAAAAACACACAAACACAGCAGCAACTGGAAAGAAGATTTAAAAAGCAAGAGGAGAGCCTAAGGGAGCTTTGGGACAACACAAAATGAAACAATATTCACATAATAGGGGTACCAGAAGAAGAGGAAGAGAAGCAAGGATTAGAAAACCTGTTTGAAGAACTAATGACAGAAAACTTCCCTGATATTGGCAAGAAAAAAATACACAAGTCCAAGAAGCACATAGAGTCTGAAACAAGATAAACCCCAAAAAGTGACACCAAGACACATCATACTTAAATTGGCAAACACCAATGACAAAGTAAGAATCTTAAAAGCCACCAGAGAGAGACAGAAAGTTACCTACAAGGGATCTCCTATTAGAATATCAATGGATTTCTCAACACAAACACACCAGGCCAGAAGGGAATGGAATGATACACAAAGCGATGCAAAGAATGGGACTGAATCCAAGAATACTATACCCAGCAAGGCTATCATTCAAAATTGAAAGTGGAACCAGGAGCTTCATAGGCAATAAAGGGCTAAGAGAATTTATTACTACCAAGCAAGCAATGCAAGAAATGCTAAAGGGACTGCTGTAAAAAGAAGAAACAGAAAGGCAAGAAGAAACACAAACATTAAGAATAAAAATGACAACAAACAAGTACTCATCAATAATAAGAGTAAATATAAATGGATTAAATGCTCCAATAAAAGACTTAGGGTAGATGAATGGATAAGAAAACATGAACCATATATTTGCTGTCTGCAAGAGACCCACCTCAAAACAAAGGATTCACACAGACTGAGAGTGAAGGGATGGATGGAAAAATTTTTTTCAGCAAATGGAAATGAGAAGAAAGCTGGGGTTGCGATACTTATACCTGACAAAATAGACCTCAAACTAAAGGCCCTAACAAGAGATAAGGAAGGCCACTACATAATACTAAAGGGAGCAATTCAACAAGAAGATATAACTCTGGTAAACATATAATCACCCAATACAGGAGCACCCAAATACATAAAACAACTCCTGAAAGATATCAAGGGAGAGATCGATAGCAATAGAGTCATAGTAGGGGACTTTAATACCCCACTGACACCACTGGATAAATCATCTAAACAAAAAAATCAGCAATCCTAAATGACTCACTAGATCAGATGGACTTAATTGACATCTTCAGAATATTTCACCCCAAAGCTACGGAATATACATTCTTCTTCAGTGCACATGAGACATTTTCAAAGATAGACCACATATTAGGACACAGGCAAAGTCTCTTCAAATTCAAGAGGATACAAATCATAACAAGCATCTTCTCAGATCACAATGGCATAAAACTAGAAATCAACTACAATAAAAACAACGAAAAAAATAAAAAAATGTAGAGGCTAAATAGCATGGTATTAGACAATGATTGGGCTACCAAAGAGATCAAAGAAGAAATACAAAGCATCCTGGAAACAAATAACAATGAAAACACAACAATTCAAAATCTATGGGACACAATGAAAGCAGTCCTGAGAGGGAAGTTCATAGCTCTACAGGCCTATGTCAAAAAACAATAGAGACTGGTAATAAATTATCTAACCTTAAAACTTAAAGAATTAGAAAGAGAGCAACAAGAAAAGCCCACAGTATCCAAAAGGAAGGAAATAATAAAGATCATAGCAGAAATAAACCACATAAAGACCAAAAAAAAAAAATACAAAAGATCAATGAAACCAAGAGCTGGTTCTTTGAAAGGATAAACAAGATTGATAAACCTCTCGCCAGGCTCACCGAGAAACAAAGAGAGAGGCCCCTAATAAACAAAATCAGAAATGAAAGAGGTGAATTAACAACTGACCCTACTAATATAAAAAGGATTGTAAAAAAAATACCATGAACAACTCTACTCCAACAAACTGGACAACCTCGATGAAATGGACACATTCCTAGAAAAATACAATCTTCCAAATCTCAATCAGGAAGAATAAAAAAACCTGAATAGGCCAATAACTACTGATGAAATTGAAACAGTAATCAAAAAGCTTCCAGCAAACAAAAGCCCTGGACCAGATAGCTTCACAGGGGAGTTTTACCAAACATTCAAGAAGAACTAAAACCAATCCTTCTCAGACTATTCCAAAGAATTCAAAGGTAGGCATACTTCCAACCTCTTTCTATGAAGCCAGCATTACCTTAATGTCAAAACCAGATAGACACCACAAAGAAAGAGAATTACAGGCTAATATCCATGATGAACATAGATGCTAGAATCCTCACCAAAAATCTAGCAAACCGGATCTAGCATTACATTAGAAAGATCATACACCATGACCAAGTGGGATTTATTCCAGGGATGCAAGGCTGGTACAATATCTGCAAATCAATAAACGTGATACATCACATAAACAAATTGAGAGACAAAAATTACATAATCATATCGATTGATGCAGAAAAGGCATTTGACAAAGTCCAACATGCTTTTCTGATAAAAACACTCAGCAAGGTGGGAATAAAAGGATCATACCTCAACATAATAAAAGCCTTATATGACAAACATACATCCAACATCATACTCAATAGGCAAAAACTAAAACCACTTCCCTTAAGAACTGGAAAAGACAGGGATGCCCGCTTTTACCACTCCTGTTCAACATAGTACTAGAAGTACTAGCCATAGAAGAAGAAATAAAAGGCATCCACAGTGGAAAAGAAGAATTAAAATTGTCATTATTCGCAAATGACATGATACTATACATAGAAAACCCTAAAGACTTCATCAAAAAATTATTAGACTTAATAATTGAATTTGGCAATATAGCAGGATACAAAATTAACGCCAAGAAATCTATGACATTTTTATACACCAATAGTGAACTTACAGAAAGGGAAATTAAAAAAATAATCCAATTTACTATTGCACAAAAAATAATTAAGATACCTAGGAATAAACTTAACTAAGGAGGTAAAAGACCTCTACTCTTAAAACTACACAACATTGAAAAAAGAGATAGAGGAAGACATAAATGAATAGAAGAACATACCGTGTTCATGGATTGGTAGAATCAACATCATGAAAATGCCCATACTACCCAAAGCAATATATAGATTCAATGCATTCCTCATTAAAATACCAATGGCATATTTCACAGATCTAGAAAGAACTCTCCCAAAATTCATCTGAAATAAAAAAAAAAACCTCGAATAGCTGCAGTGATCCTGAGAAAGAAGAACAAAGTTGGAGGGATCTCAATACCAGATATCAAGATGTATTACAAAGCCCCTGTTCTCAAAACTGCCTGGTACTGGCACAAGAACAGACATTTAGACCAATGGAATAGAATAAAGAACCCAGAAATTGACCCAAACCACTATGCTCAATTTATATTTGACAAAGGAGACAAGAGCATACAATGGAGTCAAGACAGTCTCTTCAATAAATGATACTGGGAAATTTGGTCAGACACATGCAAAAAAATGAAACTAGACCACCAACTTACACCATACACAAAAATAAACTCAAAAAGGATAAAAGACTTAAACGTAAGACGGGAAACCATAAAAATATTAGAGGAATCCATAGGCAGCAAAATATCAGATATATGCCGAAGCAGTATCTTCACCAACACAGCTCCTAGGGCAATGGAAACTAAACGGAAAATAAGCAGATGGGACTATATCAAAATAAAAAGCTTCTGCACAGCAAATGAAATCATCAACAAAACAACAAAAAAAACCACTGCATTGGAGAACATATTTGTCAACAATATCTCTGATAAGGGTTTAATCTCCAACATTTACAGGGAACTCATACAACTTAACAAAAGGAAGACAAACATCCCAATCAAAAAATGGGCAATGGACCTAAATAGATACTTTTTGAAAGAAGACAGAAGGAAGGCCAAGAGACTTATGAAACCTGCTCAAAGTCATTAATCATCTGAGAGATGCAAATCCAAACGGCAACGAGGTACCATCTCACACCTGTCAGAATGGCTATCATCAACAAATCAACAAATGACAAGTGTTGGCGAGGATGCGGAGAAAAAGGAACTCTTTTGCAGTGCTGGTAGGAATGCTGACTGGTGGAGAACAGTATGAGTTTCCTCAAAAAACTAAAAATGGAACTCCCATTTGACCCAGTGATCCCACTTCCAGGAATATATCCCAAGAAACCAGAAACACCAATCAGAAAGGATATATGCACCCCTATGTTCATAGCAGCACAATTTACAATAGCTAAGATTTGGAATCAGCCTAAGTGCCCATCAGCAGATGAGTGGATTAAAAAACTGTGGTACATCTACACAATGCAATACTATGCTGCAGTAAAAAGGAAGGAACTCCTACCATTTGCAGCAGCATGGGTGAAGCTGGAGAGCATTATGCTAAGTGAAATAAGTCAGTCAGAGAAAGATAAATATCACATGATCTCACTCATTTGTGGAATATAATGAACAACATAAACTGATGAACAAAAACAGATCTAGCCCTGACCGGTTTGGCTCAGTGGATAGAGCGTCAGCCTGCGGACTGAGGGGTCCCAGGTTCGATTCCGGTCAGGGGCATGTACCTTGGTTGCGGGCACATCCCCAGGGGGGGGTGTGCAGGAGGCAGCTGATCGATGTTTCTCTCTCATCGATGTTTCTAACTCTCTGTCCCTCTCCCTTTCTCTCTGTAAAAAATCAATAAAATATATTTAAAAAAAAAAAAAAAAAAAAAAAACAGATCTAGAGACAGAGAAGCATCAATCAGATGCTCAAACCTCAGAGGGAAGGTAGGGGAGGGTGGGGGTAAGGGGGAGAGATCAACCAAAGGACTTGTATGCATGCATATAAGCATAATCGATGGACGCAGACAACAGGGGGTGAGGGCAGGACTGGGGGGATGAGGGGTAAATGGGGGGATAAGGACACATTTGTAATACCTTAATCAATAAAAAATACATAATAAAAAAGAAATTTATAATTACTTTGAGAAGATATACCATACTAAAGAATCCCAGATCATTGCTAAGTAGTAAAATATGTGTATATATAAAATTGAATGCAATTTTTGTGTGGTGATGTAAAAAAAGAGAGATGAGTATGAGGGCCAGAGGAATCAGGAAAGGTTTGCTGATAACTTGAAATGGAATTTTGTTAAGTTGAGAGGGAGCCTATGAATCGGGCAATGGCTGGGTGAAGGTTGAGAATCAGACATTTTGGTTGTTCCTGAGTCTGGGTCTTTGCTCTCTTTGGGAATCTAGTGAGTCATTGTTCCCCATTAGGCCCTGAGCCAGCAGGTAAGTAGAGTAGAGGGGCAGGAGCAGAAGAAAATACTTAGTATATTTGGAGAGAAGGGCATGGAGGGGGATGTTTGGGTATTGGGCCACAGAATGAGGTGCCTGCAAATGGTTTATGTTATAGCCTGCCTAGCCCACATGACCTACTCTTCTATATCAGCAGCCCAGGCACTTTTTCTAAGAGGTCCAAGAAGAGTAATAAAGATTCTGAGGGCAAAAGTGGCAGCAGCTCTCAGTCCCTTACCCTGAGTCCCAAACTGGCCTTCAGATCATGTGAGCCCCAGGAGAGGGATATTGAGTGATAATGATCTCCTCTTTGTGTGGCACATTGTACTTACATTTTAGTTGATGTTTATCCTTGTAACAGAGACAGTTATGACATAAAATACTCAATTGAAACTCATCATGGGCCAACATCTTTGATCACAACAAGCACTATGTTGAAGAGTTCTGAAAAATGAAAAATCAAAGTTTTTTGTATTACTTAGGGAAAATTTCACAGCAAGGAAGTGCTGTGTAGAGATTCATATTCCCATTTTATAGTTGTAGAAATTGGAGAGAAGATTGAGGGCAAATGAGTGGTCTAAGACTATACGTTTAATATTTAGCAGAGCTGATACTAGACCCCAAGTCTCCTAATTTCATGTTCCATGGGAACAGAGATGTAGGAGCTCCCTAAAAGCTGGAATGGAGTTTTCTCTAAGCTTGACAGCAACCCAAAGTTTAAGTGTATGGATGAGAAATACTATGATATGATCAAAAACAAATTAGCATACAATTGGGAGTAAAAAAGTTAAGAGGGATAGAAATGAAGGTGATGGAAGAAAGAATCTAGGCATAGCTAAAGTCTGCTAGCACTGGATTAAGAAAGATCACTGGACTGGGAGGCAGGAGACTTGAGTTCTGCTTCTGGCTCTACTAATGTCTTTGTGACCCTAAAAAGTCCCTTCCCATTTCTTTGCCTCAATTTCTGTACTTATGTAATGAGAAACCTGGACATACCAGAGACTTAGTAATGCCTATTATTAATGGTTTCTATAACCAAAGAGGCCTCCTTGAGAGGAGATGAGCTCAGCATTTACCTACTCCACCATCTTGACAGAAGTTCTGGGAAGATCTGTTTTGCATTTTCATAGGAGAAGTTGTTCTCTTACACTCACTAACCTACCATTTCCCATCACCCCAACCCGTGCCAGTAAGTACCCATGACCACATCAAAATTGCAACTAATTATAGAACAACCACCCTTGAGAGCCACCTGAAGACTAGCTGAACAGAACTCCTATAACTAAGGATGTAAAAAAGAAGACACATTGAGACTGGTAGGAGGGGCAAAGATGGGAAATGGGCTGGTCCCACACCCATATGTGGTGGTTAAGAATTGGGAGGACTATCTCAGTTGTGGAGGTCCCCCTCTGAGGAGGAAAGGGTCCCAGCCACACACCAAGCCCTCAAGCCCAGAGCACCATTGCTAGGAAGAAGTGTCCCCACAACATCAGGCTATGAAAATCAGTGTGGATTCTATGCAGATTAGAAGGAGGGCTGCTGTAGACCCACTTGTCCTCTTAAGGAGCTCAAGCACAGACTCACTCAGTCATAAACACTCACCCTAAGTTCCAATGAAGGGAAAACAGCTCAAAAACCTCCAGGGACATACAGGGAGGAACTGAATTGCCTGGCTTCAGGGTGAGAGCTACAGGAACACCTCTCTCTGGACAGAAGTGCTAGCAGGCATCATTGTTTCTTTGTTAACCACCCCGCCCCCCACCGACCCTGAAGCTGCAAGTGGGTGAATACCATATCTGACTCTCTATCAACCTGGCTAACACCTCTTACTCCACCCTAGAGATTTCTTGAGACCCCACCCCACCCAACTCCTGTGCCAATCTGAATCTTTCTGCAGCAGTTTCTCACAAGCCACCAACCTTCCTCAGCCCACACCACAAACTTTCTTAAAATCTTGCAAAGGGCCCTAACTGGTTTGGCTCAGTGGATAGAACATCATCCTGTGGACTAAGGGCCCTGGGTTCGATTCAGGGCAAGGGCATGTACCTCGGTTTCAGGCTTGATCCCCAGCTCTGGTCAGAGTGAGTGCGAGTGCAGAAGGTAACCAATCGACGTGTCTTTCTCATATTTATGTTTCTCTCTTTCTCTCTCTCTCTCTCTCTCTCTCTCTCTCTCTCTCTCTCTCTCCCTCCCTCCATTCCACTCTCTCTACAAATCAATGGAAAAATATCCTTAGCTGAGGATTACCAACAACAAAATATAAATAAACAAAACAAAAAATCTCTCAAAGATCCACAAACCCTAAAACAAGCAGCAACTGGCCTCGGCGTGTGCTGTACCTCTTGCTAAGCGACCCCAAGCCAAGCTCTACTGGTAGCTGACCTCAATTTGCAGCATAGTCTCTTCCAACTGCTTCCAAACCCAACACAGGTAATTACCAACTGTAGATCACTTTGTAGCTCCTAGCAGAAGGCCCCAGGCCAGGCATAGGCAGTGGCTAATCTTGGCTGGTACTGGAGCCCCTCCCTAAAAGCCCCAAAACCAACACACACATTGGCCAGCTTCAAATCATACTAGAGCACCACAGAATTAACTCCACAAATGATATTCCTAAAAGGTGGACTCAGGAGGCATCAAAGCCCCACTAAAGAAAATCCTGGTCTGTGAGGTTAGCCTACACATAGCAACTCATCTGCCGTAATCATGGCCAGTCCTCACAGCAAGTTTGTCTGAGAGTCAATCCTACCAACTGATGTGCCAACAGCAATCAAGGTTCAAATACAACAGGAGGACACACATAACACACACAAGGGACATCTCTGGAGCACCTGGCTCAGGTGACCAGACTGTGCCACTGTAGGATACCTACTACATAAGGCAACACTGCAAGGACTGTGAGCAGATCTACCTAATACATAGAAACATACACAGGGAAGCAGCCAAAATGAGGAGACAAAGACATATGTCACAAGTGGAAGAACAGAACAAAACCCTCCAAAAATTAAGTAAACAAAATGGATGAAAGCAACCTACCACATGCAAAGTTCAAGACACTGGTTATAAGAATGCTCAAAGAACTTAGGGGAAACATAGGTTAACTCAGTGAGAAGTTAAAGAGATAAAAACAGACATGAAGAATACAATAACTGAAATGATGAATACATTATAGTAAATCAATAGTAGATTAGAAGAAGCAGAGGATCAAATCAATTGCTTGGAAGACAAGGTAGCAGAAAACACCCAATCAGAACAGCAAAAAGAGAAAAAAGAATTAAAAAATGAGGATAGGAGCTCCAGTGGCACAATGGGTTAGCATGCGGTACTTATACAAAATGAGGATAGTTTAGGGGGCCTTAGGACATTATCAAGTGTACAAATATTTGCATCATAGGGATACCAGAAAGAGAAGAAGGAGAGCAAGGGATAGAAAACCTATTTAAATAAATAATGACTGAAAACTTCCCTAATACGGTGAAGGAAATAGACATACAACCAAGGAAACACAGAAAGTCCCAAACAAGATGAGCTCAAAGAGCCCCACACCTATCCTTCTCAACTATTTGAAAAAAATCCAAGAGGAGGTAAGAATTACCCTGATTACAAAACTAGACAGACATCACAAACAAGGGAAATTATAGGCCAATACCCCTGATGAACAATAGGTGCAAAAATCATCAACAAAATACTAGTAAACTGGACCCAGCAGTACATTGACAAGTACATACACCATGATCAAGTGGGATTTGTTACTAAGATGCAAGATTGGTTCAGTATCTGCCAATCAGTTAACATGATACACCACATAAACAAAATGAAGGATAAAAATCATATGGTCATGTTAATAGATGCAAAAAACACATTTGACAAAATCAAGCATCCATTTATAATAAGAACGTTCAGCAAAGTAAGAATAGAGGTAACAAACTTAAATAAAGGTCATATATGACAAACCCATAGCTAACATCATATGCAATGGTGAAAAGCTAAAAATCTTTTCCTAAAGATGAAGTACAAGACAAGGATGTCCACTTTCACCATTTCTACTCAATATAGTATTAGTAATCCTAGCCACAATAATTAGAAAAAATGAAGAAATACAAGGAATCCAAAATGGAAAGAAGTAAAAATGCCATTATTCATAGATGACATGATACTATAGAGAGAACCCTAAAGATTCCACACACAAAAAAATACTAGAAATGATAAATGAATTCAGTAAAGTAGCAGAATACAAAACAAATATCCAGAAATCAGTTTCACTTTTATACACCAATAATGATATATCAGAAAGGCAAATTCACAAAAGGAGCCAAGATGGTGGCATAGGTAAAAGCCAGCAATCACATCCTCCCACAACCACATCAAAATTACAACTAAAATATGGAACAACCATCATTCAGAACTGCCTGAAATCTGGATGAATGGAAGTCCTACAACTAGAAAATTAAAGAAGAAAGCACACACAGGGGTGCAACTAGAGTGCCCAGCTCAGGTGACTGGGGAGGCTGAGCCACTGTGCTTTACAGGACACCTACTACACAAGGCCACTCTACCGATTCCAGAAGACATAGCAGCTCTACCTAATACATAGAAACAAACAAAGGGAAGCAGCCAAAATACAGAGACAAAAATGTCACAAATGAAAAAACAGAGGAAATCTCCAGAAAAAAACTAAATGAAATGGAAACAAGCAAACTACCATATACATAGTTATAAGGATCCTCAAGAAACTTAATGAGAACTTCAAGGAATTTAGTGGGAATATAAAAGACATGTAAAAAGACTAGTCAGAAATTAAGCATACACTAATTGAAATAATAATTTACTGGCATTCAACAGTAGAGTAGAGGATTCTGAGAATAAAATCAAGAATTTGGAATATGAGGAAGCAAAAAACACACAATCTGAAGAGCAAAAGGAAAAAAAAAGAATCCAAAAATATGAAGATAGTGTAAGTAGCCTCTGGGACAACTCCAGGCATACCGACATTTGTTTCATGGGAGTGCAGAAGGAGAAGAGAGGGAGCAAGAAATTGAAAACATATTTGAAAAAATAATGACAGAAAACTTCTCCTACCTGGTGAAAGAAATAGACATACAAGTCTAGAAAACACAGAGTCCCAAACAATATGAACCCAAAGAGTCCCACACCAAGACACCATAATTAAAATGCTAAACATTTAATACAAAGAGACAATTGTAAAAGTAGCAAGAGAAAAGCAGTTAGTACCTACAAGGGAGTGCCATATGACTATCAACTGATTTCTCACTAGAAACTTCGCATGACAGAAGGCAGTGGCAAGAAATATTCAAAGTGATGAAAAGCAAGGACCTACCACCAAGATTACTCTACCAAACAAAGCTATCATTTAGAATTGAAGGTCAGATAAAGAGCTTTACAGACAAGACAAAGCTAAAGGAATTCAGCATCATCAAACCAGTATTAAAAGAAATGTTAAAGGTTCTTCTTATTTTTAAAATTAATATATTTTTATTGATTTCAGAAAGGAAGGGAGAGGGAGAGAGAGATAGAAACATCAATGATGAGAGAGAAGCATTGACCAGCTTCCTCCTGCATGCCCCCTACAGGAGATAGAGCTTGCAACCCGGCATGTGCCCTTGACCAAAATTGAACCTGGGACCCTTCAGCCTGCTGAGCCAAACCAGCTAGAGCAAAGAAGAATAAGAAGAAATATGAACCATAAAATGGCAATAAATACATATCTATCAACAATTGAATCTAAAAACAAAAATAAATGAACAAAGAATCTAATGAACAAAATAAACTGATGAATAAAATAGAACCAGTGGCATGAAAACATTCAACAAACTGACGAATCTCAGAGGGAAGACGGGGGAGAGATTAACCAAATTTATATGCTTATATGCAATACACATGGACACAGACAATAGGTGATGAAGGCGTGGAGCTGGGCAGGATCTGGGTGGAGAAGAGCAATGGGGGAAATAAAGATGGAGGATATTTGTAATACTCTCAATGATAAAGATTATGTATAAAAAAGAAAAGAATCAACTTTAGAATTGAATCAGAAAATAAAATACCTAGGAAAAATTTTAACCAAGGTGGTAAAAGACCTCTTCTTGGAAAATGATAAGATACTGAAGAAAAAAACTCAACAAGATATTAATATATGGAAGCATGCACCATGCTCACGGATGGAAATAATTAACATCTTTAAAATGACCATACTACTTAAAGTAATCTATAGATTAAATGCAATCCCTATCAAAATACCAATGGCATTTTTCACAAAACTAGAACAAGTAATCCTAAAATTCATATGGCATAACATGAGACCCCAATTATCCTCAGTAATCTTGAAAAAGAAGAACAGAGTTGGAGGTATCATGCTACCTGATATCAAATGCTATTACAGGGCCATAGAAATGAAAACAGCATGGTACTGGCATAAAAACAGACACATGGATCAATGAAACAGAATAGAGAGATCAGAAATAAATCCACACCTATATGCTCAACTAATTTATGATAAAGGAGGCAAGAATATAGAATGGGGTAAAAATAGTATCTTCAATAAATGGTGTTAGGAAAACTGGGTTAATACATGCAAAAATTGAAACTATAACACTTTGTTAAACCATATGCAAGAATAAATACAAAATGGATTAAAAATTTAATGTAAGACCTGAAACCATAAAACTCCTAGAAAAAAACATAGGTAGAAAATAAACTCTGACATTGCTCTTAGTAATATCTCCTCAGGAAAAGGAAACAAAAGAAAAATTAAACAAATGGGACTACATCACATCAAAAAATATTTGCACGGCAAATTAAACCATCAACAACAAAAAAAGAAAACATTCTGTATATGAGGAGATTTTGCTAATGATATCTCTGTATATATAAAACTAGCTACCATAACGGCCATAACAACCAATGACCGGTCGCTATGGTGTACACTGTAGCCAATGAACTGCCTGAACAGGGGGTGGGGCCAGTGGCCAACCTCGCGGCCCCCCGCCCCTGCCAGCCTTCCCCTGATTGGACTCTCCCATCTACATCAAGAGCGGGGGCCCGCACAGAACCTGGACCCTTCCTGGCAGCCGGAGTCCCTGGGGTTGAGAATTCTAACGGCGCTGCCCAGAGAGTGGTGCCTGATGGGCAGGGACAGGGACCACAGGCCTCCAGCGAGCACTGCAGAGTTGGCAAGGAGAGGAGGGGGCCTGCGACGAGGGAGGAGATGAGGCCAATGGACTTCTCCCACCCTCCGCAGCCTATCCCCCTGGCCAGCCCCACCCCTGATCGCCCCCCACCTCAATAGGGGTTGGGGCCAGCCATCCAACCTCCCAGAGCCCCTCCCCCAGGCTGGACCCATTCCTGATTGCCCCCCACCCCAATAGGGGGTGGGGCTGGCCAGCCAATCTCCTGCAGCCCCTCCAGCCCCACCCCAGATAGTACCCCCATCCCATAATCCAGCCCTTCCCCCCCCCCTCGCCCCAGGCAGAGGCAGCGGGCCCTCAACTCAGAACCCCAGCCTGAATCGGAAGAGCCCAAGGGAGGCTTCAGGAAGCTCTAGCGTTGAGAACAAGAGACTTTGTGAGGCCCTGACCAAGACCACGCTGTGGCTGGTGCAGCTCAAGGTGGAGCTGGAGTGCACCATGCATAGGCAGGAGCGCTTTGCAGAGAGGCCGGCCCTCCGGGAGCTGGAGAGATTTGAGCGCATGGCCCTGGAGTGCAAGGCCGCTGAGCTGGAAGAGGAGCTGAAGGGCCTGTGCAACTTCCAGGATGACAACCAGCGCCTCAAGGATGAGAACACAGCCCTGATCCGCGTCATCAGCAAACTGTCCAAGTGACCCCAGAGAACTTGCCCCTGCACCCGCATTTATACAGCTGCTTCTGCCACACGTACACCTTCCCATGTGAACACGAGTGACAGGGCTGCCGGGGAGTCTCTGAGAAACCATAACTTCCCCTTGGGACCTCCAGGCTGGGAGGGGAGTTCAGAGCCCCCAGGAGCCAAGGGAGCCATCTGATGCCAGGATGGAGAAGGGATGCTGAGCCAGGTAGGGGGACCAGGGCTGCAGGCAGGACCAGAAAGGAATTGAGGACCAGGAAGTGCCAGGGCCAGTAGACAGGACAGAGTGGCCATCCGGAGGTCCCCTCTCATGTGTGCTGCCACCAGTCACTCCTCCTGCCCCTGAGCAGGGATCCGAGAATGTGCCAAGCATCCTGCCGGTCTGGGCCAGGTGGGCATGTATATAGGGTCCATGTACAATAGAGAGGGACATCTTCTATTTTTTGCTCCCCCCTCCCTGATGCTGTGTGGGGCAGGGGGAGAAGGTATTTTTGAGACATAGCACAGGAACCACAAATAGAAGTCGTGAAGTTGCCAAAAAAAAAAGAGCAGGGATGGCCAAATGCCTCCTCTCCTGTGCCACCCCACCCCTGATCGCACCCCCCACCCCAATAGGGGGCAGGGCTGGCCAGTCAACCTCCTGCAGCCCCTCCCCCTGGCTGGCCACGCCCTGATGGGCCACCACCACCTTGATCGGCTGCAGCCTCTCCCCCTGGCCAGCCCCACCCCTGATCACCCCCCACCTTAATAGGGGGTGGGGCCAGCCATCCAATCTCCCACAGCCCCTCCCCCAGGCTGGACCCATTCCTGATTGCCCCCCACCCCAATAGGGGCTGGGGCTGGCCAGCCAATCTCCTTCAGCCCCTCCTCCATCCAGCCCCACCCCAGATACGCCCCCCCACCCTGATCAGGGCCCCACCCCCAGGCCACTGGCCCCTGATTGGTACCCCCACCCCATTAGTGGGTGTGGCCACTGGCCCACTACCCACAGCCCCTCCCCATGGCCAGCCCCACCCCCAATAGGCCCCCCAATCCCAATCGGGGGTGGGGCCTGCCAGCCAACCTCTAGCCATCTCCTCCTCCCGACAGGCCCAGCCCCGATCAGCCCTGATTGGGGCTGGGCCAGCTGGACCCCACCTGTGCACGAATTTGTGCACTGGGCCTCTAGTATCCTATAAGAGGTAATATCCAAAATATATAAATAACTCATATAGCTGAATACCAAAAATAAACAAACAATCCAATTAAAAACTGGGTATAAAACTTAGACACTTCTCCAAAGAAGGCATACAAATAGCCAGTAGATATATAAAAAGATCCTCAATGTCACTAATCATCAGAGAAATCTAAATTTAAACCAAAATTAAATATCACCTCACACCTGTCACAATGACTATCATCAATAAATCAACAACAAGTGTTGGTGAGGATGTGGAGAAAAGGGAACCTTTGTGCACTGTTGGTGGGAATACAAATGGTGCAGCTACTATGGAAAACAGTGTGGAGGTTCTTCAAAAATTAAAAATTGAATTACCATATGACTCAGCAATCCCACTTTTGGGTATTTATCTGAAGAAATTAAAAAAAAACATATGTGAATCCCTATATTAATTGCTGGATTATTTATAATAGCCAGATAAGAAAGCAACCTAAGTGTCCATCGATAGACAATTGGATAAAGAAGACGTAGTACATATATAATGGAATATTAGCCATAAAATTGAACAGGGATGGACCTATAGATTATTATGCTAACTTATACAAGTCAGACAGAGAAAGGTGAATACCATATGATTTCACTCATATGTGAAATCTAAAACATAAAATAAATGAACAAAGAATAGAAACAAACTCATAGATACAGAGAATACACTGATGGTTGCCAGATAAGAAGGGGTTGGGGTGTTGGATGAAAAAGTTGCAACATTCAAGAAATACAAATTGGCAGTTTACAAAACAGTCACTGGGATGTAAACTACAGCATAGGGAACATAGTCAATAATATTATAATAACTACTAGTGGCCTGGTGCATGAAATTCATGCATATTAAAAGGGAATTAATTAGAGGAAATGTTTTTTTTTTTTTTTTTTTTTTTTTTTTTTTTTTTTTTTTTTTTTTTTTTTCCAAATTTTTATTAAGGTATTATATGTGTACATATCTTACCATTGCCCCCCACCCCCACCCCACTCCCATACATGCCCTCACCCCCCAATGTTTTGCATCCGTTGGTTACTCTTATATACATGCATATAAGTCCTTCAGTTGATCTCTTATTTCCCCCACCTCTCCCTAACCTTACCACTGTAATTTGACAGTCTGTTTGATGCTTTACTGCCTCTGTAACTATCTTTTTGTTCATCAGTTTATAATGTTTTTCATTATCCCCAAATGAGTGGGATCATGTGGTATTTTTCTTTCATTGACTGGCTTATTTCACTTAGCATAATGTTCTCTAATTCCATCCAAGTGCCTACAAATGGTAGTAATTCCTTCTTTTTTACGGCAGCATAGTATTCCATTGTGTAGATGTACCATAGTTTTCTGATCCAGTCATCTGCTGATGGGCATTTAGGCTGTTTCCAAATCTTAGCTATTGTAAATTGTGCTGCTATGAACATAGGGGTGCATATATCCTTTCTGATTGGTGTTTCTGGTTTCTTAGGATATATTCCTAGGAGTGGGATTACTGGGTCAAATGGGAGTTCCATTTTCAGTTTTTTGAGGAAACTCCATACTGTTCTCCACAGTGGCTGCACCAGTCTGCATTCCCACCAGCAGTGCACGAGGGTTCCTTTTTCTCCGCATCCTCGCCAACACTTGTCGTTTGTTGATTTGTTGATGATAGCCATTCTGACAGGTGTGAGATGGTATCGCATTGTTGTTTTGATTTGCATCTCTCGGATAATTAGTGACTTTGAGCATGTTTTCATGTGTCTCTTGGCCTTCCTTCTGTCTTCTTTCGAAAAGCTTCTATTTAGGTCCGTTGCCCATTTTTTTATTGGATCATTTATCTTCCTTTTATTAAGTTGTATAAGCTGCCTGTAGATGTTGGAAATTAAACCTTTATCAGTGATACCATTTGCAAATATGTTCTCCCATACAGTGGGGTTTCTTGTTGTTTTGTTGATGGTTTCTTTTGCTGTGCAAAAGCTTTTTATTTTGATGTAGTCCCATTTGTTAATTTTCTGTTTGGCTTCCATTGCCCTAGGGGCAGTATCACTGAAAAAGTTCTTTTGGCATATGTCTGAGATTTTGCTGCCTGTGGATTCCTCTAGTATTTTTATGGTTTGCCGTCTTATATTTAAGTCCTGTACCCATTTTGAGTTTATTTTTGTGTATGGTGTAAGTTGGTGATCTAGTTTCATTTTTTTGCATGTATCTGTCCAATTTTCCCAACACCATTTATTAAAGAGACTGTCTTGACTCCATTGTATGCTCATGCCTCCTTTGTCAAATATTAAATGCGCATATTGGTTTGGGTCGATATCTGGATTCTCTATTCTGTTCCATTGATCTATATGTCTGTTCTTGTGCCAGTACCAGGCTGTTTTGAGGACAGTGGCTTTGTAATACAGCTTGAAATCTGGTATTGAGATCCCTCCTACTTTATTCTTCTTTCTCAGGATTGCTGTGGCTATTCGGGGTCTTTTTTTATTCCAGATGAATTTTTGGAGAGTTCGTTCTAGGTCTGTGAAATACGCCGTTGGTATTTTAATGGGGAGTGCATTGAATCTATAGATTCCTTTGGGTAGTATGGACATTTTAATGATGTTGATTCTACCAATCCGTGAACATGGTATGTTCTTCCATCTGTTTACATCTTCCTCTATCTCTTTTTTCAGTGTCCTGTAGTTTTCCGCATATAGGTCTTTTACCTCCTTGGTTAGGTTTATTCCTAAGTATCTTAATTTTTTTGGTGCGATGGAAAATGGGATTGCTTTTTTAGTCTCTCTTTCTGTAAGTTCATTGTTGGTGTATAGAAATGCCATAGATTTCTTGGTGTTAATTTTGTATCCTGCTACATTGCCGAATTCATTTATTAAGTCTGTTAGTTTTTTGATGGAGTCTTTCGGGTTTTTTATGTACAATATCATGTCATCTGCAAATAAGGACAGCTTTACTTCTTCTTTTCCAATTTGGATGCCTTTTATTTCTTCTTCTTGTCTAATTGCAATGGCTAATACTTCCAGTACTATGTCAAACAGGAGTGGTGAGAGTGGGCATCCCTGTCTTGTTCCTGTTCTTAGGGGAAATGGTTTTAGTTTTTGCCCATTGAGTATGATGTTAGCTGTGGGTTTATCATATATAGCTTTTATGATGTTGAGGTATGATCCTTCTATTCCCACCTTGTTGAGAGTTTTTATCAAGAAAGGGTGTTGGATTTTGTCAAATGCTTTTTCTGCATCAATTGATATGACTATGTGATTTTTATCTCTCAATTTGTTTATGTGATGTATCACATTTATTGATTTGCGGATATTGAACCATCCTTGCATTCCTGGGATAAATCCTACTTGGTCATGGTGTATGATCTTTCTGATGTACTGCTGGATCCTATTTGCTAGAATTTTATTGAGGATTTTGGCATCTACATTCATGAGGGATATTGGCCTGTAATTCTCCTTCATTGTGTTGTCTTTATCTGGTTTTGGTATTAGGGTGATGCTGGCTTCATAGAAGGAGCTGGGAAGTGTTCCTTCCTCTTGAATTTTTTGGAATAGTCTGAGGAGGATAGGTTTTAGTTCTTCCTTGAATGTTTGGTAGAACTCTCCTGTGAAGCCGTCTGGCCCCGGGCTTTTGTTTGCCGGAAGCTCTTTGATGACTGCTTCAATTTCTTCCATAGTTACTGGCATGTTGAGCTGTTTAGATTCTTCCTGATTGAGTTTTGGAAGGTTATATTTTTCTAGGAATATGTCCATTTCCTCCAGGTTGTACAGTTTGTTGGAATAGAGTTGTTCGTAGTATTTTTTAACGATCCTTTGTATTTCGGCGGGATCTGTTGTTATTTCACCTCTTTCATTTCTGATCTTGTTTATTTGGGTCCTCTCCCTTTGCTTCTTGGTGAGCCTGGCTAGAGGTTCATCAATCTTGTTTATCCTTTCAAAGAACCAGCTCTTGGTTTTGTTGATCTTTTGTATTGTTTCTTTGGTCTCTATGTCGTTTATCTGTGCTCTGATCTTTATTATTTCCTTCCTTCTGCTTACACTGGGCTTTTCTTGTTGCTCTTTTTCTAACTCTTTGAGTTGTTGGGTTAGGTAATTTATTACCCCTGTTTCTTGTTTTTTGCAGTAGGCTTGTAGAGCTATGAACTTCCCTCTCAAGATTGCTTTTGCTGTGTCCCATAGATTTTGGATTGTAGTGTTTTCATTGTCATTTGCTGTCATGATGTTTTTTATTTCTTCTTTGATCTCTCTGGTAACCCAGTCATGGTTTAATAGCATGCTGTTTAGTCTCCATGTGTTTGATTTCTTTGGGTTGTTTTTATTGTAGTTGATTTCCAGTTTTATGCCACTGTGGTCTGAGAAGATGCTTGATATGATTTCTATCTTCTTGAATTTGAAGAGACTTTGCCTATGTCCCAACATATGGTCTATCTTTGAAAATGACCCATGTGCGCTTGAGAAGAATGTATATTCTGTGGCTTTGGGGTGAAATGTTCTGAAGATGTCAATTAATTCCATCTGATCTAGTGAGTCATTTAGGATTGATGTTTCTTTGCTGATGTTTTGTTTAGAGGATTTGTCCAATGGTGATAGTGGGGTATTAAAGTCTCCTACTATGATTGTATTGCTGTCAATGTCTCCCTTGATATCCTCCAGGAGTTTTTTTATGTATTTGGGTGCTCCTGTATTGGGTGCATATATGTTTACCAGAGTTATTTCTTCTTGTTGGATTGCTCCCTTTAGTATTATGAAATGGCCTTCCTTATCTCTTGTTATGTCCTTCAGTTTGAGATCTAATTTGTCAGAAATAAGTATTGCTACCCCAGCTTTTTTTTCAGTTCCATTTGCCTGGAAAACCTTTTTCCATCCCTTCACCCTCAGTCTGTGTGCGTCTTTTTTTCTGAGGTGGGTTTCTTGTAGACAGCAGATATATGGGTCGTGTTTTCTTATCCAATCTGTTACCCTATGTCTTTTGATTGGGGCATTTAATCCATTTACATTTAAAGTTATTATTGATAGGTACTTATTTGTCGCCATTCCTATTCTTTACCCCTGTGTTACTTCTTCGCTTCCTGTTTCTTTCTTTCTTTCTTTCTTTCTTTCTTTTTTTTTTTTTTTTTTACAGTAAACCCTTTAGCATTTCTTGCATTGCTGGTTTGGTGGTAATAAATTCCCTTAGTCCTTTTTTGTCTGTGAAGCTCCTGATTTCACCTTCAATTTTGATTGACAGCCTTGCTGGGTACAGTATTCTTGGATTCAGCCCCTTTCTTTGCATGACTTTGTATATTTCATTCCATTCTCTTCTGGCCTGATGAGTTTCTGTTGAGAAATCAGTTGCTAGTCTGATGGGGGTTCCTTTGTATGTAACTTTCTGTCTCTCTCTTGCTGCTTTTAAGATTCTTACTTTGTCGTTGGTGTTTGCCAATTTAATTATAATGTGCCTTGGCGTCGGTCTTTTGGGGTTCATTTTGCTTGGGACTCTGTGAGCTTCTTGGATTTGTGTGGGTTTTTTCTTCCCTATATCTGGGAAATTTTCTGTCATTATTTCTTCAAAGAGGTTTTCTATTCCTTGCTCAGCTTCCTTTCCTTCTGGAACCCCTATTATGCGGATGTTGTTTTGTTTCGTGTTGTCCCAAAGTTCCCTTAGACTCTCCTCCTGCCTTTTAATTTTTTTTTCTAGAAGTTGCTTTTCTTGGATATTTTTTTCCATCTTGTCTTCTAGCTCACTGATGCGGTCCTCTGCTTCTTCTAGTCTACTCTTGATGCTTTCTATTGAGTTCTTTACAGCAGCGATGTCATTTTTCATTTCTTCTTGGTTCTTCTTCATTTCCTCTTGGTTCTTGCTCATATTGTCGAATTTGTCTTCCATTCTTTTCAGCCACCTTATGACCATTTCTCTGAATTCTTTTTCTGGAAGGTTGCTTGCCTCCATTTCGTTTACTTCCTTTTCTGGTGATGCCTGCTTTTCTTTCATATGTGGGCTGCTTCTTTGTCTCCCCATGGTCTCTCTTCTCTGGGTGTCTGGTTATGTAGTTCTCTCTCTCCTGGGTTGATTTAAAGGCACAAAATACAGCACTACCAGGTACAACTCACAAGGCACTGAACAGGAATGTATTCACGATATTAATAACCTCCAATAAAGGTGACCACCAGAGAAAGGCAAATTAGGTGATAGGAGAGAAAGAAGAAGAGGAAAAAAGAAAGAAAGAAAGAAAAAAAGAAAAAAGGAGTGTGAAAATGAAATTGGGAAAAGGGAAAGTAAAGAGAAAAAAAAAAAGTAAGAGAGACAAGAAAGTGACTAAGAGAGAAAGGGGAACAGACTATATATATTGGGGATAAAACTCCAATAGAACAATCACTAATCCCAGCAAATGCCAGCAACAAGTGCCTGGGGATTAGTACAAACTACAACACCAATTAATATGGAGTGAGGCAAGGGAAAGCTGAAGCACAAAACAAACAAAAAAATAAACAAAAGAAGAATAAGCAAAACAATCTCACAAAAAAAGCATAAAAATTGGATATAATCTACATTCAAGCAAACAACAACGAAAGGACAGAGAGAAGGACAAGTTTATGGATAGCTCAGACAGTGAAGGGAGAGGTGTATGTGGACTTGGAGCAGGGGATTGGAGATTAGATATGTAAGTAGGGTGAAATTTTAACAAGGGGTAAACAGAAAGAATAGGGAAAATCTAAAGCAGTAAAAGGGTAAGACAAACAGGACACTGAAAAGGGGGAGGTTAGGAAGAGAGTGATGGCCTAAAGGTAGAGTTGAGATAGAGTAAAACAATGCTAAAGGAAAGATAAAAAATAGAATGTAGAACCCTAATCCCAAAATAAAATGAAGAGAAAATAAAATGACACTTTAAAAAAAAAAAAAAAAAAAGATAAAATAGCAGTAGTGATAATACGGATTGAAAATAAAAATGTAATCATTAAAAAGGTAAAATCAAGTGATGAAAAAAGAAAAAAAAGTTTCTTGATTAAAAGATGCAAAAAATGAAAATAAAAAAAAAATAAAAAAATAAAAGGTAAAAATAAAATGTGAAGTAGTGAAGGTCATTCACTTCCTCTGTTTTTCTGTTTGGCACGCCTGTTTCTCAGTCCAGACAGTATTGCAGTTCCCTGCGATCCACTGCTCTTCGGTGTTGTAAGCCAGTCCTGATTTTAAGCAGGCGGTGTGTCTTAATTTCTCGTATTCCTTTATTTTTGATTACACAAGAGTCAATTTGTGATTCAGCCCCTGGGTGGCAGTGTTTCTGGATTGACTTCCGGGTCTATCTATGGCCTCTCTAGGCAGTGTTAGAGCCTTCTTTCTCTGTGGCACTCGCCACCGGCCTGTGGGAGTGGGCTGCCTCAGAGCTGACTCTCTGATGGTCACTCCCCGCTCCGATCCCCAGGTTCCAGAAAAACAACCTTCCCCTGCAGTCTCCCAGGGTGTCCCCAACTGGGTGATCCTATGTATTGGGCTTAGTAATCAGAAGCAAGGATTTGAAGAGGAAAAAGCCCAAGTGTGCGAACTCCAGGACTGCGAGTAAGCCCAGGCACCCAGGGAGCGCACGGGCTGCGCGTAAGTCTGGACTGCCTGAAATTCTTAGGGTGTCCCTGCACTTCAGATCAAAATGGGTTGCTTTTTAGAGTGCCCTTCTCTTAGCAGCTCTGAGGACCCCTTTCCACAATCACAGATCACGCCAGCCCCTACAGCCACGGATTTTTCTAGGCACAGACTTCCCTGGTCCTCCAGCTCCCGCAAAACGCGCGTTCCTCTCTCCCGCCGGGACCAGAGACCTCACCTTATCCCAGGCGAAATCTGACCTTTCCGTGGTGGAGTGTAGAGCTCCTCTGAACCCGTGTGCTTGCGCCAGTTGGGGAGCGTTGTTCTGGGGCTCGCAGCTGTTCCTGGGGTGCCGCAGTTGTGGATTCTCAGGCTTCAGATAAGCTCCACTTTCCAGATCAAGATGGCGCAGACTCCGCGTCCAAGCCCGCAGCTCCGGGAGGGGACCCAGCCGCAGTTGGTGCTGCCAGGTCAGGGGAACCCCGTTCAGCAGTCCCCCACCTCCTTCTGGAATTCAGCTGTCTCCCAACCAGCCAACAAACACTCCTTGTGCGACCCTCAGCTGTTCTTTCTTTCTGCTCCGGGACAAGGCTCGGAACACGTCTGTCTATTCCGCCGCCATTATTCCCTCTAGAGGAAATGTTTTAATACTGCTATTTTCCCTTTCTCTATAATAGAAGTGGCAAAGATGAAAGAAAATTAGTAAAATGTATATGAAAATCTCCCTCCTGTCAGAGTCTGGGGTACACCGCAGGACCTAGAGTCAAGTCCCCGCCCACCACCCACATGTGCTTTGAAAATGCAGGAGACTCAAACCCTGCCGGCCCCACCCCCATTGGGTGAGACCCAGACCTGGCCAGCCCCACCTCCGTCAAGCCCCTCCGGGAGGGGGGCACAGCCTCAGGTCCCCTGGCCCAGCACCGGGGCAGGGGGTGCAGTCTTAGGTACCCTGTCAAGCCCTGCCTGGTGGAGGGCGTGGCCTGAGGTCCCCCATCAAGCCCTGCTAGGTGAAGGCCATGGCCTGAGGTACCCTGTCAAGCCCCACTGGGCAGGGGGCACAACCTGAGGTCCCCTGGCCCAGTGCTGGGGCGGGAGGTGCGGCCTGAGGTCCCCGTCAAGCCCTGCAGGGCAGAGGGTGCAGCCTGAGGTCTCCAGGCCCAACACCAGGGTGGGGGACATGGCCTGAAAACCCCCGTCAAGCCCCGTGCGGTGGGGGGCGCGGCCTGAGGTCCCTTGCCCCAGCCAGGCGCCATGCAGCCTCAGGTCCCTGCTGTTTGGTCATGATGTTATGGTGTCCCAGCTAATTTGCATATTCCTCTATTATATAGATAGATGTATGGTGTGAGGTGGCTAATAGACTTAGGGGGATCACTTTGTAAGTTATATAAATGTCTAATCAGTATGCTGTACACCTGAAACTAATATAATATAATATTAATTGTAAAGTATAGCCTGGCCGGCATTACTCTGTGGTTGAGCATCAACCTATGAACCAGGAGGTCATGGTTCAATTCCCAGTCAAAGCATATGCTCAGGTTGCTGGCTTGATTCCCAGTGTGGGGCATTCAGGAGGCCACTGATCAATGATTCTCCTTTATTACTGATGTTTCTATCTCACTTTCCCTCTCCCTTCCTCTCTGAAATCAGTATATATAAAGTGTAATTAAAAATTTAAAAAGTGATATCAAAAAGTAGAAAATTAAAAAACAAAACAAATAAAACACAGGTTCTTCCAGATTTCCCTCTAAGAGAGGCAAAGAGAATGTGTGTGCACATGTGAGCACATACCTCAATGTGAAGTGCAATTTGGTGGAACAGATTGCGACATGCTGAGGCAACATGCCCGGAAATCTCTTCTGCATATTCTCCACTTCATGATTACTTTTCTGGGATGTTGGCTTTATTTTTACAAAGGGGTTTGTGTCTTCTGGGTGAAGTACCATTGAGAATCCTCTCATGTAGCCCTCTTGAGTGAGTATTGACTTTGGAGCTAAACTGTCTAGATAAGTTTTGACTCCACCATTTAGCAGCTGTGTGTCCTGAGGCAAGGCATTAACCTCTCTGTGCCACTATTTCCTCATTTGTAAGAGGAGGATAATAAGAATACTTACCACATAGGGTTTTTAAATGAGTTATATGTAGCTTAGAACAGTGTCTGGCATGTGGCAAGTCCTGTATAAGCATTTGCTGTCCTTATTATCTCCCTAGTAAGCTAGTATAACCCCAGATGAGCCCAAGGGAACTTAGTATTACTCAGTCAAAAATTCTGGGGATAAGAGTGCCTTGTCAATGTACCATTTGGGCTGCCCAGGACCAGATTAAGACATGTAGAGGCCCTAAGCACTGTTTTTATGACTGCCAAATTCTGAAACAATTCATTAAATCTATACTTTTCTCATATGGAGGTGGCCCTGATTCACTAGTGCCCTGAACTCATACTTGGTCTACCTGTTGTATAGTTGTGCACTGGCTACATCCACCTATAAGCTTCTCCCTAAGTGCTGGAAGGAACCAATGACTGTGGATGGTCTACACATAGTTTTGAACCCAAGCAGCTCCATCCACAACAGGGTGCTCTGTGCCCCACCTTTTAAGTGCTGATCTTGCCAAGCTCTATGACTTCCTTGCCTCTTGGGACTTCCCATCCTATTACTTGTTAGGAGAGTTAATTTCTGGGGCCCAGAGGAAGGGAAGAGATAAATGCCTGAAGTCCCAATAGGGAATACCTGTGGGAAGTTCTATACAGTAGTAAGTTAAAATTCTGAGTAAGTTTATACTCATTTAACAAACCTATGTGGTAAGTATTCTTGTTATCCTCCTCTTACAAATGAGAAATAGTAGCAAGAGAGGTTAATGCCTTGCCTCAGGACACACAGCTGCTAAATGGTGGAATCAACACTTATCTAGATTGAGATGGCTGACATAGTAAAGAAGGGAAATGGTGAGGACTTCTTGCCTCCAGTTGGCTAGGAGACAATATTCCCTCCTCTGATCCCTGACTACTCAAAGGACTTCAAATCAGTGATTATGGAACCTTGGACTCACTCATTATCTTCATTACTCTTGACCAGGTTCTAAACATCCAAATGGTGAACAACAGGAGAGTTGTGTGTTCCAGAGCCACAGTGCTTTTTTCCTTAACCTAGATTTTGTCTATGGAAAGACTAGCTAAATGGAAATTTTCGTTGAATGTGCTGGCCAACCAGCTGGAGGGACCTGTTGGCCATGGTAAGGGAAGTTAGCAGGATGCCAGACAGGTTCATTTGCTGCCTTGCCTTGGGATGACACCACTCACATTCATGTCTAGCTAGGTCTTTGCTACCTATTCTCCTCACAGACCATCTCAAACATGAAAGGGCCAGGTAGAACTGGTCAGAGCAGATGTTGGGAGCCTGTGGCTTTTAAGAAGAGAAAGATAGTCATCAAGAGTAGAGCATAGGAAGGGACCAAAACAAAAGTTCTAGCTTATAACCCCCAAAAGTCCCCCAATAGACTCCAGGGTGTCACCAGTGAACACTGCTCAAGTAGGCCATGGCTCATTTGTGTCTCACCAGTAGACCTGGGTAGCATCTCTAGGCAGGATCAGTAACCTGCAGGCCACTCTCCAGACCATGGCTCAACAGAGAATAACACTGCCTTGGGGCCCTCTTCCTTTTCATGGAATTTGTTTCAGTACTAACAGAGAAGATGATCTTGGAATGTGAGGTCATAAAGAAGACCCCAAAGTACAAATCCCCTTTGTCTCATTTCTCCCTGTGCTCTGTGGTATCAAGTAAGGCACAGGATCTGACATTATATAAACTAGCCTTAAGGTCCTGGCTTTGCCATTTACCTAATCTGCAACCTTCGTGAAGTCATTTAGCCTTTCTGAGCCTCACTTTCCCTATTTGTAAAATGGTGGGAGGGAGTAATAATCTCTATCTCCCAGTCTTTTGATGAGGTTCAAATGAGAGGATGGACGTAACAATCCTTTGAAACTGCTTTGAGCCTTACGTGCGAATTATTATCATGGCTGTGAGGTACGTCCATAAGTTTACCTTCAGATTTCCACAAGTGCTCGTTCATGTATAGCTGGATTGAGGCTTCACCAATGGCATATATGCAAACACTTGTGTTTATAAAAGTATATAAATAATCTCATCTTAACCCTGAATTCATGACATAGACAACTAAAAGCATACAGCAATATGCATACACATGTACATTTATCTGCATAGATAGCCTCTTTCTTTTCTTCTCACAGAATCAGGTGTATATGTATCTATCTATGTATGTGAATGCATGTGTACACATTTGTGCAGCCCCATAGCTGCACAGGTAAGTATATCATACCATCCAGCTTCTGCCTAGACTACTCAGTTTTCTAAGGATCTGAGAAAGGCCCTGCTCATAAATTCCCCCACTTCATACTGATGATGTCCCTTTTGCCCTTGTTGGGGCCTCTTCTCTACTTCCATCTTGTTTGCAGATTAGCACAGCTGCTAACAAAATTCAAGCTGCAGTATGTGCTATACACGTATCTGGAGAACATGTATCTTTGTCCAGTTGCTTTCTGTGAATAGCACTACAATCCCATTCTGCACAAAAGAGTTATAGACATGTTTTCAAAGAGCTAACAGCATTTAAAAAAAAAACACACAGCTAATTCAGCCATGAAAATAGTTACTAGCCCACATGCCCTGAAAAGAAAAAATATTAGGCAGTAGGTCTAATAAAAATTAGTTACAGAGCCTAAATAAGGTTGAATCTCTCTCTCCTTTTGAAACTCCTTTTTAATCAAAGGATCTCTGAGCCTGGGGTGGGGTGAGGCATAGAGTACATTTACTTCAGAGAGAGCCTAGGGTCATTAGAGCCTAATGTTTGGGAGGGAAAAAGAGGAAGAAAAGAAGAAAAAAATATAGAGTGTCCATAATTATAAATAGGAAGAACATAGCTGGGGAATTAAACAGGGTGAGACCAAAAGAAGAAGGGTTAATGCCCACTTTGAGGCCAACTAAAATTGCAAAGTGCCCCAGCCTCCCCTTAATCACTGTGATATGGACCAGTAAACTGTTTTGCTTATATGCAAGGTTGGAACACTAAAAAGAATTCCTAGTGATAGAATTGAGGAGTTAAGCATGGTTAAAGAGCAAAATGGTTTTCTAGGAAGAGAGCAGGCCCAGGCCTGAGGTGGTGGGATGGCCTTCATTCCAGGGTGAAGAGAAGTAGTTTGTTGAGGCAATATCTGGGGAGGGCCTGTGGTTCAGATACCATCCCATTCTCCTTCACCTTCCTTCATCTTGATGCTCTCAGTATTCCTTTTCTGTACCGCCTCCATCTTTAAACCTTGTTGTCTGGGTACCATATGCTGGTCCCCACTGCTGCACCCTTGTTATTTAGTACAGGGGAGGGAGCACTCCACAAAGAATCAGAAAACATGGTCCTACCACTATCTCCAAATTTCACCACTATCTCCCTATGTTATTTTGGGCAAGGTACGTTACTCCCCAGAACCTCAGTTCTTTCATTTGTAAAATGCCAGAAAAAAACCCAGACTGTATTTTGAAGTTTGACTCAAAATTAAATGGAAAAAAAATGTATACAAAAATATATAGGACATTTTGTTTGCTTGTTTTGAGACTCAAATAAGAGAATAAACTGGAAATACAGAATAAACTGCAAGGCACTGGGGGTGGGTGAGGGCATGTGCTGGGGGTAGAGGAGAATGGGGGAAGGTCAAATTAAAAAAAAAAAGGAGACATATGTACTACCATTTGTAATACTTTAAACAATAAAAAAGAGAAAAAGGGGGTTCTGTTCACATAGGAGGAGTTGCTATTATTAATACTCCCTGTTCTTTGCCTGCCTTTCCATATACACAGTAATTCAAATTTTCCCAGCTTGGCTAATGTCCTGTCCCCCTCTGGTGTTTGTCGTGAAGTCTAGGTAGTCATCTGCTTCTGGAATCTCTATGACTATGGTGGAGAATCACAAGATTCCCACAGAGTCTTCTTTCTTCTCCCAAGGACAAACTTTAGCTGGGCTTTTCTGAACAGAAAGACTTTCTTGTCTCACCCACTGGAGCAATGACAATCTCAAGCCAATGCAAACTAGTAGGAGAGAAGATGCAGCTTGTCTCAGAATGTTCGTATTAGCCCATTATTGTAGAAGAAACTGAAGTTAAGAGAACTAAAGTGAAGGGCATATAGACAGCAAGTAGCAAGTTCTAATGGGTGTGTGTGTGTGTGTGTGTGTGTGTGTGTGTGTTTTAAGATAACCATCAGTCTCTAAGAGTTAAATAAAACAGGCAGCAAGCCTAACAGCAATCAGGCAGAGCACCAAAAAGATAATGACCGTATGGTACCTTTACATCTCCTTCTCTATTTGGCTTTGGTTCCTGAAAGAAGACTCATAATATTTTAGATTTTGCTAGGTGATATAATCAGAGGATCAAAGTGATATAAACAGAGAACTAAGCCTCATGTCTCATGTCTGTATGAACAGACATACAATTGAATATAGTGATTTGTAAGGAGAGATGTAGTCATCCCAGCACCTAACACAATGCACTACAGATATTATGTGTTTGATAAATGTGTAGTGCAAGAAATGAGGGCTAAAGGTAGGAGGACATGGGCATGTTTGGGGAAAGGTTAATGCATTGTGGGAAAGAAGACCCAAGTGATTCATACCTGTTACTCCAGACATGCTAGCCAAAGCCAGGATCCACTGCTGTCTTCTCAGGTCTTATTTATAATGTTGCTTTAAAGGTGTGATGTATTTGGATTTGTTTTCCAAATCATTGTTTTTAGCAACCAAAGTCAAAGTTTTGGGTTTTCCTTTTTCTGCTGACCATGCCCCTCTGCTTAAGAAATCCCACAGGAAGCCTCCAAGCTGCATTTTGCTCCAGTATACCTGGAAAATGACTCTCCCATTCCCCTGATTTATCTACGGATTCTGGTTTTAGTTGTGGGGCCAATTTTTCCCCTCTCTTCTTTCCCCTGGAACCAAACAAGTTTCTGAATTCCAGAGTAGACCCACACTCCCACTCATCTTCTGGCTGTGTCTAGAATTTCCAAAGCATGGTCTAACTCATTTTCACTCCAGTTGTAGCTATACAGGACAAATTTCCTGGATATATGCCCTGTCCTTCCTTGAGAAGCCTAGCCTCCCCACCAGACTCAACCTAAGTCAATTCTCTGCTTTCATTCCTCTTCGTGAGAAAAGCTGGCAGTGAAAACAAACACCTGTCTTGCCAGCTCAATGACACTTTTGGATGAAGCAAGCAGATTATACCCCAGGTTCAAGTGAACTCTGCAATTATCCAGATATTTGTAACTGAAGCTTGCCTACCTATCATACAAAGACCAGAGTACTGGGGAGGTAAATTGCAGCAGAAGAAAATTAATCTAGGAGAAGTAACTTCTCAACTTTGAGAATTCTAAATCATTGTTGCAGGTAACAGACATTGGATTAAGCCTCCTGCCTCCGGTCATGCCAAAGAGCTGAAGGTCTCTGTCTATCTTACTTTCGGAAGTTCAGATTTTGGCCTAGGGCCTGGGTGAAGATGAGGATGACAGAATGACAGAGTTACCTAACTGTTTGCAATTGAGAATGCATTCCTCTCCACTCAATCTTGTCCTAACTTGTAATTAAATACTTCTCCCTTTGCCACCCCTCAATAGCTTTTTACCCTTCTCTTCCTAAACAAGTTACTGACCTATTCAAATAAAAGGTCCAATATTTGAGAGACTATAGGTATGTCCTTTGGCTCTGAACACATGGTCAATTTCAATCTTTGTGCATTTTAAAAGAGGCCTATGAACTCCCTGTGTGAAATACCGAGACCTGAGTTATGTGAAGGCAGTTGCATGATAAAAGCTATTTGGATGGTGACACTGATAATCCTATCTAATAAAAGAGTAATATGCACATTGACTGTCACTGCAAGACACAAGATGGCTGCCCCCATGTGGACACAGATGGCCGCCACAAGATGGCCTGCAGGGGAGGGCAGTTGTGGGCAGTTAGGGGTGGCCAGGTCAGCAGAGGAGGAAAGTTGGGGGTGACCAGGCCGGCAGAGGAGGGCAGTTGGGGGAGACCCAGGCCTGCAGGGGATGGCAGTTGGGGGGGGACCAGGCCTGCAGGGGAGGGCAGTTGGGGGTGACCAGACTGGCAGGGGAGGGCAGTTAGGGGCAATTGGGTCGGCTGGGGAGCAGTTAGGCATTGATCAAGCTGACAGGGGAGTGGTTAGGGGGTGATCAGGCTGGCAGGCAGAAGCGGTTAGGGGCAATCAGGCAGAGGCAGGTGAGCCGTTGGGAGCCAGCAATCCTGGATTGTGAGAGGGATGTCCCACTGCCCACCAGGATCAGGCCTAAACAGGCGGTCGGACATCCCTCAAGGGGTCCCAGATTGGAGATGGTGCAGGCTGGGCTGAGGGACACGCTGCCCCTCCCATGCATGAATTTTGTGCACTGGGCCTCTAGTCATGATAATAAAGTACTTGTTCTATATTTGACTTAGATTCATATAAGGTTGGGGCTAGAAGGTCATCAGCGGTCATCTAGTCCAGTGGTTCCTGACCCTGGCTGACCATCAAAATCATCTAGGGAGTATGTTAAAAATGCAGTTTCTCTGGGCCCAGCCCATGATAAACCTACTAAATCAGAATGTCTGAGGTGAGGCCCCAAAATCTGTATTTTAATTTATTTCATCCAGTGATTCTGATAATAGGCTAGGTTTGGGAACTACTTAGTTGAATCCTTTTATTCTTTTTAGATGAGGAAACTGAGGCTTAGAGGGGCAGTGGCCTTCAGCATAGAGGCCATACAGGAAAATAAGAGCAAAGCCCTTCTGTTTCAGTTATCATCCCTTTTTTGCATAGAATAGCCACATTACTCTCCCTCATTCAGCCATTTTGTATATTTTCATGTCTCCAGAACTGTGAGTACTTTGATGGTGGGAACATGTTAGATACATCTCTGAGTTTTCCAAGTTCTTGATCTTGATCCTTGAAGCCAGGTTCCCAAGATGCTGGGCAAGTTCATGTTCTTCATTTCTGTACCTCCATTTTCCAGGGATAAAGGCTCGGGGCAGGAGCCACAGTGTCCCCTTCCTTCAAAATGCAGGGCAGACTGCAAAGTTTCAAGTGTGTGTGCTGCCAGAGATCTGTCCAGAGTTGTGTGGGAGATTGAAGCCCAGTTCTTGTGCTGAGGCAGCCAGAACAGCTAGTGGCAGCAGGTTACCTGAAGCTTGAGCTGAGGCTGAGTGTCTATTTGTCTATTTCTGGGAATTTTGGCCTCATTCCCGTTATAGTATTGCCAGTGGCAGCCTTACGTGCAAGGATAAAGACATGCTTTAAAAAATGCCTCAACATCAATTACCCAGCATTGAAACAACTCCTGGGAGTTGTTTCATCATGTCCATATCCTAAACTGGGCTTATCACTCTCACAGCACTGTGTTTCACCCTGCCTAATTCTGTAGGTCTGCCTATGGCTTTGGCCTGCTATTCTTCAAGACCAATGTAGGAAGTAGAATGAAAACATGGCCAATGGTAGGCAAGATAGAGCTGACCTGTAGTTTGCAATTTTGTGCATTGAGATGAGCTCAGTGCCCAGCTGGTAAGAGAGTTTGGAGGAAGAAGCAGTGACTATCATTGTTTACTTGCTATGTGCCTATGGAATAGGCCTTTACCCCCTATAACCCCCAGTTTCCATACCCACACATGAGGAGGTTGGACTCAGAACCTTTCAGTTCTGATTTAATGCTGCTAATTCAAAAGCCAAGCTGTAGAATCAGGGAGAGATACCTAATGAGTGATGCCCATTTCCTGACCTCACGGTGCCGTATTCATCTCACATCCTGAGTTTACTCTTGGAAGAGATGTGTTATTATCACAGGCTCAAGATCTGACCTTCAAAGCAGTTTGCATAATATGTTCATGTCCTACCATGTTGGCTTTAGTAGGATTCATTTAGGCAATATCTCAGTGTAGCCTGGTTCCACTGTACCCTGGATATTTCAGCTTCTTGAAGGCAGCTGGTTTAACAGAAAACTGCTTTTCCCACTGGATATGGGTGCCTGAAGATATAGATGACTCTGCTTTTCATGATACCCTTTCCAGTTCTTTCTTGCCTGCTCTTCAAAATTGTGGGGCTTTTTAGCACATTGACTTTCTCAGTTACATGCTGCTCTAACTAGGTCACCTGCTGGCACTGGCTCAGTGCTAGCAGCCTGTGGTTTCTCTGACTGGAATGGCCTTGATTCATCCTGTTGTTGGTAACTCTTCTGTTTGGCAGTTTTGCTCTGGGGATTTCTCCCCTTCCTAAGCCTTCTCCTCCAAACAACCACACTCTCCTCCTCTCCACCCCTGTCACAATCCCCTGTGGTTAATGGGATGATCTTTATCTTGGAACAGGGCCCTGTGGTCTACCAAGAAGGTCCACCATTCTTCTTTCATCAGTAACAACTTCTTTCAGACAGCAACAACTAGCTTGGAAAACTTTAGCATCCCCCAAAGCCATGATTAATAAACTGATAATCTAACTAAAGCTCATGTGTTTGCTATGCAAACAAACATTAAGATAGTTCTCTAGTCACCTCCTTCCAACTAAATTATTTTCCTTATGCCCTTCCTATTGAGAAATTATCAACTTCCCCATTGTATGCCTAGTATAATGCTTGGCTGGCACATAATAGATACTCAATAAATATTTGTTGATTGAATAATTGCTGAACAAATGAGTACTAAGCAGATTCTAAAAGCCAAAGGAAATAGTGCTAGCTGAGTCAGGAGACCTGGATAAGCCACTAACCCATTTTTTAACCTTGGGCATATCCCTTTCTCCCTGTAGAGTTGGATGCTGAACTTAATGGTCGTTTACGGATCTTCCATTTCCGGCAGTCTATGACTCTGATCTGAATTTCTGTACCAAGTACCTCCACCCCAAAGAAGTAAAATAAACCTCCATTTAATAATTAGATAGTATGTGGTTCATGCTGATAGGAACAAAATAACTATAATTTGCACTAAGCCAATTTCAGAAAAACCTCTGCCCCCAATTCTGACAATGGGAATTGCTGGTTGGGTCTTACTTCCATGACTTAAAGGCACAACATTCAAGGTTCTCTATTCCTTGACCTTCTATCATCCTTTTGATGGTCCATGAGAAGTATGATGTGTAAATAGTGTGCCTTGGGTTCTAGTGGTGGTTGAGGTGGGCAGGCTCCTGGAGATTGGGGAGTCTCAGTCATGGCAGAACAAAATCCTTGTTCCCTTTTGCAAGTGCATAGGTCTTGATTTTGAAAGTCTCATCTAGTCATAAAAAAATATGCAGGCCTACCTGCCTAGATTAAAGGAAACCAGGCAGAAAACCAGAAAAGGTAGGATATCCCTTAATTAATCTTTCCTTTGTTGTCCCTCTAGATTTGGTTTCCACAGAGTTCTGTGAGTGAAGCACATGAACTTTAAAGACTCTTTTTATTAAGGATAATCTTCAAGGACCTTTCAATCCTGAAAATCTATGATTCTCTGGTTCCAAATATGTAAAAGTAGAAAGGTGGTTTGTTTTGTATGTGTTCTTTGTGTGTGATGAGTCAAGCTGGAGTTGGGGTTAGGCAGTGACTATGTGGGTATATGGTGAGTTTCAGAAGGTAGGTAGAGACTGCTGTTTGATGAAAGGCAAAGCATAGTTATCACACAAAGAATGTTTGCAACCTAAGAAGTATAATCTACAAATTGAAAGCTGGTCACCTATGTCTACCACATTCCCTCATACATACAGTCAGACTCCCTGGTCAAATATCAGATCTAAGCTAGATAATCTCTGTTTCAGTTCCATGTTCATTCTCTGACTCTATGAGATTATCCAGACTTGCAGTGTACTTTTCCAATGACACCCTGTAGTTACTTCTAATTATTTAATCCAGGCAAGGAACAAATGACCATATGACATGGCTAGACCTTGTTAAGCTTGGTTATAAAGTGACATGGGAAGTTGGTGGTTAGTTATAGATAGTGAGCTATGAAGCAGGGAGAACTCTTTGAATCCTCAGGGTCTAGTCTAGTAGCTCAATGAGAGGCTATAAAGGAAGTATGTGGATATGTATAAGGAGGGAATTTTCTCATATTGATGTATCTATTTGTATTGAAATGTCATCCTCCAGGGGGTCCCCCAACTTTTCATGGGACAAATGTCTCATAGGAAAATGTGACAATTAAATGTGCCACACTGACCAAACACCTTTTGTGTACTTGAGCCTCCCTGATGTTATAAGTAGGAAGGAATGAGCCTGGATTCAAATATGTCATACTTTGTCAGAGAGAGAAAGGATTAGTAAGGGGTTTGAAGGATCCCACAATTGGGAAAGGCCAAAGGAGGGCCTCCATTTCAAGGAAGAAATTCAAAGTCCCTGTCTACTGTCAGAGCACAATTTGATCTAAATTACTGACATTTCCAATAAGGTAGCACATCACAACTTTGATGCCTATTGAATTTATTAGTTTTAAAACCACTAGGTCTCTCTCATACATGTCTCTGTTAAACCATTGCTCCCTTATTCTATAGTTGTGCAGTTTGCTTTTTAATCCAAGTATTGTAACTGTCATTCATTTTTGTTACAATTTACTTTTCACCTTGACTCACCCTTTTTTCCTAATCCACTTACACATCCCATTCATGACCATTTTCATGCATGTTTAAATCTCATTTAATTGGCTTGGAGAGAACTGCATCCCACATAACTCTTGGTCAGCAGATCATATATATATTTTCAGATCATTCCTTTTACTGCTCATCCATCTTTTCTCTATCTGATTCTCATGATTCCCCCACTCCAGCCAAACTGGTGTCCTCATCATTTTCCTCCCTGTATCCCAGGCATACTCTGCCTCCAGGCTTTTGACTACACTAAGCCCTCATTTTATGATACCCTTCTTGCTCTAATCTATCTTTCACGACCCAACTTAAGTCACTTCATCTTCCATGAAACTTTATTCAACAGCTTTAAATCACAATGATATATCTTCTGAATTTCTAAATTTTTATTGCATTTCCTATATATTGCTTCATACTTAATATTACATAAGGATATATATGTATAAATTAATATTTTATTGCCTGCATTGGAAGTGTTTGACTGAGTCATACAAGTGGGTTGTATGACTGCCTGGGTTCAAACGCAGTTCTACAATTTACTAGTTTTGTGTCCTTGTGCAAATTATGCAATCTCTCTGTGTGTCTCAGTTTCTTCAAAATCAGGATAATAACTGTATGCATTGTATAAGGTCACCTGGTGATTTAAGTGAATTGATGTATCGGAAATGCTTAGAACTGTGCCTAGCACATGTAACCACTCAATAAATATTAACTACCATTAGGATTATACACTACATGCTTTTACATATTTTATTTCATTTGATCTGGGAGGAGGTTAAAGTGGGGACTGTCATCCTTATTTTACAAATGAGTAAAGCTTGAGAAGTTAATTGACTTGCTGAAGGTCATACAACAAGTGAGTTGTCTTAGGATTAATGGGGGGTTAACTATAAAGAGAGTAGAGGTCAATGGGGAAAAAAGGAGACTTATGCAATACTTTAAACAATAAAGAATTTAAATTTAAAAAAGAGAGAGTATAAAATACTAAGGGCCATGGTGGGGGCAAGCCCTGGGTATTTAAAGGTTATTCTGGCTGGAGGAATAAGAAAGGCTTACTGATGGTGATGAGTAAGCAGTGAAGAATGGGTAGGATAGGATTGGCCTTGATAAGAGTCTGTTGGGCCATTCCAAGTAGAGGAGGCCCAAGTTTGGTGGTGGTAACAAAAGAGGTGGGGTGTTGCTCCTCCTACATTATATTTCTGGTATGAGCACCTGGGTCAAGGGGGTAATAAACCTAAAGAAAATATACCAGGGCATGGCAGCCATGTGGGAAGCAGGCAAGAGTAGCTGTAGCAGGAATAGGAGTGCACTGTATGGGAGAGGGTAGAGAAGATCCTGCAATGGCAAGCCAAAACTTTGGAACTGTATTCCAAAATACCTACTCACAAAATCCATGAATGTTTGGTTATGGCATTGAGCTCTTACAATCCTGGATTAGTTAGCTCTGCAACTTCATCAGATAAGCCATCTGGCCTCTTGTGAAAGGTATGTGATGTCTGCTCATTCCCATGGTAAGCTGTAGGTGACTAAGGAAAAAGAAGAACCAAGGTTACCCTGGATTTGTGGCTCAGTTGGTTGGAGCATCATTTCATACACCAAAATGTTGCAGGTTCAATTCCTAGTCAGGGCACATATGTAGGTTGCGGTTTTGATCCTTGGTCCAGGTGTGTACGAGAGGCAACCAATTAGTGTTTCTCTCTCACATCAATGTTTCTCTGTCCCTCTCCCTTCATCTCTATAAAAAATCAATTAAAATATATCCTCAGGTAAGGAGTTTAAAAAAATAACCAAGGTCTCTTTCCCAAGGAACTTCCAGTCTAAGTAATTGACTTATGTGTGAGTTGTGGTTGTGGCTGGTAAAATTGTTATTTAGTGGGTTGTATTCTGTAGCTCATGAGTAGACTGTGGGGGAGAGGCAAGGAATGAATAACCTTCCAGGACATATGAAGGCACTGGTTTGGAAAGGAGGTGTAGGGAAGGGAGATTAGGAGTTGATTTGGAGGTGGGAGAAGAATTTTGCTCCCTTCCCAACTAAGCCAGCAAGCTATTGGTGAAGTCCAGTGTGTGGGCTGAGAATCTTGGCCAGGCTTGAGCTTGTAAAACAGTGACTTAAAATATGAGTTATCATGTACACTTCTACCTCGGATCCCTGAGTCTTTGGCTTTCCAGTGGGGAAATAATAGGAATGAAGAGGACAATTCAGTTGAAGTGGTTTCTGCTCCTTTGAATACTGTTGCAGACACATTTGAGCTGTCATTATTATAGGATGGGAAAGCTAGATGTCAAATTAAGATAATTATCACTAATACTACTAGTAGTATTACTAAGAATAATTATATTAATAAACGTGTGTGTGTTGCCACCAATGGGAGCCTGCCCTTGGTCACTACCCCTGACTAGTGGGCTCACAATTGAGAAAGATCTAAGGACAGTTTCCGTGACTTCCACTTTGGGCTCTATCTTGGTAGGAAGCTCCCTGGGACCAGCCTTCCCAATGGGCTGGATTAACAGTACTCTTTTGCATGGCTTTCAGGCCAAGCCTTGCCCATGCAGCAGCAGCAGCAGCAGCAGCAGCAACAGCAGCAGCAGCAATCTTCCACCTCCCCTCCCTTCTCTTGCCTGGTAAATTCTTAGAACTTTAAAGAAGTCAGAAGGAGCTTAGAGGTCATGAAGTCCAACTCCTTTGTTGTACTGGTGGAAATAAGGGGGCTCAGAGAGAGATGGGGATTTGACCAATGTCACACAGTAAAGCAGTGTCAGAAACAGGGCCCTGACTTAGGTCTCCTGGCTCACATAGGCCAGTGTGCACTTTCCCAGCATCCATCTCTCATTATTTCCTATTTTTCCAACTCCCAATCACTTGACCTGACACCTAAGCTACCTTCACACTGAGAATATGGGCTTCCACCCGGCTGGTGTTGCTCAGTGGTTGAGCATTGACCCATGAATCAGGAGGTCACGGTTTGATTCTAGGTCAGGGCACATGTCCAGGCTGTGGACTGGATCCCCAGTGGGTGTCATGCAGGAGGTAGCTGATGAATGATTCTCTTTCATCATTGATGTTTCTATCTCTCTCCCTCTCCCTTCCTCTCTCTGAAATCAATAGAAACATATAAAAGTATTTTTTTTTTTTTTAAAAAAAGAGGGAATATAGGCTTTCTTCAGGGTAGTGGTTCTCAACTCCAGCAGCCCATCAAAATCCACTGGGGAGCCCTAGCCGGTTTTGCTCAGTGGCTAGAGCGTCAGCCTGAGGACTGAAAGGTCCCAGGTTCGATTCTGGTCAAGGGCACATGCCTGGGTTGCAGGCTCGATCCCTAGTGGGGGGCGTGCAGGTAGCAGCCAATCAATGATTCTCTCTCATCATTGATGTTTTTATCTCTCTCCCTCTCCCTTTCTCTTCGAAATCAATAAAAATGTAAAAAAAAAAATCCACTGGGGAGCTTTAAAATATTCTGATGTACTGTTCCTACCCAGACCAGTTGAGTCAGCATCTCTTGGGGGGAGGGTGTGGGGATATATTTTTAAAAGCTACCTAAGTGATTCTAATATGCAGTCAAGCTGAAAAACAATGCTCTAAAGAAAATAAGTCTCATGTCTGTTACAGACACCCATATCCTTCCGTTCTCTATCCTCCTAATCATCCAGATCTGGAGAAAACAGAGTTAAACAGAAAATGGCTAAGAAGGTGAGATGAGAGTTAGAGTGTCACATGCACTTATTTTCTTCCAACAGAGGGTGTGACTATTGGAACCAGGAAAGGGAAAGGTTAGGAAACTAATGTTTTGTTTAGCAACCCCCCCATATACATATATCTAAACTGAATTACTCCATACATCTGGCTGATAGGTATTTAGTAAAATAAGACTTCCAACAAAGCAAACTTCCCAACCACTGCTCATTGACTCTGGGCCATCCTGCACATCAGTTAGTCTCTGTACCCTAGTATGTAGAGGTTCTAGGAGTCTGGTGTCACTGATGCTACCCCCAGCCCCATTGACCCTCTTGTCACCATCTTCCTCCTCATCCTAGAAGTATTTTATCTCCAGCCTTACTCATTTTTTATCTATCACAAAGGCTTCTGAAGAGACAGCCTGCTTCCAGTGGGAAGCCCACAATTTACCCAAGTTTCTGACTTCTTGGAGGCCCACCACACAAGGCATATCTCTTCTCTAGCTCTCTCCAAAGGACCCATGCTATCTAGAAACAACCTTCAGGACCCACCTCATCTGTTTGCAGTTCTCACACATAGAGCCTGCTTCCTAAGCACCAGATATTTAGGGAGATTTAGCACTAGGCACTGGGACCCCTGATACCTGTTCAGCAATTTTCCTGCTGTCTTACTGACTCTGGGCCAATAGTTATGTGTAAGTTTGACTTGTCCAGAGATGAGAAAGTAGAGGTGTGTGTCTTTTCCTACACCGCCAAGTGGTCTTCCATTTTTTTCAGAAAAGTACGATTTATCAAAATATTCCACTAATAAAACTAATAATAGTAACACTAAATAAATAAAACATCCTCTTCAATATACTACCTACACCTATCTTCAAATAATTAAGCTGGAAAGGATTATAAATAATTGTTTGGCAACATAGGCATTTTGCTATGTTGTAATATTTTGATACTTTCCCTTTTTCAGATTTCTGCTCCCTCCTATACCTGCTTCAACCTATGACTCAGTGCCCAAGAATGTGCTTGTTAAATCTTGCAAGCTGGCATTATGTGAGCTTTTAAAATGTAAAATCAAAGCTAGAGCAATAAAGAAATCCCTTTGGGCCAGTATTGTGGAAGAATAGTATATTCTGTTCATTATAGTAAGTAGTAGGTGGACTGGGGTACCTAAAAGCCAAGATAGGCTCCAACCCCTGCCTCACCAGAGATATCATTGGATCTCCTCAAGCCAGTTAGAGACCTCTTCTCTGTCCTCTACCTGTAACAGCCCTGACCTTAATCCAGGGTTTTCCCTGCCTCCTGTCAAGTCCAGAAGCTGAAAGATATCCTGGAAAAGTGACACTGAGGCAGTGGCTCTTCAGGGGATGGAACAGAGTTGAAGGCAGTCAACAGACAGAAATGAAGACTAATGGTGATCTCCAGTGGAAATAGTTTTCAGAGAGGGCTGTGCCCCTGCCAGTCCCTGGGTTTCTGTAAGAAGAAAAACTCACTGAAGTTTAAATCCCCCCACTAGGATTCTGGTTTATTGTGAATTTAGGGGCTCTGCCACTTAGAGATCTGGGACTCTAAACAAGTGGCTCACATGTATCCTCAGTTTTCTCATCCATCAAGCAGATACAGTAATACCTATTAGCCAGATGTATGGAGTAATTCAGGTTAGATATATGTATATGGGGTGGGGGGTTGCTAAACAAAACATTAGTTTCCTAACCTTTCCCTTTCCTGGTTCCAATAGTCACACCCTCTGTTGGAAGAAAATAAGTGCATGTGACACTCTAACTCTCATCTCACCTTCTTAGTCATTTTCTGTTTAATTCTGTTTTCTCCAGATCTGGATGATTAGGAGGATAGAGAAAGGAAGGATAGGGGTGTCTGTAACAAGAAGGGATCTGTACATTCAGGGCACCTGGAAGGACTAGTGGAATTGAATGGCTTTGATTGACAACTATCATGAGTGGTATGAACATGTTAGCCCACGACAGAGGGTAGGGCCATAGGAAGAAAGAACTATGGCTCACAGTGGGTCTGATTTTAATGCTTCAGGCAGAGACCCTCCAGTCCTTGTTTTCGTCTGTTCTTCCTCTCTACAGACTCAAGGCCCCATCTGGGCCTGTGAGTATGGTGAAATCAGCTGCAGCTGGGTAAAGAACGGGTACAGTAAAGGCTGAAATTAGAGTTCTGTGCACCCAAGAGAGTTGCCTTTTAGACTTCCAACTCCAAGAAGCATAATTGACCATGGGCCTTGGCTGCTGCACTCTGAAATCCATCCCAGAATTTGAGGCACATGCTATGAAGCAGAGATATTAAGGTAAGCTCATTCCTGGGAGACACAGAACTCATCTGCCAACTGACTTTGGCTTCATGAATTCCTGATGGACCTGCTAAACCTTTCTTAGAGTGTAGGGCAGAGAAGGTCACTCACACCCAACCCTCACTCCCTCTCTCTTTTGTTCAGGGTCAGGCGCACATTGCAGTCTCATGGAACAACTAGCTTTCCCAGGCTCCCTTCCCATTTGGTTTCATTTCCCTTAATAAATCCTTATATATTAATCCCATTTTATTGTCTGAATTTTGGAGGCCCCACACTAACAAAATTACTGAACAATAGGAAATCAAATTTATAGGCCTTGAGTCTGGACCTATACCCAGGAACCTATGCAATGAGAAGCCATGGGATACTCTTAGAAAACAGCCGATTTCTAAACATTGGAGAATAATCCCTAGGATTTGAAGATACTTCGTGAATTACCCAAATTTATTGTCTTGTTTTAATCCAAATCAGTATCTCAAATGAATAAGTTTGGTGGTTTTTTGTTTTGTTTTGTTTTGTTTTGTTTTCACAGTGTTCCACCTTAGTGTCTTATATTCCTTCTTATGTAGGAAGAACTTCCTTTTTTTTAAATTGAGATATAATTGACATAACATTATATCAGTTTCAGGTATACAATGTAATGATTCAATCCTATATAATAAAATGCTAATATGCAAATTGTCCCTACGGGTGGGAGTCTGACTGACCAGGAGTTAGATGTGCGCTGACCACCAGGGGGGCAGCGTAGAACATGGCAGGTGTCAGCATCTAGGCACTGGCAGTGGGAGACAGTGGAGGTGCTGCTGGCCCTTATGGGCCCCGACGAGAGCAGGACTGTGGTGGGATGGTGGAGCAGGTGAATGGGCGGCACCAGGCCAAGGTGGGCTTGAAGGGAGGCCCCAGCTGGCAGCCAGGGGAATGGAGTTCCCGGCCAGGAGCTGGCAACTGCTAGGGACCCTACCCATGCACAAATTTTGTGCACTGGGCCTCTAGTATTTATATTTTCCAAAATGATCACTAAAGTAAGTCCAGTTACCATTCATTAGCATACATAGTTATAAAATATTTTTCTTGTGATGAAAACTTTCAAGATCCACTCTCCTAGCTACTTTCAAATATGCAATGTGATATTATTAACTATGGTCACTATGCTGTACATTACATCTCCATGACTTACTTATTTTATAATTAGAACTTTGTACTTTTTGAACCCCTTCACCCATTTTGCCCCCGTCTCACTCAATGCCACAGGCAACCACAGATCTGTTCTCTATATCCATGAATTCCATTCTGTATATTTATTTGTTTCTGTTTTTTTAGATTCCACATATAGGTGAGAACATACCTATTTGTATTTTGCTGTCTGACTTATTTTAGTTATCATAATGCCCTCAAGGTCCATCCATGTCACAAATGGCCAGGTTTCATATGAAGATCTATCTTTAGTCTAGCTATAGTATTGTCTAAGAAGCACTCATTTCATCTTGATCTTCATTTTGGATTGGAAGGTAGGAAAATCCAGCTCCAGGTTTGCCACTGATGAACCTTTACACCTTGGACAAGTTCTTACACTCTCCTTAGTCCCGACACTCTCTATGCTCTGTGACTTCCTCTTTCTGGGCCTCAGTTCTTATTTTTTGTGAGTACCACTTTTTCTCTGTTTCTTGGTTCTTTTCTTATTCAAATTGTGCTTTTAAGTTCTTCTAAAGCACAGCAACATGTTGGAAAAGAAGTGTGTGTGTGTATGTGTGTGTGAGAGAGAGAGAATCTCTTCCTGCAGTTTGTTTCCAGCTGTTTGATGGTTACTCAAATGCAGTGATAGGCAACACACATGGTTTGCAAGAAGGCTCTCTTTGGAGCTACAATTTTTACCTTGCTCCTTGGCCTGTGACGGGTCTGCCAATAAACGACAGATACAGATGTATGTAACAGAAGATTTGTGGCTCTGGTATTACCAAATTAAATTATAAGGTTGAAAATAATTCTAGCTCATAGCTTTATGTTGTTGGAAACCACCCTAGAGATTTGAAACTTAATAACTTCCAACTCTTCTCCAGTGAGATTCAGCCTTAATACCATCTCCAGCCCCATCTGGAGAGGCCAGGATGCTTTGTTCCAAGCTCTTGGTTTATCTAAATCTAACCTTGTCCCTTTCAGTGAACTTCACTTTCTTTTACCCTCAGTAAAGTGTCTTCCTGAGCCCTTCAGCCCAGGCCAGGCCAACTCCTTTCATAGGTGGCCCTCCCCCTGAATTCCCTCTTCCTGTCTCCTCTTTCCCATAGTGGCGGAAACTCCACCTCTATTGACCCAGTATCTTTGAAGAGAGTCCGGAGCTGCCCCACTGAGTTTGGGTGGAGCCCATTCCAGGCATCCAGAGAAAGATTGGGAATCAAGATTATTTGTGTTATTTGGTTCCCAGGCTCCTTTGGAAGCTCAATGTCTTCTTCACTTTCAGTGGTACTTGTACTGAGGTGCTTGTTTCCTGGGTAGTTTCCTGACTGCTAGTGTTTCACCCAGAGCTTTTGGTTCCAATTTTGTGTTTTTGTCACAACTACCAGAAGGGAAGGGGAAGGTTTACAAGCCTGGAACACCATCACCAAAGAGAAATAGGGCTGAGCAGAGGGCAGGCAGATAAGTAGTTGTGCTTAGGAGTAGTGTAGCAGGAATTCATTAGTGATTCAAGAAACTAAAGAGAAAAATCCCATCAAAATAAAAGCCTTTCAGAAACACCGTCCACAGGCCCAACAGGGAGATCTTGCCTCGGACTTCCAAAACACTTGAGCCACCAACTTCTGCTTTTGTCTTGTGAAACCATGTGCAGGTCCCTTTATCTCTTTGTGGATCGATTTCCCCACCTACCAAATGAGAGGATTGGACTCTATCATCTTTTAGGACAGGTAGTGAGATAGAAGGTAAACTGGGGGAAAAAGAGACGTGTATAAAACTAGATTTTATTCAGAACCCCTCAGTTACTACAACAGAGGAAAACAATTGATGAGAAGAAAGTAAATGAGAAAAGAAGTTAGGTAGAGGTTCCAGTATCCAGACAAGCACCCCCATCACACAACTGCAGCCCCGCCTTTATATGATTTATACAATGTGCATCACTATAAGATTGCATTTGGAAAGGAAAAGGGTTTCTATGAATTTAGAGAGATTTTAAACTTTCCAACTTCTAGTTGCAAGTATGGAAAAGTAAGCACTTAGCTTTTATAGCTTCTGTAATGGTGACAGAAGTAGAGTTAAAATGGATATTGAGTTAGCCCAACAGCATATGCTACAATTAATTATTTTGCTCTAAATCTTATTACTTTTCACTGCTAATGAAATTATAATTAATGTACAATAAACTGTACATATTTAAAGCATAATTTGGTAAATTTTGACAAATGTATACACTCATGAAATCATTGCCTAGATAATGAACATATCACCCACAAAAGTTTATTCTTGTCCTTGTGCATTACATCTATCCTTTCATACCATCCTTAGGCAACCACTGAACTATTTTCTGTCACTATAAATTAGTTGGATTTTTTTTAGAATTTTCTATAAATAGAATCATAAAGTATGGATTCTTCTTGTCTAGAGAGTCTTTCATTCAGCATAATTAGAGACACAAAATAATGTATCAATATTTCATTGTTAAATAGTATTCTATTGTATAACCATAACATAGTTTGTTTATTTATTTACTTGTTTATGGATATTTTGGTCATTTCTAGTTTTGGACTATTACAAATAAAAATGTTATCTATATTTATGTACATATCATTTACAAATACTTTTAAATTTAACTGATTACGTCCCTTTTCAAAATGTTTTTTTAGCAGAAGCTGGCTTGGCAAATGTTGCATTTGTTTCTCTTTTGTGCTCAAGGCTATTTTGACAGTTTTTGTTGTTGTTTTACATCCTTTTGATCTAATTACACATTGCTAACCCTACAGTATCCCTTTCCTAATCATGAGAAATGGGTTTCTGAAAACCTATTCAGGAAGGATTTAAGATGAAAATCTTAAATAATTTTTATATAAGGAGTTGCCTTTAGGGAAAACGAGAGTCAGAGCACTTGTAAATATATATTTACTAAAACAAGCTAATAAATGTAATATCAAATGAAGATGGTATTAATTTTTTTAAACCAACTGGCCTAGACAATAGCTATGGTTTTTACCCAGCTAGGAGAGATCAGAAGTGGGACATGAGATACAATTATAAGATAGTCAGTTTTACACCTATTGCTTTGCCACTGAGTCAATGGAATATAGCAACACAGAGGAAACTGGCCTTCATGGCTGAGCTGGCCTATGGCCAGCAAAAAACTGTTGTTTCAGGAAAGGGGTTCAGAAAGAAATTGCATGATGTACATTTGCTAATAGGTCTGTGAATGGAATGGAATATGGTATCTATCTCCTGTCTTCCTTTCAGGCCTCCCCAAGGAAATGGCCATACTTTTATTTCATTTTAGTTTTATATTCTTAATAAAATTTAAAATGGCCCCATAGGAGTATTTGGAAACCAAGGGTGACTCTTGGGCTAGGAGAGAGTGTGACTTGAGGCAATTTTGCCACAGTGTGGAAAGGCTTAGCTTGAAATGGGGAGTCCAAGCACAAAAACTTTGCCCTGAGCTCTGGAGTCCCTGCATGTGACCCAGAGAAAGGCAAGAGCAGAACCCTTCAGAAAGTATTGACTCATCAGTTGCTGCAACACCACAAGTTCTCACTGCCCTTGCTCACCCTTCAGACTCTTCCCTTGGGCCTCAAGGCCACTCAGATCAGCTTAAATAGAATTTTCTTATGCTGGGCTGCCAAGAGAGGCTGGGGGTGGTGTTCAGCCCATCTTGTAGGTTGGAGGCAGTGTTTGTATACTAGGGCAGACGCCAATGGCAAGCAGGAAAGGACTTAAGAGAGTTGGAGAGAGACCTGGTAAGCAGCACCCTGTAGTTTTCTTCCTCAACCAACCCCCATATTGTGGTGTCAATTCCAAGGAGATGAGATGCATTGTTCTTGGCTTGCTGCAAGTTTCAGGGCAATGAACAAAGCAGTCAAGAGGCTGTGTGACAGGACAGGATAAAGATGAGGAGGTGGTGGAGGATATCGGGATCTGGAGCCCCTGGGGCTGCTTACAAACATTAGAACTTCCCCTCTCCGGCCCTCCCAAACCCCAGGGACTGCAGACTGCTTTGCTTTTCTAGATCAGGAAGAACATGATGTCCTTATCTGGTATGAGAGGGCTGGACCATACCACCTCCTAGGAGAGATGAGAAGGGAACAAGGAGAATGGCAAACCCAGCAGGCAACACTATTGGGGGAAGCCTAGGAAGAAGGGTGCAGGCTCCATCCTATGCCCCAGGGTTCCAAGAGTCCGGATGGGCGGTGGATGCAGACTCCATACAGTCTCATCAATGCTTCAAAGCCCCGGTTCTCGGGGCTAGTGGTAACGTTATACTTTCATTGTCTTTATGAGCTTTTTCTAGACCTGGATTTTAACTATGAAAGACAAACAGCATCTTAGTCTACATAGATCTCCACCCATTTCCCTGACTTCCTACTCATCATTCTTCTGATCTGAATGTATTTTATCTTGGGTCTGTTGCAGAACTGTGCTTCTTCTAGGGCTCTAATTTTCTGTGCATCTCCTTGTTTCAAAGAAGTTGACCTGTTATACTGGTGAAAACAAAGCTGCCCTTCTCTAAATTCTTTTACCAAGCTCTATCTTGGCCATAGCCACTCATAGCACAGCTCAGTGACATTGGGGACACAATAAAACATCTGTTAATAGGGGTCTGGGAGTTCTGGAACTTATGGTTTGGGTTGAGACCATGATGTTGTTCTGATATACATTAGGGTTACCATGGGTTTAGCATAGTACAGAAGCCCATGGATTTGTCACAATGCAATACTTAGTGATGTGGCCTTAGAAAGGTTTTAGACATTTTACCCTAGGTTCCAGCTTTTTAGCCTGATTCTTTTTTTTTTTCAGAGTAGCATTATTTATTATATAGCCAAAAAAGTGGAATAAACCCTAATATCTATCAACCTGAGAATGGAGAAAGAGTATTTGCTACAGCTAGCATACAAGAGAATATTATTTAGCACTAAAAATGACTGAAATATAATACATGTTACAGTATAGATGAACCTCAAAAACATACAACGTGAAAGAAGATACATACAAAATACCACATATTATATGAATACATTTATATGAAATATCCAAAAGAGTCCAATATATAGACACAGAAGGCAGATTAGTGGTTGCCTGCAATTGGGAGTGGGAACTAACTAAACTGTCATGAAGGATCTTGTTTTTCCTAAATACTATCTGCATTTAAAAATTTTTAAGTAATAGTTGACATTCAATATTATGTGGTATTCATTTTAGGTGCATGACATAGTGGTTATACAATCATATACTTTACAAAGTTATCCCAGTGATGTTTCCAGTATCTACCTGGTACCCTATACTATACTTATTACAATATTATCTATTATATTCCCTATGCCGTACTTTACATCCCTGTGACTATTTTGTAACTACCAATCTGTACTTCTTTTTTATTTTTTTATTTAATTTCTTTATTGATTAAGGTGTTACATATGTGTCCTTATTCCCCCATTACCCTCCCATCCCCCCACTCATGCCCTCACCCCCCTGTTGTCTGTGTCCATTGGTTAGGCTTATATGCATGCATACAAGTCCTTTTTAGCCTGATTTTGACAACCCAGATCACTTTATAGCCATGGTACAAATCAAGCCAGACACTTTTCTGGGAAAACTGATGGGTTTCATTCAATTTGACAAACCTTTCCAAGGCACCTATTGTGGGGAAACAGGCAGTCCTGGAATGGAGTGCAGCAGAGGAAACAGGGCTCTGACTGGTGGTTAAGGGACCTGGGTTCTCGATCTGACAGGACCATTCACTGTGTGACTTCAGACAAGTTATGTCTCCTTTTTGGGTCTTAGTTTCCTCATGAGTGAAATTAAATATTTGGATTCCATCAGTAGTTCCAAAATTTTTGACCCTTTCAAGTATTTTTCCTCATGGGCCATGTATTTTCAAAAATTTTGTCTACCAATAAATATATTGGTTACATGATAATTCAATTCCTCATCTTATTTGCCTGTCATAACTGCCAATTAGATTTTTAAAGATTGTGATGTTATAGCAAAAAAAAAAAAAAAAAAAAAAAACTTCTCAATTTAGTGAGCATGTGCTACATGCAGCCTTATTCTGGATCAACTTAGAATTTCTTTGAAGGTTTTGGATTCATTCAAAGACTTCTATCCTTTCCCCCACTTCCTTTTTACTACCTTCTACCACTCTCAGAAGCTGGTGGTATTGATAGTCACTAAGTTCACATCAGCTCTATGGCTGCCCCAGGGAACCAACCCCTGCTCCTTTCTCTGCTCCACCCATACTTGCTGCCTCTGAATCTGGTTCCCAGTTTCTGTGACACTGCTATAAAAGCCTTCCAAGCGATGGCTCCCACACAGCAGATTAGTGGTAGAGCTGGGAACTGGAATCTAGGGCTGAGGATAGAAGGGGAGCTTCAAAAACAAAGAGGATATCCTAAGTTAAATGTGTGGGGAGCATGCAGAAAGCAGGTCACAACCCATAACCTAGAATTTGTGGCTACCTCTGGAATTGGTTTACAGTTTACCTGGTAGATTCCTGACACCAGCACCAACATATCTCTTGGAATCAGAAATGTCACCTCTAAGTAATTATTTTGGAGCTTGAAGACTGTGCACATTTAATTTTATAAAAGTAAAATCCTAGTACAAGCAAGACCCTGCGGGAACAAGGCTCAGGGAAGGCACTGAGCGAGGTAGCACAGGGAAAACAATTGAGAGATAAGAATGGCAGAGGAGATGACTACTTAAAATTACAACTAAACTATAGAACAACCATCATTTAGAATTGCCTGAAATCTAGCTGAACACAAGTCCTATGACTAAGGACATACAGAAGAAGCCATATCCAGCCTGATAGAAAGGGCAGAGATGCAGAATGGGCTGGTTCCACACCCACATGTGGTGTTTAAAAATTGGGAAGGATGTTTCAGATGTGAAAATTCCCGCTGAGGAACAAGGAGGTCCAGCCCCACACCAGGCCCTCAAGCCCAGGGTTCCAGAAGTAGGAAGAGAAATCCCCATATCTTCTGGCTGTAAAAGCTAGTGGGGATTGAGGCTGAGTGAGATGGAAGACTTCTGGAGTCTCAGGTAATTCCTCTCATAGGACGTGGGTATGGACTTACTGTGAGCTACAGTACTGGGGCAGCAGTTCAAAAGGTGCCAAAGACATACCAGGAAGAACTGAATTATCCAGCTTCGGGGTGAGAAATAGAGGGGCAGCTTTTTTCCAGACAGAAATGCTGGCAGACACCATTGTGCCCACCACCCACCGCTGCAGGCATAGGAAGGCATCATATCTGAGTCTCCATCAACCTGGCTAACACTGCCCAATCCTGGTGATTCCTTGAGACATCTCCCTACCCACATGCAGGCTCACCCAAGCTATTTCAAGTGGCTTTTCCATACATATGGCCTATCTTGGCTCATAATGTAGACTTTACTAAAAACCCTCAAATGTTCACAAACCCCAAACAAGCAGCATCTGGCCCCAGAGTGTCCCGTACCTCCTGTTAAGCAGCTCCAAGTATGACACTAGGAGCAGCCAGACTTTGTTGTGGCTTAGCCTCTCTTGGGCACCTCTAAGACCAGCACAAGCAGCAGCCACCTGCCAGATTACTTTGTAGCTCATGCTAGGTGGTCCTGGGCAGTCAGACATCCCTCTCACAATCCAGGACTGCTGGCTCCCAACTGCTCGCCTGCCTGCCTTCCTGATTGCCCCTAATGGCTTCTGCCAGCCTGATCACCCCCTAACCACTCCCCTGCCAGCCCGGTCACCCCTAACTGCCCTCCCCTGTAGGCCTGGTCCCCCCCAACTGCCCTCCCTTGCAGTCCTGGTGCCTCCCAACTGCATACAATGGAGTCAAGGCAGCCTCTTCAAAAAATGGTGTCAGGAAAATTGAACAGGTACATGCAAAAAAAGGACACTAGACCAGCAACTTACACAATACACAAAAATAAACTCAAAATGAATAAAAGACTGAAACATAAGATGGGAAACCATCTAAATCTTAGAAGAGTTGATAGGCAGCAAAATATCAGACATATGTCGTAGCAATATCTTTACCGATACATCTCCTAGGACAGTGGACACTAAGGAGAAAATAAACTAATGGTACTACATCAAAATAAAAAGCTTCTTCAGAGCAAAATAAACCATCAACAAAACATCAAGAGAGCCCACTGCATGGGAGAACATATTTGCCAATGTGACATCTGATAAGGGGTTAATCTCCAAAGTTATTAACTTTGTATAGGGTACTCATACAACTTAACAAAAGGAAGAATAACAATCCAATCAAAAAATGGGCAAAGGACCTAAATAGACACCTCTCAAAAGCTGACATACAGAAGGCCAAGAGGCATATGAAAATATGCTCAAAGTCACTAATCATCAGAGAGATGCAAAACAAAATGACAACAAGGTACCACCTCACACCTGTCAGATTAGCTATCATCTACAAATCAATAAATGACAAGTGATGGGGAGGATATGGAGAAAAGCGAACCCTTGTACACTGCTGTGGGAATGCAGACTAGTGCAGCCTGTGTGGGAAACAGTATGGAGATTACTAAAAAAAATTAAATATGGAACTCCCATTTGACCCAGTAATCCCACTTTAGGAATATAACCAAAAAAATCAGAAACAGCAATCAGAAAGAATATATGCACCCCTATGTTCATAGCAGCACAATTTACAATAGCTAAGATCTGGAAACAGCATAAGTGCCCATCAGCAGATGAGTGGATTAAAAAAACTGTGGTACATCTACACAATGGATTACTATGTAAAAAAGAAAGAACTCTAACCATTTGCAACAGCATGGATGGTCCTGGAGAGCATTATGCTAAGTGTAATAACCCAGTCAGAGAAAGATAAGTATCATATGATCTCATTTGTGGAATATAATGAGTGACATAATCTGATGAACAAAAATTAGATCCAGAGATATAGAAGCAGCGAACAGACCATCAAACCTCTGAGGGAAGGTAGGGGAGGGTGTGTGTGGGGGTAAGAGATCAACCAAAGGACTTGTATGCATGCATATAAGTATTACCCATGGATAGACAGTAGGGGGGAGGGCCTGTGCTCAGGTGTGGGAGTGGGCAGGGAGAGGACAATGGGGGAAAAGGAGACATATGTAATACTATCAACAATAAAGAATTTAAAATAATAATAAAGTAATCTATAATAATAAAAGCCTAAGCGACCATCACAACCAAACCAACGACTGAACAGGTTGGGTGGGGCGACCAGGCCAGCAGGGGGGTTAGTGAGGGGCGACCAAATGACTGAGCAGCAGACTGCTTGGGGTGACCAGGCCAGCAGGGGGGTTAGTGAGGGCTGACCAAACGACCGAACAGCAGGCTGCGTGGGGTGACCAGGCCCGCAAGGGGGAAGTTGGGGGGGACCAGGCAAGTGGGGGGGGCAATGAGGTGCAACTAGGCTGGCGGGGGGTGCAGTTGGGGGTGACCAGGCCAGCAGGGGGGCAGTTAGGGGTGACCAGGCTGGTGGAGGGGGCAGTTGGGAGTGACCAGGCCAGCAGGGAGACAATTAGGGGCGATCAGGCAGGCAGGCAGGTAAGCAGTTAGGAGCCAGTGGTCCTGAATTGTGAGAGGGATGTCAGACTGCTGGTTTAGGTCCGATCCCCAGGATTTGGCCTAAATCAGCATTTGAACATCCCCCGAGGAGTCCCAGATTGGAGAGGGTGCAGGCTGGGCTGAGGAGACCCCCCCCATGCACAAATATTGTGCACCGGGCCTCTAGTTATTGATATAATTAGATTAATATTTACCATATTTGTCACTGTCTTCTATGTGTTGTTCTTTTTTTAAAAATAAATCTTCATTCAGATTATTACAATTGTTTCTCCCTTTTCCCCCCATAGCTCCCCTCCACCCGGTTCCCACCACACCCTCTGCCCTTACATCCCCCCACACTGTCCTCATCCATAGGTGTATGATTTTTGTCCAGTCTCTTCCTGAACCCCCCATTCCCCTTTCCCCCTGAGAATTATCAGTCCACTCCCTTTCTATGCCCCTGATTCTATTATATTCACCAGATTATTCTGTTCCTCAGGTTTTTAATTCACTTGATTTTTAGGTTCACTTGTTGATAGATATGTATTTGTTGTTCATAATTTTTATCTTTACTTTTTTCTTCTTCCTCTTCTTTAAGAATACCTTTCAGCATTTCATATAATACTGGTTTGGTGGTGATGAACTCCTTTAGCTTTTTCTTATCTGCAAAGCTCTTTATCTGCCCTTCAATTCTGAATGATAGCTTTGCTGGGTAGAGTAATCTTGGTTGTAGGTTCTTGCTATTCATCACTTTGAAAATTTCTTGCCACTCCCGTTTGGCCTGCATAGTTTCTTTTGAGAAATCAGCTGACAGTCGTATTGGTACTCCCTTGTAGGTAATTAACTGTTTTTCTCTTGCTGCTTTTAATATTCTCTCTTTGTCTTTTGCTCTTGGCATTTTAATTATGATGTGTCTTGGTGTGGTCCTCTTTGGATTCCTTTTGTTTGGGGTTCTGTGCGCTTCCTGGACTTGTAAGTCTATTTCTTTCACCAGGTGGGGGAAGTTTTCGGTCATTATTTCTTCAAATAGGTTTTCAGTATCTTGCTCTCTCTCTTCTTCTGGCACCCCCATAATTCTGATGTTGGTACAATTGAAGTTGTCCCAGAGGCTTCTTACAATATCTTCAACTTTTTGGATTTTCTTTTCTTTTTGCTTTTTTGGTTGAGTGTTTTTTGCTTCTTTGTATTTCAATTCTTTGACTTGATTCTTGTGTTCCTCTCGTCTGTAGTTGGGTCTCTGTATAATATTTTTTATTTCAGTCAGTGTATGTTTAATTTCTAGTTGGTCCTTTTTCATATCTTCGAGGGTCTCGTTATATTTATCAGTCTTTTCTAGGATATTCTTGAACAGCCTTATAACCGTAGTTTTGAATTCTATATCCAGTCTTTGATTTTCCTCCATTTCTTTCTTTTGTGATCTGTTTCTTTGTCACCTCATTTTCACTGCTTCCCTGGGTTGGTAGGGTAGCTTTGTGTGCTAGGTTTCCTATATGGCCCAGTGGGTTGGCCTCCCCAGTTAACCTGAGGTGGGTACTCTTGGTGCACCCCTTTGTGGACTGTGTGTACAGCCTTGTTGTAGTTAAGTCTTGATTGTTGTTGGTATCACTGGGAGGAATTGACCTCCAGGACAGTTGGCTGTGAGGATCAGCTGTGACTACGCTGGGAGAAGTTCGGTGCTGGAGACAGCCTTATAGGATTAGACTTGCCAAATTGCAAAAGCCTCTGTGCTCAGCTTGGATGGGGTGGAGTCTCAGGGCGGAGCAGACAGTCTTGGCTTCCCATCAGCCTTGCCCTTGCACGCGCACCTCCAGGCTTCTGCCTTCCCTGGCTCCCGAGTCTCCACCCGAGAGTCCAGATTCCCCCCGCAAGAGCATGGGCCCCAGGGGCTTGCTTGGAACTGCGGTTCAGTGCAGTCAGAACTGGGGTTCAGGGCAGTCAGGAGCTTCCGATTCCCTTCTGTTAGGGAAAGCCTGTGGCAACCTCCGCAGCCTTTGTGCACACTGGCGTGCATGCCTCCAGACCCCTATCCACCGGGGCTCCCCCGGATCTCCTCCAGGTCTCCGAGTCTCCGGGTGCCTTTCTCTCTACCTGACAGTCCAGACTCCCCCTGTATGAGCCTGGGTCCACGGGGTTTCGCCTGGAACTGGGGTTCAGTGCAGTCTGAACTGGGGTTCAGTGCAGTCGTCAGGGGCTTCCTTCCCCCTCCCACCAGAGAAAGTCAGCCAGGCTCTCAGCCGCCCTTCCTCTCTGCACGCACAAAGCCCCTTTGCCGTACCTCCAATTCTCTGTGAGCTTTTCTCTTTCCTTCTAGTTGTAGAATTTTCACTCAGCCAGCTTTCCTGTGGTTCTGGATGGTGTCCGTTCTGTCTTTTAGTTGTAGTTTTGAAATTTTTGTGCGAGACAGCAGTTTAGGTGCTTACCTATGTCGCCATCTTGGTTTCTCTCCTATGTGTTGTTCTTGTTCTTTGTCTCAATGTTGTCTACCATTATTATTTGCATTTTGTAGTTTTTATTGAGCTTTAAAAAATCTTTATTATTGAAAGTATTACAAAGGTCCTCATTTATCTCCCATTAACCTCTTCCAGCCTGCTCCCATCCCCCACTCTCCAGTCCTTCAACACCTATTGTCTGTCCATGAGTTATTCATGTATGCATACAATTTCATTGGTTGATCTCTTCCCACGCACCCTCACCTGCCTTCCCTTTAAGGTTCAATAATTTGTTCATGTTTCTAAATGACTCTGGGTCTGTTTTTGATCATCAGTTTATTTGGTTCATTAGATTCTTCATATGAGTGAGATCATATGATACTTACCTTTCTCTGACTGGCTTATTTCGCTCAGCCTAATACTCTCCAGGTCCGTCAATGCTGTTGCAAAGGGTAAGAGTTCTTTCTTTTTTATTGATGCATAGTATTCCATTGTGTAAATGTACCGTAGTTTTTTTATCCACTCATCTGCTGATGGGCACTTACGCTGTTTCCAAAGTGTTAGCTGTTGTAAATTGCCCTACTATGAACATAAGGGTGTATATATTCTTTCTGATGAGTGGTTTGGGTTTCTTAGGATATATTTCTAAAAGTGGGATTACTGGGTCAAATTGGAGTTCCATTTTAAATTTTTTGAGGAAACTTCATTCTGTTTTCCACAGTGATTGCACCAGGATGCATTCCCACCAGCAGTGTATTAGGGTTTCCTTTTCTCCACAACCTCACCAACACTTGTCATTTGCTGATTTATTGATGATAGTCATTCTGACAGGTCTGAGGTGATATATCATTGCCATTTTGATTTGCATCTCTCAGATGATTAGTAACTTTGAACATTTTTTCATATGTCTCTTGGCTTTCTGTATGTCCACTTTGGAGAAATGTCTGTTTAGGTCCTTTGCACATTTTTTATTTAGATTGTTTCTCTTCCTTTTGTTAAGTTGTATAAGTTCCCTATATATTTTTGAGCTTAACCCCTTATCGGATATATCATTGGCAAATATGTTCTCCCATGTAGTGGGCTCTCTTGATGTTTTGTTGATGGTTTCTTCATTTTTTTCCATGTACCTGACCAATTTTCCCAACACCATTTATTGAAGAGACTGTCTCAGGTCCAATGTATGATCTTGCCTCCTTTGTCAAATATTAATTGAGAATAGTGGCTTGGGTCGATTTCAGGGTTGTTGTTCTGTTCCATTGATCTATATGCCTGTTCTTGTGCCAGTACCAGGCTCTTGTGAGTACAGTGGCTTTGTAGTATAACTTGATATCTCATATTGTGATTCCTCCAACTTTGTTCTTCTTTTTCAAGATTGCTGCAGCTATTTGGAATCTTTTTTTGGTTCCATATACATTTTTAGAGTGTGTGTTCTAGGTCTGTGAAATACGCTGTTGGTATTTTGATAGGGATTGCAATTGAACCTATAGATTGGTTTGGGTAATATGGACATTTTAATGATGTTGATTTAGCAATCCATGAATATTCTTCCACTTGTTAATATCTTCCTTTGTCTCTTTTTTCAACATCCTACAGTTTTCCAAGTATAGGTCTTTTACCTCCTTGATTAAGTTTATTCCTAAGTATTTTAGTTTTTTTGTTGCAATGGTAATTGTGATTTTTTTTAGTTTCTCTTTCTTTTTTTAATTTCTTTATTGATTAAGGTATCACATATTTGTCCTCCTCCCCCCATTCTCATCCCAAACCCCTCCCCACGCATTCCTCCAACCCCCTGTTGTCTGTGACAACTGGTTAGGCTTATATGCATGCATACAAGTCCTTTGGTTGATCTCTCCCCCTTACCCCCACCCTCCCCGACCTTCCCACTAAGGCAGTTGTCGGCAAACTCATAAGTCAACAGAGCCAAATATCAACAGTGTAACAATTGAAATTTCTTTTGAGAGCCAAATTTTTTAAACTTAATCTTCTTATAACGCCACTTCTTTAAAATAGACTCGCCCAGGCCATGGTATTTTGTGGAAGAGTCACACTCAAGAGGCCAAAGAGCCGCATGTGGCTCATGAGCCGCAGTCTGCCGACCACGGCTCTAAGGTTTGACAGTCTGATCGATGCTTCCCTGTCTCCAGGTCTGTTTTTGTTCATCAGTTGATCTTGTTCATTATTTCCCCTAGATGAGTGAGATCATGTGATACTAGAAATACACTTATAAGAACCAAAAATGAGACAAGCAATAATGGTCGTGCTGAGAGGCAAATGAATCAGTCTGTAGAGAGTTTCTTTCTGGGCCAACAGTTTTTTTGAGTCCCAATTTCAATGTCAAACAGTTCCTTATGTGTACATGTCAGCAATGATATTTCAGTTCTGGATGGTGGACAAATGGTGGTAATGCAGGTCCCACCCTCTCTGGTTTGGTCCTGGGCAACCTGCAGCAAAGCACAGCTGCTGACTGCTAGTATGGCAAGACGTCATCAGTGTCTTCCATCTCTGGACTGTTTCTCTTCTGTCTTCGTGGCTGGAGCAGTCCTGTCAATTCCTCTCTGTTGCAGGAATCCACATGGTCTTGGAGTTGTTTTCTGAAAATATACAAACATATTCTCGACCAAAAGTTAATAAAGGAATCTTTGCTATAAATTTGACTTGGCATCCTTTTTCATTTTTTGCCCAAACGATTTTCCTTTGGCTTGTTTTGACACCATGTGTGTTGTTCATGGGTGTCTTGCTGTTAGCATTACAAATGAAAGTTAATTTTCTAAAGTAAAAATTTTCTAGATGTAATTTACTTACAGGATATTTTTCCTTACATGATATTCTTCTACTTTCCCCCCTTTTTTGTTTTAAATATTAGGAGGCTTTTGGAAATTTTATGATGTAGTCTTGATAGTTTTTAAATTTTAATTTTTTGCACTAAAATATGACTGCTTTAGGTTCATTACATGTTACGCAATTTTACCATGAGATGAACTACCAATAAAAATTTTATTTAACACTTTAGGAACAGCTTTTTGTCCAGTACCATTAATTTTTCTAGAATATTTGCTTATTTCAATTAGCCAATTTAAATTAGACAGAGAACTTGACTACGATTTTACTGTCAAATTTAATACTCTAACAACAATCTTATTTTACCCTGTAAATATTAGTGGAAAGGATTCTTTGCCTTCTTGAGTAGGCCCTGAGCATTCCTGGTGCTAGGCTGGATTTAGATACCAAAAACCGACTTCCCCATACCATGGGTACAAGACAACTCAAACAATTCTTGTTGCAGTGAGAGGGCAGCTGCTGTCGGCCAAGTCTCTGACTGTTACCTGGGTCCCAATCTGAGCTGGGCATGGGAAGCGAAGCAGCCATGGGGGCAGGAGACCTCCCTCAGAAGGGGTGATGGTTCAGGCCCCTGCAAAGTTGGGGGGGTGAGGGTATGTGCCCCACCTCTGTTGACCCCAAGTTCTCTCCTGATGGCCCCTCGGTGACTGTGCCTGTCTTAGGTTGTTCCTTCCCTGAAGAATCATACCCGTCTCTGGCTAACCAGCCATCCACCGGGGCCAAGCAGGGTCATGTGAGGTTCAGTTCTGTCTCCTTGGTAGCCTATGCCCCCGTGGCCTCCACGCCCAGCACCTGTCTTGGGATCCCCTCGCCTGCTGGTGGGACCCCAGCACTGATCACATATCTTGGGGAACCCAGGTTTCTTCTCCAGGGAGGGCCCAGCTCACCCCACTGGGCGAGAGACAGATCCATGGTACCAGCCACCACGAGACTTCAACCTCAGCATGAACAGAAAGCTCAGGCAACAGCTGTGGGCAATTGGATTGTGAGAAGAGGGTCCCACTTGGCCAAAAGGGCAAGTGGGGCCAATGTAGAATGCTCAGGTGCCTTCGCAGGGGGCCCTCTACACAGTGGAAGGGATTAAATCCTTTCATGTCCTTTTTAAATTGCTGCCAGACATTCAAAGAATTAGTTTGTAAGTTTGTTTGGGATCATTGTACATTATGCTGTTGTAATTCTAGAATATCAAGAGATGTGTTACCTTTGTCTCCACCCACCAAAAAGATGATTTTTTATTGATTCCCAAGGGTGTGAGGTACTATTATAGGTAATGGGGGTAATACAAATCTGGGAAAAATTATAATGACATTGTAGAATAATATCATGTAAGGATATTCTTTGCTCTAGGCCATGGCAATTCCATTTCAAACTGGCTGTCAATTTCTTTTTGTATAGACAAGGTCTTATTTACATTTTCTGCACCTCTCCCAGGAGCAAGTAGTGATAGTCCCTTCCTTTGGTGTCCACGCAAGCCAGAAACCTCTCTTTAATTTTACACAAAAGGAGCAGTGGTTTGATTTTGTGTCATACAAAAGGGAAGTTGGGTGGTGACCCATGTGTAATTATTCTTCCTTGCCCCACCCATGGTCCTCCTGGATGACCAAGGTGTTTGGTATTATTCGTGACTACATTAGGCAGGGGATCAGCCCACGTAAGGGCTCTTACCCATAAAGGGTCAGGAACATAAGTCCAAAATACTTCCCCATTTGCCCCAGGTAATATTACCATACAGCTGATGACTGCTAGCATGGCAAGAAAGACGTTCTCAGGCGTTCTTGGGGTTCTGGTAACCTCACAATTTTTTTCTATTTTTTATTTTTTAATTATTTTTATTATTATTTTTTTACATATGTGTCCTTATTCCCTCATTACCCCCACCCCCACTCATGCCCCACCCCCCTGTTGTCTGTGTCCATTGATTAGGCTCATATGCATGCACACAAGTCCCTTGGTTGATCTCTCCCCCTTATTCCCACCAACCCCCACCTTCCCTGAGGTTTGAGGTTCCGATCGACTTTTCTCAGTCTCTGGATCTGTTCTTGTTCTTCAGTCTGTGCCGTTCATTATATTCCACTAATGAGTGAGATCCTGTGATATTTATCTTTCTCTGCCTGGCTTATTTCACTTAGCATAATGTTCTCCATCCATGTTGTTGCAAATGGTAGGAACTTCCTTTTTACAGCAGCATAGTATTCCATTGTGTAGATATACCACAGTTTTTTTATCCACTCATCTGCTGATGGGCATTTAGGCTGTTTCCAAATCTTAGCTATGGTGAATTGTGCTGCTATGAACATAGGGGTGCAGATATCCTTTCTGATTCGTGTTTCTAGTTTCTTGGGATATATTCCTAGAAGTGGGATCACTGGGTCAAATGGGAGTTCCATTTTTAGTTTTTTGAGGAAACTCCATACTGTTCTCCACAGTGGCTGCACCAATCTGCATTCCCACCAGCAGTGCAAAAAAGTTCCTTTTTCTCTACATCCTAGCCAGCACTTGTCCTTTGTGGATTTGTTGATGATGGCCATTCTGACAGGTGTAAGATGGTACCACATTGTTGTTTTGATTTGCATCTCTCTGATGATTAGTGACTTTGAGCAGGTTTTCATATGTCTCTTGGCCTTCTTTCTGTTTTCTTTCGAAAAGTGTCTATTTAGATCAGTTGACTATTTTTGGATTGGGTTGTTTATCTTCTTTTTGTTAAGTTGTATGAGTTCTCTGTAAATGTTGGAGATTAAACCCTTATCATTGATATCATTGGCAAATATGTTTTCCCATGCAGTGGGCTTTCTGGTTGTTTTATTGATGGTTTCCTTTGCTGTGCAAAAGCTTTTTCTTTTGATGTCCTCCGATTTGTTTATTTTCTCTTTAGTTTCCATTTCCCTAGGAGCAGTATCAGTGAAGAAGTTCCTTCAGCATATGTCTGAGATTTTTCTGCCTGTGGATTCCTCTAGTATTTTTATGGTTTCCTGTCTTATGTTTAAGGCCTTTATTCATTTTGAGTTAATTTTTGTGTATGGTGAAAGTTGGTGATCTAGTTTCATTTTTTTGCATTTATCTGTTTAATTTTGCCATCACCATTTGTTGAAGACACTGTCTTGACTCCATTGTATGTTCATGCCTCCTTTGTCAAATATTAATTGAGCATAGTGGTTTGGGTCGATTTTTGGGTTCTCTATACTATTCCATTGGTCTATATGTCTGTTCTTGTGCCAGTACCAGGCTGTTTTAAGAACAGTGGTTTTGTAATACAGCTTGATATCTGGTGTTGAGATCCGACCTACTTTGTTCTTCTTTCTCAGGATTGCTGCAGCTATTCGGGGTCTTTTTTTATTCCAGATGAATTTTTTGAAGGTTCGTTCTAGGTCTGTGAAATATTCCATTGGTATTTTAATGGGAAGTGAATTGAATTTATAGATTGCTTTGGGTAGTATGGACATTTTGATGATGTTGATTCTCCCAATCTATGAACATAGTATGTTCTTCCATCTGTTTATGTCTTCCTCTATCTCTTTTTTCAGTGTCATGTAGTTTTCCACGTATAGGTCTTTTACCTCCTTAGTTAAGGTTATTCCTAGGTATCTTAATATTTTTGTTGCGATGGTAAATGGGATTGCTTTTTTAGTCTCTCTTTCTGTAAGTTAATTATTGGTGTATAGAAATGCCATAGATTTCTTGGCATTAATTTTGTATCCTGCTACAATGCCAAATTCATTTATTAAGCCTAATAATTTTTTGATGGAGTCTTTAGGGTTTTCCATGTACCATATCATGTCATCTGTGAATAAGGACAGTTTTACTTCTTCTTTTCCAAATTGAATGCTTTTTATTTCTTCTTCTTGTCTGATAGCAATGGCAAGTACTTCCAGCACTATGTTGAACAGGAGTGGTGAGAGTGGGCATTCCTGTCTTTTTCCTGTTTTTAGGGGAAATGGTTTCAGTTTTTGCCCATTGAGTATGATGTTGGCTGTAGGTTTGTCATATATGGCTTTTATTATGTTGAGGTATGATCTTTCCATTCCCACCTTGCTTAGAGTTTTTATCAAGAAAGGGTGTTGGATTTTGTCAAATGCTTTTTCTGCATCAATTGATATGACTATATGATATTTATCTCTCAATTTGTTTATGTGATGTATCATGTTTATTGATTTGTGAATATTTTACCATCCTTGCATCCCCAGGATAAATCCTACTTGGTCATGGTGTATGATCTTTCTGATGTACTGCAGTATCCGATTTGCTAGAATTTTGTTGAGGATTTTGGCATGTATGTTCATGAGGGATATTGGCCTGTAATTCTCTTTCATTGTGTTATCTTTGTCTGGTTTTGGTATTAGGGTGATGCTGCCTTCATAGAGGGAACTTGGAAGTGTTCCTTCCTCTTGAATTTCGTGGAATAGTCTGAGGATGATAGATTTTAGTTCTTTTTTGAATGTTTGGTAAAATTCCCCCTGTGAAGCTGTCTGGCCCCGGGCTTTTCTTTCCTGGAAGCTTTTTGATGACTGCGTCAATTTCTTCCATAGTTATCAGCCTATGGAGATTTTTAAAATCTCTTGAGTGAGTTTTGGAAGGTTGTATTTTTCTAGGAATATGTCCATTTCCTCCAGTTTGTCTAGGTTGTTGGAATAGAGTTGTTCATAGTATTTTTTAACAATCCTTTGTATTTCTGTGGGGTCTGTTGTTATTTCACCTCTTTCATTTCTGATTTTGTTTATTTGGGTCCTCTCGCTTTGCTTCTTGATGAGCCTGTCTAGAGGTTCAACAATCTTGTTTATCCTTTCAAAGAACCAGCTCTTGGTTTTGTTGATCTTTGTATTGTTTTTTTGGTCTCTATGTCATTTATTTCTGCTTTGATCTTCATTATCTCCTTCCCCCTGCTCACTCTGGGCTTTTCTTGTTGCACTCATTCTAATTCTTAGAGTTGTTGAGTTAGATGATTTATTACCATTTTTTCTTGTTTTTTGAGGTAGGTCTGTAGAGCTATAAACTTCTCTCTCAGGACTGCTTTCATTGTGTCCCATAGGATTTGCAATGTTGTGTTTTCATTGTCATCAGTCTCCAGGATGTTTTTCATTTCTTCTGTGATCTCATTGATAGCACAATAATTGTTTAGTAGCATGCTATTCAGCTTCCAAGTGTTTGCATTTTTTGGAATGTTTTTATTATAGTTTACTTCTAATATTATGCCATTGTGGTCTGAGAAAATGCTTGATATGATTTCAGTCTTTTTGAATTTGGGGAGACTTTGCTTGGGTTCCAATATGTGGTCTACTTTTGAAAATGTCCCATGTGCACTTGAGAAGAACGTATATTCCGTGGCTTTGGGGTGAAATGCTCTGAAGATGTCAATTAGATCCATCTGATCTAGTGTGTCATTTAGAGTTGCTGTTTTATTGCTGATTTTTTGTCTAGAGGATTTATCCAGTGATGTCAGTGTTGTATTAAAGTCTCCTACTATGATGGTATTGTTGTTGATCTCTCCCTTGATATCTTCCAGGAGATATTTTTAAAAATATATTTTATAGATTTTTACAGAGAGAAAGGGAGAGGGATATAGAGCTAGAAACATCGATGAGAGAGAAACATCTATCAGCTGCCTCCTGCACACCCCCACTGGGGATGTGCCCGCAACCAAGGTACATGCCCTTGATGGGAATCGAACCTGAGACCCCTCAGTCCGCAGGCCGACGCTCTTTCCACTGAGCCAAACTGGTCACAGCTTCCAGGAGATTTTTTATGTATTTGGGTGCTCCTGCATTGGGTGCATATATGTTTACCAGAGTTATATCTTTTTGTTGAATTGCTCCCTTTAGTATTATCTAGTGGCCTTCCTTATCTCTTCTTGTGGCCTTTACTTTGAGGTCTATTTTGTCAGATATAAGAATTGCAACCCCAGCTTTTTTCTCATTTCCATTTGCCTGAAAAATGTTTTTCCACCCCTTTGCTCTCAGTCTCTGTGAATCCTTTGCTCTGAGGTGGTTCTCTTGTAGAGAGCAAATATATGGGTCATGTTTTCTTATCCATTCAGCTACCCTATGTCTTTTGATTGGTGCATTAATCCATTTACGTTTAATGTTATTTTTGACAAGTACTTCTTTGTTCTCATATTTTTCCTTAGTGTTTGTGTTTCTTCTTGCCTTTTTCTTTCTTCTTTTTACAGCAGTCCCTTTAGCATTTCTTGCATTGGTGGCTTGGTAGTGATAAACTCTCTTAACCCTTTTTTGTCTGTGAAGCTCCTAATTCCACCTTCAATTTTGAATGTTAGCCTTGCTGGGTATAGTATTCTTGGATTCAGTCCCTTGCTTTGCATCACTTTGTATATTTCATTCCCTTCCTTTCTGGCCTGGTGTGTTTCTGTTGAGAAATCAGTTGATATTCTAATAGGAGATCCCTTGTAAGTAACTTTCTGTCTCTGTCTGGCAGCCTTTAAGATTCTTACTTTGTCTTTGGTGTTCGCCAATCTAATTATGATGTGTCTTGGTGTCGGTCTTTTGGGGTTCAACTTGTTTGGGACTCTATGTACTTCTTGGACTTGCATGGTTTTTTTTCTTGCCAATATCAGGGAAGTTTTCTGTCATTATTTCTTCAAACAAGTTTTGTAATCCTTGCTTCTCTTCCTCTCCTTCTGCTATCCCTATGAAGCAAATGTTGTTTCCTTTTGTGTTGTCCCAAAGCTCCCTTAGGTTCTCCTCTTGCTTTTTAAGTCTTCTTTCCAGTTGCTGCTGTGTTTGTGTGTTTTTTCCTACCTTGTCTTCTAATTTTCTGATGTGGTCCTCAGCCTCTGCTAGTCTACTGTTTAAGCCTTCCATTGTGTTCTTTATTGCAGCTATGTCGTTCTTCATCTCCTCTTGGTTTCTTTTCATGTTGGTGACATTCTCATTCAGCTCCTTATAGTTCTCATTGAGTTGTGTGTATTTGTCATTGAGTTGTGTGTATTTGTCATCCATTTGTTTAAACATCCTTATAACCATTACTCTGAATTTTATCTCTGATAATCTGCTAGCCTCTAATTCATTTAACTCCATTTCTGGTGGTTCCTCTTTTTCTTTCCTTTGGGGATTCCTTTTTTGTCTTCCCATGTTTTCCTGTAATGTTTTAATTGTAGATCCAATTCCTTTGCTACTCAGGTTCTTTGGGGATGTTGCTACTGGCGTAATCACTGAGTTCTCCTGGGCTTGTTAATCTAGTGTGGCTCCCTACTTGAGCTATTTGGGTTCTCTTGGTGTAGGCCTGCGAGCTTGAGAGGCACAACTGTGGTGTCTAGAAGTCAGCTGCCATGGAGGGGATTGTCCCAATTTTTGCTGTCTTGCACCCTTAATTCAAATCACACGTGCCCAGCGGGGACTCACAGTGGCACCCAGGTACTGTCTGTTGGGGTGATGGGGCTCAGGGGGCCGGCTCTCTAGAAAGGCGTGACTGTGGTGCCCAGAGTTCTGCAGTCGTGGGGTGGGATGACCCAGCTTTTTCTGTTGCACCCGTGGTGAATAGGTGCTTACTCCCAGTGGCGGCTTATAGGAGCACCCGTGGTACATTTGCCAGCAAGGCACACTGAAGGACTCTGAAGGGCCCTGGCAGTGTAGCCACGCTATTGAGGTGCCTGTGGGCCGGTATCCAGGATGAGTGAATTCAAAACTTCTACTGTGGAGTGGGGGGAGGTAGTGAGCCCCTGCTTGTTCAAGATTGCACCCAGGGAGAGCTCACAGTGGTTCCCACTAGCGTCTTGCGGGTAGATGGGCTCAGGGTGCCTGCATGTTGGAACTTCGCCTCTGTGAAGGTGCGCTTGCCGGGCACAGAGTTCTGATGCACTCTGAGGGGTCCTGGCACCACTGTTGAGCCACTGAGGTGAATGTAGGCAGTTATCCAGGAAGAGGGAATTCAGAATTTCTACTGCGGGGCTGCACGCCCTTGTCTGTGCAGAATCACACCCTCAGGGGCTCCCAAGCGCTGCCTAAGGAGTGGAGTGCCCTGGCTGCCTGCAAGGCTGGAAATGCGCGAATCCTGAGTGGAGTGCCCTGGCTGCCTGTAGGGCTGGAAACGCGTGAATCCTGAGTGGAATGCCCTGGCTGCCTACGGGGCTGGATACACGTGAATCTGGAGTTCTGCTGCTGGGGAGGGGGAGATTGTACTTACTGCTGCTGAGCGGTGCACCTTTGGAGGTGGAGGTCCCAGGGTCCGCAGGTCTGCACCTGGGGTAGTATGATTTTGGCTGGAGTGGCTGCTGGGTCGTGGGGCAGTTCCAAGGCCTGTCTGGTTGGTAGTGTTGATGAGTTCCTAAAAAAGGCCATTCTTCCCTTCAAGATGGCATGGGCTCCGTGCTGGAGTCCTGCTGTCCCGGGAGTGCCCACAGTGGTGGTAGTCTCTCCTTGTCAAGGAGAGCCTGTCTGCCAGCCCCTGCTGCTCCTGCGAGATTTAACTGTCCCCCACTCACTCACACACACACCACACACATCCACACACTCTCCTTTCATACCGTCACTCACTCACTTCCTCTCCCTCCCTCTGTCCTGCCATCTGCCATCTTTTCAGTTTTCTAGTTTCTCTTTCTGAGAGTAAATTATTGGTGTATAAAAATGCTATGAAATTTCAGGTGTTAATTTTGTATCCTGCTATGTTTCTGAATTCATTTATTAAATCTAGTAGTTTTTTAATGGAGTCTTTATGATTTTCTATATACAGTATCATGTCATCTGCAAATAATGAGAGTTTTACTTCTTCCTTTCCAATTTGGATGCCTTTCATTTTTTCTTTTATAGTCAGGACGTCCAGAACTATATTGAACAAGAGTGGTGAAAAAGGGCATCCCTGTCTTGTTTCTGTTCTTTGGGGAAATGGATTTAGTTTTTTCCCATTGAGTATGATGCTGGCAGTAGGTTTATCATATATGAACTATACTATGTTGAAGTATGTTCCCTTTATTCCCACTTTTCTGAGAGTTTTTACCAAAATGCATTCTTTTTAATGCATTTTCTGCATCAATTGATATGATCATGTGATTTTTGTCTTGCAATTTGTTTGTGCTGTATCACATTTATTGATTTGTGAATATTGCACCAGCCTTGCATCCCCAGAGTAAATCCCACTTGGTCATGATGTATGATCTTTTTAATATATTTCTGGACTCAATTTGCTAAAATTTTTGTTGAGGATTTTAGCATCTATGTTCATCATGAATATTGGCCTGTAGTTCTCTTTCTTTGAACTGTCCTTATCTGGTTTTGGATTTCAAGCAATGCTGTCCTCATAAAAAGTGTTTAGAAGTGTTCCTTCCTCTTAAATTTTTTGGAATAGTGTGAGGAGTAGAGTTGTTAGTTCTTCTTTGAGTATTGAGTAAAATTCTCCTGTGAATCCTTCTGTACCAGGGCTTTTGCTTGCTGGAAGCTTTTTTTTTATTATAACTGCTTCAATTTCATCAGTAGTTACCAGCTTATTCAGGTTTTCTTATTCTTCCTGATTGAGTTTTGAAGATTGTATTTTTCTAGGAATATGTCCATTTCTTCCAGATTGTCCTGTTTTTTAGAATAAAGTTGTTCATAGTATTTTTTTAGGATCCTTTGTATTTTTGTGGGGTTCATTGTTACTTCACATCTTTTGTTGCAGATTTTATTTATTGGGCTCCTTTTTTTTTGTTTCCTGGTGAGTCTGGCTACAGTTCCATCTATCTTGTTTATCCTTTCAAAGAACCAGTTCTTGGTTTCATGGATCTTTTATATTTTTGGGGTCTCTATGTCATTTCTTACTTCTCTGATCTTTATTATTTTTGTACTTCTACTTGTTCTGGGCTTTTCTTGTTGTTCTCTTTCTAATTTTTTAAATTGAAGTGTTAGATAACTTATTACAAGGTGTTCTTTTTTTTAGAGGTATGACTTTAGTGCTATAAACTTACCTCTCATGAATGCTTTCACCATGTCCCATACTTTCTGTATTGTTGTGTCTTCATTTCCATTTCCAGGATTTTAAAATTTATTTTTGTTCACTTTCATAACCCAGTCATTGTTTAATAGCATGCTATTTAGCTTCCATGTATTTCATTGTTTTCAAGAATTTTAATAGAGCTATTTTCTAATTTCATGCCATTGTAGTCTGAGAAGGTACTTGATATGATTTCAATCTTCTTGAATTTGTAGAGACTTAGCTTGTGTCCTAACATGTGGTCTATCTTTGAAAGTGTCCCATGTGAACTTGAGAAGAATGTATATTCCATAGCTTTGGGGTGGAATGTTTTGAAGATTTCAATTATTTCCATCTGTTCTAGAGTGTCATTTAGGATTGCTGTTTCCATGTGTGTGTGTGTGTGTGTGTGTGTGTGTGTGTGTGTGTGTTTGTCTAGAAGATTTATCCAGTGGTGTGAGTGAGATATTAAAGTCTCTTACTGTGATTGTATTGCTGTCAATATCTCCCTTTATATCTTCCAGAAGATATTTTATATATATAGATGCTCCTGCATTGGGTGCATATATGTTTACCAGAGTTTTATCCTCTTGTTGTATCAATCCCTTTAGTATTATAAAGTGGCCTTCCTTATCTCTTGCTATGGCCTTCAATTTGAGGTCAGTTTTGTCAGATATAAGTATTGCTATCCCAGCTTTTTTTTTTTTTAATTTCCATTTACCTGAAGAATTTTTTCCATCCCTTCACTTTCAGTCTGTGTGAATCCTTTGTTCTGAGGTGGGTCTCATGTAGATAACATATATGTATATGGGTCATGTTTTCTTATCCATTCAGCTACCCTATGTCTTTTGATTGAAGCATTTAATCTATTTATGTTTAAGGTTCTGATTGTTAGGTACTTGTTTGTTGCCATTTTTATTCTTTATGCCTGTGTTCCTTCCTCCCTTTTTATTCCTTATATTACCACAGTTCCTTTAGAATTTCTTGCATTGCTGATTTGGTGGTAATAAACTCCCTTAGCCTTTTTTTGTGTGCAAAGCTCCAGATTTAACCTTCAATATTGAATGATAGCCTTGCTGGATAGTGTATTCTTGGATTCAGTCCTTTGGTTTTCATCAATTTGTATACTTCAGTACATTCCCTTCTGGACTGGGTGTCTGATTATGTGCTTCTGTTGAGAAATCAGTTGACAGTCTAATGGGAGATTCCTTGTAGGTAACTTTCTGTCTCCCTCTTACAGCCTTTAAGATTTTTTTTTGTCTTTTATGTTTGCCTACTTAATTATGATGTGTCTTGATTTCAGTCTTTTTGAGTTCATCTTGTTTGGGGTTCTCTGTGCTTCCTGGTTTTGTGTGACTTTTTTCTTCCCAAAGTTAGGGGAGTTTTCTGTCATTATTTCTTCAAATGGGTTTTCTATTACTTGATCAGCTTCATCTCCTTCTGGCACCCCTATTATGTGGATATTGTTTCATTTCAATGTTGTCCCTAAGCTCCCTTAGACTCTCCTTTTTAATTTGTTTCCAGTTGCTGGTCTGCTTGGGTGTTTTTTCTACCTTGTGTTCTAACTCACTGATTCAGTCTTCAGCTTCTTCTGGTCTACTGTTGAAACCTACCATTGTGTTTTTTATTGCAGCTATGTCATTCTTCATTTTCTCTTGATTCTTGCACATTTTGTTGAATTTCTTTTCCAGATGCTTTGAATGTCCTTATAACCATTACTCTGAATTCTTTCTCTAACAAATTTCTTTCCTCTCCTTCATTTAGTTTCTTTCCTGGTGATTCCTCCTTTTATTTCATTTGGAGGTTGTTGCTTTGTCTCCCCATTTTTGCTGTTCCTTTGTAGTTGTTTTTTATGTATTAGATCAAACTGTTATGCCACCTAGATTTTTTGGATTGGTCCTATGTACTAGATGTTTTGTGGGACCTGGTGGTGCAGTCTCTCAGGTCTCCTGACCTGGGTGTTCTAAGGATGCCTCATACTTGAGATATTTGGGTTCTTCTGATGTAATTGGGTCTTGAATGTTATTTTTCCATTTATGCATGGAGTCTCCTCCCAGAGTGTCTGATTGTGGCTCACTCCCACAACATTTTGCCATTTGTTGTAGAGGTGCTGACCATACAGCACAAAATACAACACGACAAGACAGGACACAGAAGGAACAGAACACAAATGTACACAAGACACCTATAACTGCAACAAAAGTGGCCGCCAAAGAAAAGAGAAAGAGAAAAGAGAGCAACAATGATAGAGAAAACAACGAATGAAAGAATATGGGGACAAAACACAACAAAACAAACAAATAAACCAAAAAGCACAATAAAAAACACCCAGAAAACAGTGGGTGGCAGAGTCTGTAGATGCATAGCTTAAATAAAGAAAATAAGGTTAATGAATTAGAAGAATAGGGGAAAGACCACAGTTTAGAATAAAGAAGGGAGAAAAGAAATGATAAGACAACATGAAGAAAAATATTTTGCAAAAAGTAGAATAGAGGAGAGAGTAGATAGGCCTAAATTTAGGATGTGAATCAAGTTAAAAAATTAGGAGAAGAAAAGAGCAAGAGATGAGAGGAAAAAAATGAGTAGTGAAGAAAAAGAAAAGAGAAGGGCAAATGGAATAGGAGCAGGGAGGAGGAAATTAGATATATGAATAGACCAGAGACTAGAATAATAACACATCAATAAAGCAGATGAAGAAGATCAATTTTAAAATAGGGGGGAAGAAAGGAAAGAGAAAAACTAAAATGGAGAAAGGATTTAAAAAAGCAGGAGGATAAAAGAATATGGGAGGAAGAAAAGGGTGAAAAGTAATAAAATAAAAATAAAGAAGAAATTTAAAATAAAAAATAAAAAAGTGAAGTGTCATTCGCTTCAGCGGAGTTTTAATGTCCCATAAGGACTGGTTTTGGACCCTACGCTTCTGTTCTGTCTACCAAATTTGGGCTTCCTGTTAGGTACTTAGGTGCTAACTACTATCAGGCACTGTCTTTTGGCTTTTAGCACCCTGCTTGAAACTTCAAGTGACCCATAGGTCCTCTGCTTGTGTCTGTCTCCACAGGCGTTGGCTGCAAGCAATCGGGCCAATCTGCCCTCTTTGTCTGTCCTTCAGCTGTCAATCTTAATCACTTAAGCATCTGTTTCTGACAGGGCTTATGTGGGGTTGGTGATGTTTTGCTTTCAGGGTATATGATGGGTGTTTTTTCCTCTCCCAGAGCCACTCCTCCATGAGTGGCCCAAAATATTACTCTGCTATTGCTTGGACCGAGATCCTTGTATGAAGACCAACAGGATTGGCTGGAAACCTGGAGTTTTTATCAGTTTGGTTCCCAGAATAGTGGGGCAAACCCTCTTCCAATCCAGTCACTGAGGGCTCCTAGAGACTATTCAGACCCGTAAAGCTTGGCCTCTGCCTTTATTCCCTCTGTAAAGCTCAAAATTCAGGGTGTGGCATGTATTATATGACTTGAGGCTACTGGGAGGGGTTAGCTTTTCTGGGGAGAAATTTCCACTTAGGTTTTGAAGCCTGAGAATGTCTCTATGCATGACTTCTGGCTATTGCTTTTTCAAGGCTCCCCTGCCTTGCTTCCCTCCCCTGCCTCGCCTCAGGCACTTCAATTCTGTGCCTCCCTGCATGGGCCAAGGTCTCAGGTGAGTGATTGAAACTGAAAAGTTCTGTGTTCTGGGTTTAGTGAATAAAAATAAAGACAAAACAAAACAAAAACAACAATGAAACCGAGGCTTTCTCTCCCCCAGCACCACACAGCTTTCCGCTCCTAGTTTCATCTTTTGCGGGACCTGCCTTTTGCATAGTAGACTTTTGTGGCTATGGTCTCAAGTTTAGACTCCCTGGTAGCCAGCAGCCAGCAGCCAGCAGCCCTGAGACTTTTCTTTTTCACAGTTGGATGCTATGTCTGTAGCCAAGGAATGCCACTCTGGTGCTCAGCCTGGGCCAGGCTTCTATTTTTCTGAGGGAACTGATACTCAGGTAATGCAGCTGTCTCCTCTCCCTCAGCCTGCTGGTGTGCCTCCCCTCTTGAGTCCTTGCCACCCTTCCTACCGGCCTCCAGGCATTTTCTGCCCTTCCTTGCTATAAGTTGCCTCTTCATCTGGGCCTAATTTGTTAATTCTGGGTGGATGTTCTGCAATTTAGTTGTATTAGTCTGGCCCCAGGATGAGGTACACAACATGGCTGCCTATTTGGCCACCATTTTTTCTCCCTCAATTGAGCTTTTTATGATTTCATTTTCTCTCTTTTTATAGCATATCAATTATACTTCTTTTCTTACATTTTAAGGGGTTGCCATAAATTTTGCAATATACATTTAAAATTAATTCAGCTTCACCTTTCTTTTTTAAATATATTTTATTGATTTCTTAGAGACAGAGGAAGGAAGAGGGAGAGTTAGAAACATCGATGAGAGAAACATTATTGATCAGCTGCCTCATGCATGCCCTCCACAGCAGATCAAGCCCACAACCCAGGCATGTGCCCTGACCAGGAATCAAACCAGTGGCCTCTTGGTTCCTGGCTTGATGCTCAACTGCTGAACTACACCAGTCAGGCTCAGCTTCACTTTTTAATAACACCATACCCATACCATCTTATGAGTAGATTGCCTTATGAAAACAAAATAATCTTAATTTCTTCCTTCTGTCCTTTGTATTTCACTTATATATACATCTACATAATTGAATTCATTGTTGCTATTATTATTTTGAGCAAAATTGATGTTAGAACAATAAAATTAAGAAAAATAAGTTTTTATTTTACTTTTACTTATTTCTTCTCAATACTCCTCCTTTCTTTATGTAGACCAGAAGTTTCTGAACTATATCGTTTTCCTTCTATCTGAAGAAATTCTTTTTTAAAAATATATTTTTTATTGATTTCAGAGAGGAAGAGAGAGATAGAAACATCAATAATGAGAGAGAATAATCGATTGGTGCTCTCCTGCACACCTGTCTACTGGGGATCGAGCTCGCAACCCGTGCACATGCCCCTGACTGGAATTGAACCCAGGACCCTTGAGTCCACAGGCCAACACTCTATTCACTGGGCCAAACCAGCCAGGGCTAGAGAAATTCTTTTAAAATTTCTTGCATAGTCAGTCAACTGGAAAAAAAACAAAACAAAACACCCTCTATATTTGTTTGACTGAGAATGTCTTTATTTCTCCTTTACTTTTGGAGGATAATTTCCTAGGGTACAGAATTCTAGGTTAAGGATTTTTTTCTCTTAACATTTTAAATGTTTCACCCAACTCTCTTCTTGCTTACATGATTTCGAGAAGTCAGATATAATTCTTATCTTTGCTCCTCTATAGGTATGATTTCTTTCAAGATTTATTTTTTATTTTTCATTTTTTGCAGTTTGAATATGATATGCCTAGAAGTTTTTGAGCATTTTTCTCGCCGGAACCGGTTTGGCTCAGTGGATAGAGCGTCGGCCTGCGGACTGAGGGGTCCTGGGTTCGATTCCGGTCAAGGGCATGTACCTTGGTTGCGGGCACATCCTCAGTGGGAGGTGTGCAGGAGGCAGCTGATCGATGTTTCTAGCTCTCTATCCTTCTCCCTTCCTCTCTGTGAAATATCAATAAAATATATTTTTTAAAAAATTGTAATTCTCTGTATTCATCTGTCTGTCTCCATAATTTTGGGTACAATAATTTGCCCTGGGACCTGACTTATCTGACAAATCAAAGTATAGCTGTTGATTTTTCATTTTGATCAGCTTTTTATTTATTGTTAGGATTGAGTGACAATTTTCAAGCTCCTTACATGCCAGACCAGAAAACATTTGCACATCTTAAATGGATTTCCTTGTCTTTTTTATTGTTGAATTTTAAGTATTCTTTGTATATTTTGGATACTAAACCTTTTCAGGTGAATGATTTGCAAATATTTTCTTCCATTCTCTGGGTTGTTTTTACTTTCTTGCTGTTGTCCTTTGAAGCACAAAGGTTTCTAAATATTTTAATGTGGTAAAATATACATAACATAACATTTACCTTTTTAACCATATTTAAGTGTACATTTTAGTGGCATTAAATATTCACATTGTTGGGCAATCATCCCCACCCATATCCAGAACTTTTTCATCTTCCCAAACTGAAACTGTGTACTAATCTATAATAAAAGCATAATATGCTAATTAGAATGGACAGACGAATGACCTTCTGGACGTCCTTCCGGATGACCTGCTGGACGAAGCCGGGGCTGTGAGGGCTGAACCCCTTGCACAGATTTCGTGCATTGGGCCTGTAGTTAAAAAATAACTTCACACTTTCTCCTCCTCTGAACCCATGACAACCAACATTCTACTTTATGTCTTTATGAATTTGACTACTCTGTGTATCTCATATAATTGAAATCATATATTTATCCCTTTGTACCTGGTTTGATTCACTTAGAATAATGTTTTCAAGGTCCATTCATGTTGTAATATGTGTCAGAATTTCCTTCCTTTTAAAATTGAATAATATTCCATTGTATTAAACACTGAGTGGCCAGATTATTATGACCACCCCATCAGTATTTCGTTGGGCCACCTCTTGCCTTCAATACTGTGGCGATTCTTGGCATTGACTCCACGAGATGTTGAAAGGTGATGCGAGGAATCTGACTTCATGCCTGATGAATAGCACTGTCCAGTTCTGTGAGATTTGATGGTTGTGGAACCAGCTGCCTGATGGCTCTTTTAATTTCGTCCCACAAATGCTCAATTGGATTGAGATCTGGTAATTGTGGGGGCCACCCAAGCAAGGTAAAGTCTCCCTCATGTTCTTGAAACCACTCCTGCACAATATAAGCACCGTGGCATGGCGCATTGTCTTGTTGGAAGAAGCCATCTCCATTGGGATACGTCATCAACATGATAGGATGAACTTGATCAGCAATGATACTTAGGTATGTTGTGCTATTCAGATAATTGTTCCACACGAATTAAATGGCTCAAATCATGCCAGGAAAACATGCCCCAAACCAGTGGTTGGCAAACTGCGGCTCGCGAGCCACATGCGGCTCTTTGACCCTTTGAGTGTGGCTCTTCCACAAAATACCACTTGCGGGTGCACACGTACAGTGCGATTGAAACTTCATGGCCCATGAGCAGAAGTCGGTTTTCGGCTCTCAAAAGAAATTTCAATCGTTGTACTGTTGATATTTGACTGTTGACTAATGAGTTTGCCGACCACTGCCCCAAATCATAAGACTGCCCCCACCAGCTTGAAGGGTTGTACTCATGCATGTGGGGTGCATGCTTTCATGCTGTTTCCTCGAAATTCTCACTCTGCCATCTGCATGATGCAACTGGAAACGTGATTCATCGGACCACATGACTTTTTTCCAATGCTCAACTGTCCAATCCTTGTGTTCCTGTGTGAATTGGAGACTTTTTATCTTGGTAACTGCAGACAGCAAAGGTGTTCGAACAGGCCTTCAGCTTCCATATCCCATACGATGCAGTGTATGGCTAATTTGCCTACAAATGTCAGGTGGTCATAATAATCTGGCCACTCAGTGTATACCATATTTTATTTATTCATTCATCCATTGATGGACATTTGAATTGTTTCCACTTTTTTTTCACTGTGAAAAGCCAATTTTATTAAAGCAATTAAAATATGCACCTTTATTCAAAAAGTAAAGCAAGCAAACCTATACATGTGGCTTATGAAACACAGATGGGCTCTCAGCTAATCTGAAGAGCAAGTTGGGTGGGGGGTCTGAGGCATTATATACACTCCTGTCTATAGCTTTCAAAATTCCTCTGCTGAATATTTGGTATAGATTAATTCTCAAGGTCCATTTTCACTTTGTTGTGACCCTCCAAGAATTCATGAGAAGCACCTGGAAGCTTTATCTTGTCAAGCCTTGGGACTGCTGGCTTTTCTGCTTAGGGAGTAAAAAAACTGCCCTTATTTTTTCCCTTTCCTCTTCCTCACTCTTTTTCTGCATTCTTTCTTTAGGGAGCCTTTTAACCATTTGCTCTCAAGTGTCCTGGCTGGGGAAGATAATGGCTTGTTATTTACAAGCTGGCTGCAAGTTGCCCACACTGTTTGCTATTGTTTTAACTTTCCTGTCTCAGCTTCCCTATTCCACTTGCCCTGGAATTTTCCTAGCTCCTTACTGCCCTGTAACACCTTGACTCCCCTCAGCTTGGTTCTCCCAGCTGTGGAAATAGAACAGTGAGGCACACAGCTCTTCATGCCATTGTGGGGACCAGCTCAGCAAGTGTGGAACCCACTACAGCACCTATCAAATGGCTGCAATTTCGTCAGGGAGCTGTGGACAGGCAGGCTTTGCTCCCAGTGTCCCAAAGCAATCCACCCTCAAAGGGTACCCCTCCATGAAATCATCTTCATGGGTTTTCTCGTGGGGGGTAGGGTGTGTTTCCACCTTTTTTTGGCTATTTCAAATTATGTTGCTATGAACATGAGTGTGCAAATAACTAGTCAAGCCCTGCTTTCAATTCTTTTGGGTATATAACCCCCCAAAATGTCCTTAATTTTTATAAAGTCCAATTTATCTATTGTTTTCTTTTGTTGCTTGTACATTTTTGTCATATCTAAGGAACCGTTGCCTAATCTAATGTCATGAAGATTTTATTCTATGCTCTCTTCCAGAAGTTTTAGAATTTTATTTCTTACACTTAGGTCTATGCTTCATTTTAAAGTAATTTATGTATATACTGTGATATAGAGGTCCAACTTCATTCTTTTGCATGTAGATATCCAATTGATTCATCGCCATTTGTTGAAAAGACTATTTTGTCCACACTGAATTATCTTGGTACTCTTATCAGCAATCAGTTCACAATGAATGCGATTTTTTTCTGGACTCTTGGTTTTATCCAATTAATAAATGCATCTATGCTTATGCCAGTACTATACTGTTTTGATAACTGTAGCTTTGTAATAGATTTTAAATCAGGATGTGTGAGTCCTCAAACTTTTTCTTTTCAAGTTTGTTTTGGCCATCTGGGTCTCTTGCATTTCAATACAAATTTTAAGATCAACTTGTCAATTTCTGGGAAAAATACAGCTGGGATTTTGATATGGATTTAATGGAACCTGTAGATCAACTAGGAAGAATTTCCATCTTAACAATATTAAATCTACTGATCTATGAAGGTGGGATGTCTTTCCATTATTTAGGTTTTATTTAAGTTCTTTCAACAATGTTTTGTAGCTTTCAGAGTATAAGTTTTATTTGTTAAATGCATTTCTAAGTAATTTATTTTTGATGCTATTGTTAATGGAATTGTTTTCTCAATTTTATTTTCAAATTGTTTATTGCTAGTGTACAGAAGTACAATTGATCTTTGCATATTGATCTTGTAACTTGCAACCTTGCTTAACTAATTAGTTAGTTCTAGTAGATTATTTTTAGATTCCTTAGGATTTTCTATATACAAGATCATGTCATCTGCAAACAGAAGTAGTTTTACTTCTTCCTTTTCAATGTAGATGACATTTATTTTTTAAATTTTTATTATTTATTTATTTTGATTAATTAATCTGGTTGGAATCTCAAGTTTAATGCTGAACAAATATGATGACAGCAGATATCTATGACTTGCTCCTGATTTTAGAGGGAAAGCAATTAATCTTTCACCAATAAAGATGGCCTTAATCAGGTTAAGGAAATTTTCTTCTATTCCTAGTTTGTTAAAAGGTTCTCATCATGAATAAATGTATTTTGTTAAATGCTTGTTCTGCATCTCTTGAGATGACCATGTGGTTTTTCTATTTCATTCTATCGATATGGTATATTACATTAGTTGATTTTCAGATGTTAAGTCAACCTTGCATTCCTGGAATAAACCCCATTTGGTCACGGTGTATAACTTTTTATTATATGTCATTGTATTGACTTTGCTAGTGTTTTGTTGAGGATTTTTGCATTAATATTCATAAGAGATGTCAGTCTGTAGTTTTCTTCCTTTGTAATGTCTTTGGCCATCTTTGATATCAGATTAGTACTGGCCTCATAGAATTAATAGGAAATGTTCCTTCCTATTTTGGTAGAGTTTGTGAAGATTGGTGTTAATTCCTTTTTAATGTTTTTAACTGATTTTAGAGAGACAGAAAGGGAGGAGAGAAATAGAAACATCAATGTGAAAGAGAAACATCAATCAGCTGCCTCCTGCATGCCCCTTACTTTAGATCAAGCCTACAATCCCAGAATGTGGCATGGACTGGGAATCAAACCAGTGACCTTTTGGTGCATGGGACAATGCTCAACCAACTGACCCACACCACCCAGGGTGGTATTAATTCCTTTTTAAATGCTTGGTACCATTTACTGGAAAAGGCATTTCGCTATGTTTTGTTTGTTTGTTTGTTTTGGGTGGGGGCAGGATGCTTTTTAAATATTAATTCAATCTCTTATATCTCTATTCAGGTTTTCTGTTTCTTCTTGCATCAATTTTGGTAGTTTGTGGCTTTCATAGGAATTTTTCCATTTTGTTCAAATTAATTATTTTAGTGGCATAAAATTATCCAGTGTTCCTTTTTGCTTTTTTTTTATTTCTGTAAGTTTGTAGTCATAGCCCATTTTTATTCTTATTTTTACTAATTTGAGTCACCTCTGTTTTGTTCTTGATCAATCTCATTAAAGATTTGTCAATTTTGCAGATATTTTGAAGAACCAACTTGAGGTTTTATTGATTTTCCCCTATTGTTTTTCATTCTCTATTTTACTTATTTATGTCCTAGTCTTAATTATTGCCTTCCTTCTGCTTGCTTTGGGTTTAGTTTACTGTTCTTTTTCTAGTTTCTTTAGCTAGGAAGTTAGGTTAGTGGTTTGAGATATTTATTTTTTTATTTTTTTTATTGAGATAAAACACTGTAACATTCACTATTTTAAAGTGTACAATTTGGTGTTTTCAGTATATTTTCAATGTTTTCCAAATATTATTATTACTTAATTTCAGAGCATTTTTATCACTCCAAAAATATTGTACTTAGTAGCAGTCTCTGCCCTTACTTCCAATCCTGCAACCTTTAGTGACAAGTAATCTCCTTTTTTTGTTTCTATGGAATTGCTTATTTTGGGCATTATATAGAAAAGATATTTGGTTCACAGGTTTTTCCTTTCATGGCTTTGGATGCCATCCCACTGCCTCTGGTCTCCATTCTTATTTTTTTAGGCTTAAAGTATTACAAATAGTAGTACATATGTCTCCTTTTTTCCCCCCATTGATATTCTCCCAGCTTCCCCTAGCACCCCCACACCCCCCCCCCCGGCACATGCCCTCTCCCCTCACCCCCAGGGTCTTGCATTCATTGGTTATGCTTATATGCATGCAATACAAGTCCTTCGGCTGATCTCTTAACTCCCCCCTTCCCCAGCCTTCCTGCTGTAATTTGACAGTCTGTTCAATGCTTCTCTGCCTCTGTATCTATCTTTTGGTTCATCAGGTTATCATGTTCTTTATTTTCCATAAATGAGGTAGACCATGTGGTATTTTTCTTTCACTGACTGGCTTATTTCACTTAGCATAATGCTCTCCATTTCCATCCATGCTGCTGCAAATGGTAAGAATTCCTTCCTTTTTATAGCAGTGTAGTATTCCACTGTGTAGATGTACCATAATTTTCTAATACACTCATCTACTGATGGGCATTTAGGCTGTTTCCAAATTTTAGCTATGGTGAATTGTGCTGCTATGAACACAGGGGTGCATATATCCTTTCTGATTGGTGTTTCTAGTTTCCTGGAATATATTCCTAAAAGTGGGATTACTGGATCAAATGGGAGTTCCATTTTTAACTTTTTGAGGAAACTCCACACTGTTCTCCACAGTGGCTACACCAGTCTGCGTTCCCACCAGCAGTGCAACAGGGTTCCTTTTTCTCCGCATCCTCAACAGCACTTGTCGTTTGTTGATTTGTTGATGATGGCCATTCTGACAGGTGTGAGATGGTACTGCATTGTCGTTTTGATTTACATATCTCGGATAATTAGTGATTTTGAGTACGTTTTCATATGTCTCTTGGCCTTCTTTCTTCTTTCGAAAAGTTTCTATTTAGGTCCATTGCCCACTTTTTTATTACATCATTTATCTTCCTTTTATTAACTTGTACGAGTTCCCTGTAAATGTCAGAGATTAAACCTTTATCAGTGATAACATTTGCAAACATATTCTCCCATACAGTGGGCTTTCTTATGGTTTTGTTGATTTTTTTTTTTTTTTGCTATGTAAAAGCTTTTTATTTGGATGTAGTCCCATTTGTTTATTTTCTCTCTAGTTTCCATTGCTCTAGGAGCGGTATCTGTGAAGAAATTCCTTCAGCATATGTCTGAGATTTTGCTGCCTATGAATTCCATTAGTATACTTATGGTATCCCTTCTTATGTTTAAGTCCTTTATCCATGTTGAGTTTATTTTTGTGTATGGTGTAAGTTGGTGGTCTAGTTACATTTTTTGCATGTATCTGTCCAATTTTCCCAACACCATTTATTGAAAAGACTGTCTTGACCCCATTGTATGTTCATGCCTCCTTTGTCAAATATTAATTGAACATAGTGGTTTGGGTCGATATCTGGGTTCTCTATTTTATTCCATAGGTCTATATGTCCATTCTTGTGCCAGTAGGAGGCTGTTTTGAGAACAGTGGCTTTATAACACAGCTTGAAATCTAGTATTGAGATCCCACCTACTTTGTGGGATTGCTGTGGATATTCGGGGTCTTTTTTTATTCCAGATGAATTTTTGGAGAATTCTTTCTAGGTCTGTGAAATATGACGTTGGTATTTTAATGGGGAGTGCATTGAATCTATAGATTGCTTTGGGTAGTATGGACATTTTAATGATGTTGATTCTCCCAATCCATGAACATGGTATGTTCTTCAATCTGTTTTCATCTTCCTCTATCTCTTTTTTCAGTGTCCTGTAGTTTTCCACTTATAGGTCTTTTACATCCTTAGTTAAGTTTATTCCTAGGTATCTTAATTTTGGGGGTGCAATGGTAAATGGGATTGCTTTTTTAGTCTCTCTTTCTGTAAGTTCACTATTGGTGTATAGAAATGCCATAGATTTCTTGGCGTTAATTTTGTATCCTGCTACATTGCCGAATTCATTTAGTAAGTCTATTAGTTTTTGGATGGAGTCTTTCAGGTTTTTTATGTACAATATCATGTCATCTGCAAATAAGGACAGCTTTACTTCTTCTTTTCCAATTTGGATGCCTTTTATATTTTCTTCTTGTCTAATTGCAATGGCTAATACTTCCAGTACTATGTCAAACAGGAGCGGTGAGAGTGGGCATCCCTGTCTTGTTCTTGTTCTTAGGGGAAATGGTTTTAGTTTTTGCCCATTGAGTATGATGTTAGGTGTGGGTTTATCATATATAGCTTTTATTATGTTGAGGTATGATCCTTCTATTCCCACCTTGTGGAGAGTTTTTATCAAGAAAGGGTGTTGGTTTTTGTCAAATGTTTTTTCTGCATCAATTGATATGACTATGTGTTTTTTATCTCTCAATTTGTTTATATGATGTATCACATTTATTGATTTGCAGATATTGTACCATCCTTGCATCCCAGGAATAAATCCTACTTGGTCATGGTGTATGAGCTTTCTGATATCTGCTAGATCCAATTTGCCACACTTTTGTTGAGGATTTTGGCATCTATGTTCATGAGGGATATTGGCCTGTAATTCTCTTTCATTGTGTTGTCTTTATCTAGTTTTGGTATTAAGGTCATGCGTGCTTCATAGGATGAGATTGGAAGTGTTCCTTCCTCTTGAATTTTTTGTAATAGTCTGAGGAGGATAGGTTTTAGTTCGTCCTTGAATGTTTGGTAAAACTCCCCTGTGAAGCCGTCTGACCCCGGGCTTTTGTTTGCTGGAAGGTTTTTGATGAGCGCTTCAATTTCTTCCATAGTTATTGGCCTATTGAGCTGTTTATATTCTTCCTGATTGAGATTTGGACGGTTGTATTTTTCTAGCAATATTTCTATTTCCTCCAGGTTGTCTAATTTGTTGGAATAGAGTTGTTCATAGTATTTTTAAACAATCTTTTGTATTTCTGTGGGGTCTGTTGTTATTTCTCCTCTTTCATTTCTGATTTTGTTTATTTGGGTCCTCTCTCTTTGCTTCTTGGTGAGCCTGGCTAGAGGTTCATCAATCTTGTTTGTCCTTTCAAAGAACCAGCTCTTGGTTTTGTTGATCTTATTTATTTATTTATTTATTTATTTATTTATTTATTTATTTATTTATTTTTGTCTCAATGTCGTTTATCTCCACTCTGATCTTTATTATTTTCTTCCTTCTGCTCACTCTGGGCTTTTCTTGTTGCTCTCTTTCTACCTCTTTCAGTTGTAGGGTTAGGTAATTTAGTACCATTGTTTCTTGTGTTTTGCAGTAGACTTGTAGAGCTATGAACTTCCCTTTCAAGACTGCTTTCACTGTGTCCCATAGATTTTGGATTGTTGAGTTTTCATTGTCATTTGTTGCCATGATGTTTTTTATTTCTTCCTTGATCTCTCTGGTAACCCAGTCATTGTTTAATAGCATGCTGTTTAGTCTCCATGTGCTTGATTTTTTTGGATTGTTTTTATTGTAGTTGATTTCCAGTTTTATGCCATTGTGATCTGAGAAGATGCTTGATATGGTTTCTATCTTCTTGAATTTGAAGAGACTTTGCCTATGACCCAACATATGGTCTATCTTTGAAAATGACCCATTTGCACTTGAGAAGAATGTGTATTCTGTGGCTATGGGGTGAAATGTTCTGAAGATGTCAATTAATTCCATCTGGTCTAGTGAGTCATTTAGGATTGTTGTTTCTTTGATGATTTTTTGTTTAGAGGATTTGTCCAATGGTGATAGTTGGGTATTAAATCTCCTACTATGATTGTATTGCTGTCAGTCTCTCCCTTGATATCTTCCAGGAGTTTTTTTATGTATTTGGGTGCTCCTGTATTGGGTGCAAATATGTTTACCAGAGTTATTTCTTCTTGTTGGATGGCTCCCTTTAGTATTATGAAGTGGCCTTCCTTATCTCTTTTTATGTCCTTCACTTTGAGGTCTAATTTGTCAGATATAAGTATTGCTACCACAGCTTTTTTTTCGTTTTCATTCGCCTGGAAAACCTTTTTCTATCCCTTCACCCTCAGTCTGGGTGTGTCTTTTTTTCTGAGGTGGGTTTCTTTAAGACAGCAGATATATGGGTCGTGTTTTCGGATCCAATCCTTTACCCAGTGTCTTTCGATTGGGGCATTTAATCCATTTACATATAAAGTTATTATTGATAAGTACTTGTTTGTCACCATTTTTATTCTTTACCCCTGTGTTCCTTCTTCGCTTCCTATTCCTTTTTTTTACAGCAGACCCTTTAGCATTTCTTGCATTGCTGGTTTGGTGGTAATAAATTCCCTTAGTCCTTTTTTGTCTGTGAAGCTCCTGATTTCACCTTCAATTTTGATTGATAGCCTTGCTGGGTACAGTATTCTTAGATTCAGACCCTTCCTTTGCATGACTTTGTATATTTCATTTCATTCCCTTCTGGCCTGATGAGTTTCTGTTAAGAAATCAGTCGCTAGTCTGATGGTGGTTCCTTTGTAGGTAACTTTCTGTCTCTCTTTGGCCACTTTTAAGATTCTTACTTTGTCGTTGGTCTTTTCCAATTTAATTATAATGTGCCTTGGCATCGGTCCTTTGGGGTTCATTTTGCTTGGGTCTCTGTGAGCTTCTTGGATTTGTGTGGGTTTTTTCTTCCCTATATCAGGGAAGTTTTCTGTCGTTATTTCTTCAAACAGGTTTTCTAGTGGTTGCTCAGTTTCCTCTCCTTCTGGAACCCCTATTATGCGGATGTTGTTTTGTTTCATATTGTCCTAAAGTTCCCTTAGGCTCTCCTCCTGCTTTTTAATTTTTTTTTCTAGAAGTTGCTCTACTTGGGTATTTTTTCCCATCTTGTCTTCTAGCTCACTGATGCGGTCCTCTGCTTCTTCTAGTCTACTCTTGATGCTTTCTATTGAGTTCTTTACAGCAGCGATGTCATTTTTCATTTCTTCTTGGTTCTTCTTCATTTCCTCTTGGTTCTTGCTCATATTGTCGAATTTGTCTTCCATTCTTTTCATCCACCTTATGACCATTTCTCTGAATTCTTTCTTTGGAAGGTTGCTTGCCTCCATTTCGTTTACTTCCTTTTCTGGTGATGCCTGCTTTTCTTTCATATGCAGGCTGTTTCTTTGTCTCCCCATGGTCTCTCTTCTCCAGGTGTCTGGTTATGTAGTTCTCTCTCTCCTGTGTTGATTTAAAGGCACAAAATACTACACAACCAAGTAGAGTGCACAAGGCACTGAACAGAAATGTATTCACGATATTAATAACCCCAAATAAAGGTGATCACCAGAGAAAGGCTAACTAGAGGACAGTAGAGAAAGAAGAAGAGAAAAAAAAGGAAGAAAGGAGTGCAAAAATGAAATTGGGAAAAGGAAAAACAAAGTAATAGAGAAAAGAAAGAGAATAGGAAAGAAAAGGGGAACAAACTATATATGTGTGGAGAAAACTCCAATAGAACAGTCACTAATCCCAATAAATGCCAGCAACAAGTACCTGGAGATGAATACAAACTACAAAAAAACAACTAATATCAAGCAAGGCGAGGGAAAACAGAAGCAACAAACAAACAAAAACAAAACAAAACAAAAAAAAAGAATAACCAAAACAATCTCACAAACAGGCATTAAGAATTGATATAATCGACATTCAAGCAAACAACAACAAAGGACAGAGAGAAAAAACAGTTTTTTGGATAGTGAAGACAGAGAAGAGAGAGGTGTGTATGGACTTGGAGCACTGGGGATTGGAAATTAGATATATAAGTAGGGTGAAATATTAACATGGGGTAAAAAAAAAGAATAGGGAAAATGTAAAGCAGGAAAAGGGTAAGAGAAACAGGACAACAAAAGGGGAAAAGTTAGGAAGAGAGTGATGGCATAAAGGTAGAGTTGAGATAGAGTAAAATGATGCTAAAGGAAAGATGAAAATAAAATGTAGAACACTAATCCCAAAGTAAAATAAAGAGAAAATAAAATGACACTTTTTTTGAAAAAAGGTAAAATAGTAGTAGTAATACTGATTGAAAATAAAAATAAAATAATTAAAAAGTAAAATCAAGTGAGGAAAAAAGAAAAAAATTAGTTTCTTAAGTAAAAGATGAGAAAAAATTAAAAAATTAAATAATTAAAAATAATAAAATAAAAATAAATGTGCAGTAGTGAAGTCCATTCACTTCTTCTATTGTTCCATTTGGCATGCCTGTTTCTTAGTCAGGACAGTATTGCAGTTCTCTGTATTCCACTGCTCCTCAGTGTTGCAAGCCAGTCCTGATTTTTAAGCAGGCAGTGTGTCTTATTTTCTTGTATTCCTTTATTTGTGATTACACAAGAGTCAATTTGTGATTCAACCCCTGGGTGGCAGTGTTTCTGTATTGAGCTCTGGGTCTATAGGTCGTCTCTAGCCTGTGCTTAGATCCTGCTTTCCCTGTGGCACTCAATACCGGTTTGTTTGAGTGGGCTGCCCCAGAGCTGGTTCTCTGTTGGTCACTCCCCGCTCTGATCACCAGGTTCCAAAAAAACAACTTTCCCCTGCAGTCTCCTAGGGTTTCCCCAACTGGGTGATCCTATGTATTGGGCTTAGTAATCAGAAGCAAGGATTTAAAGAAGAAATCGCAAGTGTATGAACTCCGGGGCTGCGCACAAGTATGCACAATCCTTTTCCCCCCTTGTATCCAACCAGCTGGCACACTTTTAAAATTTCTAGGCTGTCCTGCACCAGATCAAAATGGCTTGCTTTTTAGAGATCCCCTCTGTTAGCAGCTCTGAGGACCCCCTCCACATTCACGGATCATGCCAGCCCCAACAGCCACAGATTCTTCTAGGTGTAGACTTCCCCTGGTCCTCCAGCTCCCGCAGTGTGCACGTTTCTCTGTCCTGCCAGGACCAGAGACTTCACCTTATCCCAGGCAAAATCTGACTCCTCCGTGGTGGAGTGTAGAGCTCCTCTGAATCCGCGTGTTTGCTCCAATTGGGGACCAGTGCTCTGGGGTTCACAGTTGTTCGATGGGTGCCGTAGTTGCAGATTTTCAGGCTTCCAATAACATCCACTTTCCTCTTCAAGATGGCGTGGTCTCTGCATCCGAGCTAGTGGTTCCGGGAGGGACCCAGCAGCAGTGGGAGCTGCCCGGTCAGGGGAGCCCCATCCAGCAGTCCCCCACCTTCTCCTGGAGTATAGCTGTCCCTTAACTCACCAACAAACACTCCCCGTGCGACCCTCAGCTGCTCTATCTGCTCCAGGACAAGGCTCGGGACACGTCCTCTATTCTGCCGCCGTTTTTTTTCTCAGTCTGATTTCTAGTTTCTTAATGAATTTGCAATTAAACCTTGTCCAGATATGTCTTTAGGGGTGAGAAGATCATGAAGTGGATGAATGTCCTCCATTCTTTTTGGTAGAAGTCAGCCATTAATCTTATCAGAGTTTTTCTTATACATGATGAGTCATTTTTCTCTTGCTGCTTTCATGATTTCCCTTTGTTTTTGGCTTTCCACATTTTGATTGTGGTGTGCCCTGGGTGAATCTTTTTGTTTTTATCTTGTTATTTGTAGAGCTTCTTAGATATATAAATTCATGTTTTAATCAAATTTGAGGAATTCTATTATTTTTGATTATTTTTTCTGTCTCTCACTCTTCTCTGTAATTTCATTGCATGTGTATTGGTGTGATTAATAGTGTTCCACATTTCTCTGAGGCTCTCTTCATTTTTCATCATTCTATATTCTCAATGTTTTTCAATTCGCATAATTTGTATTGATCTGTCTTTGAGTTTGCTGATTTTTTTTCTTCTGCCACCTCAGATCTACTCTTGAGCTCCTCTATTGAATTTTCATTTCACGTATTATACATTTCAACTTCAGTATTTTCATGTGCTTTTTTTAAAAAAAATGTATAACTTTATTGATATCCTCTATGTGGTGATAAATTGTCTTCATATATTCTTTTAATTCTTTGAACATGACTTCCTTTATTATACTTTAACTAGAGGCCTGGTGCACGAAATTCGTGCACTGGGTGGGGGGGTGTCCCTCAGCCCAGCCTGCACCCTCTCCAATCTGGGAACCCTTGAGGGATGTCCGACTGCCTGTTTAGGCCCGATCCCACTGGTGGGATCGGGCCTAAACGGGCAGTCGGACATCCCTCTCACAATCCAGGACTGCTGGCTCCCAACTGCTAGCCTGCATACCTTCCTGATTGCCTCTAACCGCTTCTGCCTGCCAGCCTGATAGATGCCTAACTGCTCCCCTGATAGCCTGTTTGCCCCTAACTGCCCTCCCCTGCCAGCCTGGTCACCCCTAACTGCCCTCCCCTGCAGGTTTGATCACCCCCAACTGCCCTCCCTTGTAGGCCTGGTCCCTCCCAACTGCCCTCCCCTGCTGGCCATCTTGTGGTGGCCAACTTGTGTCCACATGGGGGCAGGATCTTTGACCACATGGGAGCAGCCATCTTGTGTGTTGGAATGATGGTCAATCTGCATATTACTCTTTTATTAGATAGGATAGAGGCCTGGTGCATGGGTGAGGGCCAGCTGGTTTGCCCTGAAGGGTGTCCCAGATCAGGGTGGGGGTTCCCTTGGGGCGTGAAGCGGCCTGGGTGAGGGCCCTGTGGTGGTTTGCAGGCTGGCCACACCCCTCGGCAACCCAAGCAGAGGCCCTGGTATCTGGGGTTTATTTAACTTTTACAATTGAAACTTCATAGCCTGGAGTGGAGCCAAGACTTCTGCTTGCTCCGTGGTGGCAGCCATTTTTTTTGGGATTTATGTATCTTCTATAATTGAAACTTTGTAGCCTTAAGCGGAGGCCTGGGCCAGCCAGGGTGTGCAGAAAGCTTGGCTTCCTCCATCACCGGGGGCAACCCTAGCCTCCTGCTCTTTCCAGCTCCGTGGCTGCCGCAATTTCTGTTTGGATTTATGTATCTTCTATCATTGAAACTTTGTAGCCTTGAGTGGAGACCTAGGCCGGCAAGGGCAGGCGGAAAGCTTGGCTTCCTCCATTTCCGGGGAAACTCAAGCCTCCCTCCTGCTCTCTGTGGCCATAGCCATCTTGGTTGGATTTATTTGCATATTTGCTCCTGATTGGCTGATGGGCATCTCTGGTGGGCATGGCTTGTGGGTGTAGCGGAGTGATGGTTAATTTGCATATAACTCTTTTATTAGATAGGATTAATTTCTTTCTTTTTATTCTTGACACTATTAGATGTCCCCAAATCCTCCCTTTATTCTTTTAATTCTTTGAACATATTTGTAATAGCTGCTTTGTCTCTAAATACAACATCTGGCTCACTCAAAAGTTTCTATTGCCTACTTTTTTCCTGTTTATGGGTAACACTTTCCTATTCTTTGCATGTTTCATAATTTTTTCTGAAAACTGGAAATTTCAGGTAATATAGTATAACAACTCCAGATACTGTTACTGACTTCTGGACTAGTTTAGGGAAGTTTATTCAGTGTCTATATTGTACCTCAGAAGTCACAGCCTTGGACATGTACACATTATCATTACCACACATAACTGTAGTTTTAGCAGGCCCTCTGTTTCATTTACTGAAATGTCCACTTAGCTTCTGGCTGATCTATCTCTAGTAGTATAAAATCCAGCTATTAGTCTTCACTTATTGTTTCTTAATTCCACTATTGTTTTTTCTTAAAAATGCCCATGGACATAAATTGGAACACAACCCAATCCAATAAAAGTTGCACTACGTTGCAGGGGCAGGTTGTTTTCAGTTATTGAGGCTTCCTGAGACCCTAGAATAGTTATTCTTAGTTCTTTACTTGGCTTTCTCTGTTAATCTTGTAGCTGGTCTAGTACCCTATAGTTGCTACTAGATACAGGGGTGGGCAAACTTTTTGACTCGAGGGCCACAATGGGTTCTTAAACTGGACCGGAGGGCCGGAACAAAAGCATGGATGGAGTGTTTGTGTGAACTAATATAAATTCAAAGTGAAGGAGCGGAGGGGAGAGCAAGAGAACCCTCCGCTCTTTCGGCTCCGCGGGCCAGATAGAACAGCCGAACGGGCTGGATCCAGCCACGGGCCGTAGTTTGCCCACGGCTGTACTAGAACCATGTACCTCCCAGTCCCCTCTTAATTGCCACCACCAAGAGCTTCATTGTTTCTGACAATACCCTTAGGCAAGAACTTCTTCACTCCATTTTCCAAATAAAGTTAGTCCCTTTAGGGAATTCTCTATGGGACTCTCCATGCTTAAAAGCCCATCTTTCTACTGGGCAGAACTTCTTCATTGCATTTGAGCTGGAGGTGGGGAGGGCAGCTTATTTCTTCCAGAGTGAAAACACTGCTCTATGAGCAGGGTACTGAGTAAATATATTACCTACTGCTTTTCCTGGAACCTCCATTCTATGAGTAAGCTGGGACAGAGGTTATCAAAGACACAATATTCTTGTCCTGCCATGCCTGCAGTAGAGCTTCTACCATGTCAGTAGGAGCTGGGTGGTACAAAGGCTCCCCAGTCCTTTTGGCCTTGCCTGTCTGGAATAAATCTTCTGAAACACAGAATTGGAGGGGAGGCATAAAAGATTCTAGAATCCTGTTCTTTCAGGAATCAAACTATAGCCTAGTATTAGGTGGTAGAGGGGGAGAGATGCCCATTTTATTGGCCACACACACAGGTTAGAGCTTTAACACATTGGGGAGGGAGGACAGGAATAAGAAAAAGTCTTGACTCAAATGCTATGAAGTTGCAGTTATTATCAAACTTATGAGAATGTCTTGATTAAATGTTCCTCCATATACAGTATGACATTAGGACAACTTTTAAACAAATTTAAATAATGTCACTAGTTATTGTAGTTTCACTAGAGAATGAATCTATAGGATTCATCACATCTCCATTCTCCTTTCTATTAGGTTTGTAAACACCGCCCCCCACATATATATACATACTAGTGTTGTTATTTTTCCCCATGTGAAATAAGACGATGCCCGACACCAGGAGGACCCCTCCTGAGCCAGGCAGAGAGAGAAGTCTGGACTCTGGGTCATGAATTGTGACCTGGTCATTCTTTGTAAATTGTCCTCTTACTGGTTTGCCCCTTTTGGAGGCTAAATACCAGACTGGAGGGAAGGAGTAATCAGAGGGCACCAAGTCATGTTGAGGCCCATACACAATCTGTCCCCTGAGAGGTGGCAAGTAGTGGAAGGTGGGTCTCACAGAAGAGAGAGGTTACAGGTACCTACAGCAAGACAGATTTTGACCTCTACAAGAAGGAGGCACAGGAAGGCTGACTTGGGCAGCATGGGAAAAAGCACTTTCTAAGGGTGAGGTACAGAAAGGGCTGTCACAGGAAGATGTGAGCTCCCTGTCATCCTGAGGTTATTATTCAAGCAGAGAGCAGTGTGCCACTTTTCAAGGGGCCCGTTATTCAGCAAAAAGTTAGGCTCAGGGCGCTTGCAGGCTCATAGACCCTAAAATGCCCTGATCCTCCCATATTTGTCCACCCTGGTCAGATGGCTCATAAATACCCACAGGGACTACAGGCCTTTCCTGAGGTTTCAAAAAAGGAGCAGAAAAGAAATTACGGAAACCATATGTTAAATGATGGAAAATGTTATAGAGAAAAGGAAAATATTCAGCCCAGCTGAATCTACCCTTAATCACTGCAGGACACCTGCATGAGAAAGGTGGTCAGCACATGATGCTGAGCTAACCAAAGCCTAGGCAGCTTAGGAAGCAGTCCTGCTCAGGCAGTAAAACCTAAGGCCTGAAGAAATTCAGGATCAGGACATAGCTATACAGCAGGGAAAGGGTCCATTGCCCTCCTACTCCAAAATCAGCCAGCACTTCCTGAAGCAGAATCCCCACTGGAGAGAGAAACACCTGCTCACTGGCTGGGGACTAAGTGAGGAGGAACCCACCTGAGCCAGTCAGCAAGAGAAATCTGGACTCTGGGGCATGAATTGTGACCTGGACATTCTTTGTAAATTGTCCTCTTACTGGTTTGCCTCTTTGGGAGGCTAAATACCAGACTGGAGGGAGGGAGTAATCAGAGGGCACTAAATCATGTTGAGGCCCCCACATAATCTGTCCCCTGAGAGGTGGCAAGTTGTGGAAGGTGGGTCTCACAGAAGAGAGAGGTTACAAGTACCTACAGCAAGACAGATTTTGACCTCTACAAGAAGGAGCCACAGGAAGGCTGACTTGGGCAGCATGGGAAAAAGCACTTTCTAAAGGTGAGGTACAGAAAGGGCTGTCACAGGAAGATGTGAGCTCCCTGTCATCCTGAGTTTATTATTCAAGCAGAGAGCAGTGGGCCACTATTCAAGGGGCCCATCATTCAGCAAGAAGTTAGGCTCAGGGTGCTTGCAGGCTCATAGACCCTAAAATGCCCTGATCCTCCCATATTTGTCCACCCTGGTCAGATGGCTCATAAATACCCACAGGGACTACAGGCCTTTCCTGAGGTTTCAAAAAAGGAGTAGCATTAGCATTCATTAGTGCTCTAACTGGCATCTTAATTGCTAGGTTCACTCCTGGTCTTTGGGTTTTTATAATGAATAACTGGTGTATATCCCCTCCACTACCACCCCCTACCACCTCTCCCTAGAGATCAGTTCTCAGCTGTGCCTCCGCTTCCCTTCACCCACTACCCACATCCCCCAACAAGGCTTGGAGGCAAGAATGATCTTCCCAAGGGTATCTGCTTTGTGCCTTCTCCCCCACCCCCTTCCAATGAGCTCAGGAAATCAGATTTAATCCACCAGGCTCTTGTTGCTTAGCAATGGAAGAGCCTGCTCCTAGCAACCAGGAACCATAAAGATGCTGCTGAAAGAGGGGGCTGTCTGGGTCTTGATCTTGCTCAGCTCCTGACTGCTGGCCTCCTTGACATTTTTCTCATTGGATAGACAGCCTTCCATTGTCAGATGCCATGTCTGAAAAGGATGATTTTTGAGTTAGCTGCTTGACCTCACTCCCTGTCATGCCAGCCTGGAGCCACTTGGAATCCTATTTCCTAGGCCAACGGGAGAGAGTTCATGATCACAGCCGGGTGGCTCTACTTGTGTCTTCACCAAAGAGAGATAGAGGCCACTGGCTATGTTGGTACCTTCAGTCTTTCCTGGTGAATGGGATTGGAAGGTGGCTGCATTTTAATACCAGCCCATCTGGGCCTGAAAGGAGGCAAGGGGGCCAAATGTGATAACTCCCATCTTCTAAGATCAGGAAACTGAGAGTCAGAGATGGTCCACACAGTCTTTCAGTGACGGTTAGGTCTGAACCAATGCCAGAAGACAGGGCTTCCCAACACAGTCATCCATAAGACTTCCAAGCCATTGTGCAACACCAGATGCTCCTGTTTCCCTTCCCCAAAGGTCAGCAAGGACAGGTTTCTCCACCTAAAGAAGAAGCCCCCTATCTTTTGGGATGGTCCCAGCTCAGGGTGTTCAGCAGTGCAGATTTTTATTTGATGAGCTGCTTTCCTAGACTTTTTTTAACTTAATCTGAGTTCATGAGTATCTCCCAGGAAAGGCCTGCCTGGAACTCGGGCTCTGTGAATGGGTGCTAACAGGTATCTTACTTAATCACAGGTCTCACTGGTCTTCACAGGATGCGCACATGCATGCATCCCCCCAATCCTTCTGTGTGTCCTTAAGCTCTGACAATGTGGCTGCCCCCAGGAATAAACCATGGAAAGTGGGGACTGTGGGAAACTGGCATCCAACAGGGGACCCGCACCCCTCATGTCTCTTCCTGAGCCGGACCCCAAGGCAAGGGAAGCCTTCTCCTGGGCTACTTCTTTCTACCTTTCCCCCTCCTTGCTTCTCTCCCTGTGCTTCTCCCTTTCTGCTTCCCAAGAGAAAGGCTTCTGGTTCCTGGCTTCATTGCCTGGCAACCAAACAGGTTGTCACAGGCTGAGAGGAGTAGCACAGATGCTGCCTAATGAGGGGGTTGAAATGAGGGGGGTCAAAATCTCTGTCTCCAGTCCTAAGCCACTGCCCAGCAATGTCGCTGGTGTTCACAAAGCACTCACTTTCTTAAATGTAAGATTGTTTTTCTCTTTAATGAAAAGCCTTCCAAAGTTGAATACATAAGCCACATCTGGGTAAACACCTCCTTGATCCACATTTTTTCATTTCATATTGAGAATGTTTTGTTATGGAAAATGTCAAGCTTATACACAAGTAGAATAGCATAACTAGTCCTCTTGTGCACATCACCCAGCATCAACAACTATCAAGTCATGGCCAGATAGCACAGCATTGTATCTGTATGTATTCAGTAGATAGCTTTGAAACATAAGAGTTCTCTTTTTTAACATAACTACAGTGTTATCATAACACCTAAAGTAATTAACAATAATTCCATAATATCATAAAATACCCCCTCAGTGCCTCCTCAATGTCATCAAGGGTTTTCCCCCTCCCCCAGTGCATTTGAGTCTAAGTACAATCTACACATAAATATACAGATTCCCCTTTCTGAACAGTATAGAGAAGGAAAAACTTTGCTCTACTCTCTTAATTTCAGGTGTGTATATTAAACTGATAAAAGACAGATTAACAGGAGGAAAAACAATTTATTTACATGTCCATCCTCCATATACACAGGAGAACTACTCAATGATGTTAACTCAAAGCGGTGGGTGAAATTTGGGGTGCATATACCACCTTAATTCATGAAAAGGGCGAGAAAGGCACTTGTGTGAAAAATAAATGACTTTCTGGAAGATGCATGGATTTTCGGGAGAACAAACACTTGATAAAGTGTGTGATAAAGTTTGTGTATATAAGTGTGAATGGTCTTTCTGTATCCTTCAGGGCCATAAAATTCCCCGTGCAGAAGGGATTTGGGGTAAATTTCACCCACAGTCTACTTCCTGGGAGTAGATCTGCCCTGAGAAGGAATTTGTGGCAACCCTATTTCCCAGAAATTGCTGCTTTTAGTCAGATAAGGGATACTATGAGAAGGCTTTCCTTCCCGCTGTTATCTGTTGAATCTCAAAACGTCTTCAGCTTAAAATAATATTTATACTAACTCTGGGGTTCCAAGTAGGTCCCCCCCCCCCCCAGTATACTGAAATAGCAAGGAACTGAAATTATCCTGAAAAACCACTGGCCCCAGGCTCTTCCTGAGACCTGTAAGCTCCACCTTGAGCTATGTGCAGCACCATTAGTTCCCAAATTTTGAGATGAGGAGGCTGAGATTCAAAGCTGTGAAATGAAGAGCTCAAGATCACTTAGCTACTGAGGCACTGTCCCAAGTCAGTAAATCATGTCAGGAGTCCATACTCATAATGCGTGTGTCCTGACAACCACACTTTGCCACCCCCTCCCTTTCTACCTTTAGAAAGGTGAGGCAAGGCTTTAGGAAAGAGGCAGGAAAGGTCTTCACTTCCTCAGGGTCCTACCCAGCATCTGTCAAAGACCCATGCAATCCCATCTCCTTAAATTCCCTAGCCCATTTCTCCCCTCCCAAGTGGCTGCCCTAGAGTGCATATATCTTAGTCAGCCCCTCCCCCAGAAGCTATTTGAAATCAGGAACCTCGATTTTGGATATCTGTGACTCACCTAGAGCCATTTGGAATGCACTCCCCACTGAGGGGCCTACTGACTGATTGCCTAAGTGAGGAGGGCCCTTCTGGAGGGTGGGTGGGATGGATGTACAGGCGAGTCTTTGAGGAAAGATCCAGGGCCTCAGGTGGGAGCAGCCATCTGACATTCGAGAGTGATAGGGGTCTCTCTTGTCCTCAGAGGAAGCAAGAGAGTGTCCAGGGAGCAGCCTGGGCTTAGGCATCCTGAGGCCAGGGGCCTCTGGCCTCCCTCATCCCTCCCATAAGCCATTCACCCTCTAAAGGCCTCAGGGAGTCCTCATCCATGCAGGAAAGACACGTCAGAGAATAGGCCAGACTATTCTGTGATTGAAGGAGGCCTCTCAGCTTGGAATAATGGAATCCACTCTGGCTGGAGAGCCCTGGCAACAGGGCTGGTTCCCTGCTCTTTCATTAAGCTGCTCTGTGACCCTGGGTGGGCAACATCCTCCCTGTGGGTCTCACTTTCCTTACCTACACAATGAAAGGGCTGGAACTGATGCTCTCTAGGGGTCCATTAGCTTCCACGTTTCTATGATCGCCAGGAAAGGGGTACCCACAGCCTTCCTTGATAAGTGGTTGCTGGTCTTAATTATCTTTGCAGTCAGGAGGGTCTTCCTGCCTGTTTCCTACTGTCTCTGAGCCTTATTTCCTCTGACAGAGGCCCAGGCCTGGATAAGCATGTTGATTGTTCCAGAGGTACCTGGGTGGGCTTCAGGAATTTTCATCACTACGACTCAAGTCACAATTGTGGGAGAGAGGGGTCTGGAGTCCTCAAGTCTCTGCTCCCGATCCCAGAAGTGTTCAGGAGGCAGCAGTGTTCAGACATTGAGATGAGCAATCGTGGCACTGATTGGCTCCCTGCTTTCCATGTACCCCAGCCTCCCTATTTCCCAGACAAGAAAACGAGGACTTATCCAAGGTCATACAGAGCTGGGACAAGGAGGAGCTTGGGGTCAGGAAGAGCTAGCATCCTCTTCAGGAGGTAACTTTCCTGGGCAGGGGTGGGTATATCAAGGATGAGAGCCAGTCCCCTAAGGAGCAAAGTTGTGGAACACACTAAAACCAGGTTGTGAAGCCCACCCTCAGGAGGTCCTGGGTTCTCCTTGGGGGAACACAGGACACACAGGCACACACAGACATGCACACATGTATGCATGCCACAGGAGAGGAGGTCACAGCATATCTGACTACCAAGTGCCTGAGCTAGGACACTAACTTGACCACGCGACCAGTAGGAGTCTTCTGGCTACTTCATTTATTTAACAAATAATGAGGGAGTTCTTGGGAACCAAACAGTGAACAAGTGGGATGTGGGCTCTGCCTCGCAGAGTTTGAATCTAGCTAGGCAGGCAAGTACTCAAAAGGAGATTCTGACCCACGGAGCCACCCCCAGGCCAAAGGAAATTGGGGCTGTGGGAGCCCAGCAAAGCCCATGTCATGGGGCTCAGGAATAAGACCTGTGCTGCAGGCTCTGTTCTGGCGATGCCCCTTTCTGGAGGAGTCAGTTCTGGTGGGTTAGGAAGGTAGCCCTAGGGAGCAATTGGTCAAGTCAGGCACGCATGGTAAAAGGGTGTGGATGACCTTCAGGAACTTTTTGTCATCTCAGTGAGAGTTGGGCAAATTCTGGGGCTTGGAGGAGAAGCAAGGCTCCCCTTCTTCAGACCAGGGGTTCTTGAAGTGGTGGATTGGGATCCCAAAGCTTACTGTTGAGTCTTCAGTGACTCTTTGGGACAGACGGTGCATATGAACTGGACGCTCTTTCTCTTGCTGGCTGTTTGATATGAAGTGTGGGTTGTGGGGCTCAAAAAATGGCAAATATTCAACTGTTCTGCAAAAAGCTTTCCCCTTCCTCCTACTCATGCAGAGGGCTAAGATGTTTCCTTCTTCAAACTTGTGCTTGTGATTTGTCTCCCATTGACTTGGCAATTAACATAAAGGGCACTGAGCAAGCCTGCCCCTTTCCTCCACACCTGCTGCTCATTTCCTGTGTATGTGGGAGGAAGTGACACAGGAAGGAAGGAAGGGGGTAAAAGCACGGGAAGCAGTCCTGTGGATTCTAGATATACTGAGCTCAGTGACACACAAAGATGTTTAAGTGAAACTTTCAGGGGAAAAAATAAGGAAATGCCTTGTTTTAGTTGCCTGGTCATTCCCATTCTTTGGTTTCTGGGTTTTCTTGTTTCTGGAGTGTTTTGTAAGTACTGAGCTCTTGAGGCACTGTATGTTTCCTTGGAACAGAAAGGAAAGGACCCTCTGGTCCCTTGGGCACCCCCTTTCCAATACTCTCCATCCATGTGGAGATGTTGCCGCTTTGCCACTGGTTTTGATGGGGGGCCTGTGCTCATGGAAAACAGTGATCCCAGTGGGCCGGCAGTCCCTTGGGGCCCAGATTTTACTTCCATTCTCTCCTCTATGTTGAGCCCTACCCTTGTCAATCCTTGGGTGAGGGAGAAAGCACAGGTGTGGTGCAACTAGTCCCTTCTTTCTCTGAGCTGGAATGCGAGGACCAGAGAACATAGGGATCTTGCCCCTGTTGCAATGATCAGGAAGTGGGAATCCTATACAGTATTTTACTCAGTTACTGGTAATTTAAAGCAATGAGTGCACATTCTCAATGAATCTCTAAGAAACGATTATCAACATCAATGTAATTCTGAGTTTATCCCTTTTACCCTCTTTAGTATTTCACAGATAGGCTAACTGAGTTCCAGAGAAGGGAGGTCATTTGCTTAAAGTTCCACAGCAATCAATTGCAGAACTGAAATTCAGGTTTCTTCATAATAGGTAACCTTTATAAATATATTAACTAGATGTCTCAGTTTATGACTGTTGTCCCATTCTAATTGTTAAAATTAAAACTCCCTCTCAAAGTTGGCATGGTTTAGATGACAAATTATGTGTTCCCCTTATTTATATGCCATCTATTTTACTTCTTATGCATTATTTTATACAGCTCTTACAATAACCTTATAATGTGACTATTATTACCCCATTTTACAGAGTAAGTAAATTAATTTGATAGTGTTAAGTTACTTGCCTGAAAACATATAAAAGGAAATGATGAAGCTAGTACTAGACACTCAATTGTCAGTCTATTCTTTAGTGTCTACAGACCAACCTTTTACCATTGAGGCCTGGGCTATGTGCAGAAGAGCTGCTTGACCTCCACTTGTACTCTGTCAGAGAAGATATTTTCCTGGGCTGGGTAGACAATGCAGAGAGCAAGCAACCCAGGATGGGAGGGTGCAGAGGGATATTTTCCCTGGGCCTTTTCATTAGCAGCTGATGGCAACAGCACACTCCAGTTGAGTAAGGAGGTTGGAAAGGGTGCAGCTATGGGCCTTTGTGCAAGTAGGGCAAAGGGCAAGACTCAATGCTGCTGCTACCACCTCTGGTGGGCCCCATCTCTGCTCTGGCTCCCTTTTGTTTCAGTTCCCAGGAAAACCAACTTTGTGAAACTGTCTCCCCCTAGGTAAATGTCAATTCCTAGCCAGAGAGGGACTGGAGACTCCCACTTCCCACCCTGCCCTCTCATGTTCCCTTGTGCAGCCTGGCACTGCAGACTGAGAAAGTTTATTCTGAATAGAGCCAATTCTCTCCTACTAAACTCCAAACTTCAAACACACAATTAGTCTTTTTATGTACAATATTTATTTCTGACGGAGTTTGTTTTGGCATGGAGGCCACCCCCTCCAAAGAGCACATGTCTCAAACAGCTCCCGTTCCTCTTCACCTTGGTGCTTGGTAGCTTGTCCACCCTGCCCCCACACTGGCTCTTGTGGTTTGCCACCCAAATAGAAGAATGGAATAGGCTGCAATAGGAGCTATGCAGCCTGACTTTTACTGGTATCTGTTGCCCCACCAAAACCCACCAGGCAGGGATCCTTAGCCAGAATTCAGACCAATCCCTGGCCCACTGTATGGAAAGAGCCCCTGATGTCTTTCAAGCACCCTGGCCTTGGACCTGATGGTAGGACCTCAGCTACTGTCTTTGAAGTGTTCCATGAAATATGCCCATTCTCCACAGGGTGGAAGGGTCCAGGGAACATCTTTGGGGTACTATGTCCAAGCACTATGTAGGCTGCAGATACATGCTTGAAACCTTGGAGTCCTCCTCAGCTCTCTCCTCCTCACTCTCCAGAAAGAATCCTCTCTTGTTAATATCTTAAGTCTTGGTATACTAGAAAAATGCAATGTGTTACTTTAGGCTCTGGTACTAACAGATTAGTGATTTTGGGTGATACACTTTAATCTCTCTGGGCCTCATTTTCTCCATGTGTGAAATGAAGAGGTTGGTTTAGATGAGCACTAAGTGTTGCTATTCCAAACTACTGTGTGTATGGTTTAGTCTTAAGTCTGCTCCAACTGGTAAGTTCCTTCCTACCCTCCCTAAAACACTAAGATACCATCCTCCTCAGTGGTGGCTTACAATGCAGCCTCCACACCCTATGGACACAATGACCAGAGTTAACTTTTGAACATTCCCCTTGCACCATGTGTGGGCTCTCTAGTACCTAAAGATCTAGGTCCTTTTCCTGACACTGTTATTGAAAGCTCTCCACACCCAGAGTTGGAGAAAGGCTCAGGACACATCCATTTTGTGAAGCTCCCTGGATATTTTCAAATGAAAAAAAATGTCAAATTATGGTATCAGAAATTGTGATGCTTTTGAAACACTTACCTTTAACAACTAAACATTTAAACACCCATCATGCAAATAGAATGCAATGAATGGAAAACCAACTTTGTGAAACTGTCTCCCCCTAGATAATTACAGGATTAAAAAGATCTATATTAAAGACCTTTTCTCAATGAGACCTCCAGCCAAATGGTCCTTCTGACCTCCTCCTGCACTCCCCACTCCCCACAATGGACCCTGGCAATGGACAATTCTACTTGAGCCCATCCAGACCTTCCCAAACTTGGCGGTGCCCTTTAATTACCTAGGTGGTGCAGATGTAGCCAGACAAGCATGGTCACCAGGCTAGCATTTGGGAATCACTGGACAAGCTCCCTTTACATGTGTGTTACCTTCAAGCTTGGAGTGGCCAGACCTTTGGCTTGCATTGTTTCATAGCCACCTCAGCCCCTGGTGCCAGGCCAAAGTCCTGGCAGGTTCTTAGTCAGTGCTGGTTTCATGGCTGAAGAGCAAGGTTGAAATGTGCTTACAACTCTGCCTGTGTTCCTACCCTTCCCTTGCCCCCTTCAAGGACACCACAGAGCCTCTACAAAAAGACACTCCAAAACCTTCAAGACCATCACATTACCTTACCTCTACCTCTACCCAAATTATATTTTCAAACCTCTCTTTTCCTATCCCTGCAGGCTCCTGACCTTCTCTTTAGCTACCTCACTTCTATGCCAGCTTCCTTTGTCCCTGCCCTGAGGGCTTCGCACTCAAGTAAAAGGAAACAGGGAGTATACTGTGTTTCTTTTTATTTTTTATTTTATTTTATTTTTTAAAAAATTATCTTTATTGTTGAAAGTATTACAGGTGCGCTCCCCCCCAATTGACACCCCTCTTCCTCACTCCTATCCCCAGGCCTTAATCCCACTATTGTTTGTGTCCACTGTGTTTCTTTTGTCTGAGTTTCTCTTGACCCATTCTGCTTTCTTTGCTGCCTCATGGGCACATGCATAGGTATTCAAGTGAAACAAGCCCAGACTTGAGAGTTAAGAACTTCGAGGAATTTCTCTGTTCCTGGTACAAGCTGTTTGCTTGTTTTGCACCTTGGTTACTTCATCTATTGAGCAGTTATAAAAATAATGAAATTAAACTCTGAGCTTGCTAGAAGATGGGCTGTTTACCTGATCTCTGACATTCCAAGCACATGGTGACCACAGGGCACCTGGAGTGTACTACTAATGATTGGGAAGTCATGCCAGTGATGATGCGAGTTACAGTTGGGAATAAGGAAAAGAACACTAGACTGGGGGTCAGAAGGCCCAAAGTTAGGCCTCCTTCTGGTACCAGCTTGCCTTTCATACTTGAGAAAGCCACTCAAGCTCTCTGATTCTCATTTCTTCCTTTGAAAAATAGACTATATATAACATAGTAGCTAAGGGCAAGGGCTTCAAAGCCTGGTAAAGCTGGGTTGGAGTCTCAGCTCCACCACTTACTAGTTGTGTGATCTAGTCTAGTCACTGAATCCTTCTTGGTCTGTTAACTTACTTGAGAGAAAGTACATGGAGACACTAATAGTATTTAATTTATGAGGTTGTTATGAGGATTGAATGAGATGACATAGCTAACATACATAAGGAATTTAACATAGGGCCTGTCATATGGTAAGCCCTATATGTGTCAGCCATTACTACTACTATGAAGAAAATAAACATGTAGGGGAGGACATCTGCTAGCCTATCTAACTTACACAGCTATTATGAGGATATAATGAGATAAGTGCCGGAAAAGTGTTTAGGAAGATAAGATGACTCTTCAAAGTGAGGTGGAATTGAAATTGAAAGACAGTAGTGCTAGTACCTTCCCCCTCTTGCTGCAGAGACATTTATTTTGAGTCTATGGGCTCTGGCTTCCTCAGTGCTAGCATGAGCAGGGCTATTGCCTTCCCTGCCCCCCCGCTTCCACTCATCCTTGCCATGATGATGATTTGCTCTTTCTGATGGGTTGAATTGGGAGAGGGGATTTAAAACCTTGACCTCCATCCCTCAGCCAACTATACCACTTTCACATCTATTGTAGAAGCACCTCTCAGATAAGTAGCTAGCGCCCAGACCAGGCCCAGACTGTACTTCACATTTGCCATGGTCAGGTTTCCTGCTGCTGCATTTCAGGTTTTGGGATGTGCTGGAGCCTATGGGGTGCAATGAGGGCTCAGTGCTCTGAGCAGTTATTAACTTCTGCACACAAAGACAAACTGTTGCATAATGGCCATTCAACAAACATGAGCTAGCTAAAGGAGGGATTTATTGTATGGGTATGGGGTTTCCTTCAGTAGCAGCTTGAAAGGAGTGACTAGCCTCATCTGCTCTCCCCAGAAAAACGTTTCATTTCTACATGCCAGGTCTCTTATATTACCTCACTTTATCTTCACAAAATAAACATTTAATTGGTGCTTTTATAATATACTAGAGGCCTGTGCACGAAATTCTGATTGGCTGTGGGCGTAGCGGAGGTACGGTCAATTTACATGTTTCTCTATTATTAGGTAAGATATTTTCCAGAGAGGAAACAGGCTTAGAGTGATGTGAAGTAAGTTTCTCAAGTTCCAACAGCAAGTAAGTAGAAGATCTTGTTCTTAAATTCATGTCTGTCCGTCCCAGAACCTTCCTGTGGTGGTACATGTCCAAGCCTGGTTCCAGCATGGCCAAGCTGGGGCTTAAGGAAATTTCTCAGTTGGAAAGAAAGTTGCCAACCATTGTAATGTCTTGTGGCCTGCAAGGACTTGTAATTTCCTTCCTCTGCTCTTTCCCTCATTTTCCCCATCTCTCTCAGAAACACTTAACAGAAAGTATCAGTATCCCTGAAAAATGCATTAAAAATTTTTTTTGGTTGGTATACAATATTAAATTAACTATATTAGTTTCAGGTGTATAGTATAGTGATTCAACATTTTTATGTCTTACTAATTCTAGTAATCGCCTGTCACCGTGTAAGCTTATAGCATTATTATTGCCTATCTTTGCCTTCACATTTTAAAAAAGCTGTTCTGATTGATTTTTAAAGAGAAAGGAAGGGAAAGTGTGTGAGAGAGAGAGAAACATTGATGTCAGAGCGAGATATCGATTGGCTGCCTTCTGCCCATACCCCACCGGGGATCGTGCCTTCAACCTGGGCATGTGTCCTGATTGGGAATTGAACCTGAAACGTTTCAGTGCACTGGACGATGCCCAATCAACTGAGCCACACTGGCCAGGGCTTCCCCTTTACAATTTTTACCCACTCTCCCACACCATCCCCTCTGGACTCTGTTTCTATGAATATGTTTTTCTTTCTTTGTTTGTTTGTTTGTTTTATTCTTTTAGATCCCACATATAATTGAAACCACACTGCATTTGTTTTTCTCTGTCTGACTTATTTCACTTAGCATAATATCCTCTAGGTCTATCCATGTTGTCGCAAATGGAAAGATTTCATTCTTTTTAATGCTGCTTAATATTAATATATATCACATCATTTGATCCATTATTTATCCATCTATTGATGGACACCTAGGTTGCTTCTATATCTTGGCTATTGTAAATAATGCTGCAATACATATTTACACATATGCATTTACATTAAAAATAATGAATATATCTTTTTAAAATCGTGCTTTTTATTTTCTTTAGATAACACCAGATGTGGAATTTCTGGGTCATGGGGTAGATCTAATTTTAGTTTTTTGAGGATTCTCCACAGTGTTTTCCATAGTGGCTGCATCAATTTGCATTCCCACCAACAGTGCACAAGTAATCCCTTTTCTCCACATCTTCAACCCTTTTTATTTGTTGACTTTTTGATAAAGCCATCCTGACAGGTGTGAACTGGTATCTCACTGTGGTTTTGTTTTGCATGTCTCTGATGACTAGTGATGTTGAGCATCTTTTCATATGTCTGTGGCCATCTGTATGTCTCCTTTGGGGAAATGTCTCTTCATATCCTCTAACCATTTTTGGATTGGATTGTTTATTTTTTTGTCATTGAGTTGTATGAATTTCGTATATATTTTGGTTATCAGTTATCAGCTCCTTATCGGATATATCATTTGTGAATATGCAAATATATTCTCCCATTCTTTTTGTTTTGTTGATGGTTTCCTTCACTGTATAGAAGTTGTTTCTTTTTAAAAAAATTTTTAATTTCTTTATTGGTTAAGGTATTACATATGTGTCCTCATCCCCGCATTAACTCCCCTATCCACCCCACACACACACACACACACACATGCCCTCAGCCCCCTGGTGTCTGTGTCCATTGGTTAGGCTTATATGCATGCATACAAATCCTTTGGTTGATCTCTCCCCCTTACTCCCACCCTCCCCTACCTTCCCTCTGAGGTTTGACAGTCTGATCCATGTTTCTCTGTCTCTGGATCTGTTTTTGTTCATCAGTTTATGTTGTTCATTATATTCCATAAATGAGTAAGGTCATGTAATATTTATCTTTCTCTGACTGGTTTATTTCACTTAGCATAATTCTCTTCAGTTCCATCCATGCTGTTGCAAATGGTAAGAATTCCTTCTTTTTTACCACAGCATAGCATTCCATTGTGTAGATATACCACAGTTTTTTAATCCACTCATCTGCTGATGGGCCCTTAGGCTGATTCCAAATGTTAGCTATGGTGAATTGTGCCTCTATGAACATAGGGGTGCATATATCCTTTCTGATTGGTGTTTCTAGCTTCTTGGGATATATTCCCAGAAGTGGGATTGCAGGGTCAAATGGGAGTTCTATTTTCAGTTTTTTGAGGAAACTCCATACTGTTCTCCACAGTGGCTGCACCACTCTGCATTCCCACCAGCAGTGCATGAGGGTTACTTTTTCTCCACATCCTCACCAACACTTGTCGTTTGTTGATTTGTTGATGATAGCCATTCTCACAGGTGTGAGGTGATATCGCATTGTCGTTTTGATTTGCATCTCTCAGATGATTAGTGACTTTGAGCATGTTTTCATATGTCTCTTGGCCTTCCTTCTGTCTTCTTTCAAAAAGTATCTATTTAGGTCTGTTGCCCATTTTTTGATTGGGTTGTTTATCTTTCTTTTGTTAAGTTGTATGAGTTCCCTGTAAATGTTGGAGATTAAACCCTTATTGATGATAACATTGGCAAATATGTTCAACCAAGCAGTGGGCTTTCTTGTTGTTTTGTTGATGGTTTCCTTTGCTGTGCAAAAGCTTTTTATTTTGATATAGTCCCATTTGTTTATTTTGTCTTTAGTTTCCATTGCCCTAGGAGCAGTATCAGTGAAGAAATTGCTTTGGCATATGTCTGAGATTTTTCTGCCTGTGGATTCCTCTAGTATTTTTATGGTTTCCGGTCTTATGTTTAAGTCCTTTATCCATTTTTAGTTTATTTTTGTGTATGGTATAAGTTGGTGGTCTAGTTTCATTTTTTTGCATGTATCTGTCTTTTTTAACTTTTAAAAATATATTTTTATTGATTTCAGAGAGGAAGGGAGAGGTAGAGAGAGAGAAATAAAAAACATCAGTGATGAGAGAGAATCATTGATAGGCTGTTTCCACTGGGGACAGAGCACAAAATGCGAGCATATGCCCTGACCAGGAATGGAACCGTGATCTCCTGATTCATAGTTCAATGCTCAATCACTGTGCTACCCTGGCCAGGTTATATAGAAGCTTTTTAGTTTGATGAAGTCCCATTTGTTTATTTTTGCTTTTGTTTCCCTTGCTTAAGGGGACATATCCAAAATGATATTACTCAGACTAATGTCAAATAGTTTACTGCCTATATTTTCTTCTAGGAGTTTTATGGTTTTAGGCCTTGCATTTAAGTCTTTTTTTAAAAAAAATGTATTTTATTGATTTTTTTACAGGGAGGAAGGGAGAGGGATATAGAGTTAGAAACATCAATGAGAGAGAAACATTGATCAGCTGCCTCCTGCACACCCCCTACTGGGGATGTGCCTGCAACCAAGGTACATGCCCTTGACTGGAATAAAACCTGGGACCCTTCAGTCTGCAGGTCGATGCTCTATCCACTGAGCCAAACCAGTTAGGGCTACATTTAAGTCTTTAATCCACTTTTAGTTTATTTATGTGTATGGCATATGAGAGTGAAAAGGACATTTTAGTTTTAAAACTGATCTCTGTCCATGTTTTTATACCCCCTTATTCTGCCCTCTTTTCTCTACTCCATCTGTCTGCTTTGACAAGGAATCCAAGGGTGCTAGGGATTGTCAGAAGATTCCTGCTCAGAGGTAGAAACACAGACTAATCTCAAAAGTGAGATTTACTTTGTCTTTGACACTTCATGAAGCCATAGCAGGTGGCCGTAACTGTGGAACCAACATTAGTATTTATCTCAGCTCTGAAAATTGAAGGCTTAGTGATCTTGGCAGCCAGTCTTCCCTGGATTGATTACTTTGTCATTTGTCCCAGGGTTTCCTTCCAAGGTTTCTTTCCTAATGCTGGACTACAAGGATGGGGAGAACTGCTTCTGGAGACAGAGTGATAACCCTGTCTCCTTAGGTTGCTAACTGGAAGGAGCTACCCAAATTGGCTACCTACTTAGTTCAAAAGTGTTCTCAAAGATGAGGGCAGGGCCCTATACAGTTTCCGTCTCAGGGCAGGAAGAGTCTCATTGTTACAGCATTTGTTTCTTGTTTTGACTCTGCAAAGGTCCTGATGCTTCCTGAAAGCAGATCTTAAAAAATTAGCCTTCTGACCCCTGCTGTTCCTCCAAGGTGGTTGGAGATCATTGGAGCAGGCACATATTTCCACATAGGGTGTAAACATTTGCTAACCTAGTAAAGAGCACCTGCTGAGCTCTATATACCTTTGCCAGTCCCGGCTGCACTCATTCATTCTGGCCCATGGGCTCAGAGTTCCTTTCCCAACCTCACAGGGTTCTGGTCAAATAAGGTATCTAGCTAAGCTAGAGGTAGAAAGGCAGAAATGCTAAAATGTCAGAAAACCAGACAGGGGAATGGACAGGGCATGGTGATACAGGACATGTTTTCTACCCTGCCTTTAATTAAGTCTGTGGGCCATGGTTCTAGTACAGCCGTGGGCAAACTACGGCTAAGTGACTGACCATCTGTCTTTCCAACCATCTGACTGACTGGCTGGTACATATGATGTGCACTGGCAATTTAAAAATAAACATTGACTCATGCATGTGCGATACATATAAAGCTCTCCCTGGTGCCAATTGCATATGTGTGTTTTGATCTGTCATTGTCAATTGTAAATTTTGTTGTTTTTGTTGACATTCTGAAGCTGAAAGAAAGCATCGTCATCGTTGACAGAATATGTCTGAAGACTAACTATTGGCACATCGTACCTCTGACACTTCATCTCTGACACTTCTATTATAGAGAAAGGGTGAATAGCAATATTAAAATATTTCTTCTAATTAATTTCCTTTAAATGTGCACAAATCTGTGCACTGGGCCACTAGTTATAAATAATGCTTCCAGCACAGTTTACAATAGCTAAGATGTAGAAACAGCCCAAATGGTACATATACACAACAGAATATTACATAGTTGTAAAAAAAGAAAGACCTCTTACCATTTACAACAGCACGGATGGGCCTGGAGAGTATTATGCTAAACAAAATAAGCCAGTCAGAGAAAGGTAAGTATCATATGATCTCACTCACATGTGGAATCTAATGAATAAAATAAACTGATGAACAAAATAGAAGCACAGAACAGACTGTCAAACCTCAGAGGGAAGGCAAAAGAGGTGGTGGGTGGGAAGAGATCAACCAAAGAACTTGTATGCATATATTCATAAGGCATTGACACTGACAACAGGATGATGAATGCCTGGGGCATGGGGAGGGGGTGGGCTAGAAGAGGTTAGTGGAGGAAAAAGAGGGGCATATGTAATACTTTCAACAATAAATATTAAAAAGGAAATAAAATAAAGCCCAGCTGGTGTAGCTCAGTAGTTGAGCATCAACCTATGAACCAGGAGGTCATGGTTCGAGTCCTGATCAGGCACATGCCCAGGTTGTGAGCTCGATCCCCAGTGTGAGGCATGCAGGAGGCAGCCTATCAATGATTCTCTCTCATCATTGATTTCTCTATCTCTCTCTCCCTTCCTCTCTGAAATCAATAAAAATATATTTTAAAAATAAATTAAAATAAATAAATAATGCTGCTATGAACACAGGGGTGCATATATTCTTTCTCATTGTTGTTTTGGGTTCCTTAGGGTATATTCCTAGAAATGGGATCACTGCATCAAATACAATTCCATTTTTAATTTTTTGAGGAAACTCCACTGTTTTCCATAGTGGCTGTACCAGTCTATGGAACCCACCAGCAGTGCACAAGGGTTCCTTTATCTCCACATCATTGCCAGCACTTGTTGTTTGTTGAGTTATTAATCTAGGCATTCAGGCAGGTGTGAGGTGGTAACTCATTGTCATTTTAATTTGCATCTCTCTGATGATTATTGATGTTGAGTACTTTTTCATATGTCTCTTTGCCATTTGTATGTCCTCTTTGAAGAAGTGTCTATTCAGGTCCTCTGCCCATTTCTTACTTGGATTGTTTGTCTTCCTTTTGTTGAGTGGTATGAATACTTTATATATTTTGGAAATTAACAGCTTATCATATGCTCTCCCATACAGTGGGTTCCCTTTTTTTATGCTGGTTTATTTTGCTGTGCAGAAATTTTTATTGTGATGTAGACCCATTTGTGTGTATGTATATATATATATATATATATATATATATATATATATATATATATATATATATATTAGGAGCCCAGCGTGCAATTTGAAATCACGTGGAGCCACCCACCCTCGAGTTGCTGGTCTGGCCCTGCCTCCCTCTCCAGCCCTTGAAGCAGCCGTGGCCACTGCTGATCAGGCCTTCTTCCAACGCAGGCACGCGGAGACCCCTGCCTCCCCGCCCCCAACGCTGCGCCTGCAACCTCCTCCTGTCCGGTCGACCCATTATGGTGTCCCGGTTAATTACCATATTTCTCTATTTTATATATATTTACACACACACACACACACACACACACACACACATATTTGTTTTTCTTGCCCAAGATTATGTATTGGTGAAAATTATTCTATGTGAGATGTCTCAGATTTTGCTTCCTATGTTTACTGCTAGGATTTGTATGGTTTCACACCTTACATTTAATTCTTTTATCCATTTTGAGTTCATTCTTGTGTATGGTGTAAGTCGATGGTCTAGTTTCATTTTTTTGCATGTACCTGTCCAATTTTCCCAACACCATTCATTGAACAGACTGTCTTGCCTCCATTGTATGCTCTTGCCTCCTTGTCAAATATTAATTGAGCATAAAGGCTTGGGTTGATTTCTGTGTTTTCTGTTATGTTCCATTGATTTATATGCCTGTTTTTGTGCCAGTACTAGGGTATTTTGTATACATTGTCTTTGTAGTATAACTTGATATCTGGTATTGTGACCCCTTTAACTTTGTACTTCTTTGGTTCCATATAAAGTTTTGGAGTATTTTTTCTAGATCTGTGATATATGCCATTGGTATTTCAATACTATGTTGAATAAGAGTGGTGAAAGCAGATACCCCTGTCTTTTTACTGTTCTTAGGGAAGATGGTTTTAGTTTATGCCCACTGAGTATGATGTTGGCTATAGTTTTGTCATATATGGCCTTTATTATGTTAAGATATGGATTTTGTTGAATGCTTTTCTTCATCTATTAATATGATCATGTGATTCTTATCTTTCAATCTGTTTTTGTGGTGTTTCACATTTATTGATTTGTGAATATTGTAGCAGGCTTGCATCCCTATAATAAATCCCACTAGGTCATGATGTATGATCTTTTTAATAAACTGCTGGATCCGATTTGCTAATGTTTTCTTGGGGGTTTTACCATGTGTTCATCAGAGATATTGGCATGTACCGTAATTCTCTTTCTTTTAGTGTCTTTATCTGGTTTTGCAATCAGGATAAATGCTGGCTTCATAAAAACTGCTTGGCAGTGTTCCTTCCTCTTGGGTTTTTTGGAATAGTTTGAGGAGGTTAAGTGTTAGTTCCTCTTTGAATGTTTCATAAAACTTCCCTGTGAGGCCATATGGACCAAAGTTTTTGTTTGCTGGGAATTTTTTTTTATTACTGTTTAAATTTCATCAGTGTTATCAGCCTATTCAGGATTTCTCATTCTTCCTGACTCAGTATTGGAAGATTGTATTTTTCTAGGAATTTGTCCACTTTGTCCAGGTTGTCCATCTTGTTGGCATATACTGTAGTTGTTCATAGTATTTTCTTACAATCCTTTCTATTTCTCTGGTTCAGTTGATACTTCATCTCTATCTTTTCTGATTTTATTTATTTGGGTCCTCTCTGATTCTTGATGAGTCTGGTTAAAGGTTCATGAATCTTGTTGATCTTTTCAAAGCTATTCATTTAATTAAGCTTTTTATTGTGGGTTTTTTTTTTTTAGTCTCTATGTCATTTATTTCCACTCTGATATTATTATTTCCTTCCTTCTACTTACTCTGGGCTTTTCTTCTTGTTCTCTTTCTAATTTTTTTTTAAGTTGGACCCTTAGATAATTTATTAGAAATTTTTCTTGTTTCCTGAGGTAGCAGACCTATAGTGTTATGAACTTCCCTCTCAGGGGTGCTTTTGATGTATATCATAGGTTTTAGGTTGTTTTGTGTTCATTTTCATTTTTTTTCCAGGAAGGTTTTTATTTCTTCCTTGATCTCATTGGTAACCCATTCATTGTTTAATACCGTGCTATTTAGCCTCCATATATTGGTATGTTTTTGAGTGTTTTTATAGTTATAGACTTCTAGTTTCATGCCATTGTGATAGAAGTGTTTGATATGATTTCAATCTTCTTGAATTTGCAGAGATTTAATTTGTATCCTTATGTGTCGTCAAGCTCTGAGAATATCTCATATGCTCTTGAGAAGAATGTATGTGCTGCAGCTTTGGGGCAAAATGTTTTGTAAATGTTAGCTAAATCCATTTGAGCTATTTTGTTGTTTAGGGTTGCTGTTTCCTTGTTGATTTTTTTATTTTTATTTTTTTTTTATTTATTTTTTTTAATCTAGAACAGTGGTCAGCAAACTGCGGCTCGCGAGCCACATGTGGCTCGCGAGCACTGGTTTGCCGCTCTATTGACTAATGAGTTTGCCGACCACTGACCTAGACTCTTGGTTCCAATAATTACAGGCTGTTGTTGTTCCTTGTGATTAAGCCCCTATCCCAGTGGTTGGCAAACTCATTAGTCAGAAGATCAAATCAGTGATATCAGTGGGGTGTTAAAGTCCCCTACTACGATTGTATTGCTGTTAATCTCTCCCTTTAAATCCTCCAGAAGTTTTTTTTTAAATATGTTTGGGTGCTGCTATATTAGATGCATATATGTTTACCAGTATTATATCCTTTTATTGTTTTAATCTCTTTAGTATTATGAATTAGCCTTCATTGTCTCTTGTTATGGCCTACATTTTGAAGTCTATTTTGTCAGATATGTGTATTGCTACCCCAGTATTTTTATTTTTATTTGCATGGAAATTTTTTTACATCCCTTTACTTTTATTGTGTGTGAGACTTTTGGTCTCAGGGGGTCTCTTGTACACAGCATATACACTGTGTGGCCAGATTATTATGATCTCAGAATGCATAATAATCTGGCCACTCAGTGTATATCCTATATAATAAAAGGCTAATATGCAAATTGTCCCCTCGACCAGGAATTCGACCAGCACGCAGGCCGGCCAACCGCCCATTTTCCCTCCCCCTGGCCAGGCTGGCCAGACCCCACCCATGCACGAATTCATGCACCGAGCATGAATATATATATATATATATATATATATATATATATATATATATATATATATATACTGAGTGGCCAGATTATTATGCATTCAGAGATCATAATAATCTGGCCACTCGGTGTGTATGAGTTTCTAAGTTACACACAAACTGTATAGTGAACCTTATTCCCACCAACAAAGTCGAATCTTTTCCCATCATCATATAATAGGAGTCCTTTTACCCCTCACTGTCTTCCCTCTGGCAACCACCACACTGCTGTTTATGTTCATGAGTTTCAGTTTAATATCCCACATATGAGTGAAATCGTATGGTTCTTAGCTGTTGCTGACTGACTTATTTTACTTAGCATAATATTCTCAAAGTCCACTCATGTTATTGCAAATGTCAGTATTTCATCCTTTCTTATGGCTGAGTAGTATTCCACTGTGTATATGTACCACATCTTCTTTATCCAGTCCTCTATCACAGGACACTTTGATTATTTCCATGTCTTGGTCCATGAATAATGCTGCAATGAACATACAGGTGCATATATGTTTGTGAATACATATTTTCTAGTTTTTCGGGTATATACCCAGGAGAGGGCTTGCTGGGTCATATGGTAGCTGTATAATTAGGTTTTTGAGGAATCCCTAGACTTCTTTCCATAGTGGTTGTATGTGGGGAAGCACAGGACTTGGTTGGAAAGTTGGTAAGGAGGATTCTCCAAAAGGTCGGGCACCTCTCAAGGGGACCTTGCCAAAGATGGCAGCTCCTGCCTTGATTTTTCCAAACAAGTCTTGTGTTTCCCTACAGTTGCACCAGTCTACATTCCCACCACCAGTGAATGAGGGTTTCCTTTTTTCCACAACCTCTCCAACATTTGTTATTACTTATCTTGTTGATAATGGCCACTCTTATAGGTGTGAGGTGGTATCTCATTGTAGTTTTTATTTGTATTTCCCTAACTACTAGTTAGGTTGAACATCTTTTCATATATTTATTGGCTCTTTGTAATGTCCGCTTGGGAGAGGTGTATTTTCAGGTCCTCTGCCCACTTCTGATTGTCCCCATTTTTTGTTTGTTCGGTGTTGCACTTTTTGAGTTCTCTATATATTTTGGAAATTAAACCTTTGTTGGAGCTACTGTTTGCAAATAGCATCTTCCATCGGTTAGCTGCCTCTTTGTTTTGTTGTCAGTTTATTTTGCTGTGCAGAAGCTTTTCATTTGATATCATCCCATTCACTTACTTTTGGTTTTACTTCTCTTGCCTTTAGAGCTAAGTTCATAAAATGTTCTCTATGACCAAGATCCATAAGTTTTGTACCTGTATTTTCTTCCATGTGACTTATTGTTTTGGGTCTCATGTGTAGGTCTTTGATCCACTTTGAATTAATTTTTGTAAATGGGGACAAACTGTATTCCAGTGTCATTCATTTGCATGTGGCTTTCCAATTTTCTCAGCACCATTTATTGAAGAGAATATCTTTACTCCATTGTGTGTTTCTGGCTCCTTTGTCGAAAATATCTGTCCATATACATGTCGTTCTATAGCTGGGCTTTCTATTCTGTTCCATTGATTTGTGTGTCTGTTTCTCTGCCAATACACATGCTGTTTTGATTATCATAACTCTGCAATATAATTTGAAGTCAGGTAGTGTGATACCTCCAGCTTCATTCTTTTTTTTTCCCCCCTCAGGGTTGTGTTGGCTATTCTGGGTCTTTTGTGGTTCCACACAAATCTAATGATTTCTCTTTCTATTTCTTTAAAAAATGACATTGGGATTTTGATGGGGATTGCATTAAATCTGTATATTGCTTTGGGTAATGTGGCCATTTTAACTATGCTGATTCTTCCAACCCATGAACACGGGATATTTTTCCATTTTGTTGTATATTTTTCAATCTCTTTAAATAATGCTTTGTAATGTTCAGTATATAGGTCTTTTATGTTCTTTGTTAAGTTTATTCCTGGTTACACTTGCAAAAGGAGTTGTTTTTCCATTTTTTTTTTCTGAAATTTTGTTGTCAGTATATAGGAAGGGAATGAATTTTTTCACATTGATTTTGTATCCTGCAACTTGATTATATTTGTTTATTGTTTATAATAGTTTTTTTGATGGAGTCTTTAGGGTTTTCTATATACAGAATATGTTGTCCACATAAAGTGACAGTTGGACTTTTCCCTTCCCTATTTGGATGCATTTTATTTCTTCCTCTTGCCTTATGGCTCTGGCTAGAATTTCCAGAAATATGTTGATTAAGAGTGGTAAGAGTGGACATCCTTGTCTTGTTCCTGATCTTAGAGGAAAAGCTTTCAGTTTTTTACCATTATGATATTAGCTGATATTGAGTATGATATTAGCTGAGGGTTTATCATATACCAGTGACCCGGTGCACGAAATTCATGCATGGGGGGGGGTGTCCCTCAGCCTGGCCTGCACTCTCTCCAATCTGGGACCCCTCAGGGTATGTCCGACTGCCAGTTTAGGCCCGATCCCACATCCCTCTCACAATCCAGGACCACGGGCTCCTAACTGCTCACTTGCCTGCCTGCCTGATTGCCCCTAACCAATTCTGCCTGCCAGCCTGATCACCCCCAACTTCCCTCCCCTGCTGGCCCGATTGCCCCCAACTGCCCTCCCCTGCCAGCCTGATCACCCTTTACTGCCCTCCCCTGCCATCCCGATCGCCCACAACTGCTCTCCCTTTCTGGTCTGATTGCTCACAACTGCCCTCCCCTGCCACGACCCACCTCCTCTGCCGGGACCTGCCTCCTCCGCGCCACGCAGAGCCATGGGACCCACAGGCCTCACCGTGTGGAGTGGTTGCTGGGCCCCGCCTCTGCTGTGCACATGGCCATCTTGTGGTGGCCATCTTGTGATGATGTCACGTGGGAGGACCACCTAGGCTTTTACTAGTATAGATGGCCTTTATTATTTTGAGGTACTTTCCTTCTATTTCTACTTTATTGACTGTTTTTGTTATTAATGGGTATCATATCTTATCAAATGCTTTTTCTGCATCTATTGGTAAGAACATATTATTTTTATCTTTTGTTGTTGTTGTTGTTAATGTGGTGGGTTACATTGATTGATTTGTATATGTTAAACCATCCTTGTGTCCCTGGAATGAACCTCATTTGATAATGATGCATTATTTGTTTTATGTATTGCTTTATTCGATTTGCTAATATTTTATTTAGGATTTTTGCATCTGTATTCATCAGATATACACTGAGTGGCCAGATTATTATGATCTCTGAATGCATAATAATCTGGCCACTCAGTGTGTGTGTGTTTGGGGTTCTCTAAGCTTCCTGGACTTGTAAGTCTATTTCTTTCACCAGGTAGGGGAAGTTTTCTGTCATTATTTCTTCATATATATCAGAGGTCCGGTGCATGAATTAGTGCATGGGTGAGGTCCGGCCAGCCTAGCCAGGGGGAGGGGACATGGGCAGTTGGCCGGCCTGCCTACTGGTCGAATTCCTGGTTGAAGGGACAAGTTGCGTATTAGCCTTTTATTATGTAGGATATATACTGAGTGGCCAGATTATTATGTGTTCAGAGATCATAATAATCTGGCCACTCAGTGTATATTGGTCTGTAGTTTTATTTATTTACTTATTTTGTTATCCTTGCTGGATTTTGGTATCAGGGTTATATTGGCCTCATAAAATGTGTTAGAAAGTATTGCATCTTCTTCAATTTTTTTTTTTGGAAGAGTTTGAGAAGGATAGGTTTTATTTATTTATTATTATTATTTTTACTAATAAATCTTTATTGTTCAGATTATTACAGTTGTTCCTCTTTTTTCCCCCAATAGCTCCCCTCCACCCGGTTTCCACCCCACCCTCTGCCCTTACCACCCCCCCCAACTGTTCTCATCCATAGGTGTATGATTTTTGTCAGTCTCTTCCCACACCCCCCCCCCAAACCCCTTTCCCCGGAGATTTGTCAGTCCACTCCCTTTCTATGCCCCTGATCCTATTATATTCACCAGTTTATTCTGTTCATCAGATTTTTCATTCACTTGATTTTTAGATTCACTTGTTGATAGATGTGTATTTGTTGTCACTTTGTTGTACATAATTTTTATCTTTACCTTTTTCTTCTTCTCCCTCTTCTTAAAGAATACCCTTCAGCATTTCATATAATACTGGTTTGGTGGTGATGAATTCCTTTAGCTTGTTCTTATCTGTGAAGCTCTTTATCTGCCCTTCAATTCTAAATGATAGCTTTGCTGGGTAGAGTAATCTTGGTTGTAGGTTCTTGCTATTCATCACTTTGAATATTTCTTGCCACTCCCTTCTGGCCTGCATAGTTTCTATTGAGAAATCAGCTGACAATCATATGGGTACTCCCTTGTAGGTAACTAACTGTTTTTTTCTTGCTGATTTTAAGATTCTCTCTTTGTCTTTTGCCCTTGGCATTTTAATTATGATGTGTCTTGGTGTGGTCCTCTTTGGATTCTTTTTGTTTGGAGTTCTCTAAGCTTCCTGGACTTGTAAGTCTATTTCTTTCACTGGGTAGGGGAAGTTTTCTGTCATTATTTCTTCAAATAGGTTTTCAATATCTTGCTCTCTCTCTTCTTCTGGCACCCCCATAATAATTTGGATGTTGGTACAGTTGAAGTTGTCCCAGGGGCTCCTTACACTATCTTCATATTTTTGGATTCTTTTTTCTTTTTGCTTTTCTGGTTGGGTGTTTTTTGCTTCTTCGTATTTCAAATCTTTGTCTTGATTCTTGGGATCCTCTAGTCTGCTGTTGGATCTCTGTATATTATTCTTTATTTCAGTCAGTGTATGCTTAATTTCTAGTTGGTCCTTTTTCATATCCTTGAGGGTCTCTCTAAATTTCTAGGAGGTTTCTAGAAGATTCTTGAGCAGCCGTGGGCAAACTACGGCCTGCGGGCCGGATCCGGCCCGTTTGGCTGTTCTATCCAGCCCTCGGAGCCGAAAGAGCGGAGGGTTCTCTTGCTCTCCCCTCCGCTCCTTCACCAGCAGCAGTGTTAACATGGCAACGTTGGGAAACACGGCCGCAGCTCCTTCTTCTGAGTGGGCGGATTTATATCCGCCCATTCAGTAGAAGGAACAACCTCTCAATCTTCCAGAGGCTCCTTGTAATGCCCGTGGACGTGTCCCCCGACATCACCCTGGGAATGTGTAGACACGTTATCATTGTGATGTAGGGAGACACGCCCCTGGAGAGCACAGTATCAGAGCATTAGCTAAAAAGGAGACCAACAACACTGTTCCCACTGAAGTTGATGTTTTAAAGACCAAAAACCTTTCAACCCAGTCTACATTGCCATCTACATCTACGTCCCGGGCATAATTTGGAAGTTGCACTAAAGAAAATGTTTAATTTACTGTTTACACATTTTGTTCTTTTCTATTTGTTTTAGTTTTAAATTATTTTATTATATTTAAGTTTAATTTGAAAGGCTTTTGTACCTTTCCTTTGTTAGGCAATTTTATTTTGCCTTTGCCATCTTCAATATAAGGTATGTTATTGTGCTATGATTCCTCCATTTTTTGAAGTTTCAAATTATAATAATTAGTGTTTACATTCTTCTTGTTAAAATGTTTGAAATGAATAAAACTATTGAAATAAAAAAAAAGACCGTGCCCTTTTATGTAATGATGTTTACTTTGAATTTATATTAGTTCACACAAACACTCCATCCATGCTTTTGTTCCGGCCCTCTGGTCCAGTTTAAGAACCCATTGTGGCCCTCGAGTCAAAAAGTTTGCCCACCCCTGTTCTTGAGTAACCTTATAACCGTGGTTTTGAACTCTATATGCAGTAGTTTGCTTTCCTCCATTTCTTTCATTTGTGACCTGTTTCTTTGTCTCTACATTTTGGCTGCTTCCCTGTGTTGATAGAGTGGCTTTGTGTGCTAGGTGTCCTATAGGGCCCAGTGGCTCAGCCCCCCTAATTACCTGAGGTGGACACTCTTGGTGCACCCCCTTGTGGGCTGTGTGTACAGTCTTGTTGTAGTTAAGCCTTGATTGCTGTCGGTATCACTGGGAGGAATTGACCTCCAGGCCAATTGGCTGTGAGGATCAGTTGTGTCTACAATGGGACAACTTCTGTGCTGGAGACACCCTTATGGGGCAAGACGTGCTTCAGTGGTGCTCAATGAGTTTGCCCCCTGAATGTGTCTCTTATGGATGTGAAGAGTTGTAATCTGGATGATCTCACTCTGATCACTGGATACACTGGCTCTTGGATCTCCAAGAAGGTGCAAAGTCAGTCACTGCCTGAAGTCACCCAGCAGGAACTTCAGAGAGATCTGCAGATTCCTCCTCTTTGTTTGGAGTTTGGAGGCCCAGATGAGGCCCAGCTGTGAAGCAATGCAAGCTGCTGTGGAGCCTTGGGCCTTCTTTTGGAGGCTCTGGGACTCTCTGACCCAGCTGCAGTTTGTTAGATTTTAGATTGCAAAAGGCCAGGCTATTCATATGCAAAAGCTTGGATGGGGTTGTAAATTGGGTTGGGTGGGGTCTCAGGGAATTACCAAGGCAGAGCAAACAGCAATGGCTGACCATCAGCCCTGCGCCAAAGAGGTCCCTGGGTCTCTGTGTCCCACGGCACCATGCCGGAACAATGATTGCTGTAAGCACCTCTGAGAGAAAGCTGCCCTCATGTTTTGGCCTGATGCCAGACAGTCCAGTTTCTCCCACCATGAGTCTGGGTCCCCAGAGTCTCACCCAGAACTGGAGTTCAGAGCATTTGGGAGCTTGTATCTCCCTCCCAATTGAAAAAGACAGCAGTGTACTCAGTTGCCAGCCCTTATCCGCACACCTCCGTACCTCCGCACTTCACTTCTGCACCTCTGCACTTCCTCCTAGTCTCAGTGTGCTTTTCTCTTTCCTTCTAGTTGTATAAATTCCACTCAGCCAGCCTTCCTGTGGTTCTGGTTGATATCCATTTTGTCTTTAGTTGTAATTTTGATGTGGTTGTGCAAGGCAGCAAGTTCAGGTATTTACCTATGCCGCCATCTTGGTTCCTCCTCCTTGTTAATTTTTTGTCTGTAAGATCTATCCAGTGAAGTCAGCGGGGAGTGTTGAAGTCCCCTACTATGACTGTATTGTTGTTGATCTCTATCTTAAAGTCTGCTGAAGTTTGTTTTGTTTTTTCTCTCCTATATTTAGGTCCTCCTGTATTGGTTGCATATGTGTTTACCAAGGTTATAGTCTCCCATTGGTTTGATTCCTTCAATATTATGTAGTGACCTTTGTTGTCTCTTGTGATGACCTTCATTTTGAAGTCAATATTGTCAGATATGAGTAATGCTGCCCTAGCTTTTTTGTTTTCCATTTGCATGGAAAATATTTTCTATTCCTCCTCTCTCATCTTGTGTGAGTCTTTTTCTCTGAGGTGGGTCTCTTGTAGACAGCATAGAGTTAGGTCATATTTTTGTATCCATTCAGCTACCCTATGTCTTTTAATTGGAGCATTTAATCCATTTAAGGTCATCATTGGTTGGTATTTATTTATTGCCATGTTAATTCTGTATGCCTAAGTGTCTCTCTACATACTGTTTCTTTTCTCATTACAGCAGTCCCTCTTATCATTTCTGGCAGTGCTGGGTTGGTGGTGATAATTTCCTTTAGCCTTTTTTCTTACCAGGGAAGCTCTTTATTTCACCCTCTATTTTGAATTATAGCCTTGCTGGATATAGTAATCTTGGTTTCAGATCCTTGCTTTTCATTACCTGAATACTTCATGCCCTTCCCTTGAGGCCTGTAGTGTTTTTTATGAGAATTAGTTTACATCCTTGTGGTTGCTTCTTTGTAAGTAACAAATTGCTTTTTCTTATTGCTTTTAAAGTTCTCTCATTGTCTTTCATATTTTGGCATTATAATTATGATGTGTTTGGGTGTGGGCCTATTTGGGTTCTTTTTGCTTGGGACTCTCTGTACCTCCTGGACTTGTGTGACTTTTTCCTTCACCAGGTTAGGGAACATTTCTGCCATCATTTTTCAAACATGTTCTCTATACCTTGCTCACTTTCTTCTCCTTCTGGATACCTATTATGCATATTGTTATGTTTCATGTTGTCCCAAGGCTCTCTTAAGCTTTCCTCCTGTTTCTTTTTTTCAAATTGTTTTTTTTTTTTTCCTTTTGGTTCTCTGATTGGGTGATTTTCTTCTACCCTGTCTTCTAATTCACTAATCTGATCCTTGGCTTCCCCTAATCTGCTGTGTATTCCTTCCAATGTGGTCTGTATTAGTGCTATGTCATTCTTCATTTCCAACTGGTCTTTTTTCGTAGTTTATATATATTTTTTCATGCTGCTGAGCATCCTTGTAATCATTATTCTAAACTCTCTGTCTGCTAAATTTCTTATCTCCATTTCATTTAGCTATTCTTCTGGAGAATTCTCTTGTTCTTTCATTTGGGGCTTGTTTTTTTGTCTCCCCATTTTGGCTGCCTGTTTGTGTTTGTGTTTATGTATTAGATAGATCTGCTATGATTCCCAGTGTATAGTGCTCAACAATGTCAGATGCTGTCTGTGACTTGCACTGGGTACCCTGTTTGAAGCTGTCAGATATCCAAATCTTGTGGCTCCTTCTGCTGGGGCTGAGTGACGTTGGAAAGGACCAAAATGTGCCCTTAGGTGTGCTTTTCCTATAACTAGGTCCAGAAGACCAAGCAAAACTTAAAGCCTCCAGATATCTGCCTGTGCCTGGAGTCTGATTGTCATTCTCCCTATTAATTAGCCTTAGGCTATAGAATACAACAAGGTGTAGACTCCACAGAGTGAAGCAAAGTGTTTTCCAAAAGGATATGGCAATTGCTCTCCCTCTGCCCCCAAGGCAGAAGCTGCCTAGATGGTAAAGGTCAGCTGGAGAAAGATTTCCTCTGCAGTATGAGGGATTGACTCAGCAGAGGATACCAGGCTGGCTGACTTCTGAGCTCTAACCCCAGAGCCCTTAAACCTGGAATCTTCTCACACTGCTGTAGCCACTGTGCCCTCCCTCTGCTGGAGCACAAGGTGAGTGGCTTCACATGAAATTTTGTGTTGGCCCTTTAAGATAATACCTGCATTTCCAACTGTCCTCTGGCCAACATCTCTACAGCTTTTCACAACCAGATGTTATGTGGGCATCTTTCTCAGTTTTGGTGCTCTCTGCTGGGGGGCCCAGCTTGGGTATTAGTCCACAGAGTTCTCAGTGGCAACCGCCCACAGCTGAAATATCTCTCCGGAACTTCAGCTGCTATCTGTAAGAGCCTGGCCAGCCCTTTTGCGCCTCTGCCCTTCCTACTAGTCTCTATGTGGTCTCACACTCCATCCTTGGTAATCAGGGTTCTTTCCAGATAGTCTTCAGTTGATTTTCAGGATGGATTTTTTGTATTTTAGTTGTAATTCCAGCTTGGTCCTGGGAGCATGTCTGTGTAACATCCACTTTGCTGTCATTTTTTATCTCCTCTTATTAATTTTTTGTATAGCGTTTTTGTTCTATATTTCATTCAATTCTGCTCTAATGTTTACTATTTCCTTTCTTCTGACTTTGGGTTGCCTTTGTTCTGCTTTTTCTAGTTCTTTAAGATGTGATCTTAGGTTGTTTACTTGGGATTTCTCTTATTTCTTGAGATAGGTCTGCTTTCATTGAGTATCGCTGCTTTCGCTGCATCCCTTAAGTTTTAATATGTTGTACCATCATTCTCATTTGTCTCTATATATCTTTTGATCTCATATTTTATTTCTTCTTTGATCCATGCATTTTTAGTAGTATGTTGTTTAATCTCATATTTGAATGTTTCTTTACTACTTTTTTGAAGTTTATTTCTAATTTCAAGGCATTGTGATTGGATAATATATTTATTATCATTTCAATCTTTTTGAATTTGTTAATGCTAATTTTATGACCCAACATATGGTCTATCCTTGTGAATGTTCCATGTGCACTGAAGAACAATATATAACCTGATGTTCCATGATGGAAGGTTCTGTAAATGTCAATTATTCCCAAATGAATCTAGTGTTTCATTTAAGGCCAATATTTCCTTATTGATATGCTGTTTGGTTGATCTTCTAGACCTACCAAAGGAGTATTAAGATCCCCAACTATGATTTTGTTTAAATCTGTTTCTCCCTTTAGTTCTGTGAGTAGTTGTTTTATATATTTTGGTGCTCCCTGGTTGTGTGCACATATATTAAGAAGTGTTAAGTTTACTTGATGTAGTATCCCACTTATCATTATAAATTGTCCATCTTTGTCTCTTGTTATCTTTGTTATCTTGAAGTCTATTTTGTCAGATATAAGTATAGCTACACATGCTTTTCTGTGGATATCATTTTCTTGGAGAATCATTTTCTACCCTTTTACTTTGAAAATAACTTTGTCTTTGCAGCTTAGATGAGTCTCTTGTAGACAGCATATTGTTGAGGTGTTGTTGTTTTTTTTAAATCCACTCTGCTACTCTGTGCCTCTTTATTGATGAATTCAGACCATTTATGGTAATTATTGATGTAAGAGGACTTACTATAGTCATTTTTAAAAAACATATTTTTATTGATTCAGAGAGGAAGGGGGAGAGAGAGACAGAGAGAGAGAGAGAGAGAGAGAGAGAGAGAGAGAGAGAGAGAGAAAGAGAGATCAATGATGAGAGAGAATCATTAATTGACTGCCTCCTGCATGCCCCCACCCCCACTGCGGATGGATCCCACAACCTGGGACCCTTCAGTTCGCAGGCTGACACTCTATCCACTAAGCCAAACCAGCTAGGGCTACTATAGTAATTTTATTTTTTGTTTTCTGGTAGCTCTGTCCTCCATTAGTTCTTTTCCTTTGTGTTTATGTTTGTTGTTTTTCTTTGGTGATATTCCGTACTTCTTTCCTTTTTAAGCTATGTATCCTGGTTTGGGGATTTTTGTGTGTGATCACCATTAGGTTTATAAATAATAAAGTTGCATATATAGAGTTCTTTTTTTTTCCTTTTGAGTGCATCTGATCTTCATCCTCCTTTCCCAGGTTAGACCTTTACCACCTCCCCTATTATGTTTGTTTGTTTGTTTTTTGTCACAAATTATCCATGTTTATGCTGTAAGTTTTTTTGTGATCTTACCCTTAGTGTTCTGACCTTATGTTCTTTGCTTCACGTAGAATAACTGCCTTGATTATTTCCTTCAATGGAATGCCTTTTTTTCTCTCCTTCATATTTAAAGAATAGTTTTGCTAGATATATTATCCGTGGCTGGTAATTTCTCTCTTTCAGACATCTGAACATTTGTTTCTACGCTCTTCTGGCCTGTAGAGTTTCTGCTGAAATGTCAGAATTAATTCTGATGGATTTGCCCTTGTGGGTCACTTCCTTCTTTTCCCTGACTGATTTGAGAATTTTTTATTTGTCATTAATTTTTGAGAGTTTTAATAGAAAGTGCTTTGGAGAGGGCTTCTTCATGTTTTGTTGTCATTGTTGTTGTTTTGGTTTTGGGGGGTTATTTATGTATTTATTTATTTATTAAATTTCTTTATTGATTAGGGTATCACATATTTGTCCTCCTCCCCCCATTCCCATCCCAAATCCCTCCCCACTCATGCCCCCACCCCCCTGTTGTCTGTGACCACTGGTTAGGCTTATATGCATGCATACAAGTCCTTCAGTTGATCTCTTATTTCCCCCACCTCTCCCTAACCTTCCCACTGTAATTTGACAGTCTGTTTGATGCTTTACTGCGTCTGTATCTATCTTTTTGATCATCAGTTTATACTGTTTTTCATTATCCCCAAATGAGTGAGATCATGTGGTATTTTTCTTTCATTGACTGGCTTATTTCACTTAGCAAAATGTTCTCTAATTCCATCCAGGTGCCTACAAATGGTAGTAATTCCTTCTTTTTATGGCAGCATAGTATTCCATTGTGTAGATGTACCATAGTTTTCTGATCCAGTCATCTGCTGATGGGCACCTAGGCTGTTTCCAAATCTTAGCTATTGTAAATTGTGCTGCTATGAACATAGGGGTGCATATATCCTTTCTGATTGGTATTTCTAGTTTCTTAGGATATATTCCTAGAGTGGGATTATTGGGTCAAACGGGAGTTCCATTTTCAGTTTTTTGAGGAAACTCCATACTGTTCTCCACAGTGGCTTCACCAGTCTGCATTCCCACCAGCAGTGCACGAGGGTTCCTTTTTCTCCACATCCTCGCCAACACTTTTCGTTTGTTTATTTGTTGATGATTGCCATTCTGACAGGTGTGAGGTGGAACCGCATTGTCGTTTTGATTTGCATCTCTTGGATAATTAGTGACTTTGAGCATGTTTTCATGTGTCTCTTGGCCTTCCTTCTGTCTTCTTTTGAAATGATTCTATTTAGGTCCGTTGCCCATTTTTTTATTGGATTATTTATCTTCCTTTTATTAAGTTGTATAAGCTGCCTGTAGATGTTGGAGACTAAACCTTTATCATTGATAACATTTGCAAATACGTTCTCCCATACAGTGGGATTTCTTGTTGTTTTGTTGATGGTTTCTTTTGCTGTGAAAAAGCTTTTTATTTTGATGTAGTCCCATTTGTTTATTTTCTCTGTGGCTTCCATTGCCCTAGGGGCATTATCAGTGAAGAAGTTCTTTAAGTCTAATAATTTTTTGATGGAGTCTTTAGGGTTTTTTTTCTATAGTATCATGTCATCTGCAAATAGGGACAGTTTTACTTCTTTTCCAATTCGAATGCCTTTTATTTCTTCTTCTTGTCTGATCGCAATGGCTAGTACTTCCAGCACTATGTTGAACAGGAGTGGTGAGAGTGGGCATCCATGTATTTTTCCTGTTCTCAGGGCAAATCGTTTTAGTTTTGCCCATTGAGTATGATGTTGGCTGTAGGTTTGTCATATATGGCTTTTATTATGTTGAGGTATGATCCTTCTATTCCCACCGTGCTGAGAGTTTTTATCAAGAAAGGGTGTTGGATTTTGTCAAATGCTTTTTCTGCATCAATTGATATGACTATGTGATTTTTATCTCTCAATTTGTTTATGTGATGTATCACGTTTACTGATTTGTGAATATTGTACCATCCTTGCATCCCCGGGATAAATCCCACTTGGTTATGGTGTATGATATTTCTGATGTACTGCTGTATCCGGTTTGCTAGAATTTTGTTGAGGATTTTGGCATCTATGTTCATGAGGGATATTGGCCTATAATTCTCTTTCATTGTGTTGTTTTTATCTGGTTTTGGTATTAGGGTGATGCTGGCTTCATAGAAGGAGTTTGGAAGTGTTCCTTCTTCTCGAATTTCCTGGAATAGTCTGAGGAGGATAGGTTTTAGTTTTTCCTTTAATGTTTGGTAAAACTCCCCTGTGAAGCCGTCTGGTCCCGGGCTTTTGTTTGCCGGAAGCTTTTTGATGACTGATTCAATTTCTTCCATAGTTATCAGCCTATCGAGATTTTTAGATTCTTTCTGATTGAGTTTTTGAAGGTTGCTTTTTTCTAGGAATATGTCCATTTCCTCCAGTTTGTCTAGTTTGTTGGAATAGAGTTTTTCATAGTATTTTTAACAATCCTTTGTATTTCTGTGAGGTCTGTTGTTATTTCTCCTCTTTCATTTCTGATTTTGTTTATTTGGTACTCTCTCTTTGCTTCTTGATTAGCCTGGCTAGAGGTTCATCAATCTTTTTTATCCTTTCAAAGAACCAGCTCTTGGTTTCATTGATCTTTTCTATTGTTTTTTTGGTCTCTATGTCATTTATTTCTGCTTTGATCTTCATTATCTCCTTCCCTCTGCTCACTCTGGGCTTTTCTTGTTGCTCTCTTTCTAATTCTTTGAGTTGTTGAATTAGATGATTTATTACCATTTTTTCTTGTTTTTTTGAGGTAGCCCTGTAGAGCTATAAACTTCCATATCAGGACTGCTTTCCTTGTGTCCCATAGGATTTGCAATGTTGTGTTTTTATTGTCATTAGTCTCCAGCATGTTTTTAATTTCTTCTTTGATCTCATTGATAACCTAATCATTGTTTAGTAGCATGCTATTCAGCTTCCAAGTGTTTGAATTTTTTGGAATATTTTCATTGTAGTTTATTTCTAATATTATACCATTGTGGTCTGAGAAAATGCTTGATATGATTTCAATCTTTTTGAATTTGGGGAGACTTTGCTTGTGACCCAATATGTGGTCTATTTTTGAAAATGTCCCATGTGCACTGGAGAAGAACGTATATTCCGCGGCTTTGGGGTGAAATGCTCTGAAGATGTCAATTAGGTCCATTTGATCTAGTGTGTCATTTAGAGTTGCTGTTTCTTTGCTGATTTTTTGTCTAGAGGTTTTATCCAGTGATGTCAGTGGTGTATTAAAGTCTCCTACTATGATGGTATTGTTGTTGATCTCTCCCTTGATATCTTCCAGGAGTTCTTTTATGTAATTGGGTGCTCCTGCATTGGGTGCATATATGTTTACCAGAGTTATATCTGCTTGTTGAATTGCTCCCTTTAGTATTATCTAGTGACCTTCCTTATCTCTTGTTATGGCCTTTACTTTGAGGTCTATTTTTCAGATATAAGTATCGCAACCCCAGCTTTTTTCTCATTTCCATTTGCCTGAAAAATGTTTTTCCATCCCTTTGCTCTCAGTCTGTGTGAATCCTTTGCTCTGAGGTGGGTCTCTTGTAGACAGCAAATATATGGGTCATGTTTTCTTACCCATTCAGCTACCCTATGTCTTTTGATTGGTGCATTTAATCCATTTACATTTAATGTTATTTTTTACAAGTACTTCTTTGTTCTCATATTTTTCCTTAGTGTTTGTGTTTCTTCTTGCCTTTCTCTTTCTTCTTTTTACAGCAGTCCCTTTAGCATTTCTTGCATTGGTGGCTTGGTAGTGATAAACTCTCTTAACCCTTTTTTGTCTGTGAAGCTCCTAATTCCACCTTCAAATTTGAATGTTAGCCTTGCTGGGTATAGTATTCTTGGATTCAGTCCCTTGCTTTGCATCACTTTGTATATTTCATTCCCTTCCTTTCTGGCCTGGTGTGTTTCTGTTGAGAAATCAGTTGATATTCTAATAGGAGATCCCTTGTAAGTAACTTTCTGTCTCTGTCTGGCAGCCTTTAAGATTCTTACTTTGTCTTTGGTGTTCGCCAATCTAATTATGATGTGTCTTGGTGTCGGTCTTTTGGAGTTCAACTTGTTTGGGACTCTATGTACTTCTTGGACTTGCATGGTTTTTTTCTTGCCAATATCAGGGAGGTTTTCTGTCATTATTTCTTCAAACAAGTTTTGTAATCCTTGCTTCTCTTCCTCTCCTTCTGCTATCCCTATGAAGCAAATGTTGTTTCCTTTTGTGTTGTCCCAAAGCTCCCTTAGGTTCTCCTCTTGCTTTTTAAGTCTTCTTTCCAGTTGCTGCTGTGTTTGTGTGTTTTTTCCTACCTTGTCTTGTAATTCACTGATGCAGTCCTCAGCCTCTTCTAGTCTTCTGTTTAAGCCTTCCATTGTGTTGTTTATTGCAGCTATGTCATTCTTCATCTCCTCTTGGTTTCTTTTCATGTTGGTGACATTCTCATTCAGCTTCTTATAGTTCTCATTGAGTTGTGTGTATTTGTCATCCATCCATTTAAACATCCTTATAACCATTACTCTGAATTCTGTCTCTGATAAGCTGCTAGCCTCAAATTCATTTAACTCCCTTTCTGGTGGTTCCTCCTTTTCTTTCCTTTGTGGATTGATTTTTTGTCTTCCCATGTTTTCCTGTAATGTTTTAATTGTAGATCCAGTTCCTTTGCTACCCAGGTTCTTTTGGGGATGGTGCCACTGGCGTAATCTCTCAGTTCTCCTGGGCTTGTTAATCTAGTGTGGCTCCCTACTTGAGCTATTTGGGTTCTCTTGATTTAGGAGCACCTGCAGTACCTTTGCCAGCAAGGCACACTGAAGGACTCTGAAGGGCCCTGGCAGTGTAGCTGCACTATTGAGGCGCCTGTGGGCCGGTGTCCAGGATGAGTGAATTCAAAACTTCTACTGCTGGCGGGGAGTGAGCCCCCTCTTGTTCAAGATTGCACCCAGGGAGAGCTCACAGTGGCTCCCACTAGCACCCTGTGGGTAGATGGGCTCAGGGTGCCTGCTTGTTGGAACTTCGCCTCTGTGGAGGTACGCTTGCCGGGCGCAGAGTTCTGATGCACTCTGAGGGGTCCTAGCACCATGTTTGAGCTGCTGGGGTGAATGTGGGCAGTTATCCAGGAAGAGGGAATTCAGAATTTCTACTGTGGGGCTGCATGCCCTTGTCTGTGCAGAGTCACACCCTCAGGGACTCTCAGTGGCTCCCAGGCACTGCTTAAGGAGTGGAGTGCCCTGGCTGCCTTCTGGAAATGCACAAATCTGCTGGAAACTCACGAATCTGGAGTGGAGTGCTCTGGCTGCCGGCTGGAATCACGCGAATCCAGCTGGATACTCGCAAATCCGGAGTTCTGCCACTGGTGAGGGGGAGGTTGCACTTACTTCTGCCAAGCAGCACTTTTTGAGGTGGAAGTCCCAGGGTCCACGGGTCTGCAGCTGGGGTAGCAGGATTTTGGCTGAAGTGGCTGCTGGGTCGCAGGGCAGTTCCAAGGCCTGTCTGGGTGGTGGTTCTGATGAGTTCCTAAAAAAGGCCATTCTCCCCTTCAAGATGGTGTGGGCTCCGTGCTGGAGTCCTGCTGTCTGGGGAGTGCCTGCAGTGGTGGTAGTCTTTCCTTGTCAAGGAGAGCCTGTCTGCCAGCCCCTGCTGCTCCTGCGAGATTTACCTTTCCCTCACTCACTCACACACACACCATGCACATCCACACACTCTCCCTTCATACCCTCACTCACTCACTTCCTCTCCCTCACCTCCGTCCTGCCACCCGCCATCTTTTTCCCTCGAGAGGGCCTCTTTGGATTGAGGTATCTAGGTGTTCTGTTTGCTTTTTGGATTTGAGGATCTATTTCTTTCCATAGGTTTGCGAAGTTTTCATCCACTCTTTGTTTGAATAGACTCTCCATTCCCTGCTCCCTCTCTTATTCCTCTGGAATGCCTGTTATTCTAATATTGCTTTTCTGATAGTCAGATATTTCTCATAGAGTGCTTTCATTTTTCTTTATGCTCAGGTCTTTTCCTTCTTCCATCTGCATCATTTCTAGATTCCTATCTTCAATATCACTAATTATTTCCTCCATCTGGTTGGCTCTGTTTTCTATGCTCAGTAGTTCACTCTTAATTTCCTTAATTGCAAGCTTCATTTGCATGATTTCTGATTGGTTCATTTTAAATGTTTCAATGTTGTTGTTTAATATATTTTTATTGATTTCAGAGAGGATGGGATAAGGAGAGAGAGACAGAAACATCAATGATGATCTAGAACAGGGGTGGGCAAACTTTTTGACTCGAGGGCCACAATGGATTCTTAAACTGGACCAGAGGGCCGTAACAAAAGTGTGGATGGAGTGTTTGTGTAAACTAATATAAATTCAAAGTAAAGGAGCGGAGGGGAGAGCAAGAGAACCGGATAGAACAGCCAGATCCGGCTCGCGGGCTGTAGTTTGCCCAAGGCTGATCTAGAATCATCGATCCCACACACCCCTCTAATGGGGATTAGCCTGCAACCCGGGCATGTGCTCTGATTGGGAATCAAACTGTGACCCACTGGTTCATAAGTCAATGCTCAACCCCTGAGCCATGCTGGCTGGGTATAGCTTTTTTTTTCTTATTAATCCTCACAGCCTTTTCCATACCTCTGCCCTTCCTACCAGTCTAGACATGGCTTCTTCTGTAAGTCTTTGGTTATAGCACATCTGTTCAGCAAGTGTTCAGTTGGTTATTTGGGATTGTTCTATAATTTAGTTGTATTTCTGGTTTTATCCTGGGAGAAGGTGAGTATAATTTCCATCTACTTCACTGATATCTTGGATCCTCTTCAACTCACTGTTTTCAAGATTATGTTACATGTGAATGTTTAGATTACAGAACTTTGATTATGATGTGTTTTGGTATAGATTTCTTTGATTCATCTTCTTTGTGCTCATTCATGTTCTTAATATTGTAAGTTTGTATTTTGCCAAATCTGTGGATTTTTCAGCCATTATTTCTTTGAGCATTTTTTAGCCCCTCATTCCTGCTCTTTGTCCAGGACTCCTCTAATGACAGGAATGTTACATCTTTTATTACAGCCCTGCAGTTCCTTGAGTCTCTTTTCTTTTTTTTCTAATTTATTTTCTCTGTGTTGTTTAGATTAGATAATTTCTATTATTCTATCTTTAAGTTCACTCATTCTTTCTTCTGTCCTCTCCATTCTGTTGTGGAGCCCATTTAGTAAGCATTTAATTGTTCACTGAAGCATTTTTATGATGGCAGCTTTAAAATCCTTGTCAAGTAACTCCAACATCTTTGTCATTTAGTTGTTGGTACAAATTAATTATCTTGTCTCATTGAAATTGAGATTTCCTAGTGTTTGATGTGGCAAGTGGTTTTCTATTGTATCCTAGATATTTTGGATATTATATTATGAGACTCTGGATCTTATTTAAATCTTATTTTTTTAGTAGACCTTTTATGACTCTGTGCCAGCAAGGCACCCACCTTTTTATTGCTAGATGGAGTGGAAGAAATGGGGGTGGAAGTCCATGTTTCCTGCTTAACCACCATTGACACTCTGGGGAGGATAGGTACTTTGTTATTGGTGATCAGGGTTTGGTGTTCAAGATTTCCACTAGGCTTCCTTTGATACTTTCTTTTTTGGAAGAGGTAGGGGTCCCTTGCTACTATTTCCCACATTGCTTCAACTGATATGATAATAAGAGATGGTGAAAATACTGCTTTCCTGCTTGGCCTTTACTGTAATCACCTTGGCACTACTCCAGGAATGGGAGGAGAGTTGGAGGTTACAGTGTGGCAATGGTGAAAGTCCAGGCTCTCTGTATGGTCTCCACTAACTTCATGGGGGTACAGTATAATGGAATTCCTGGCTCCCTACTCAGTTTGCTCTGAGAGGATCTCAGTATGGGAGGGGAAAGGCAGGTTGAGACACCTTGTTACAGCTGGGTGAGTGTAGAAGTCTAGGTTTTCCACTAGGCCTTTACTCATAAAGGTCAGTTGAAAAGCATTTTTCCCATGGCATTTGGCTGCAGTTATTGTCTAAAAGTGTTCTATCTTGCTAGACTACCCCTTTCCTGTTTTGTTTTGTTTGTTTGTTTGTTTTTCTAAATAAAGCAGGCTTTTATTTGGGGCTTATTTTATCTATTCTCATTGGCATTTCTGGTTGATGGCTTTTTCAGCTCCAGATATAAGATATATGAGGCAAAAAGAAAATTGCTGTGTTGTTCCTTTGGTCCTGAGACTATCGGCCTTTTTCTCTCTACCCTTTAGCCTTTTTTATTTGTTTCACATACAATATCCAGTTTTTTAGCTATACTTCATGGGAGGAATAGAAAACAGTACTTTGATATAGTTTTTAAATGCTAAACACACACACACACACACACACACACACATATATATATATATATATATATATATATATATATTTAAATGAAGCCATTCATATATGATATTCACTTATTTAACAGTTAATTATCATCCTCTCTAGAACAGAGAAAGGGTAATCCCACAAGCATTGAGGATGCTAAATAAATTACATATTATCTTGCCGAAACCGGTTTGGCTCGGTGGATAGAGCGTCGACCTGTGGACTGAAGGTCCCAGGTTCGATTCCAGTCAAGGGCATGTACCTTGGTTGCAGGCACATCCCCAGTGTGGGGTGTGCAGGAGGCAGCTGATCGATGTTTCTCTCTCATCGATGTTTCTAACTCTCTATCCCTCTCTCTTCCTCTCTGTAAAAAAATCAATAAAATATATTTAAAAAAATTACATATTATCTTTGTTTCTAAAGATCTTACAGTAGAATAAGAAACACATTTCTTAAAATAAGAGCAATGAAATTCATAAATTTCATGGTTAAAGGCCAGAGTAAGTTTTTCTATTTAAAGATTTAGAGAGAGGTCAAAATCCCAAGTGAAAGAAAATTTACTATGTTAAATAAAAGTAAGGTAATCTAATACTTAGATTAATGATGTAAGAGAAAGTATGTAAAGGATTGTTAGCTGGAAACATTATCAGAGGAAATTTAGTGGAAGAAAAATAATCAAGGGATGACTATATTTTTTTAAAAGGAGAAACAATAGTTATAATTATAATGATAATAAAGAAGTTGATGATAAATAAGTGCTATTGGTTATCCTTTACCTTTCTTGCACTCAGTTTTCTTTTTTGGAAAATACAAGGCGTTGGTAGAGTTATTCTAGAATTCTTGACAGTCCTTGGTCTTAAAGCTAGGGAGTTTTTATTGTTTCCCATATTACTCTTGCTCTCATATGAGGAAGACAAATATATTTTGATGAGGCAGTTGATATGTGGGAGAGTTTGGAAGGGTGAAAAGTATATTTTAACAGGTGATGTAGAGGGTCATATTTCTAAACAACCTGGCAAAATCAGATGTGGCATCCCACAGCTTTCGCTCAGGCACAGAGCATTATTTAAACCCACAGCTGCACTAAGTGCTAAACAAATGCCTAGCTTTTGACTAATAAACTTTCTGTCCAACAAAGCCCTAGGACTTTGAGGATTAACTACGTATAAACCCATCATCCACAGCTTTCATCCAGTGGCTCCCAGAGTTCTCTTCAACCTCAAACACTACCCTCAGGTGAATTAGTACTCCCAGAGAGTTGGTCCCCAAAATGCCTGTACCTGAAGTGAACATAATGTCTATATTCAATAGGTATCCCCTCCTTTCCTGCTTTAAGAACACACAGATAGCTGGACTTCTGTTTAGCCTACAGTGGTCGGCAAACTGCGGCTCGCGAGCCACATGCGGCTCGCGAGCTGCGGTTTGCTGCTCTGTTGACTAATGAGTTTGCCGACCACTGGGATAGGGGCTTAATCACAAGGAACAACAACAGCCTGTAATTATTGGAATCGAGAGTCTAGGTCAGTGGTCGGCAAACTCATTAGTCAACAGAGCGGCAAACCGCGGCTCGCGAGCCACAGTTTGCTGACCACTGGCCTAGGAATTGCAAGAGTGGGGCCCTGACCTTTCCAGTTCCATCCTGGGCCTATTGGCCCTCAAGATTCCTTATGCTATAAGTGTTTTCACTCAAATGCTCAATTAGTGCCCTGATTCCTTACTCAGGCTCATAGGCTTTGAAGTACAGGAAGACTGCTCAGAAAAGAACTCAGATGTGAGACCAGATTCCTCATTCCTTGGCTGCCAAAAGCCAACTTAGCTGAGCTCTCCCTCTGAGTTGAAAGAGGGGGAGAAGATACTCCAAGAGACAAACTCTCCAAATATCGGTATATTACATGCTTTCACAAATTCCTGTTTTGTGGACAACTAACAGGAGCTCAAATTAGGGAATAATGGAGCAAAGCCAAAGAAAAGGCAAAGCTAAGAAAAGAGTAAATGAGAGAAAGAGAGCGAGAGGTGAAGGGGGTGGTAATGGGGGAAGAGGTAGCTCTATTCAAGAGTCCCTGCTTCCTGATAAGGTGAACAGTACTATGAAGGAATGACAAATATGATTAGGAGTTCATGTTATGAGCCTTAATTGCCCAATTGCTGGAGAAAATGGCATTGTGAAATGGAGTCTCTGCTGCCAGAAATATTCCCCTATTTCTGCTCCATCTCCACCCCTCTTTAGGGTCCACAGAACATGGTAAAGAAACTAAAACTAGTTTGGATTAGTGGGTATGGTAAGAATGGCATAGGTAGGACATGGAGACCATGTGGGGTAGGTGGCAAGCAGCTTAGGACTGTGCTGATGGTATGCTGACACATCTGGCTAGGTGATCAGAACCTATTCATCAGATGACTGAAAGCATTGGTAGAACACTTTAAAGAGGAGGAAAGCAAATACACTTTAGGTGTCAGCCAGGAAGCTCCAGAGGGGAGAAATACAGCAACTTGGTTTTCCTTGGCAACTGTGATGGCAGGAGCCCTGACCTCTATTCTCTCTCTGGCTGACAGAGAGTGACCTCCAGCTGAGCTTCTTTTATTAACTATTTCTCTAGCCTTATACAGGACCCAGAGTTAACTGCTAGGTAGTTATTTTTCCGGTGAATAAATGAAATACTCTTGTTCAGGAAAGCTGATTCCAAACCTTTTTTTCATTTTCTGAAAAACACTGTTAAGAAGCTCTTTCTTCCAGCTTTCAGCCTCTCAATCTATTGACTGTGGTAGCTACTCATCATCCAACTATTGGATTTAGAAGTTTACTCTAGATTTGTATCAATCCTTTATTAAAGAATTCCAAAAGTATTTTCATATTTGTCCTGTTATTTGATCCTGTCAATGTTTTAAATTTTATTCTTCATTAGAACATGATGGTGTTTTTCTGGGTTGGCACAACAATACTAAAAACATTCTTTTCCAAGCATTCTACATCTAAACAAATCCCATTTTTAACCTTCCACACTTTGTCTCAAAGCATACCAATGTTAATGGGCTACTTTTTGAGTGTCAAAACTTGTAAAGTCAAATAACCACTGAAACTATAAATTGTCTTATTATCCACTTATTAAGTTATTTGGCATCCTTTTCTCTGCCGTTTTGTATATTTACTTCCATTTTTTAGATAATAAGATTGAGGTATTCCATTCCTAATTTTACAGATAGTCAGACTGAGGCTCAAAGAAATTCACACTTAAGAGCACCCATGTCAATTCTGAAAATGCAGTCCTTCTAACTCCTGCACTAGTCTTCCAGGGGTAACTGGGTTCAACTTAATGGCCCACTGATTTGGCAACCAAATGGTCAGTTATCTACACTAGTAGCTAAAGTATATCACACGTGATTCTTGAACCAAAAAAAAATCCATCAATGTTTAGAGGAACTACAAATTGGACAGTTTTCTCAGCTTTCTTGGAGGGGACTGACCAGCCCTTACAGTTTCAAATTGTCAAAAATTCACCCGAGAGTATGAGAAAGGGGCAAGAGGCAGAGACAAGAAATAAGGAGACAGAAGAGACACAACTAAAACACAAAGATTGATGACAAGGGCCTTACTAGAACTGCAGAATGTTCAAAATAAAAGGGTCATCAGGAATCACAGGATTCACTGGTGAATTCCAAATATTTAAGAAAGAAATAACACCAATCCTATATAAACTCTTATAAAAAAAAAATAGAAGAGGAGGGAACACTTTTCAATTCATTCTATGACTCCAATACTACCCTAATGCCAAAACCAGTCACAAGAAAAGAAAACCACAGATGAATAACCACATATATATGGACAGATAATTTTTGACAAAGGAGCCAGAAACACACAATGGAGTAAAGATATTCTCTTCAATAAATGGCGCTGAGAAAACTAGAAAGCCACATGCAAATGAATGACACTGGAATACAGTTTGTCCCCATTTACAAAAATTAAAATGCCAAAGTTAAAAGACAAAGAGAGAATTTTAAAAGCAGCAAGAGAAAGACAGCTAGTTACCTGGCCAGATAGCTCAGTTGATGAGAGCATCACCCTGATATGCCAAGGTTGCAGGTTTGATCCCTGATCAGGGCACATGCAAGAATCAACCAATGAATGCATAAATAAGTGAAACAACAAATCTCTATCTACTCTCTCTCTCTCTTCCTCTGTGTCTCACTTCCTCTCTCTCTCTCTCTAAAATCAATAAATAAAAAATAAATTAATAAGTAAGACTGTCACCTGATTTCTCTACAGAAATATTTCAGGCCAGAAAGGATTAGCATGAAGTAGTCAAAGTGATGAAAGTCAAGAACCTAAAACCAAGAATACTCTACCCAGAAAGGCTGTTTTTCAGTATCAAAGGAGAGATAGATCCCAAAACAAGAAAAAGCTGAAGGATATCGTTACTATCAAACCAGCATTACAGGAAATGTTAAAGGGACTTTTTAAAGAAAAAAATAAATGAAAGTATTAATAAGAAAATATTGCAAAGACAAATTCTTATTGACAAAGGCAAACACATAATAAAATCAGTAGATCAACCAACACTAATGGTAGTATAAAGGTTAAAATGTAAAAGTAGGAAGATTGTATATAATTACAACAGTAAATTAAGGTATACACACAAACACACACAAAAAAAGAAGTAAAAAATAACTATGAAATGTAAATGTGGATGAGGTGAGTAAAAATATTTGTGTTTTTAGAGTGTGTTCAAACTTAAGTGACCATCAGTTTAAATAAATTGCTGTACACATGGCCTGGTAATTATGCAGCACATGGTAACCACAAACCAAAACTCTACAAGAAATAAACATTAAGGAATTCAAACACAACACTACAGAAAGTCATCAACATACAAGAAAGCATAAGAATAAGAAAGGAACAGAGAAGAACTACAAAAACAATTACTAAAATGTCAATAACTACATATCTATCAATAATTACATTAAATGGAAATTGATGAAATTTACCAATCAAAAGATGAATGGAGGCTCAACCCAGGAAAGGAAAGATGGTGTCTGCAGTTGGTGCAGGAGAGGGGCTAAGCACAGAGACCTCGGTGTTTGTCCCTTCAACACGCTCCCTGAAGCCACACAAGCCAGTTCGCTCCAAGCTGCCTTCATGTCACCAGAGAGCAGGGTGGGTGCTGCCAAATACAGCCTTTAAGAAAAACGTGCTATTGATGGGTAAAAGTGGGTCTGGTAAGACCAGCATGAGATCTATTATCTTTGCAAATTATATTGCCAGAGACACGCATCAACTTGGTGCAACAATACTAGACCGTTTACATAGTCTTCAAATTAATAGCAGTTTGAGCACCTACTCTCTCGGAGACTCTGTTGAAAATACAAGGACATTTGATGTAGAAAATTCCCATGTTAGATTTCTGGGAAACCTGGTGTTGAACCTGTGGGACTGTGGTGGACAGGACATCTTCATGAAAAACTACTTCACTAGCCAACGAGACAAGATCTTCCGAAATGTGGAGGTTCTGATTTACATCTTTCATGTGGAGAGCCGCGAACTGGAAAAGGACATGCACTATTACCAGTCATGCCTGGAGACCATTCTGCAGAACTCTCCAGATGCCAAAATCTTTTGCTTGGTGCACGAGATGGATCTGGTACAGGAGGATCAGCAGGATTTTATTTTTAAAGAGCGAGATCTGAAGTGTTTGTCTTGCCCACTGGAATGTTCTTGCTTCTGGACATCTATCTGGGATGAAACTATAAGGCTTAGTCCAGCATTGCTTACCAACTGATTCCCAATGTTCAGCAGCTAGAAATGAACCTGAGGAATTTTGCTAAAATTAGCAAGGCCAATGAAGTGCTTCTATTTGAGAGAGCTACTTTTCTGGTGATTTCTCACTATCAGTGTAAAAAGCAGCGTGATGCTCACAGATTTGAAAAAATCAGCAACATTATTAAGCAGTTTAAGGTGGGCTGCAGCAAGCTGGCTGCTTCTTTCCAGAGCATGGAAGTTGGGAACTCTAACTTTGCTGTTTTCATTGATATCTTTACATCCAACATTTATGTGATGGTTGTGATGTCTGATCCATCTATTCCTTCTGCAGCTATTCTGATCAACATCTGCAATGCCAGGAAACACTTTCAAAAGCTGGAAAGAGTGGACAGGCCAAAGAAGTGTCTTCTCATGCTCTAAGCATTGCCAAATGTTGTTTCAGAAAAGAAATTGAAATACTGTTTCTTAATCTTACTGTTGTATTCATATACGTAGACTCTGAAATGTTGTGATGCTTACCACTTCTGTATTTCTTCCTTACTGCCCAGTCATAATGTTTAACCTTGAATGCTATTTACTCAAATAGCCCGTGAGAAACTAGAAGATGAGCTGTCCATGAAGCTGGTCTGACAGAAAAGTAGGTAATATGTGAGTGTTCTGATAATAAGGTTTTAATAGTGTGTTCTCATAATCTTGTTCCAATAGTTGTGTGTGCCAAAGCCTCTTCTAACATTGTCTTGTATTCCCTATAAGATAGTAACCTAGAAATTTGGAGTATTACTGTTTCTCAGCATGCATTAAAATAATCCTTAACTCCAATTACAAATAAACTTGCTGTTAGGGGAAAAAAAAGATGAATGGATAAAGAAGATGTGGTACATATACACAATGGAATACTACTCAGCCATAAAAAGAATGAAATCTTACCATTTGTAAAAGCATGGATGGACCTAGAGGCTATTATACTCAGTGAAATAAGTCAAATGAAAAAAACAAACACCATGTGATTTCTCTTACGTGTGGAAACAAACTCACAGATACAGAGTATCGGAAGGAAGTTGGGGGCTGGGTGAAAAAGGTAAAGGGATTAAGAAGTACAAATTGATCATTACAAAATGGGGATGTAAAGGACAGCATAGGAATTATAGTCAATCTTTTAATAAATATATATGGTGTCAGTTTACTGCAAGACTTATTGAAGGAATTAGTTTGTAAGTTATATAAATGTGTAATTATTATGCTGTATACTATGCTATACACCATATTAAATGTCAACTCTAATTGAAAAGTTTTTTTTAAAATTCAAAAAGACAGAGATTGGCAGAGTGGATAAAAAATTTGAAAATAAATGCCCAAACTATATGCTGTCTTCAAGAAACTCACTTTAAATATGTATCTTCATAGAATTATACTGGGTGAAAAAGCCAATTTGAAAAGGTCACATACTATGTGACTCTACTTATATAACTTTTTTGAAATAATATTATTGAGATGGAAAACAAATTTGTAGTTGCTAGAAGTTAGGGATGGTGGTTGAGTAGAATGGATGTGACTATGAAGAGTAGCACAAAGTAGATTTTTGTAGTGATGGAATAGTTCTGTATATTGATTATGGTGGTGGTTTCACGAACCTACACATGTGATGAAATTATATAGAACTAAACACATGTAATGTACCAATGTCAATTTCCAGGTTTTTATATTGTAGCATAATTGCATAAGATGTAACCATTGGGGGAAACTGGAAGAAAGATTCATGGGACCTCTCTGAAGTATCTTGGCTATTTCCTGTGAATCTAAAATTATTTCCAGTTTTAAAGTGTAAAACACAAATTAGATTAATTTTTTAAATATATATTAAGAAACCTAATGCTAATATAACACTTAATGGTGAGAAACTGGCAGTTTTACCACTAAGATCTGATACAAGGCAAGGATGTCCCCTCCCAACACTCCTTTTAAAAATTATAATGGAAGTTCTAGCTAATACAAGAAAAGGAGATAACAGGTATACAAATGGGGAAGGAAGAAATAAAACTGCCTTTGTTTGTAGATGATATGATCATCTATATAGAAAACCTGAAAGAATCAACTAAAAATCTCCTGTAAAAATCCATCACTTTGCTATATTCCAATAAATTCCAAGTGGGATTTGAAATTAAAACAAATACCATTTACACTAGCTTCCCCCAAAATGATATACTTAAGAATAAGTTTTACAAAATATGTACAAACTCTATATGAGTAAACCTACAAAAGGCTTAAAAACAAAATTTAAAAGAACTAAATAAACATAGAAATATTCCATGTTCATGCATAGGGAGATTCAATATTGTCAGGATATCAGTTCCAAACTTTATCTGTAGATTTAATACAATCTCAAAAAAAAAAAAAAAATCCCAGCAAGTTCTTTTGTGGATATCCACAAACTGATTCTAAAGTTTATATGGAGAGGCAAAAGACCCCAAATAGCCAACACAATATTGGAGGAGATGGACAAAACAGACAAATAGATCAATGGAACAGAATAGAGACCCCAGAGATAGATCCACATAAATATAGCCAACTGAACTTCGACAAGGAAGCAAAAGCAATAAAATGGAGCAAAGATTTTTTTTCTACAAATGGTGCTGGAACAACTGGAAATCCACATGCAAAAAAATTAATCTAGATACAGACTTTACACCCTTATCAAAAATTAACTCAAGAGGGATCCAATATGGCTGCCGATGGGATGTCAGGCTGCAAGATAGTGTGTGAGTAAGAGAACAAAAGGAGAGTGTGTGGACATGCGGGGAGTGTCTCTATTTGTGAGTGAGGGACAGCTATATTACAAGGGACTGTTGGGGACTGGCAGACCGGACTCCCCTGGCTGAGCAGCCTTTACTGCTGCTGAAATCTCTCCCGGAGTGGCTGACTCTGCTGAAGAGACCACACCACCTTGAAGGGGATACAAGTTGTGATCGAGAGACTGGCTGTGATCAGAAGCCCAGCCTTAACTTCAACCAGGGAGAATTTGGATACTTTCCGGGACCTTACAACCACAATGCCCAGGGACCAGCTGCCTCAGCTGCAAACCAACAAACACCAGTATTCCAACCTCCCCAACCACAGGCTGTCCAGGGGGAGACAAAGCAGTGCCAAAAACGCAGATGGGCCCTGTGCCTTCTCACAGAGCAGATAGAATGAACAGCTGAGTGGAAAAACACCCACCTGGAACTGGCAAATTAAACACAGCTGGTGAGGCAATTCATGGACAGAAAGGTCAGATATCGCCTAGAGAAAGTCAACACAGGAGAGAGAGGGGTACATAACCAGACACCCTAAAAGGAGTGGTCATGGGGAAACAAAAAAACAGCTCACAAATGAAAGAAAAGGAGGAATCACCAGAAAAGGAAGTAAACAACATGGAGGCAAGCAAAATGACAGAGAAAGAATTCAGAGCAATGGTCATAAGGTTGCTGAAAAATGATGGAAGACAAATTCAACAATATGTGGAAGAACCAAGAAATGAAAAATGACATCGCTGCAATAAAGAACTCAATAGGAAGCATCAACAGTAGACTAGAAGCAGTGGAGGAATGCCTCAGTGAGCTAGAAGACAAGGTGGGGAAAAATACCCAACCAGACCAGCCTCTAGAAAAAAAAATTAAAAAAACAGGAGGGAACTTTGGGACAACACCAAACGAAACAACTTCCACATAATAGGGGTGCCAGAAGGAGAGGAAACTGAGCAAGGAATAGAAAACCTGTTTTAAGAAATAATGACAAAAAAACTTCCCCGATATCAGGAAGAAAAAACACACACAAGTCCAAGAAGCTCACAGAGTCCCAAACAAGATGAACCCCAAAGACCAAACCCAAGACACATTATAATTAAATTGGCAAACACCAATGACAAAGTAAGAATCTTAAAGTTGATATGGAGAGAAACAGAAAGTTACCTACAAAGGACCTCCCATCAGACTAACGACTGATTTCTCAACAGAAACACATCAGGCCATAAGGGAATGGAATTAAATATGCAAAATCATGCAAAGCAAGGGTCTGAATCCAAGAATACTGTACCCAGCAAGGGTATAAATCAATATTGAGGGAGAAATAAGGAGCTTCACAGACAAAAAAGGACCAAGGGAGTTTATCACCACCAAATCAGCAATGCAAAAAATGATAAAGCATCTGCTGTAAAAAAGAAGAAATAGGAAGGGAAGAAGGAACACAGGCATAAAGAATAAAAATGGCGACAAACAAGTACCTATCAAGAATAACTTTAAATGTAAATGGATTAAATGCCACAATCAAAAGACATAGGGTAGCTGAGTGGATAAGAAAACATGACCCATATATCTGCTGTCTACAGGAAACCCACATCAGAAAAAAGGACTCACACAGACTGATGGTGAGGTGATGGAAAAAGGTTTTCCAGGCGAATGGAAATGAAAAAAAAAACGCTGAGGTAGCAAAACTTATATCTGACAAATTAGTTCTCAAAGTGAAGAATATAAAAAGAGATAAGGAAGGCCACATCATAATACTAAAGGGAGCAATCCAACAAGAAGAAATAACTCCAGTAAACATATACACACCCAATCCAGGAGCACCCAAATACATAAAAAAAAATTCTGGAGAATATCAAGGGAGAGATTGACAGCAATACAGTCATAGCAGGGGACTTTAATACCCCACTAAGACCATGGACAAATCTTCTAAACAAAAAATCATCAAAGAAACATCAATCCAAAATGACTCACTAGATCAGATGGAATTAGTTGACATCATCAGAACATTTCACCCCAAAGCCACAGAATATACATTCTTCTCAAGTACACATGGGTCATTTTCAAAGATAGACCACATATTGGGACACAGGCAAAGTCTTTTCAAATTCAAGGAGATAGAAATCATATCAAGCATCTTCTCAGATCATAATGGCATAAAATTAATAATAAACTACAATAAAAACAATCAAATAATCAAACACCTGGAGGATAAAGAGCATGCTATTAAACAATGATTGTGTTACCAAAGAGATCAAAGAAGAAATATAAAGTATCATGGCAACAAATGACAATGAAAACACAACAATCCAAAATCTATGGGACACAGTGAAAGCAGTCTTGAGAGGGAAGTTCATAGCTCTATAGGCCTATCTCAAAAAACAAGAAACAATGGTAATAAATTATCTAACCCTACAACTCAAAGTGTTAGAAAGAGAGCAACAGGGAAAGCCCAGCGTAAGAAGAAGAAAGGAAATAATAAAGATCAGAGCGGAGATAAACGACATAGAGACAAAAACAAAAAAACAAAAACAAAAAAAACAACAATACAAAAGATCAACAAAACCAAGAGATGGTTCTTTGAAAGGATAAACAAGATTGATGAAACTCTAGCCAGGCTCATCAAGAAGCAAAGAGAGAGGACCCAAATAAACAAAATCAGAAATGAAAGAGGTGCAGTAACAACCGATCCCACAGAAATACAAATGATTATGAAAAATCTAGAGGCTTGGTGCACGAAATTCGTGCACAAGGGTGGGGGTCCCTCAGCCCGGCCTTCGCCCTCTCCAATCTGGGACCCCCGGGGGATGTCTGACTGCCGGTTTAGGCCTGATCCCTCTCCCAATCCAGGACCACTGGCAGTCGGACATCCCTCTCACAATTCAGGACCACTGCATCCTAACCACTCACCTGCCAGCCTGCCTAATGCCCTTAACTGCTCCCCTGCCTGCCTGATCGTCCCTAACTGCCTCTGCCTACCTGCTTGGTTGCCCCTAATGGCCCTCCCCTGCCAGCCTGGTCACCTCCAATGTGTATATGGCTGGGGTCCCTCAGCCTGGCCTATGCCTTCTCACAGTCCGGGAGCCTTCAGGGATGTCCTCGGGCAAGTGAGCCTAAGCCATCAGTCAGACATCCTTAGCTCTGCTATGGAGGTGGGAGAGGCTTGCCAACCATGAGCCCAGCTCAGGGCTTCTGGCTGAGTGGCACTCCCCCTGTGGGAGTGCACTGACCACCAGGGGGCAGCCCCTGAATTGAGCGTCTGCCCCCTGGTAATCAGTGTGCATCATAGCAACTCATTCCACTGTTTGGTCGATTTGCATCTTAGCCTTTTATAATATAGGATGGGAGGGACTGACCGAGGGGAGGAGGATGGACATAAAGAAAAGTGTGGTGATGGCCAGAGGTGGGGGGACTGAGTGGAAGACGCTAAAGAGGGGGAAATAGGAGACATCTATAATAGTGTCAACAATAGAATAAAAACAATGATATACCACTACACTACACACCTATTAGGAAAAAAAATACATTATGAACTATGTATTTACTACTTTGATAAAATTAAAAAAATTAAAAAGAATGAATTTTTTTTCCAGAAAGGAGTGTTGTTGAAATGTTTTTTGTTTTTTTTTTATGGAAAAGCTTCAGAGCCCCTGTGAGGGCTGGATTTGTTCTTGGGGAGAGAGCAAGCAAGTTACAACCAGCAGCATTTTGCCTGAAATTATTTAAGAGAGAAAGGGACAGATTCCCCAAGCCTCCAGTTATTTGTAATTTATTTTCTTATTCTAAATAAAGTCATTTTTGAACCTTATTTAACCCCCCCCCCTAAAATTAGTCCTTCAAGTTCAGTAAACTTTAGGCCTCACAAAACCTGTGTTAATCCCTGAGGGTTGGGGTCCCCAAAGGAGTTCGGATTCCTTCATTATATTTATTTGCTCCTTTTAATTCTTATTCTAGAGGGAGATTGAGGACAGTTTTTTACTCAGTAATTTTTATAAGAATTGTATTGGAACCTGCTCCTTCTTTGGCTATTTACAGGTTTACCTTACCGGGAACTCACAGAGACTTTAAGACCTTTGAAGATAGGGACAGAGCTGTATTTTGTTTCTATAATACAGGCACAAAGTTAATACAAATTTTATAAATATTTGTTGAAGAAACAGATAAATTTCAGTGCCATAAGGCATTACTTTTCCTTCTGCTCCATCTCTTTATTGAGACTTTTGTGCAAAGCATAAGGCTGAGGGGATGAGCAGGTAGAGCAGAGTAAAGTTGCTTTTTCCAAGCCCTAGATCCCATACTTTGTTTTTACATAGAAGATGCATTTCTGAATGACATTTTGAATTGGATATATTAGATTTTACTAATATCAACTCCCTTTACTCATAGATATTATTTTTAATGATGTTTAAACGTTTTGTACTATGAGGTGCAAAATATTTTGCTTATTTCAAGAATCTTTGTGCATTCTTTCTGTAGTAAAGTGAATTATCAACATAGTAAGTCTATTTGGGGGATCTGCTTAAATGGGGCACACCAGTACTAAATTCGGTTCTAACAATAACTAATTCACACACCACGTGTGGAGTTAGATGGCTGTTGGACATAACTATTTTTTTGATCCCTTTGCTCCCACAGCACCTGCTTCAACCAGAAGCAGTGTCTTGAACCTCCATGACCTCTTTGTCATGGCAACCGCAGGGCGTCTACTGCCTGAGGCCTTGGCAGTCAGCCGGGCATTGACTTTCCCAAGATGACAGCAACCCTGATGAACACTCATCAAGGGCGGAGTCCCCTCGGCCGAGGTGAAGCAGGGAAGCACATGGGCAGAGCTTTCAGGCAGGCCAGCTGAACCCAACAGAGTTGCACCAACAGCTTCCCTCCTCCTCTTCTCTCCTCTCGAGCCGGCGGGCTGATGGTTGAGGGGAGGGGCAGCCACTGACGAGGCCCAGTGTGGACTTGCGAGGGTAGGGAGCCTGAGGCACCCATCCTGGCTGGCCAGGCAGGCATTTGTTCCCAGGTTTTTCAGAGGGTGTTGGGAGTGGGGACGTGCCCCAGCCTCTGCGCTGGGATGGGGCCTGGAAAGGAGGGAGGATGCTCCCTCCCCCACTGCTGGGTGGGACATTAGAGAGGAGGGGCTGTGCATCCCTAGCCTGGACCCACCATCCCAGGGGCAGGTCACGGGCTCTGGCACCACTGAGGCTGGACCCTTGGGGGTGGGAAGGAGCATTTGGGCCCACCCCACAGCGAGTCCCTGGCTCGTGTGTCTGAGAGGCGGGTGGGCAGCAGGTGGCAAGAGTAGATGGAAAAACTGGCTCCAGGCTGGATAGGTGAGGCACGCAAAACTCCTACCTGGGCAGCACCGGGGCCACGGAGTTGTTGCGGATAACAAAGTGCTGGCATTCGAAGCCTCGATGCTGGTGCAGGGGTCTGAGAACCTGGCATGGTGCGGGACATGCCTCTCCTACCTCCACCTGGCACAGGTTCCACTGCGCTGCTGGTGGGGGGAGGGTAGGGGCTGGCCCAACGTGAGCCACTCACTGCTTGCCACCTGCTGCAGCTCGCCAGTCCCCTATGGGCTGGGGGGAGGTGACCAGTCGAGCCCACAGCATGTGGCAGCGGCTGTGAAGGTTGCCACAGCAAGCCAGCGCTGACTGCAGGACTGACTTCTGGACTAACTTCCCGTTGGTCGAGCTTCGGTCGTTACTGGTCATTATGACCCAGTGATTTTATATATGAGGATACTATGAACAACTCTATTCCAAAAAAAAATGAACAACCTAGATGAAATGGACATATTCTTAGAAAATACAAGCTCCCAAAACTCAAAAATCAAGAATCAAAAAACCTGAATAGGCCGATAAGTGCCAAAGAAATTGAAGTAGCGATCAAAAATCTTCAAGGAAACAAAAGCCCTGGTCCGGACAACTTTACAGTGGAGTTCTACCAAGCATTCAAAAAATAACTAAAGCCTATTCTCCTCAGACTATTCCAAAAAATTCAAGAGGAAGGCACACTTCCAAGCGCTTTCTATGATGCCAGCATTACCCTAATTCCAAAAGCTGATAAAGACATCACACAAAAAAGAGAACTACAGGCCAATGTCCTTGATGAACATAGATGCTAAAATCCTCAACAAAATTCTAGCAAATTGAATTCAGCATTACATTAGAAAGATCATACACCATGACCAAGTGGGATTTATTCTGGGGATGCAAGGATGGTACAATATCCATAAATCAATAAATGTTATACATTACATAAACAAACTGAGAGACAAAAATCACATAATCATATCAACTGATGCAGAAAAAGCATTTGACAAAATCCAACACCCTTTCTTGATAAAAACTCTCAGCAAAATGGGAATAGAGAGATCACACCTCAAATAATAAAAGCCTTATATGACAAACCTACAGTCAACATCACACTCAATGGGCAAAAACTAAACTCATTTCCCCCTAAGAACAGGAACAAGACAGGGATGCCCACTTTCACCACTCCTGTTCAACATAGTACTGAAAGTGCTAGTCACAGCAATCAGGCAAGAAGAAGAGATAAAAGGCATCCAAATTGGAAAACAAGAAGTAAAGCGGTCCTTATTTGCAGATGACATGATACTATACATAGAAAACCCCAAAGACTCCATCAAAAAACTAGTAGACCTAATAAATGAATTTGGCAATGTAGCAGGATTCAAAATTAACACCCAGAAATCTATGGCCTTTTCATACATCAATAATAAACACACAGAAAGTGAAAAAACAATCCCATTTACCATTGCACAAAAAAATTAAGATACCTAGGAATAAACCTAACTAAGGGCATAAAAGATCTGTACTGGGAAAACTACAGGACATTGAAAAAAGAGATAGAGGAATACATAAACAAATTGAAGAATATACCATGTTCACGGTTTGGTAGAATCAACATCATTTAAATGTCCATACTACCCAAAGCAATCTATAAATTCAATGCAATCCCCATTAAAATACCAATGGGATATTTCAAATATCTAGAACAAACTCTGTAAAAATTCATCTAGAATAATAATAAAAAAAAGACCCTGAATAGCCACAATGATCCTGAGAAAGAAGAACAAAGTTGGAGGGATCATAACACCAGATATCAAGCTATACTGAGTGGCCAGATTATTATGATCTCTGAATGCATAATAATCTGGCCACTCAGTGTATATCCTATATAATAAAAGGCTAATATGCAAATTGTCCCCTGGACCAGGAGTTCGACCAGCAGGCACGCTGGCTAACTGCCCATGTCCCCTCTCCCTGGCCAGGCTGGCCGGACCCCACCCATGCACGAATTCATGCACCGGGCCTCTAATATATACACTGAGTGGCCAAATTATTATGCATTCAGAGATCATAATAATCTGGCCACTCAGTATATATTACAAAGACACGTTTCTCAAAACTGCCTGGTACTGGCACAAGAACAGACATATAGAACAATGGAACAGAACAGAGAACCCAGAAATCGACCCAAGCCATTATGCTCAATTAATATTTGACAAAGGAGGCAAGAGCATACAATGGAGTCAAGACAGTCTTTTCAATAAATGGTGTTGGGAAATTTGGTCAGATACATGCAAAAAAATGAAACCAGATCACCAACTTACACCATACACAAAAACAAAAAATGGCTAAAGGACTTAAATGTAAGATGGGAACCCATAAAAATCCTATAAGACTCGATAGGCAGAAAAATAGCAGACATATGTTGTAGCAATATCTTTATAGACACAGCTCCTAGGGCAATGGAGACTAAGGAGAAAATAAACAAATGGGACTACATCAAAATAAATAGCTTCTGGTACCGGAGCTGCTGCCGCCAAGTCCAGATCCTACATAGCGCGCCACCGACGCCCACCCCCCCCCACCCCGCCGTACACTCCTGGTTCCTTTTGGTTCTAAGTCCAAAATGGCAACACTCAAGGATCAGCTGATTGTGAATCTTCTTAAGGAAGAACAGAGCCCCCCCAGAATAAGATTACAGTCGTTGGGGATGGTGCTGTTGGCATGGCTTGTGCCATCAGTATCTTAATGAAGGACTTGGCAAATGAACTTGCTCTTGTTGATGTCATGGAAGACAAATTAAAGGGAGAAATGATGGATCTCCAACACAGCAGCCTTTTCCTTAGAACACCAAAAATTGTCTCTGGCAAAGACTATAGTGTGACTGCAAACTCCAAGCTGGTTATTATCACAGCTGGGGCACGTCAACAAGAGGGAGAAAGCCACCTTAATTTTGTCCAGGGTAACATGAACATCTTTAAATTCATCATTCCTAATGTTGTAAAATACAGTCCCAACTGCAAATTGCTTGTTGTTTCCAATCCAGTGGATATCTTGACCTATGTGGCTTGGAAGTTAAGCGGCTTTCCCAAAAACCATGTTATTGGAAGTGGTTGCAATCTGGATTCAGCCTGGTTCCGATACCTGATGGGGGAGAGGCTGGGAGTTCACCCATTAAGCTGTCATGGGTGGGTCCTTGGGGAGCATGGAGACTCTAGTGTGCCTGTATGGAGTGGAGTGAATGTTGCTGGTGTCTCCCTAAAGAATCTGCACCCAGATTTAGGCGCTGATGCAGATAAGGAACAGTGGAAACAAGTTCACAAGCAGGTGGTTGACAGTGCTTATGAGGTAATCAAACTGAAAGGCTATACATCGTGGGCCACTGGCCTATCTGTGGCAGATTTAGCAGAAAGTATGATGAAGAATCTTAGGCGGGTGCATCCAATTTCCACCATGATTAAGGGTCTCTATGGAATAAAAGACGACGTCTTCCTGAGTGTTCCTTGCATTTTGGGACAGAATGGAATCTCAGATTTTGTGAAGGTGACTCTCACACCTGAGGAAGAGGCCCATTTGAAGAAGAGTTCAGATACACTGTGGGGGATTCAGAAAGAGCTGCAGTTTTAAAGTCTTCTAATGTCATACCACTTCACTGTCTAGGCTACAGCAGGATTTTAGTTGGAGATTGCATATTGTCCTTTTTATCTGATCTGTGATTAATAACATCAGTTTCCTAAAGACAGAGATAGTAATTGTTTATAAAACCCAGCATCTGCATCCTGATGCTGGATGGTCCTTATCTTGTGTAGTCCTAAACTGGTTAGTGTGAAGTAGTTTCACCTCCTCGAAGGCACCACTGCCAATGCTGCTCACACTACAGTTGCCCTTCAGACTTGATGTGTGTTCACTGTGTGTTACATAACTTGTGGTTCCTTTTTCTCCAATCAATCACATCCTGGGATCCAAGGTAAATCCAATATTGCATGTTTTGTGCATAACTGTTCTAAAAGATCTTATTCTGTGTACTTTATGTATCAGATTAGCATACATTGCCATATAATGTAAAAAGAAAAGTATACATATAAAATAATACAGCCAACTATCCAAGTGTCATACCAACTAAAATGCCAAATAATCCTTGAATAGTGAAAAAAAAATAAATAGCTTCTGCACAGCAAAAGAAACCATCAACAAAACAACAAGGAAGCCCACTGCATGGGAGAACATATTTGCCAAATGATATTTCCGATAAGAGTTTAATCTCCAAAATTTACAGAGAACTCATACAACCTAAAAAAAAAAGGAAGATAAACGATCCAATCAAAAAATGGGTAGAGGATCTAAATAGATACTTTTTGAATGAGGACCTACAGAAGGCCCCAGAGACATATGAAAACATGCTCAAAGTCACTAATCATCCAAGAAATGCAAATCAATACAACAATGAAATACCATCTCATACCTGTCAGAATGGCTATCATCAACAAACGACAAGTGCTGGAGAGGATGTGGAGAAAAAGGAACCCTAGTGCATTGCTGGTGGGAATGCAGACTGGTGCAGCCACTGTGGAAGACAGTATGGAATTTCCTCAAAAAGTTAAAAATGGAAATCCCATTTGACCCAGTAACCCCACTTCTAGGACTATATCCCAAGAAACCAGAAACACCAATCAGAAAGGATATATGTACCCTTATGTTCATAGCAGCATAATTTACAATAGCTAAGATTTGGAAACAGCCTAAGTGCCCATCAGCAGATGAGTGGATTAGAAAACTTAGGTACATCTACACAATGGAATACTATGCTGCTATAAAAAAGAAAGAACTTTTACCATTTGCAGCAGCATGGATGGAAGTGGAGAGCATTATGCTAAGCGAAATAAGCCAGTCAGAGAAAGATAAATATCACATGATCTCACTCATATGTGGGATATAATGATCAACATAGTTCGATGAATAAGAATAGATCCAGAGAAAAATGGTAGGGGACGTGGGGTTAGAGAGCAACCAAAGGACTTGTATGCATGCATATTAGCATAACCAATGGACAGAGACACTGGGTCAGTGAAGGCTTTCCCGGGTGGGAATGGCTAGGGGGTGGTCAATTGGAGTAAAAGAAGACATATGTAAAACTTTAGAAAATAAAAAAAATTAACTCAAAATCCTAAATGTCAATGCATAGATTAATGGATAAAGAAGTTGTGAGATTATATATAATACAACAATAAAAAAGAATGAAATCTTTCCATTTGCAGCAACATGGATGGCTCTAGAGCAGTGGTTCTCAACCTTTCTAATGCAGCGACCCTATAATACAGTTCCTTATGTTGTGGTGACCCCCAACCATAAAATTATTTTTGTTGCTACTTCATAACTGTAATTTTGCTACTCTTAATGAATCATAATGTAAATATCTGTGTTTTCCAATGGTCTTAGGCTCTACAGCAGCGGTTCTCAACCTGTGGGTTGCGACCCACAAGTTGAGAACCGCTAGCAGGGTCGCCTAAGACCATCGGAAAACACAGATATTTACATTAAGATTCATTAACAGTAGCAAAATTACAGTTATGAAGTAGCAACGAAAATAATTTTATGGTTGGGGATCCCCACAACATGAGGAACTGTATTAAAGGGTCGTGGCATTAGAAAGGTTGAGAGCCACTGCTCTAGAGGGTATTATGTTAAGTGAAATATATCAGCAGGCAGAAAAAGACAAGCACCATATGGTTTCACTTACATGTGGAATCTAAAACAACAAAACAAATGAACAAACAAACAAACAAAAAAACAGACTCATAGAAACAGAGAACAAAGTGATGGTTACCAGAAGAGAGGGGATTGGGGGGTGGGTAAAAAGGGGAAGGGGAATATAGTCAATAAGTTTGCACAGTGACTAGAATTAGTGGCCTGACATCACATTTTAAGGTATAAGAATGTCTAATCACTATATTATACACCTGAAACTAACATAATCAATATAATATTGTGTACCAACTATTTAAAGTTTTAAATTATCTCAGAATGGATCACAGACCTAAATGTAAAACACAAAACTATAAACATTCTAGACAGTAACGGAAGAAAACCTAGATAACTTTGTTGATGACTCTTTAGATACAATACCAAAGGAATGACTCATGAAAGAAATACTTGATAAGGTGGACTTCATTTAAACTAAAAACTTCTCTGCCACAGACAATGTCAAGAGAATGAGATGATAGGCCACAGACTGGGGAAGTATTTGCAAAAGACATATCTGATAAGAGACTGTTATCTAAAATATACAAAGAACTTTTAAAACTTAACAATAAGAAAATGAACAACACAGTTTAAAAATGGGCCACGGACGTTAACAGACACCTCATCAAAGAAAGTATACAGATGACAAATAAGCATATGAAAAGATACTCATCATAATATATAACACCAGGGAAATGCAAATGAAAGCAATGAGATAACCACTATGTACCTATATTGGCCTATTAGAATGGCCAAAATCCAGAACACTGACAACACCAATTGCTGATGAGAATGTGGGACAACAGGAACTCTCATTCACTGCCAGAGGGAATGCAAGATGGTACAGCCACTTTGAAAGACAGTTTGGCAGTTTCTTACAAACTAAATATACAACTTAGCAATTTTGCCTCTTGGTATTTAACCAAATGAGTGAAAAATTATATCCATACAAGGATTTGCACACAGATATTTATAGCAGATTTATTCATAAATGTCAAGACATGGAAGCAACCAAGATGTCTTTCAGTAGGTGAATCAATCAATAAATAGTGGTATACACAGATAATGGAATATTATTCAGTGCTAAAAAATGAGCTATCAAAACAAGAAAAGACATATGGGAACCTTAAATGCATATTAAAAGATGAAAGAAGCCAATCTGAAAAAGCTACACATTCTGTAATTCCAACTATATAAATTCTGGGAAAGGCAAAACTATGGAAACAATAAGATAATTGGTTGTCAGAAGTGGGGTGGAGGGGAGGGTGAATAGGTGAAGCATAGGATTCTTAGGGCAGTGAAAATATTCTTTATGGTGCCATAATGATGGATACATGCCATTAACAAAAAATGCTACACCAAATATAATTTCAACTTTCTTTGATTATACAAAAAATACCTTCAACCCCAATTATCAGTTTTCATTGCATTATATTTTGTTGTATTCAGAAGGACCAAATAATGGTGAGTTCTAGTTGATGAAATGTCAGTAAGATAATTTATTGAATTTAAATATTTTTTACTTATTTGATAATGCACTTGAACTATTTTTTTAAAATCCAGCCAGAATAAAAACACATGCATCAAAAATGAGATCTCTCACTGGCATTTCACTTGCTACAGGATGATATTTTTATAACAATAGATTTATTGAATATTACATGCAGTAATATTCACTTTTTAAATATGCTCAGTTCTATGAATTTTGACAAATGAATAGCACCACTACATCTAAGGTATACAACATTTCATCACTCTAGAAAGTTCCCTTATGCACCTCTGTAATGAATCCTCTCCCCAAACCTTCCTCCTGGCACCCATTATCTGTCCCACAGTTTTGCCTTTTCCAGAATTGGTGTCTGCTTCTTTCACTTGGCATAATGCCTTTGAAAGATGTCCAGGTTGTTGCCTATAACAATAGTTCATTCTTGTTTATTATAGAGTTATATTCCATTGTAATAATGTATATCCACTTGTTTATCCATTCACAAGTTAAAGTATATTTTGAGTTATTACCAGGTTTGGCTGTTATGGAAGAAAAAGCTGCTATGAACATCTAGGTACAGGTTTTTGTGTGAACAAAGTTTTTGTTTATTTTGGGGAAATACCTAGGACTGGGATTTCAGGGTCATATGGCAATTGTATGTTTAACTTTATAAGAAGCTGCCAAACTGTTTTCCAAAGTAGGTATAACATTTTGCATTTCCATCAGCAGTGTATGAGATTTCCAGTTCCTCTGCATCCTTACTAGTACTAGGTATTGCCTATTCTTAAAGAGCCTTTTTAGCAGGTTGTAGGTGGTATTCCATTGTTATTTTAATATGCATTTCTTGAATTATTAATGACATTGAGGATATTTTCATATGCTTAATTGCCACTCATATTGTGTGTCTTTGTGTGTTCGCGGTAATGTCCTTTCAAATATTTTGCCCATTTTAAATTGGATTGTTTTTCTTCTTACTGAGTTGTGAGAGTCAATTCACAGTTGGATTCTGAATACCAGTCTTTTATCAGATGTTTGTGTTGTAAATATTTTTCCCAGTCTGTGGCTTGTCTTTTCATTTACATAACCGTTTTTTGGAAGAGCAGAAGTTTCAAATTTTGAAGTCTAATGTATCAATTTTTTCTTTTATAAATATTACTTTTGTAAATATCTATGAAATTTTTGCATAACTAAAGATCAGATTTTCTCCTATACTTTCTTTTAGAAGGTTTTTAGTTTTAAGTATTACATTTAAGTCTGTGATCCATTTGCATTAATTTTGTATATGATGTGATTTTTACTATTTACAAAGCTCTCTTATACATATGGCTACATGTGCTGATCATTAAAAAAAATCTTTGAGGAAGGCCCATCAGGAATTTTAATCCCCATTTTACAGATGATAAGACTTGAGAAGTGCTGTGTGACTTGCGCAAAGCCCCATGGCTGATGAAAGGTAAAACTGCAAGGTAAGAAGTAAATTTGTGATGAGAGTTCAGGTCTCCCTGCTGTCCCAGGACAGTACTTTGGGAACCAGGCAGCTATGGCTCAAGATGGCAACTCAGCAAAGCAAATTTTCCCATTGGGGATATGAACAAGCTTTTAGGCACTGAAGTAAGAGACACAGACAGTGGGCTAGCTCTGATCTCGCTCAGATTGCACTTTTCTGGAGCACTTGAGCCTCCACAATTGAAGAGAGCCAGAAGCTGGCCTGTTGCACTGCTCAGGTGATACTCAATGATGCTTTTTAAATATATATACACTGAGTGGCCAGATTATTATGATCTCTGAATGCATAATAATCTGACCACTCTAGTATGTGTGTGTGTGTATATATATATATATATATATATATATATATATATATATATATTATATATTTATATTTATATATATTTATATATATTTATATATATATATACACACACATACACACTAGAGGCCCGTTGCAGGAAGATTCCTGCAAGAATAGGGCTTCCTGCGGCCTTCTCTGCCATCTCACCTGCTTCCCACCCAGCCTGCTTCCCTCACTTTTCCTCAGCCCTGCCTGCTTCCCTCCCCGCTTGCAGCACTTGGCTTCCTTCTACGCTGTCTTCAGTCTTCGCACTGCGCCTGGATATGCAAATTAACTGTCATCTTGGGTGGGTTAATTTGCATACTCGATCCTGATTGGCTGGCGGGCATGGCTTGTGGGCTTAGCAGAGGTACGGTCAATTTGCATGTTTCTCTTTTATTAGATAGGATATATGCTAGAGGCCCCTTGCACAAAATTCATGCATGGGGGTGTGTGTCCCTCAGCCCAGCCTGCACCCTCTCCAAACAGGGACATCCTTCTCACAACCCAGGACTGCTGGCTCCCAACTGCTCACCTGCCTGCCTTCCTGATTGCCCCTAACCGCTTCTGCCTGCCAGCCTGATCACCCCCTAACCACTGCCCTGCCAGCCTGATTGATGCCTAACTGCTCCCCTGCCAGCCCGGTCCCCCCCAACTGCCCTCCCCTGCCGACCTGGTCACCCCTAACAGCCCTCCCCTGCCAGCCTCATCGCCCCTAACTGCCCTCCCCTGCCAGCCTCATCACCCCCAACTGCCCTCACCTGCAGGTCTGGTCACCCCTAACTGCCCTGTCCTGCAGGCCTGGTTCCCCCCAACTGCCTTCCCCTGCAGGCCTGGTCCCCCCCCAACTGCTCTTCCCTGCAGGCCTGGGTCCCCACCAACTGCCCTTTCCTGCAGGCTTGATCATGCCCAATTGCCCTCCCTTGCAGGTCTGGTCCCTCCCAAATGCCCTCCCCTGATGGCCATCTTGTGGCAGCCATCTTGTGTCCACATGGGGGCAGCCATCTTGTGTGTTGGAGTGACTGTCAATTTGCATATTACTCTTTTATTAGATAGGATAGAGGCCTGGTGCACAGGTGGGGGCTGGCTGGTTTGCCCTGAAGGGTGTCCCGGATCAGGGTGGGGGTTCCCTTGGGGCATGGGGCAGCCTGGGTGAGGGGTCTATGGTGGTTTGCAGGCCAGCCATGCTCCCCCGCAACACAAACATAGGCTGGAAGCAGGTATCTGGGATTTATTTATCTTCTATAATTGGAACTTTGTAGCCTTGAGCAGAGGCCAGGGCAGGCCAGGGCGGGCAGAAAGCTTGGCTTCCTCCATCGCTGGGGGCAACCCAAGCCTCCTGCTTGCTCCAGCTCTGTGGCTGCTGCCATCTTGGTTGGGTTAATTTGCATACTTGCTCCTGATTGTCTGGTGGGTGTGGCTTGTGGGCATAGCGGAGATACGGTCAATTTGCATGTTTCTCTTTTATTAGATAGGATATATATATATTAGAGGTCCAGTGCATGAATTCGTGCATGGGTGGGGTCCAGCCAGCCTGGTCAGGGGGAGGGGACATGGGCAGTTGGCTGGCCTGCCTGCTGGTGGAACTCCTGGTCAAGGGGACAATTTGCCTTTTATTATATAGGTTATACACTGAGTGGCCAGATTATTATGCGTTCAGAGATCATAATAATCTGGCCACTCAGTGTATATTTTTCTTGATTTCAGAGAGGAAGGGAGAGGGGAGAGAGAGAGAGTAACATCAATGATGAGAGAAAATCATTGATTGGCTGCCTCCTGCATGCCCCTTATTGGAGATTGAGCCCACAACCCGGGCATGTGCCCTTGACTGGAATCAAACCCAGGACCTTTCAGTCCGCAGGCTGATGCTCTATCCACTGAGTCAAACCAGCTAGGGCAATGGTGCTTTTTTATGATGATGATAAAGACTTGAAATGTGTTCAGAGGAGAGTTCTGAAAGTAATTACAGAGTTAGAAATTAAAGCTAAGAAGAAAAGTTAAGGGCACTAAGATTATTTAGCCTAGAAAAAAAGGGGTCCAGATGGAACTTAATAACAGCCTTCAAACAAACAAAAACCCTTGGGCTTTCTTGCTGAGGGTTGATCAAGGTGAAATGGGCTATAAGAATATAAGCAAAAGGACAAATTTCTTTCTCCCTGGTGAGCATTGTTACAGATACTTAAGAGTCTTTATAAACAGAATAAACTCTTCTTATTTAAGTTCAGAGCCAGGAAGTTGCCCAACATGGGCTCCAATGAAGGATTTCAACATGATGGTTACATGGCTCTCTTGTACAGTGTCCTTAGAAATCTTTGAATGGCTCCAGAACCTGTCTTATGTTTGTGGTCTTCCATGCTCCTTAGTCTTAGCATCTTCACAGGACTTCGTTGCAGTGACCAAGATGAGCTTTACCTCTTGAAGGCTTAATTAATGCCCATGCTTCTTGGAGCTGAAATGAAGTAGCTGAGTGCCAAAGGTGATAGATCTGGCTTAGCAACCCTGGAAGAGCCTAAAATGTTGGAAAGTCCAAATATTACCCCAATGCTTGAATCCCTTGTTTTATATCTAGCCTCTGCTTGCACACATCCAGTGAAAGATAAACCCAATAAAAGATATTTACACTGAGTGGCCAGATTATTATGATCTCTGAATGCATAATAATCTGGCCACTCAGTGTACTTCTCTTAAGCACCTCATTTATTTGATATCAAAGATACTATGAATCGTGCACCTGATCAGTTTTCCTCTTTGCACTGGCTGATAGAAAGCTCAGGACCAATAGGTTGTTGATCTCCAGCAAAAGTCTAGAAGACTTTTGGTACTCATTTGAGATACAAATACACTGAGTGGCCATATTATTATGCGTTCAGAGATCATAATAATCTGGCCACTCAGTGTAATAACACAATTAACTTTGGACTAGAAATAAAATGAGTTGGGTTTAGGTATCAACTCTGCCACTAACTTGCTGTGTGATCTTTGGTAAGTCCATTCATATTACTGGACCTGTTTCTTTATCAGTAAAATGGTAGTGGAGAGATATCTTTGTTTTAGTTTTTGTTGCTTTAACTGCTGTAACAAATGGTAATTAAAAACTGAGTGGATAAAAAAGCTGTGGTACAGCTACACAATGGAATACCGCTTAGCCATAAAAAAGAAGGAAAGCTTATCCTTTGAGACAGCATGGTTAGACCTGGAGAGTATTATCCTAAATAAAATAAGCCAATCAGAGAAAGACAAGTACCATATGATTTCACTCATATGTAGAGTCTAATGAACAAAATAAACTAATAAACAAAATAGAAACAGACTCATAGATACAGGGAATAGACTGACCACTGTCAAAGGAGAGGGAGTTAAGGGGTTAGGTGAAAAAGGTGACGGGATTAAACAAAGAAAAACAAACTCATAGGCACAGACAACAGTATGGTGATTACCAAAGGGAAAGAGGGGTGGCAGGAGGTAGAAGACAGTAAAGGGAGATAAATCGTGATGGAAGGAGAGCTGATTTGGGGTAGTGAACATATAATACAATATACAGATGATGTATTATGGGATTATACAGTTAAAACTTAAATTTTATTAACCACTGTCACCCCCAATAAATTCTATAAAAAAATTAAAAAGTGGTTACAATAATCAAAAAAACTTAGCGGCTTAAAGGACAAGAAATTTATCTTTTTCTTATGAAACATTCAGTGCAGGGATTCCATATTGGAGAGGGAGGAAGAAGTTTGCTCAACATAGTTATTCAAGGACCCACTCTGCAGTTGTAGCCTACCAGAAAGCAAAAACTTGATGGGACTTTTTTATGGTTCAGGCCTGGAAGTGGTGTGTATAACTTGTACCCACATTCTATTGGTCAGAATTCAGTCACATGATCATGCTAAACTGCTAAAGAGGCTGAGAAATGTACAACTGTGTGGTGGCTAGTTAGGTTTCATCATAGAGTTGATCTTTAAGCCCCGCCCCAGCTCTGAAGTTCTGGGTGTATTTATAATTAGACTCTTAGTTCTCACATTGCCCTGCTATAGGTACTTTGAAAATCACCTAATCTCTCTGGCCACTAGGGAGTGGCTGGCTTGCAGTGCAGGCCAATGCAATGCTCCCTGTGTAAGGTCAGGAAAGAAGACTTGAAATACCAGTCATACCACCAGGTACCATTTTAAGCTAAGGTATCTTTGTACTTGTTTTTTCTGCAGCATGGGTAGGAGCCCTCTCAATGGGCATGATCTTCTTCTGTTCTCCCATTGTGAGTATATTTACTGATCGTTTGGGCTGCCGAATCACAGCAACTGCAGGGGCTGCCATCGCTTTCATTGGCCTCCATACCAGCTCTTTCACCAGGTAAGATTAGGAGTTGCTGGACAATTGCCCAAGCCTAAGGGTTGGCTTCTCTCTAGACTTCAATTAGGGACACTTTTCTCATTGCAGACTATCCTATGGTCCTTTCCATGTTGGGTCCTTATTGTCCAATAGGACTCATCTAGGTAGGGTCCCTTGTGCCCACTGATAGGGAATATCCCCAAAGAGGACCCAAGAGTTCAAAAGTGGTGGGAGTAGTCTAAGTTTGGGAGTTCATACAGGTGGGCCCATGTCTGGTTTTGGACACTGAATGACTATGGAACAATTGATGAGTACCATTCCTCTCTCTGGGCCTCAATTTCTATATCTGTAACATGAGAGGATTAGACCAGATGGTGTTTTCATGTCTCTTCCAGCTCTTCCATTTTATTCTTCTTCAGTGTAACACACATCTCATGACCTCATCAGTCTTCTTGTGAATGAGCTTTTAGAGAAAGCTCACGTGGACACCTACCATTATAGGATTCCTGAGGGAATCATATACTGAAAAGTAGGTCAGTTGAGCCCAAGACTGTTTAGCATTTCTGGCCCCTTTCAAGATATTTTGGCTGCAAATGCATAGACAGTTTGGGACAGATAAGATTCATGTCTTGGGCATAAAAATGAATATTTAGCAGCATCCCCCACTGAGGTACAAACCCAGCACCCAGCTACCCAGCTAGGCCGAAGTTAGAGTAAAATTCTGGTTCCACTGGTTCCATTGGAAGAACTTAGTAGTGTCAGTCAAGGAGCAAGCTACAGGTTCTTTTTCTATTTCCTTTCTACCAGCCCTGCAGAAGCATATCTGTAGTTGAGAGGAGAAGTGAAAACCCTCCACCACAGACTGAGAAATATGGGATTCCTAAAGAATTTCATCAACTTTCTGCCAAAGCCACTTTGGAAGTTATGGTACCTCCTACTTGCAATCTGCTGAGCTTGTGTAGGAAGATGCTGTCCTAAAGATACAGTTAACTTAAAGATTTGCTTTCTGAGCTTGGCTCCCCAGAGTAGGATCATGGTTATGTTCTCTAGGCCTAGGGTTCCACTCACATCAAAGAATGATAATCCTGTTCTGCCACAATTGGGCCCTTTGAGGATGAGCCAGCTTAATGACTTAAGCATTTCTGGCTGTCCAGCCTACCCTGCAGCAGAGCTTGGATCTGTCCTGCAATGGTTTCTTAGCTCCATCCCATCTAGTTCAGACAGAGGGGAAAATCATGTCCTACCTGGAACCTGCTCATACCTCCCAGAGAGGCAGCTCCAAGCCCTTTTGGAACCGCTCTAGTGGTTGGCCTCATTTGCCCTCAACAAGCTGGTGTCTGGCTCCTGGTGAGGAAGAGCTGAGGCCTCAGAAGCAGCTCCAGTCTCAGCACTACACAACAGAGGCCTCTTTTTTAAGGCTGAGCATAGCAAAGTGTAAACAAATTAGCAACATACGGATCCCATTTCTCTTCCAATTCACATAAGCTGTTACAGAAGGGGAAGGAGCTCAGATGTGTTTTCTTCTGGCACTCTTCTTTAGGCACATTGGAGTAGGCATTCTGTTCTCCAGCCCCTAAGCCCCTCCCCCAAGTCCTTTGCCTTTTCTGTAAGAACATCTTCATAGCCAAGAAATATTCTGAATGGCTTCATATCCAGTGGAAAAATGGTTCTGTTTGTGGCTAGGGCTCCAAGTCATTCTTCCTGTTGTCTGAATTAGGGCTCTGAGTTCTTTTGGATGGTGTGAGGTGGAAAGGAATGTAGGCAGGGCTGTGGAGGACTTGGCAAGCTTATTTAGGGCCTCCTGCCTTGGGCACAGCTAGAAATAGATCTATTACATAGCATTCTGGACTGAACCTCATGCTTTGCCCCCATTGTCCTTCACTCTGAAGGTCTAACTCCTGTCCCTTAGACAAGACCCCTGGCCCAGACCATCCCAATGAGTCCCTAGAATCTCATGGAAGCAGGACTGAAGGAATACGACAAAAGAGAAGCAGTTGGCTTAGCTATGTATTCCAAGTGGAGGCAACCCTTTTGAAATCAAAGCCCTTGTTCATATCTGGTGAATGCAAACAGATGGAAAGCATTGGTAATAATAGCTGTGGTTGGAATCATGCATGCTAACACCACATCATCTCTACAACATAGGCACAGTCCTTTAGTATAAGGATTGACATCCATGGGGAGGAACTGCCTGACCATGGAGAATACCATATTAGGTAATTAAATTGTCAATAAAAACTATTGTACAATATGTGGAGGTTAAAAAAACTGACAGGATTCCTCACTAGGTTGTGCCAATATTTGGGGAGACGGGGGTGCAGATAGCTGGCCAAGCTAAACTTCACATGGCCTTTTCCCTGCTGACAGAGGCTTATGACCATCACAGGGCTTAAGAATTTTAAGTCAGAACGTGTCTTACTTTGTGAGACCCATAACTTTTTTGAGGCTCCATTTCCCATCAAGCAGCCAGGCTACTCTGGGAAGCTAATCCATACTATGTCTAGAAACAGGAGCCAGGCTCTGAAAATTAAAGGGACTTTTTTACCTCAGGATCTCCATGCAGATCATCTAGGGCCTGGAGTAAAGGGTCTTGGGATATTCAGACTTTGGGCATGGTTGGGGATGGGCTGTCTCTCAGGAGGCCACCAGCTATTCTCTGTAATATTAAGGGCTCTGAGCATGGAGAAAGACACTGAAGAGTCCTATGGAGGGTCTCAACCTTCCAGGATCTTGGGTACTTACAGACCTTTGTTGTTACTTTGGATAAAGCTTTGGCTACCAGCCTACCACGCTGTCTAGGTGAGCAGTAGGTAAAACTGTTTTAAGTCACTGACATTCCTTGTAGCCCCATCATCCAGCCTTTGCATAGGCTGGTTCTGACTTTGTTTTGAACAATCATCTTTGATTGGGTGCTATGACTGAAAATAGAATCACACAGACCTGGAGTCAAGTCCAAGCTTTTCTGACCCCATTATGCTACTTTGGGTAAATTACTTTACTTCTCTGAATGTCTGTCTCCCCACCTGCAAAATGAGGACCAGAAAGTCCTGTCCTTTGTCTGTTCTGAGGGTCAGTGTTAAGTGGGGTTGTGGGTTAATGGTGGGGGCATGCAGGTGTCAGGAGGGTGAAGGTGGATTTGCTGGTCAGGCTACTGAGGATAGCTCTTGGTGTTTCTCCCACAGCTCACTAAGCCTGCGTTACTTCACCTATGGGATTCTCTTTGGTTGTGGCTGTTCCTTCGCCTTTCAGCCATCTCTCGTCATCCTGGGCCACTACTTCCAACGTCGCCTGGGTCTGGCCAATGGTGTAGTGTCTGCTGGGAGTAGCATCTTCTCCATATCCTTCCCCCTTCTCATCAAAATGCTGGGGGCTAAGATAAAGCTTGCCCAAACCTTCCAGGTGCTGAGTACCTTCATGTTTATTCTTACACTGCTTTCCCTCACCTACCGGCCCCTCCTGCCCAGCTCTCAAGACACCCCAAGCAAGAGAGGTGTCCACACCCTGTGCCAATGCTTTCTGGCTCAACTCAGGAAGTACTTCAACATGAGAGTGTTCCGCCAACGTACCTACCGCATCTGGGCCTTTGGGATTGCTGCTGCTGCCCTTGGCTACTTCGTTCCCTATGTACACCTGGTGAGGAATACCAGGGTGGACCCGCCCTATTTTGTCCCAAGAATCTGCCCTTAACCTGCCTGAAGTGCAGAGGGTAGGGGTGAAGGACATTGAAAGGGAAGAACTGAGACCTTTGGGGAAAAAAGACAAACAGTAGTTGGAGAGACTCAGAGTGGAAAAGAGGGTTGAGGGAAGATCTCAATGGGAAAATGGGGGAATTCCTTAGGGGAAGGTCCATGCCTGTGGTTTCTCCCACAGATAAGTTGAGATAGATTTTCAGGAAAAGATAAGCATCACTAGAATTCAGGAGACTGGCCCAGATGACTCAAGGATAGGATTTTCTAAAAGTGTGTTCTATGGAATGCTGGTCTTTGTGGTCAAATAATTTTGTTAAGGAATAACATATATGAGATCTCTTCAGCTTTGTATTTTATAGCAATCTTTTAAGGGCACCAAAAATACCAGCAGTAAATAAATCCTTCAGCTTTGTTTAACCAGCATCCACCCAACTTATATGTCAGAGAACTGTCACTTGTAGCCCAGTTATCTTCCATAGACCTCATGTTTCTTAAAACACACTTTTAGAAGTGTTACTTGAAAGTTGGTGGATCTTTCTCCCCTGGTGACCTACTGTTTACCCGGTCTGTCAGTTCTGAGTCAGGGAATGGGGAGGTTGTAGAAGAACCACTGATTTTCTCAGTTGTTAAGGCTGTATTCTGTCCTTCTAGGACTTGGAGATACCCACTCCCCTCAGCTATTGTTCAAAAAGCCCAGAATCTAGAGAGCCAGGGGATATGAAGTCTTTTAAGCTCTTAGAAGCAGCCAAGGAATTTGCTCCAGAGCTGGGGCTAGAAGGAAGTTCTTGCCATGGTCCAGACAAGTAAGCAGTTGAGGGTTCTGGATATGCCAACAGTTAATCAGTCAGCTCCTCTTCTTTCTCCTGTCCTGGGGGGTCTGTGATATGCTTTTCAGATGAAGTATGTGGAAGAGGAGTTCTTGGAAATCAAGCAGACCTGGGTGCTTTTGGTGTGTATTGGAGCTACCTCAGGCCTCGGGCGCCTTGTATCAGGCCGTGTCAGTGACTCCATTCCTGGACTTAAGAAGATCTACTTGCAGGTGAGTGTGGCCACCCTATCCATTATGGGGAATAACACTTTGCCACAGATATTAGGCTATCCCTACACTCTCTTGGAGAATCTTGGGCATCTGTGTCTCTCTCCTCTAGGCTCTAGGCCCAATATCTCTCTCCTCTAGGTTAGGCACAGGCCTATCACCTCTTATACTTCCAGAGATACTTGGCACCAAGCCCTAGCTGTGAAATGTCATCCCTCTTTTTTTATTTATTGATTGACTTTTAGAGAGAGAGGAAAAGAGATAGAGAGATTTGTTATTCCACTTATTTATTCATTGGTTGATTCTTATATGTGCCCTGACTGGGGATTGAACCCGCGACCTTGGTGTATCAGGACGATGCTGTAACCAACTGAGCTACCCAGCCAGGGCCTAAATGCCATCCTCTTGATTGACACACAAAAAAAGTACCAGACTAGGCTAGATCACTCCCCTTCTCCAAGCCTCACTTTCTTCATTTGTGCAATGAGAATAATTATTGTTTTTCCTATCTCACCTCACAGGTGAGGATTTAAAAAAAATCTAGGTGTGACCCAGCTTTGAGAAGTCAAAAAAATGTTACAGTCATGCAAATTTTTAATCCTTCTGACAGTGACACAAATAGCCCCATATTGTGGCATGTAGCCTCATGGATGTTCAAGAGGCCACATTCTGTGCGAACTGGGCTCTGGTCTGGTTGGAATACAGACTACTGCTCAAGCTGTCTATCTTTGTCTATAGCAATATTGCCTTTATGATGTAGTTCATGCTTTTTGATCCTGTAGCTGGGTTTACTAGAAGGTGCCTAAGTGTGAAACCTTGTGGAGGGGTGATGGCAATCCCAAAACACATGTTATCACCATCAGGAAGTGGTCGAGTTCTGACTCTCCTGAGGAAGCCCTAAAATCATTTTCAAAGGGCCCTAATTACATTCACAGCAGGGATTTCTTTGTCTTCTGACATACCCAAGTCTTTTCCTAAATACCATTAGATGTCCTGGACAAGGTTTCCTGTTGTATTTAACTCTGTGTTATGTTTGCCAGAACTGGTTAATATGCTTTGTCAGAGCTAGGGGTGCCTTATGATTCATCCAGTCCAATCTCTCATACTGGTGGAGAAACTGAGGAAAAGACTTAGACAGTAGTGGCAGAGCTGAACTCCTATGTTATGCCCTTTTCATATTCCACTTTAAGTGATGGAAGGCAAAATCAAGTCCCAGAGTTGATAAAAAACTTGACCAAGGTCAAACCAAAAGCCTATAATTAAGATAAGCCAGTTATGAAATTTTGAATTCCTGTGCAAATATCAGCAAGTGACTTACCTGGGTATATTTTTACATGTTACTATGTGTGGCTTTTCCAGCCTCTTCTACATGACACCCCTGCATGTCTTTCCTATAAGTATCAGCAGCTCCAAGGTGCCAAAGGTTAGTGAAAATCAGGGTAAACTAGCACTGGGCCTAGACTTTACCTTGATGAGAGGCAGTAAATAGCCTTGCCTAGCCAATATAGCTCAGTTGTCACCACAGTCCCTAGGAGAGAGGTAGGGTCTGAGCAGCTTTTGCTTTCTATTGTGCAGATGGAGTTCCAATGGAGGCAGAGGCATTAGATAGTCAGAAGCAGAACTAGGCTTAGGGCCAGTGCTTCTGCTGACCACTTCCTCTATCTTCCCACCTCTCTCTCTCTCCCTTTCCACTCTTACTTGACCCACCTTATCACTTAGAGCAGTGGTTCTCAACCTTTCTAATGCCTCAACCCTTTAATACAGTTCCTCATGTTGTGGTGACCCCCAACCATAAAATTATTTTTGTTGCTACTTCATAACTGTAATTTTGCTACTGTTATGAATCGTAGTGTAAATATCTGTGTTTTCCGATGGTCTTAGGCGACCCTGCTAGCGGTTCTCAACATGAACCGCTGCTGTAGAGCCTAAGACCATCGGAAAACACAGATATTTACACTATGATTCATAACAGTAGCAAAATTACAGTTATGAAGTAGCAACAAAAATAATTTTATGGTTGGGGGTCACCACAACATGAGGAACTGTATTAAAGGGTTGTGGCATTAGAAAGGTTGAGAACTACTGACTTAGAGTAATATCAAACAATTTTAGAGCATTGTAGCTGAAACAATCAACTCCCCCATTTCATAAATGAGGCCCGGAGAGGGTAAGTGACTTGTCCAAACTCATCCTGCTGTTGTCTCAGGTTAAGAGCACAAGACAATATATAAACTTCTTTCTCTTGAGTTACTCAAGATACTCCATCACAGGATTTTGCTCCCCTTCTTTCTACCTGGGTACTGGACTGGGAGAGGAAAGGAGTGTATACATAGCTTCAAGTGTTCTGAAGTGCCATCCACTAGACCTTGTGGTTCCTACTTTTGGAGAAGACTGGTACATGTGTCTGGTGTCAAGTCCCTGGACAGTCTATTGGAAAGCAAATGCTGACAACCTGAAGATCAGCCTCACTTTGAGCCAATTGTTGGGGGCTGATTCTCAGTTCCAATATTTTTAATTTCCAAACCTTGTTTGGCAGTGCCTTATTGAGGATGTTAAGAGGCAGCTAGATATAATAGATAGTAATTAAAGGAGAATAAAATCAGTTAATTGGGTCCTTTGTGTTATATAATGGTACTTACTCTTAATTGCCAACCATTATGGCTTGTATATTGATAGGTAGGTCTAGTTTTATCTTACAGTTGTTCATGAATCTACTAGAGAAGAAGCTGGGTTTCTTATTCCTAGATTCTGCCTAAATATTTCAAAAACAGTCTGGGAAAAGTTCTAAAGTCCCCCAACCAAGAGATTTCCTCAGGTGGCATGGCCAGTACATTTCTTATCCTCTCTAAAAACCAACTGATGAACCTAGCAACCATATTGACAGCAACAACATAGACTTGCAGTTAAATAGGAGCTCTCTTAAAAACTTTGAATATTTTAATGTAGGACTTAGAAAGGGCATAAGTAACTATTTAGTCCAACTGCTCTCTCTGTTGACACCCTGCTGCCCCATTTTATAAATGGTAGGAATGAAGCTATGAAAAAGGTGTGATTTGCTATGTGGTCTTAACTGGCAAGCATAACATGACCGATCTCAGGCCCTTGCTCCTCTAGGTCATCTCCTTCCTGCTCTTGGGCCTGATGTCCATGATGATTCCCCTGTGCAGGGGCTTCGGAGGCCTCATCGTTGTCTGCCTCTTCCTGGGCCTTTGCGATGGCTTCTTCATCACCATCATGGCCCCCATTGCATTTGAACTGGTGGGCCCAATGCAGGCCTCGCAGGCCATTGGCTACCTCCTGGGCATGATGGCCCTGCCAATGATTGCTGGGCCCCCCATTGCAGGTGAGGCTGATATTACAAGGAGGGTATGAATGGGGGAGGCCTGTCTTCCCTGGGTCCTCGCTTTCCTGAATACTTCTACTTAAAGTACCCCTTCCTCTTAGTCTCTGTTTTAGCAGCCTTGTCAGAGTGCATGAAACCCCATACCACTATTGGTGAAAGAGACTAAGTACAGTATATGTGCATTAATTCATTTTGGGTAATAAGCTTTTCATGGTTGTATATCTGTTTCAGTGGAGTTATATTGTAGATAGCATGCATGTTTCCAAGAGGGTAGAGAGAGAAATGGGTTTGGCCTTCTTGACCATTCTATTGATCTAGTATCCTCCTTTTTCTTCACAGGCAAGTAATTATTTGCAAGGTAGCTAGGCAGGAAGAAAAGAGAAGGTGGGCCCTGTTTTTATCAAGACTTAAAGACACCCCTCTCCTTCTCTACTGACTTCTGAACTGAGCCTATAGAAGATATTTGATTAAGGTAGCATCCCAGGACTGGGCTAGTGAGGGTCACTTCCAGAAAGTAGCAAGCAAAGTATTGGCTTTCTATCTTTCATAACTCCCAGTTTCTCCACTCTCTAAGAATGGCATTGTTGGTACCTAAGGAAACATAGGAAACAAGGAAAACCAATGGAAAAAGAACTTTATTTCCTTTCTTTCAGATTTATGGAAAACATTAATTAATGGGCTAGTTTTTCCTAGGCTGGCCAACTGGGCTAACTCAAAAAATATTCCTTGAATACAAATTCTGTGCAAGATATCTTAAGGTCACTGGTCATGCTGTGTAACAGTGGCAAAACTTCCACTCAGGCCTTTGTGCCACAACCATACTGCCCACTGGGCGAGGGAAGCCTCTACCCAGCCCCTGATCCCAGTAGTGTTTCTGGGCTCATTCCTCCTATGTGGTGGCTCACATTAGCTTCTGAAGGTGAGCAGAAGAGGCCCTAGCATCCCATGCCAAACACATCCATAGTATTCATAACTTAGAGGAACCCAGAGGGACCAATCATATATGCAACTTGAAGGAAGGATACACATAGAGTTTCCTCTTTGGGCAAAAGGAAACTTAAGAGAAAGGACAAATAGGAACTTGGCTGACTTGTTCCACAAGGACACTCTAGCCCAAGTTGGGGATGGGAGGTTATATCACTGTAAATCAAGACAAGGCTTGACCATATTCTGTGGAGTTCTTTTAAATTAGCTTTCCTCTTTTAAATTAACTCCATACCTAGGAGTGACTAGAAGTTAGCTGTAGCTTCATGAAAGTTACATATGGAGAACTTTAAGATACGTTTCATTAGCTTCTTTCATAATGAGCCTTAGTCTCAAGGACCTGCAGCTCCAGTACCTAAGAGGAGTCACCTGCTTTTGTAATAGAGGTTAATTTCTTACAAGTAGAAGTATCCCTTGGGTCAAGGTAGTTCAGGTCAAAATTCTCTGGATAGGTATCGTGATGGCGTCTAGAAGAGATAGAGAACACCTTTGGGCAGTAGGGCAAAGCTGATCTTGATTTTTCTCTCTTAACTGTTTCAGGCCTCCTCCGAAACTGTTTTGGGGACTACCATGTGGCCTTCTACTTTGCTGGTGTGCCCCCAATAATTGGAGCTGTAATCCTCTTCTTTGTCCCTCTGATGCATCAAAGGATGTTCAAGGAAGAGCAAAGGGATTCCAGCAAGGACAAGATGTTGGCCCCTGACCCAGACCCCAGTAGGGAGCTGCTGCCAGGCTCCCCCACCCCTGAGGAACCAATCTAATGCCTCTTCCTTGTGATTGTGTGCTCCTCTCCAACCCCTTTCCTTCACCCCACCCTGCTCAGCATTTACATTTTTGCCACCAGCACACTTGTTCCCAAACCGCTGCACACGGCATTTCAGCCACCTGACCATCCCTTTGGAGCTAAAGCTCCAGGTGTTCCAAACTCATTAATCAAATTCTCTTCATGAATGCCTTTAAATTTGCCAGGGTTCTTCTCTTTCAATGATCTAGGAAAGCTTGGGATTATCCCCTGGATTTTGGAACCTCTCCCTATATCTTCTAACACTTGGGGAATGGGGAGCATGGGACCTCTTGGCCCAAGCCTGTTAGTCATCCACTAGAAGCAACTGTAAAAGGTGCTATTGTATCCCCAGGAGCCTGGTGGGAAGACCCAAACCTCTGTGTGCTGAGGAGCTTCTTGCCATCTGACCTTAGAAGCTGCTGGTGAAAGGGACTGGAGGAAGGGCAGAGAGTAAAATGGAACAATGAGCCTTATTTAGCCTCAGAGTCTATGACTTCCCAAGAACTGTGGGTGCTGTTAGTTTATAAGTGTGTCTCCCCATCATCTGGTTGGTTAACAGTCTGATTCCTTCTTCCCTTTCTCCTTCTTTCCCCTATATTTCCTCCTCCTTTTTCTTTCTTCTCTATTTCTTTTTATGACTGTCATAGACACACAGGTGCTTAAAGAAAGGAGGGACCCAGAGCTTGAGCCAATCAGCCTTACCTTGGTCTAGCTCCTCCCTAATAGTAGCATCAGTCACACTCATCACAGGCTGAGCCACAACTCACCTTTTGGGTCAAGCTGCTATAATCATAGACTGGAAGAATATCACATATTAATAGGGAAGGGGCCTTAAACAACATCACTGATTTTTATAGATTTCCCAGGCCAATGCTTAACCTGCAGGCCCTCCCAAGCTCCCCATCCTTGTATCTGTCAAAATGTGAAGCAATCTCTTTCCTCTCAGCAGTCAGAGGAGGACTGATGACAGGGAGATGGCACAGTATGGGGAGAGGCAACTTAACCTCCTGAAGTACCAACTCTTCTATCATTATTCATGACAGGTCTATATTTCCACCTGGGCTAGGCCAGGGAAGGGACTGTTTTAGGAAAAATCCAGTTCCTAACCTGGATCCCCAAAAGGTAGAGGCAGCAGCTACACAAAGGGTTGGACAGTTTCCTTTAATAAATTGAAACCTTGCTAGCCCTTACCAACCAATGTGTCCCTCATGCTGTGCATACTGGGCCACTCTGATTAGTGGGCATTAAAGTTGCTAGGAAAGGTAGACTCTGGACTACCTTCACCCCTCTAAAATAGGTGCCAGTTGATTCCCTATACCCAGACTCTGGGCAACAATTTTGCTGAGGAGCATTCACAACTCACCTCATTAGGAGCTCAACCTTTCTCCTCACTCAGCCTCTTTGCATCCCTTTCTCCCTATTCTGGGCCTTGGTCTGTTGTATTCCTATTACCTAAATATTTTCTCATCTTCTTTCGAGGCATCTTTGACTGTCACTTGGAGCTAATAGTAACTTGCCACCTCAAGCCAGGGCCAGGAGGATGAGATTGCTGTTTGGGGACTCCAAAGAAGACAGTGACACCTACCCATGAGTTTTTACGTTACAAATAGGCAGCTGGGGCATTGTTGGTTTCTGATGGCCTCAATGAAGGCTAAAGTCTTGATCCCCTTCCACTGGTCCCAGTTCAGCTCTTATCAATTACTCAAAGGAAAACACACTGGGTTCTTGGCTCTGTGGGTGGAAAGGGGCTTAATTACTATCCTATCAGTTCAAACAGCAGTGGAACAGGAGGAGCCTTGTAATTCCCAGGAGAGACCATTGAAAATGTTGGATCAACAAAGTCCATGCTTCCATTCCTCCTGCCCCTCCCAACACCAAATCACTTGTGGGAAGTTCTACAAGGCCTCCTTTGTTGCACCTGGTGTGACTAGCTCTTAAAAATCTGGCTACCATTCACTTCTCTCCAGATGAAGGAAAGTCATTCACAGGTCCAAAATCTACCTTATCAGGTGTCACATAACATGGTAGGGTGTCAATTCTTCCACACATGTGCACGTGCAGGTGTGGGCTTGTGTGCTTATGGAGAGAATGTTGGTTGGTGAAAGCAGCATAGTATTAATGTTTAGGGTAGGATGAATCCGTAGTCAAGTCTAGGAGAATGGACAAAATTTGGGAGCTTGAGACCTGGAACATTAAATCCTCAAAAGGTTTGGAACAAAATAAACAACTAAAAATCTAACTTTGGTATGTAAGTTGCCTATAAGGGTGAAATGGTTTTAAGGTGGCTAACAGCAGGAAGTTTGGTTTCAGAACTGAAATCTCATTTCAAATCAAATTTATGCCAGGGTCTATACTCTCTGTGAGATCCATAGGGGTTTGAAGTAGGGTGGACTGTTCAGGATTGGATCTTTAAGGGAGCTCTGAAGTGGAAAAGTGGTTACTTCACAAAATGAAAACATGGTGAGTGGCTGAGTTGGAGTAGAGGCCCTGCCAAAGCCACCACCTTCTTATAAATATGCAATGTTGAAAATTAGCAAAAACCTACAAATAATCCATTTCAAGACCCCTTTCCTCTCCCTTATTGCTGCTGGGTGAACTGGAAGGGACTGGTATACCTGGATTACACAGCCAGGCAGCAACAGAGACATTGACTGTGAAGCAGAAATGACATACAATGTGACAAAGCTGGGAGTAAACTTCAAGTCTCCCAGGTCTATTCTCTGCATTAAATAGAAGTGAGGACACTAAGGCCTAGAGATAGAAAAGGACTACAGGTTCACATAGTTCATCAGTGACAGAGCAGGCTGAGACATGAACTATGGTAATTAACTTCCAGTCTAGACCAAACCCCTCGCTTTACAGATGAGGAAAACTAACCCAAGGAGGGGAAACTGAGTTACCCATTTAATTCAAAAACTATGTAGTGGGACCATTTCCATAAGAGTGTCAGCAAGAACAGCTCTGAGCAAAAATAAAATCTGATGAGCCAAGTCTGACTTTTAGTATACCCCATCTTTTCATGATTACTCTCATTCCAAACTGATACATAATTTTGGTGTTCTCTCTTCCCAAGCACTCCAGACCTTCATGCAGCCTTGGCCTTGGAGAGTTGGTCCCACCTACTGCCCTTTCACCCTCCAAAACCCAAGAGGCACAAATAAAGTCCACACATTGGGCAGAAGAGAGGCAAAGAAGGGACTAGTTTCCTTTGGGAGAAGAAACTAAGCTCTTGGCTTACCACCAAGCTCTTGGCTATTGATGGGTTCTCTCCTGACTGTAGACATCCTTAGGATGGCAGCCTCCTTATCTCCTCTCACTGAGACTAATTACTCTGTCCTGCTGCCTGGTCCCAGGCTCTGTCACCCAAGGTGACTTGCCCTTTAGTCCCTCCCCACAGTAGCCCTAGGACTCCAATCTGTGTTTGATCACTCAGGATCATTAGATTTCAAAGTTGTGGAGTCCCATAATTTTTATGAGCATATTCTTTCCTCGGGCCCTTTTCACATCTGAAGATGCAGCCAGCAGATCCCTCCCACGTCACAGGAGCAGAGCAGGCCTGGTGATAGGGGTTACAGGTGCCCCCAACAAATCCTGTTGTCTGACAACTATTACTGAGATAGGGTAGGCGTTGGTTTGAACCAGAGCGGGAAACAAGTTCTGAAATTCTAATAAACTGATATGAAGAGGAGACTCCAGAGTTTTTAGATTCCTGCCTTTCAGCTCTCTCTAGTGGTCACCAAAGGCAGAGTTGCATGCCTGGTTTTAAAGTCATTTCAGCAATATTTTCTATGGACCTGCTTTGTGGTTTCACTCTGCTAGAACCCATGAATTTCAGAAATGATAGGAACAGAGGAGGAGAAAACAAAGAGAGCATAAGGAGGAATTTCTACTATATTATTACCAAGACACTTTTTCTTCTTCTGGACTCCAGCAGCCCTGAGCATATGGACTTCAGCCCATTTGGACCACCACGCCCCTTCTGGGGCCAAGACCACAGCATTTCTTTCTTCATCACCCCACAACTGGCCTCCAGGGGGCAAGAGCCACTTGCAAGGCCTAAGCACTCTTCAACGTGGGTTTCTTGCTGAGCTGGAGCAGGATAAAATTAGCCAATAGCTCAAATTTATTAAGTGTCCAGCCCATGTCCAGCTGGGGGAGGAAAGGGCAGAGCTGAGCCCAGCTGTGCTTCTGCCCTGGACAGAGAGGTAGACTGTCAGCACCTCCGTGCTCCCTAGGTCCTACCATAGACTGTGGTCCTGCCCCAGAGATGGGGGCTAGGGAGGCACGAGGCGACCATGAGTCTTTTTTCCATTGCTCACCCTACACTGCCCTCTCAACAACTGGGCCTCAGAATCCAGTGATGTGGTGCTAAGGGATACCATTTTCCACCAGGGCCCATACACACCCCACACTCAGGAAATGCCTGGGGATGGAGATGTAGCTGGGAGATGGGGCGGGGAACAGGGCCCTGGCTGCTGCCCCCATCCTGCCGCTGGCCTCGGGTCACCTTGGGCAGGGAGGGTGCCAGTTCCAGCCCCTCCATGGCCCTCCCTGTCTGGGAGGGGTAAAAATCCGGAGACCACCATGGAGATGCATCTGCCCCTGCTACTCGAACTGGAACCAGGCCCGCCCAGGATGGCCAGCTTTTCCGCTCAGGGGAAGGGGGCAAGAAGAAAGGTGGGAGGGCCCAGCCCCAGGTGCACACAACTGTCTACAGAGCATGATGGACGGACAGCAGCTGCCCTGTGCCCAGGGCTTAGCTGCTCCTCGACCCCCCACCCCCACTGCCCTGTGCATGCCACTATCACCAGGGACTACAGCATTGCCGCCCCCACCCCACGCTCCATCTGGAGCCCTCAAGGGCATCTGGCTGGACTCCCTACCAGATTTGGTCCCAAGGCCTCAAGGCAGCAGCTAGTGGAGGTCCTAAGTGATTTCAGGCAGGAGGCCAGCTGGGTGAGGGTTCTGGGGGCAGGAACCACCTCCAGGAAATGCTTGGGTCAGAGCAGCCATCATCCTCCGCCCGCTCTCCAATCTCCAACACTAGGCTGGGCCTGTTGGACAGCCTCCTCCATGAAGTTCAGTAAAGTGGAACAGCTTCTGCCCAAGCATTGGCCCACCCATCAACCTCTCCCCACCCCAGTCTGCATAAAAGCTGTCCCAGCACTCCAGTGGGCAACCACGCTGGTGGGAGCTCCCAGCTCAGGCCCACTCCCCCACCATGCAGTCCCCAGATCCCACCCAGGGAGAAGCTGAGCTCGCACCAGCTGCTCTATGTTCACAAAGATGAACCAGAGGGATTTCCCACCAGGAATGGTAGGAAGGACCAGATTGTCTCTAAGACCCACCCTCCTCAATTTGCTCCACACCTAACATCCTCCAGTCTACCCAAGCAGCCTGCTTTCTTAAGCAGGTTGCCTAAGTGAGGTGAAGGAGGGAGGGGGCTAGGGTAACATTTCTACTCCCTTCCCACACACACCTACATACACCTCCCTCTCCCAAGGTGGAGTCTTATGGGGGATCCAGCCTTGCCAATCCTTATGCCTTAAAGCCTTACAAAGGCCAGTTTCCCTTTGTCAGTCTGAGATCTTTCAGCTACCTGCCTCCTCATTAGCATCTCACCACTCCCATACGTGTGCACAGACACACTCCCTTCATTATTCAGCTCCATGAACATAACCCCCAGTGTACCTGGACACAGATGCCTCCTTCAATAATAACAGGGTACTCTCACCTTTGGGTGGGCAATTTGTAGTTCACAGGTGCTCTCATACACCTCATCTTCTCCCCTGCCCATGCAGGTACTGCTCTTATGCCTGTTTTACAGATTGGGAAAGTGAGGCCCAGGGGGAACTGAATGCCAGGTTTCAAACCTCTTCTCCAAGGCTCTTTCCAGTCCACCTCACAGAAAGTAGGAAAGTAAGTGAATTTCTCTTCCTCCCTGACTTCTCAGAAAGCCTGCTTGCTGCTCCCGGACTCAGCACCTGCTGGCTCTAGGGCCCCTCTGCCCCCTACTCCCACAAGCAAAGCTCTTGGTACTGACTAGCACCAGAGTCCCAAGATGGAGACATAGAAGGCAGCAGAAGCTGAACCAGAGTCCTTGTGTACCACCCACCCACCCACCTCAGCCTCTTCTATGGGGGTGGGGGAGGAGGAATACGGAAGAAGAATCAGGAATCTCTGATCTGTTTTTCCCTGGAAGGATAGGGCATTATCTTCTGGGTTCCTCTCTGCCTCAAAATGGAGGTAAAATTCCAAAATGAGCTATTCTCCGCCTTAATCCCTCAGTACTTCTCTCATTACTCAATAACATTATCATCAGTAAGGGCTAGTTTCCAGGGCCTTGCTTGATGCCCAGAGGCCATCAAAGTGCCCTTTGTCTAGGCTGGTTATTGGGTGTGTGAGGAACAATTTTGGGAGGCCATTCTCTCATGAAAAAAAAAAAGATTCGTGTGTCTATGTGGTCTACACAGCTAGCTCAGAGGCTCCCTCTCCTATATGACAGTGATTTTCCAAGCTATAGAGAGATGGGGAAGAGTAACAAATACATGCAATTAAGTGTAGGGGAACTCCCAAGGCAGCACTTGGAGAAAGAAAAATTGGTGAACATGCCTAAATCCCTGCTCACACACCTCAGTGGGGTGGACTTGTGCTCTATTTTCCTCTCAGCAACTGTGGTGATTACCATCCTCATCTCCCCTGTTCCCAGTTGAGTTTCCCTCTATCTGCAGGGGAGTTTGGTTTCATTTAACAGCCCCCACCCCTTAGTACTACATTGTTTTGTGGGCTCTAAATTCCCAGCTCCCAAAAAGTACTAGCCTAAACCTTTCCTTCAGGAGAATAGCTTTAAGAGTCCAAATCAGGTCTTCCAAGGTTTGAACTCACCTGTTAACCACAATGGCAGGGTCTGGAATGCAAGGAGAGTGAAGTTTCATGGAACGTCAAGTTCTAGGCAAAGCTAGTTCCCATTCAGTAACTCTAAATAGCTGTAACTAATGAACTCCAGGAGAACTTTAAACATTATATTGACAGATCAAAGAGACTACTTTAACTTACCTTAATTCCCTTTTTTCTAGTCAACTGAGTTCTTTCTTCACAATCCTTGCTCAACACAGTTAAGGGCTGTGCTACTGGGAAGAAATCAAAGACTCAAAGAAGTCCAGAGTTGAAATTTTGGAGAGCTTCAGATCCAATAGTTTCACATTGCATTCTGTGACTTTGGGGCAGTCACAGAGGTACCTCAAAGTCCCCTAAAGTTTCTGGGACTGAGTTTTTCCATTCCTCTCATGAAGAACAGCTAAAAGTGTTAAATATTACATTTAAAACAAACCTAAGAAGACTCTGAAATGCTGAGATAAGAAGGAAGACCAGTTAGGAACCCCAGAACCTAATGTGAGTGTTCTAGGTTTCCTTTTTGCCTTATATATCCCAGACAGTCTGGAGAAGTCAGAAAACCAGAAATGCCAATAGAAATTAATGTAAAAATCCCAAGAAAATATTTCTCTTTCTAACCAAAGAATCTGGAAAGGGACAGCCTAGAAAGACAGAAACTTTTACACAATAACCATTCTACTTCAGTTAAATACTATAGGGGAAAAAATCAAACATAGCCTAACTCCCATCCCAGCCAGCAAAGGCAAAGTGAAGAGCCTTCATTTTTCATTTTCATCATGCACCTCTTCCCTCTATCACCATTGTGTTGTCACATAAAGCCAAGTATGAAGCCCAGATTTCTACCCTAGTCAGGCAGAAGATGTGGAGAACAATAATATGTGTTCCCTGTTCCTTGAAGTCCAGGTGGTATCAGAGGAAACCTAGTGATGTTTCTAAAGTCCCACCCCCACAATGTAGTAATTAGGAGCCTCTCACTACCTGGGGGTCAACAGAGGCCTAGCAGGGACTTCTACCTTGACTTAGTAATGAGGTAGTTCACCCTTTCTCTCACTGGCATGCTGTCAGAGGGGGCCTACTAAAATAGAAGATTATAAATAAGACCCATTACATACTACTAAAAATATCCAGGTTTCAATAAAAAATTATTTGTCATACTAGGATGTCATAACCAAAGCAGGAAAATATCAACTTGTATATTAAAAAAAATAACAATGCTACAATGCTGCCCTAGCTGGATTGGCTCAGTAGATAGAATGTCGGCCTACAGACTGAAGGATCCTGGGTTCGATTCTGGTCAAGGGCACATGCATGGGTTGCAGGCTTGATCCCCAGTAGGGGGCATGCAGGAGGCAGCTGATTAATGATTCTCTCTCATCACTTATGTTTCTATCTCTCTGTCCCTCTCCCTTCTTCTCTGAAATCAATAAAATATATTTTAAAAAATAATAATAACAATGCCAATAATGAGATGGCCTGACAAGTAACTTAAAGCAGTCATCATAACAATGCTTCAGTAAGCCCTGGCTGGGTAGCTTAGTTGGTTGAGCATCTTCCCGTGCACTGAAAGGTCACTGGTTCAATTCTCAGTCATACACATGCCTGGGTTGTGGGCTCGATCCCTGGTTGGAGTGTGTGCAGAAGGAGGCCAATCAATGTTTATCTCTCATATCAATGTTTCTGTCTCTCCCCCTCACCCCCTCTCCCTTCCTCTCTAAAATCAATCAAAATATATTTTGGAAAAAATAATGCATCCATTAGTATCTATAAGCATGCTTGAAATAATTGAAAAATTAGAAAGTCTCCGCAAATAAAAGATATAAAGGGAGACCAAATGGAATTTTTAGAACGAAAAAATACATTAACTGAATTTTTTTAAAAAAATCTAAATGAAGAGGCTCCACAGCAGAGTTAAGAGGACAGAGGAAAGTGAAACACCAATATAAGTTATCTAGTTTGAACAAGAGAAAGAAAATAGAATTTTAAAAAATGAACAGAGTTGCAGAGAACTGTGGGACTACTCCAAAAGAAACCTAATATTGATGTAATCAGAGTCCCAGAAGGAGAAGAGAAAGGTGGGGCTGAAAAAGTATTCAAATAATTAATTAAAAATCCTCAAATTTGGCAAAAGATACATTCCTACAGGTTCAAGATACTGAGCAAACCCCAAAGAATAAACTGAAAGAAATATATGTTAAGACATATTATATCAAACTAGAGGCCCGGTACATGAAATTTGTGCACAGGTAGGGTCCCTAGGCCTGGCCAGCAATCAGGGCCAATCGGGGCCTTCCGGCTGCTGGCCAGGGCCTTCCTTCTGGCTAAGTGTCCAAAGAAACACTCTCAAAATTACTAGAGATAAATCAAAGATAATTCTTAAAAAGTTCAAAATAACCTGCAGGACAACAGGAATAAAAGCTGGAAATGAAGAACAGAGGGAACAAACAGAAAACAAACAGTAAAATGGCAGACTTACTAGTAAGCCCTAATATATATACATTATGTGTAAATGGTGTAAATATATCAATTACAGAGGTTAGCAGAGATTTAAAATGACACAACTATAGTGTTTTTAGACTTTCAAGTATTTGAACTCACTTCTGGGCATGTAACATATTTATAAACCTCTTGATTTCTAGCAACATGTAGAAAACACCCACTATTTTTTTTAAATATATTTTTATTGATTTCAGAAAGGAAGGGAGTGGGAGAGAGAGAGATAGAAACATCAATGATGAGAGAAAATCATTGATGGGTTGCCTCCTGCACTACCCACACTGGGGATCAAGCTCATAACCCAGGCATGTGCCCTGACCGGGAATTGAACCATGACATCCTGGTTCATAGGTTAATGCTCAACCACTGAGCCATGCCGGCCTGGCAAAAAAAAACCTGCTATTAAAAACACAATGGGGGGAAAGGGAGACTTATGTAATACTTTAAACAATAAAGAATTTAAATTTAAAAAAAGGATTGAACTACTGAAACACTCTATATATGACTTCCATGAACCTCTAGGAAATTATGCTGAGTTTTAAAAATAAAACTCACAATGATACATACATTAAAAAAAACAACAACAACACAGAAGTTCCACTCACTGTGAGTTATTTCTGGCATTGTTTCACTAGAGAATACACAGAAATATCTGGCATACTGCAAGCCTTCAAGATATTCTGAAGTTTATAAAAAGTTGGCTGATTAGTTATAGCTGATGGATTTAAATTTACCTCTTAGCTCACTTTGTGTCAAGAGCTAAAACTGAACCTAACTTTCTTTTATTGGTGGGTAATAATTGAAAATAAAGATTTTATTTTCATGCTCAAAAATGACACAACTATATGTGGCCTACAGGAAATTAATCTGAAATATATAATGATAGATAAATTGAAAGTTAAAGGATAGCCCTACCTGGTATGGCTCAGTGTATAGTGTCAGCCTGAGGACTTAAGGGTCCTGGATTCTATTCCAGTCAAGGGCACATGCCTGGGTTGCGGGTTCAATCCCCGGTGTGGGGCGTGCAGGAGGCAGCCAATCAATGATTCTCTCTCATCACTGATGCTTCTATCTCTCTCTCCCTCTCCTTTCCACTCTGAAATCAATAAAAATATTCTATCTAATAAAAGAGTAATATGCAAATTGACCATACCTCCGCTACACCTACAAGCCATGCCCACCAGCCAATCGGAGGAAATATGCAAATAAACCCAACCAAGATGGCTGCAGCCACAGAGAGCAGGAGGGAGGCTTGGGTTTCCCCGGCAATGGAGGAAGCCAAAGTTTCCACCTGCCCTTGCTGGCCCAGGCCTCCACTCAATGCTACAAAGTTTCAATTATAGAAGATAAATAAATCCCAACAGAAATGGTGGCAGCCACAGAGCTGGAGAGAGCAGGAGGCTAGGGTTGCCCGTGGCGATGGAGGAAGCCAAGCTTCTGCAGCCCTGGCCTGCTTTGGCCTCTGCTTAAGGCTACAAAGTTTCAATTATAGAAGATAAATAAATCCCAACATAAATGGCTGCCGTCACAGAGCGAGCAGAAGGCTTGGCTCTGTTCCAGGGTACAAAGTTTCAATTGTAGAAGATAAATAAATCCCAGATCCCAGGGCCTCTGCTTGGGTCGCCGAAGGGCGTGGCCGGCCTGCAAACCACCACATGCCCCTCGCCCAGGCCGCCCCACGCCCCAACGGAACCCCCACCCTGATCCGGGACACCCTTCAGGGCAAACCAGCTGGCCCCCACCCGTGCACCAGGCCTCTATCCTATCTAATAAAAGAGTAATATGCAGATTGACCATCACTCCAACAAACAAGATGGCTGCCCCCATGTGGTCAAAGATCCTTCCCCCATCTGGACAGGGCAGTTGGGAGGAACCAGGCCTGCAAGGGAGGGCAGTTGTGGGCAATTAGGCCAGCAGGGGAGGGCAGTTGGGAGGGACCAGGCCTGCAAGGGAGGGCAGTTGGGGGTGATCAAGCCTGCTGGGGAGGGCAGCTAGGGGTGACCCAGCCGGCAGAGGAGAGAAGTTGGGGGTGACCGGGTCTGCACAGAAGGGCAGTTGGGGGGGGACCCAGGCCTGCAGGGGAGAGCAGTTGGTGGGTACCAGGCCTGCAGGGGAGGGAAGTTAGGGGTGACCAGGCCTGCAGGGGAAGGCAGTTAGGGGCAAACAGGCTAGCAGGGGAGCAGTTAGGCATCAGTCAGGCTGGCAGGGGAGTGGTTAGGGGTGATCAGGCTGGCAGGCAGAAGCAGTTAGGGGCAATCAGGAAGGCAAGCAGGCGAGCAGTTGGGAGCCAGCAGTCCTGCACTGTGAGAGGGTGCAGGCTGGGCTGAGGGATATCCGCTCCCCGGTGCATGAATTTCGTGCATCGGGCCTCTAGTATTTTATAAAAAGAAAAAGGATAGGAAAAGATATGCTACATATATTAATAAAAAAGTTAGAGTGGCTGTATTAATTTTTGACACAGTAGTTTTCAGAGCAAAGAAAATTACAAAAAAGAGAAAAGGACAAAACATAATGATAAAAGTCTTCAAGGAAGATATATCAATCCTAAATAGTGCTACAAATTAGTTGAAGCAAAAACTGAGAAAACAAATAGGAAATAATAAAAAAGCCCACAATATAGTTAAAGACTTCAACAGTGTATCTCAAAAACTGATAGAAAAACTAAACAGAAAAATCAGAAAGGAACATAGAAGAACTCCAAACACCATAAACCAGGAATATTTAATCAATATTTTAGTTACATGTTACCTCACAACAGCAGAATACACATTCTTTCCAAGCACCCATGAAACATATACCAAGATAGACCATATCCTGTGCCATAAAACCAACTTTGACAAGTTTGAAATAACTGAAATCAGAGATCCAAGAAGGAGGAGGTGGAATTTACACTCACTTCCTCCCAGAACAAAACTGGAATTACAACTAAATGATAAAACAATTAACCTGGATAACCAACTGAAGACAGGTGAACAGAAGTCTCAACCAAGGATTTACAGATGAAGCCACATTAAGACTGCTAGGAAAGGTGGGAATACAAACATGACTGGCCTTGCTCCCACAGACAGTGGTTGAGAATCTGGAGGGATATATCAGTGCAAAGGTCCCCCTTGTGAAGCAAGTGGTCCCAACCCCATGCTGGGCTCCCCAGCCCAGAGCACCAGAACTAGGAAGAGATGCCCATGTCACATCTGGCTGTGCAAATCAGCAGGGATTCTGTCTTCTAGGGAGAGACAAGAGTCTGATAGAAACCCAGGCACTCTCTTATAGTGTCAGCACACAAAATCTCATTCACAACCACTCACCCTGTCTCTAGCAGAGGGAGGGTGGCTAGGAGCAGACTGGAGTTGTGTGAGGGACTGGATTGTATGCCTCCAGAGATAGAGCTTAAGGGACAACCACCAGGGTCCTTGTGATGAGTCCCTCCCCCATACTGCCCACAGACATCATCTTTCTTCGGTCAAGTACTCCTCTCCATATGGCATCAACCTTGGGGAATGCAATAGTCAAAAACCTCCTGTCTGCCTGTGGCCCCACCCTGCCAAGCTCAGGAGCTGTAGAGGAGTCAGCTGCCTGGACACCTGATGCAGATGTCCAGGTAGACTCAAGGGGTATCAGAAACTGAGTTGTGAGGCTCTGGAGCAGGGGCCATTTCCCTGCTTCCCATGAGCCTGACAGGCACAGCCCCCCCGCCAAGAGATACACTAGCCCCACCTTCTCCACTGCAGGCTGTCCTGCCCTGTTCATCTCAGGCTATCAAGGAGTTCTGGGCAGAATCCAGGAGAGACTGAGTTGTGTGGCTCTAGGGTGGGGGCCATTTTTCCTGTCCATGCCCTACCAATATCATCATTTCTCTGCAGAGCCCACCCATCACATGGCCAGATCTTATTTTGTTTGGGTCTGATGAACCCTCTGGCATCACACTGATGACTCCCTGACACCCTACCCAACTATAAAAGTCAGAAGACACCTTAGGACTTCTGCTAAGTGGTCTCAGACACAGCACTGGCACCAAGTTTGAATTTCTATCAATCTGGTAAACACCACTCACCCCTATACCTTGTGACTCACTGAGAACCTACCTCATGCAGCTCACATACCTCCAGTGGCTCTTTCAGTAACTGAGCCTAGCAGGCAGTAATGAATCTTGGAGCCTTGGGCCTTTTGCTGATTTGCCCCCAGGTGCAGTGCTGGTGGAAATCAGCCTTGATACACAGCCTGGTCTTTCCCACACATAACCAGGACAAGTAGATGTAGCCACAAACTATGGATCACTTTGTAGCTACAAACAGGTACCCTAGAGCCAGTCATAGGCAGCTCCTGACATTGACCTGCACCAGATTCCCTCACAAAAGGCCCCAGAAACAACACACCCAGCGGCAGATTTCAGATAAATCAGAGCAGGTAACAATTAGTTTTACAAATGGCATATCCAAAGGGAGATCTCGGCAAGGACTAAATGCTGCTGAGGCAAATTCCATTCTGTGTGGTTAGCAAGTGTACAACAGCTCATACACAGTTGTCAGAGTTGATCCTCACAGTCAACCAGTCTGAGGGTTGACCCAACACATGGATGGGCCAACAGCAATCAAGACTCAACTACATGAGGAAAGCTCACATAACCTACAAAAGAGACATTCCTGGAGCACCCAGCTCAGGTGATCAGAGAGACTGTACACTGAGCCCCACAGGACAATTACCATATAAATCCACCCTACCAAGATTGGGAAACTGCAGATCTACCTAATACACAGAAACAAATACAGAGAGGCAGCCAAAATGGGTAGACATGCTCAAATGAAAGAACAGGAGAAATCTCCAGAAAAAAAAGAGCTAAATATAGGTAAGCAATTTAACAGACATAGAGTACTAAGTAATGTTTATAAGGATGCTCAAGGAACTTGAGAAAGAATAGGTGAACTCAGTGAGAACTTAAACAAAGAGACAGTAAACATAAAAAGAACATAAAAACCATTAAAAAGAACCAGTCAGAACCCACCCCCCCACCCCCACCCCACAATATCTGAAATAAAGAATACACTAGAAGGAATCAACAGTTTAGATGAAGTAGAGGATCAAACTAGAAATTTGGAAGGTGAGATAGCAGAAAACACCCAGTTGGAGCAGCAGAAAGAAAAAAGAATTTTTAAAAATGAGGATAGTTTTAAAGACCTTGGGGACAACATAAAGCAAAACAACATCTGCATCATAGGGGTACCAGAAAGAGAAGAGACAGAGCAAAGTATTGAGAAAGTCTTTGAAAAAATAATGACCAAAATTTTCCCTAATGTGGTGAAGAAGAAAGATACACAAGTTTTGGAAGCACAGAGAGTCCCAACCAAGATAAACCCAAAGAGGCCAACACAAAAAACATATCATAATTAAAATGGCAAAATTTAAAGACAGAGATAAAACCTTAAAACAGCAACAACAACAAAAACCACACCCAATTAACTTCAAGAGAGCTTCTATAAGACTGTCAGCTAATTTCTCAACCTAAACATTTCAGACCAGAAGGAATTGGCACAAAATATTCAAAGTGATGAAAAACAATGACCTATGACAAAGATTACTCTACCCAGCAAGACTACAATTCAAAATTGAAGGAGAAAAAAAAACTATTTCCCACACAAGAAAAAGCTAAAGGAATTCATCAACACTAAACTAGTATTACAAGAAATGTTAAAGGGACTGCTTTGAGAAGAAGAAAAAGAAGCATAATTATAAAGAATAAAAAAATATATAAATAAAAATAATAACTAAAAAAAAGAACACAATGGCACCCTTGCCTGTGTTGCTCAGTTGGCTGGAGCATTGTCCTATGTAACAAAGGTGGCAGTTGGATTCCGAGTCAAGGCACATATGCAGGTTGTGGGTTCAGTCCTCAGTCAAGGCATGTGTGGGAGAGCTGATAGAAATTCCAGGTTTCCAGCTGATCCCACTGGAATGCATACAAGGATCTCTGCCCAGCCGAGGGCAGAGTAATATTCTGAGCCACTTGCAGAGGAGTAGGTCTAGGACAGGGAAACACACCTACCACTTTCCGTGAAAGCTAAACAGCACCTACCCATCATGGTAGACCCAGAGGTCTACACTCCTGATTCCACCTAAATCCCTTTCAGAAAGTTTTTTGAGTTATTAAGATTGACAGCTACCTGGCAGGTGAAGGCGGGCAGAGGCAGAGACCAGGGAACCTGGAGAAGTTTGGTGACTCAGCCCTGGGTTCATGCTGCTAACAAACCTGCTTTAGTAGGAAGATTGACCCCTCCTGCTTGCAGCCAAGTCATGTGGAGACAGACACAAACAGTGGATCACTTGGAGATTCAAGCAGGTTGCTGAAAGCCAAAACAGGAAAGTTTCTGACAGAGGTTAGCACCTAAGTACCTCCAGGGAAGTTCTGACCTGTCAGCATCTCCAGAATTGGCAGACAAAACAGTCAGCCACAGTCATCAGAAGAGCAGGATCCAAAAGGAACTCCCATAGACACTAAACTCTACTGGAACAAATGCCACCATAAATGTTTTCATTTTTTTCTCTTATTTCTTTTCTTTTAGTTTCCTTTTTTCCCATTCCCCCTTTCTCTTCTTTTATTTATCTTGTTTATCAGTCTGCTTTATTGATTTGTTATTATTTTAGTCTCTATTGTTTCATTCAGATATCTAATTTTCCTCTTCCCTATTCTTTTTCATTTTTTTTCTTTTCTTTTTCTCCTGCTTATTCATCTTTTTTCCTTTTCTTATTTGGCGCCTATCTGCATACTCCTCTATATTCCTTTTCAAAATTCTTCTTCTTCTTCCTCCTTTATTTTAAATCATTTTTCAACCATGATTCCCCTAATTCTTTATTCTTATTTTCTTTATTTCATCTCTACCCTTCATATTCCTTTTACTCTCCCGTATGTTTTGTTTGTTTTATTTTCTCCTTGTGTTTTTCTTTCTTTTCTCCTATCATTCTTGCTATCTTTTCTCTTTCCTAATTCTCTCTTCTCTGGTGGTTGCTTTTGCAGTTGCTGTAGCTCTGTATGTTTTTGTTTTGTTTATTTTGTTTTGTATTCTGTTGTGTAGTATTGTCCTGATATGTCAGTACCTCCACGAGAACACATGACTTGGTCAGAAGTGAGCCACATATTCATCCAGCCTGAGGGGAGATGACATCCACAAATAGGCCAACAACATTCAAAACCCAACTACATAAGGTGAACCCATTAACTCAATCAAGGGGCATTCCTAGAGCACCCAGCTCAAAAGATCTAAGAGACTGCACCTCTGGGTCCCACAAAACATCTATTGCATAAGACCATCCAACAAAGGCTGGGAGGCATAGCAGTTTGATCTAATAAATAGAAACACATACAAAGGGAAAACAAACATGGGGAGACAAAGAAACAACCCCCAAATTGAAAGAAAAAGAAGACTCATCAGAAGAAGAACTACATGAAATGGGAGCAAGCAAATTGACAGATAAAGAATTCGAAATAACAATAAGTGTTCTCAAACAATTCAGTGAGAACTTCAAGTAACTAAATGATAATTGTAAGGGATTTAATGAGAACTATACCAACATGAAAAGAAACTCTGAAACAATAAATAAAATAAATGAGAAATAAAGAATGACATAGCTGAAATAAGGAAAACCCTGGAAGGATTCAACAATAGACAAGAAGAAGCTGAGAATGGAATCAGTGAATTAGAAGACAAGTTAGAAAAAAGTACCCATTCAAAACAACAGGTGTAAAAAATAATTAAAAAGCATGAGAGCCTAAGGGAGCTTTGGGACAACATGAAACATAACATCCACATTATAGGAGTACCAGAAGGATAATAATCCAAACAAGGAATAGAGAACCAGTTTGAAGAAATAATGGCAGAAAATTTCTCTAAACTGATGAAGAAAAAAGTCACTCAAGTTCAGGAAACATAGAGAGTTCCCACCAAGATGAAACCCAAAAGACCCAACCTAGACACATCATAATTAAAATGGCAAACATTAAAGACAATGAAAGAGCCTTAAAAGTTGCAAAAGAAAGACAAAAAGTTACCTAAAAGGGACTCCTATTAGACTGTCAGCTAGTTTCAAAATAGAAACACTTCAGGCCAGAAGGAATTGGCATGAAATATAACAAGTAATGAAAAATGAGGGACTGAACCAAGACAACTATCCAGCAAGTCTATAATTCAAAATAAAAGATGAAATAAAGAGTTTCACAGACAAAAAAAAAGGTTAGAACAATTGATTACCACCCAGCCAGCACTGCAAGAAATGCCAAAGGGACTCTTGTAAGAAATAGATAGAAAGAGAAGAACACAAGCATAAAAATAATAAGTACCTTAAAGTGAAAGGATGGGAAAAAATTGTTCAGGCAAATGAAAATAAAAAATAGCTGGAGTAGCAATACTCTTATCTGACAACACAGACTTCAAAATGAAGGCCATAACAGGAGAGAAGGATACTTCATAATATTAAGGGATCGATACAACAAGAGGTTATAACTCTAATAAATATATATGTACCCAATACAGGAGCATCAAAATATATTTTTAAAAAACTTATGTAGGATTTAAACTAGTTAACTGCCATGCATCCAAAATGGAAAACATCCCCACACACCACAATATTTTGAATTTAATTTAAAAATCAATTTGCAATGAATATCATAAAAATAAATATATTACTCACAATTTGGGTGTTCTTGAATATTTTCAGCTGAAAATTCTCACAAAAAAATTATTGTAAAGTTGGTCAGGGCTGCTACTTAGGGAAAACATTTTTTTATAGATGCACATGGCGTGTGGAGAAGGTCCACCACTTGCATCTACAGATGCTTATGCTGTACAATGGGTTAAGAAAGAGATGGACAGCCCTAACAGGTTTGGCTCAGTAGATAGAGCATCAGACTGCAGACTGAAAGGTCCCAGGTTCGATTCCGGTCAAGGGCATGTACCTTGGTTGCAGGCACATCCCCAGTAGGAGGTGTGCAGGAGGCAGCTGATTGATGTTGATCTCTCATTGATGTTCCTAATTCTCTATCCATCTTCGTTCCTCTCTGTAAAAAATCAATTAAAATATTAAAAAAGAAAGAGATGGACAGCAATACATTCATAGAAGGGAACTTTAACACACTACTGATATCACTACATCAATTTTCCAGACATATCAATATGAAAAGGGCAATCCTAAACAACGTAGATCAGATGGAATTCACATTTACAAAATATTCCACCCCAAAGTCACAGAATATACATTATTCTCAAGTGCACATGGGTGATTCACAAAGACAGACCACAGGTTATGACATAAATTAAGTTTCTACAAGTTCAAAAAGATTGAAATCATATCAAGCATCTTCTCGGATCACGATGGCATGAAATTAGAAAAAAACTACAGTAAAAACACTCATAAGCATACAAACACAAGGAGGCTAAGTAGCATGTTATTAAATAATGAATGGATCACAATGGAGATGAAGGAGGAAATCAAAACCTTCCTGGAAACAAATGAAAATGAACACACAACAACCCAAAATATATAGGACAGGGTGAAAGCAGTCGTGTGAGGAAGTTCATAGCAATACAGTCCTACCTCAAGAAAGAATAACATTTTTGAATAAGCTATTTAACTCTAAAACTTAAAAAATTAGAAAGAGAACAACAAGAAAAGTGCAGAGTAAAAAGAAGAAGGGTAAAAATAAAGATCAGAGTAGGAAAAAAATGAGAAAGAGACTAAAAAACAATACAAAAGATCAATGAAACCAAGACCCGGTTATTGGAAAAGATAAATAATATTGATAAACCAGACTTATCAAGAAACAAAGAGAGGACACAAACCAACAAAATCAGAAAGGAAAGAGGTGAAGTAATAACTGACCCCCACAGAAATACAAAGGCTCTGTGAGGATCAAGCCTGCAACCGACGTATGTGCACTTGAGAGGAAGAAAGGAAATAATAAAAATTAGAGCAGAATTAAATGAAATAGAGAACAAAAAGACTATACAAAAAAAATCAATAAAACAAAGAGCTGGTTCTTTGAAAAGATTAATAAATTTGAAAAAACCCTGACTAGATTCATTAAGGAAAAAAGGGAAAAGACCCATATAAACAAAATCACAAATGAGAGAGGAGAGGTCACCACAGACATCACAGATATCCAAAGGGCCGTACTAGAATAATATGAAAGACTTTATGTCACCATAACCAGAAGAAATGGATAAGTTCCTAGAAGTATATAACCTTCCTAGAATAAATCATGAAGAACTGGAAAATCTAAATAGACTGATAAGAAGTGAGGAAATTGAAACAACCATCAAAAACCTCCCAGAAAAGAAAACTACAGGACCAGATGGCTTCACCAGTGAATTCTACCAAATGTTCAAGGAAGAATTAAAAGCTATTCTTTACAAACTCTTCCAAAAAATTGAAGAAGAGGTAATACTTTCTAACACATTCTATGAGGCCAATATAACCCTGATACCAAAACCTGGCAAAGATAACACAAAAAAGAAAACTACAGATCAATATCTCTAATGAATACAGATGCAAAAATCCTACACAAAATACTAGCTAATCGAATACAACAGTACATCCAAAACATAGCACATCATGATCAAGTGGGATTCACTTATTCCAGGGGCATGGGAATGGTTCAACATTACCAAATCAATCAAGGAAATACACCACATTAACAAAAGAAAGGATAAAATCACATGATCTTGTCAACAGATGCAGAAAAAGTATTTGACAAGATAGAACATCCATTTATGATTAAAACAGTCACTATAATAGGAATAAAAGGAAAGTACCTCAATATAATAAAGGCCATATATGATAAACCCACAGCCAATATCATACTCAATGGTGAAAAACTGAAAGCTTTTCCCCCAAGATCAGGAACAAGACAAGGATGTCCACTCTCACCACTCTTATTCAACACTAGAGGCCCAGTGCATGAAATTTGTGCATAGGTAGGGTCCCTAGGTCTGGCCAGTGATCAGAGACAATCGAGGCCTTCCAGCTGCCGGGCAGGGTCTCCCTTCCCCTGCTGCTGGCTGCTGGCTGGGGCCTCCATTCCCCAGCTGCTGGCTGCCAACTGGGGCCTTCCTTCCCCGGCTGCTGGCTGGGGCCTTCCTTTGTTCTGCACCACCCCCTGGTGGTCAGCACATGTCATAGTGAGCAATCAAACTCCTGGTCTCCTGGTCGAACTCCCAAGGGGACACTTTGCATATTAGGCTTTTATATATATACTAGTAGCCCTGTGCATAAATCCATGCATCAGTATCTCGCCAGTAGCTCACTGCCACCCTCCAGTAGCACTCCGCCCACTTCCCCACCCTCCTGTAGCTCCTCTCACCCCCCCTTCCCCCATCCCCCTCTTAGCTTGCTGCCCTGCCCCCTCCTGTAGCTCTCTGCCCACTTCCACCCCCTCCTGTAGTTCCCTCTGCCCCCCACTCCCCCTCATAGCTTGCTGCCCTGCCCCTTCCAGTAGCTCTCTGCCACCCACTTGTAGCTCACTGTCCCACCCTCCTACCGATCCATGATCTGGTCGTTACTTGGTTGGTTGTTATGTTTCACGGCGTAATGACCATTTGCATATTACATCTTTATTATATAGGATATAGATGATAGATAGATAGATGATAGATAGATAGATAGATAGATAGATAGATAGATAGATAGATAGATAGTACTGGAAGTCCTAGCCGGAGCAATAAGGCAAGAGAAAGAAATAAAAGACATCCAAATAGGGAAGGAAAAAGTCAAACTGTCACTTTTTATGGACAACATGATGCTGTATATAGAAAATCCTAAAGACTCTACCAGAAAACTACTAGAAACAAACAAACAAACAAAAAAAATACAGTCAAGTTGCAGGATACAAAATCAATGTGCAAAAATACATTGCCTTTCTGTATACCAACAACAAAACTTCAGAAAAAGAAATGGAAAAAAACAACACAATTCCTTTTACAATAGAAACCAAAAGAATAAAATACCTTGGAATAAACTTAACAAAGTATGTGGAAGACTTATGTACTGAAAATTACAAAGCATTATTAAAAGAGATTGAAAAAGACACAACAAAATGGAAAAACATCTGTGTTTATGGATTGGAAGCATCAACATAGTTAAAATGGCCATATTAACCAAAGCAATATACAGATTTAATGCAATCCCCATCAAAATCCCAATGTCATTTTTTTAAAGAAATAGAACAAGAAATCATCAGATTTGTATGGAACCACAAAAGACCAAGAATAGCCAAAACAAACCACAAAAGAAAGAATGAAGCTGGAGATATCACACTACCTGACTTCAAATTATACCGCAGAGCTATGATAATCAAAACAGCATGGTATTGGTAGAAAAACAGACACATAGATTAATGACACAGAATAGAAAGCCAGCTATAAAACCACATGTATATGGACAGATAATTTTCACAAAGGAGCCAGAAATGCACATGGGAGTAAAGATAGTCTCTTCAACAGTGGTGCTGGGAAAACTGGAAAGCCACATGCAAACGAATGGAACTGGGTAACATTTTGTCCCCATGTACAAAAAATTATTTCAAAATGAATCAAAGACCCAAGCATAAGACCCGAAACTATCAGTTACATAGAAGAAAATATAGGTACCAAACTTATGGACCTAGGTGGTAGACAACATTTTATGGACTTGACCCCAAAGGCAAGAGAGATAAAGGCAAAAATAAATGAATGGGACTATATAAAACTGAAGAGCTTCTGCACAGCAAAAGAAATAAACAACAAAACAAGCAGGCAGCCAACCAGATGAGAGATGATATTTGCAACAGTAGCTCTGACAAAGGTTTAATTTCCAAAATATAAAGAATTTTTAAAACTCAACACCAAACAAATAAACAATCCCATCAAAAAGTGGGCAGAGGACCTAAAAATAACCTATCCCAATAAGACTTACAAACAGCCAATAGATATATGAAAAGATGTTCACCCCCACTGGCAATTAGGGAAATACAAATTAAAACTACAATGAGATACCACCTTACACCTGTTAGAGTGGCCATTATCAACAAGACAAGCAATAACAAATCTTGGAGAGGTTGTGGAAAAAGGAAACCCTCATTCACTGCTGATGGGAATGTAGACTGGTACAACCACTATGGAAAGCAGTCTGGCAATTCCTCAAAAAAATTAGAATAGAGCTACCATACTACCCAACAATTCCCCTTCTGGGTAAATATCTGAAAAACTCAAAGTCATTTATACACAAAGATATATGTACCCCTATGTTCATTGCAGCATTATTCACGGTGGCCAAGACATGGAAACAGCCAAAGTGCCCTGCAATAGAGGAGTGGATAAAGAAGACTTGGTACATATACACAATGGAATACTACTCAGCCATAAGAAAGGATGAAATAGTGCCATTTACAACAACATGGATGGACCTTGAGAACACTGTGCTAAGACTTAAGCTAAGTGAATTAAGTCAGAAAGAAAAAACTAAGAAACATATGATTTCACTCATATGTGGGATATAAAACTGAAACTTATGAATACAAACAGCAGTGTGGTGGTTGCCAGGCGGATGGAGGCAAAGGGTGTCCTAATATGAGGTGACAGGAGAAGATTTGACTTTAGGTGGTAGACACATGGTACTGTATACATATTTTTAAACTAAGAAATCCACACATGAAACCTATATGTTCATGTTGATCAATGTCACCCAAATAACATTTAATATAAATATAAATAAATAAATAAATAAATAAATAAAATGCAAAGACTCATAAAAATTACTATGAAACATTATATTCTAATAAGCTGGACAAACTAGATAAAAGGGATAAATTTCTAGAAAAATACAACCTTCCAAAACTGTTAGGAAGTATCAGAAAACCTTAAAAGGGTAACTACTGATGATATTGAAGCAGTAATCAAAAACCTCCAAGCAAACAAAAGCTCTGGTCTGTAAGGCTTCACAGAAGACTTTTACCAAACATTCAAAGAAGAACTAAAAGCAATCCTCCTCAAAGTATTCCAAAACATCCAAGAGAAAGGAACACTTACAAGCTCTTTTTATGAGGCTAGCATTACACTAATTCCAAAACCAGATAAAGACACCACAAAAATGGAGAACTACAGGCCAATATTCCTGATGAACATAGATGCTAAAATCCTCCAAAAAAATATTAGCAAATAGGATCCAGTAATACATTAAAAAGATCATACACTATGAACAAGTAGGATTTATTCTGGGGATGCAAGACTGGTAAAATATTCATAAATAAATAAATGTGATACATCACAAAAGCAAATTGGAAGGAAAAAATCACATGATCATATTAATCGTCGCAGAAAAGGCATTTGACAAAATCTAACCCCCTTTTTTGATAAAAACTGTCAGTGAAGTAGGAATAGAGAGATCATACCTCAACATAATAAAAGTCATATATGACAAACCAACAGCCAACACTATACTCAATGGGCAAAAATGAAAACCATTACCCCTAAGAACAGGAACAAGACAGAGATGTCCACTTTCACCACTCTTACTCAACATAGTATTGGAAGCCCTAGCAACAGTGATCAGTAAGAAAACAAATAAATGGTATCCAAGTTGTAAAGAAGAAAGTAAAACTCTCACTATTCAGATGATATGATATTGTACACAGAAAAACATAAAGACTCCACCAGAAAACTACTAGATTTAATATATGAATTTGGCAACATAGGATACAAAATTAACACCAAAAAATCATTGGCATTTTTATACACCAACTAGTGGCCCAGTGCACAAAATTCGTGCATTGGGGGGTCCCTCAGCCCAGCCTGCACCCTCTCCAATCGTGGACCCCTTGGGGGACATCCCTCTCATAATCTGGGAATGCTGGCTCCTAACCACTCACCTGCCTGCCTGCCTGCCTGATCGCCCCTAACTGCCTCTGCCTGGCTGCCTGATCAACCCTAACTGCCCTCCCCTGCTGGCCTGATCTCGCCCCCAACTGCGCTCCCCTTCAGGCCTGATCTCACCCCCAACTGCCCTCCCCTGCCGGCCTGGTCACCCCCAACTTCCTTCCCCTGCCAGCCTGATCTCGCCCCTAACTGCTCTCCCCTGCAGGCCTGATCACCCCTAACTGCCTCTGCCTCGGCACCCAACACCATGGCTTTGTCCGGAAGGAAGCCAGACGTCCAGAAGATGGCCAGTTGACGTGGTCTAATAAGGATATTACCCTTTTATTATTATAGATAGATTATATAGGATAGGATTGCTTAAATGGGGCGGAAGCCTTTTTCAGCAGGAGGAGATGCTGTTGGCAGACAAAAATACATAATCCCTATATCTGGACTGATAGCTAGCCATATGCACCATACTGCCAAACTGGTCACTAAAAAATTGAACCACTTTCTTATAGCTTACACCAAACAGCTGTTGCCCTTAAAACCCCTCCTCAGCCCCCACCTTAGGTTCTGCCTTTGCAGTTCACCCAGGTTAGGTTCTGATTGGTCGGTTTCTATGCCAGTCAGTATCAAAAGCTCCACCTCCTAGGCAGCAATTGGCTCCTCGCAGTTCACTCAGATTTGGTTCTGATTGGTTGGTTTCTATTCCAGTCAGCATGTCCAGGCCTATCTCTCAGCCTGATCAGAGAGGCAGGGCTGACCAGCAGCTGCCTCAGGCTGCTGGCGAGGCCCGTAGAGAGAGAGAGGTAAAAGGGCTGATCAGCAGCTGCCATGGAAGCTGTGGATCAGACCTGCTTCTCTCTCTGGGCCTCTCCAGCAGCCATGCCTCTCTATCTCCGAGAGGTCAGCAGTTCAGCCTGCTTGCCAGTCCCCGCCCACCTGAGCCTGCTGCGTGCGCAGCCTGGCATTCAGTCATCCCTTTGGTCGGTTACAGACCCTGGCTCTTTATATATATACACTAGAGGCCTTGTGCACGAAATTTGTGCACAAGGGAGGGGTGTCCCTCAGCACAGCCTGCATGCACCCTCTCCAATATGGACCCCTTCGAGGGATGTCAGACATCCCTCTAACAATCCAGGACCACTGGCTTCCAACCGCTCGCCTGCCTGCCTGCCTGATTGCCCCTAACTGCTTCTGCCTGCCACCCTGATCACCCCTTAACCACTCCCCTGCTGGCATGGTTACCCCTAACTGTCCTACCCTGCAGGCCTGGTTGCCCCTAACTAAACTCCCCTGCAGGCCTGATCACCCCCAACTGCCCTCCCCTGCTGGCCTGGTCACCCCTAACTTCCCTCCCTTGCCAGCCTAGTCTCCCCTAACTGCCCTCCCCTACTGGCCCGATAGCCCCTAACTGCCCTCCCCTGCAGGCCTGGTCACCCCCAATTGCCCTCCCCTTCTGGCCTGGTTGCCTACCACTGCCCTCCCCTGCAGGCCTGGTCTCCCCCAACTGCCCTCCCCTGTAGCACTGGTTCACCCCTAATAGCCCTCCCCTGCTGACCTGGTCACTCCCAGCTGTCCTCCCCTGCAGGCCTGGTTGATCCTAACTTCCCACCCCTGCCAGCCAGGTCCCCCGCAACTGCCCTCCCCTGCAGGCCTGGTTGACCCTAACTTCCCTCCCCTGCCGGCCTGGTTGCCCCTAACTACCCTCCCCTGCAGGCCTTGTCCCTCCCAACTGCATTCCCCTGCAGGCATGGTCTCCCCCAACTGCTCTCCCCTGCAGGCCTGGTCCCTCCCAACTGCCCTCCCCTGCAGGCCTTGTCCCTCCCAACTGCCCTCCCCTGCAGGTATGGTCTCACCAAACTGCCCTCTCCTGCAGGCATGGTCACTCCCAACTGCCCTCCCCTGCTGGCCTGGTTGCCCCCAATTGTCCTCCCCTGCAGGCCTGGTTGACCCTAACTGCCCTCCCCTGCCAGACTGGTCCCCCCCAACTGTCCTCCCCTGCAGGCCTGGTCCCCCCCAACTTTCCTCCCCTGCAGGCCTGGTCCCCCCAAAGTGCCCTCCCCTGCAGGCCTTGTCGCTCCCAACTGCCCTACCCTGCAGGCCTGATCTTCCCCAACTGTCCTCCCCTGCAGGCCTGGTCACTCCCAACTGCCCTCCCCTGCTTGCCTGGTTGCCCCCAACTGTCCTCCCCTGCAGGCCTGGTTGACCCTAACTGCCTTCCCCTGCCAGCCTGGTTGCCCCTAACTGCTCTCCCCTGCTGGCCTAGTTGCCCCCACCTGCCCTCCCCTGCAGGCCTGGTTCCCGCAACTGCTCTCCCCTCCAGGCCTGGTCCCTCCCAACTGCCCTCCCCTGCAGGTCTGGTGCCCCCCAACTGGCCTCCTTTGCAGGCCTGGTCCCTCCCAACTGTCTGGCTTGATTGCCCACAACTGCCTTCCCCTGATGGCCATCTTGTAGCAGCCATCTTGTGTCCACATGGGGGCGGCCATCTTTGACCACATGGGGGTGGCCATCTTGTGTGTTGGAGTGATGGTCAATTTGCATATTACCTCTTTATTATATAGGATAAATATATAGATATAGATAATAAACTCTTAGAAAGAGAAACTTTGGAAAAATTGTATTTGGCCTGACTGGTTGGGCTCAGTGGATAGAGCATTGGCCTGTGGACTGAAGGGTCCCAGGTTTGATTCCGGTCGGGGGCATGTACCTTGGTTGCGGGCACGTCCCCAGTGGGGGGTTGCAGGAGGCAGCTGATCAATGTTTCTCTCTCATTGATGTTTCTAACTCTCTAACCCTCTCCCTTCCTCTCTGTAAAAAATCAATAAAATATATTTAAAAAATTGTATTTACGATTGCAACAAAAAGATTAAGATACTTAGGAATAAACTTAGGCAAGGAGATAAAAGACCTGTACTCAGCAAACTACAGTGTGTTGAAAAAATAGATAGAGGAAGATATAAACATGTGGGAGAATATACAGGGTTCATGGATTGGTAGAATCAATATCACCAATATTGGATATATGACCCAAAGCAATCTACTGAATCAGTGCAATCCCTGTTAAAATACCAATGGCATGTTTCACAAATCTAGAAAAAACACTCCATAAATGTATATGAAATCAAAAAAGACCCAAATAGGCTCAGAAATCTGAAGAAGAACAAAGATGGATGGATCAAATAACAGATATAAAGTAGACATTGCAATCAAAACAACCTGGTTTATAAATCAATGGGAAAGAAAAGAGAGCTCAGAAATCAACCCAAACAATTATACTTAATTAATATTTGACAAAGGAGGCAAAAGAATACAATGGAGTAAAGAATATATCTTCAATAAATGGTGTTGGGAAAATTGGACAGGTACATGCAAAAAAAATGGAACCAGATCACCAACTTACATCATACAAAAGATTAAACTCAAAATTGATAACAGACTTAAATATAAAGCCATAAAAATATAGCAGAAACCATAAAAACATTAGAAGAAATGATCGGCAGCATAATCTCAGACATCTCTCCAAAAAATGTGTTTGCTGCTACATCTCATAGGTTAAGGGAAACTAAGGAAAAAAATAAACGCATGGGATCACACCAAAATAAAAAGCTTCTGCACAGAAAAAGAAATCATCAACAAAATGAAAAAGAAACAACTATCTGGGAGGACATATTTGGCAATGATACTTCTGATAAGGGGTTAACTTACAAAATATATAAGGACCTCATATATATTAACAAAAATAAGAAAAACAATCCAATTTAAAACATGGTCAAATGACCTAAGTAGACACTTCTCCAAAGTGGACCTACGTATGGCCAAGAAATACATGAAAAAATGTTCAAAGTCAACTATCATCATAGTTATGCAAATTTATTTGACAATAAGTATCACCTCACATGTGTCAGAATCAACAAATGACAAGTGCTGTTAAGGATGTACCAAAATGGAAACCCTAGTACATTGCTGGTGGGAATGCAGACTGGTGCAACCACTATGGAAAACAGAATGCTGTTTCTTCAAAATGTTAAAAATGGAACTGCCATTTGACCTAGTGATTACACTTCTAGGAATATATCCTAATAAACCTGAAACACCAATCAGAAAGAATATATGCACCCCTATGTTCATAGCAGTGCAATTTACAATAGCCAAGATCCAGAAACAGCCCAAGTGCCCATCAGTACACCAGTGGATCAAAAAACTGTGGCACAGAGAGGAGCTCTACACTCCACCACAGAAAGGTCAAATTTCGCCTGGGATAAGGAGAGAGAGAACTACATAACCAGACATCCAGAGAAGAGAGACCATGGGGAGACAATGAAACAGCCCGCATATGAAAGAAAAGCAGGCATCACCAGAAAAGGAAGTAAACGAAATGGAGGCAAGCAACCTTCCAGAGAAAGAATTCAGAGAAATGGTCATAAGGTGGCTGAAAAGAATGGAAGACAAATTGGAAAATATGAGCAAGAACCAAGAGGAAATGAAGAAGAACCAAGAAGAAATGAAAAATGACATTGCTGCTGTAAAGAACTCAATAGAAAGCATCAAGAGTAGACTAGAAGAAGCAGAGGACCGCATCAGTGAGCTAAAAAACAAGATGGGAAAAAATACCCAAGTAGAGCAACTTCTAGAAAAAAAAATTAAAAGGCAGGAGGAGAGCCTAAGGGAACTTTGGGACAACATGAAACAAAACAACATCCGCATAATAGGGGTTCCAGAAGGAAAGGAAGCTGAGCAAGGAATAGAAAACCTGTTTGAAGAAATAATGACAGAAAATTTCCCTGATATAGGGAAGAAAAAACCCACACAAATCCAAGAAGCTCACAGAGTCCCAAGCAAAATGAACCCCAAAAGACCGACGCCAAGGCACATTATAATTAAATTGGCAAACAATAACAACAAAGTAAGAATCTTAAAAGCGGCAAGAGAAAGACAGAAAGTTATATACAAAGCAACCCCCATCAGACTAGCAACTGATTTCTCAACAGAAACTCATCAGGCCAGAAGGGAATGGAATGAAATATACAATGTCATGCAAAGGAAGGGTCTGAATCCAAGAATACTGTACCCAGCAAGGCTGTCAATCAAAATTGAAGGTGAAATCAGGAGCTTCACAGACAAAAAAGGACAAAGGGAATTTATTACCACCAAACCAGCAATGCAAGAAATTCTAAAGGGTCTGCTGTAAAAAAAAAAAAAAAGAAATAGGAAGCGAAGAAGGAACACAGGGGTAAAGAATAAAAATGTCGACAAATAAGTACCTATCAATAATAACTTTAAATGTAAATGGATTAAATGCCCCAATCAAAAGACATAGTGTAACGGATTAGATAAGAAAACAAGACCCATATATCTGCTGTCTACAAGAAACACACCTCAGGAAAAAAGACTCACACAGACTGAGGGTAAAGGGATGGAAAAAGGTTTTCCAGGCAAATGGAATTGAAAAAAAGCTGGGGTAGCAATACTTATATCTGACAAATTAGATCTCAAAGTGAAAGACATAACAAGAGATTAGGAAGGCCACTTCATAATACTAAAGGGTGCAATCCAACAAGAAGAAATAACTCTGGTAAACATATATGCACCCAATACAGGAGCACCCAAATACATAAAAAAAAACTCCTGGAGGATATCACGGGAGAGATTGACAGGAATACAATCATAGTAGGAGACTTTAATACCCCACTATCACCATTGCACAAATCCTCTAAATAAAAAATCAGCAAAGAAACATCAATCCTAAATGACTCACTAGACCAGATGGAATTAATTGACATCTTCAGAACATTTCACCCCAAAGCCACAGAATATACATTCTTCTCAAGTGCGCATGGGTAATTTTCAAAGATAGACCATGTGTTGGGACACAGGCAAAGTCACTTCAAATTCAAGAAGATAGAAATCATATTAAGCATCTTCTCAGACCACAGTGGCATAACACTGGAAATCAACTACAATAAAAACAACCCAAAGAAATCAAACACATGGAGACTAAACAGCATGCTATTAAACAATGACTGGGTTACCAGAGAGATCAAGAAAGAAATAAAAAACATCATGGCAACAAATGACAATGAAAACACTACAATCCAAAAACTATGGGACACAACGAAAGCAGTCTTGAGAGGGAAGTTCATAGCTCTACAAGCCTTCTGCAAAAAACAAGAAACAATGGTAATAAATTACCTAACCCTACAACTCAAAGAGTTAGAAAATGAGCAACAAGAAAAGCCCAGTGTAAGCAGAAGGAAGGAAATAATAAAGATCAGAGTGTAGATAAATGACATAGAGACCAAAGAAACAATACAAAAGATCAACAAAACCAAGAGCTGGTTCTTTGAAAGGATAAACAAGATTGATGAACCTCTAGCCAGGCTCACCAAGAAGCAAAGAGAGAGGACCCAAATAAACAAAATCAGAAATGAAAGAGGTGAAATAATAACAGATCCCGCCGAAATACAAAGGATTGTTAAAAAATACTATGAACAACTCTATTCCAACAAACTGGACAACCTGGAGGAAATGGACATATTCCTAGAAAAATATAACCTTCCAAAACTCAATCAGGAAGAATCTAAACAGCTCAACATGCCAGTAACTATGGAAGAAATTGAAGCAGTCATCAAAGAGCTTCCGGCAAACAAAAGCCCGGGCCAGACGGCTTCACAGGAGAGTTTTACCAAACATTCAAGGAAGAACTGAAACCTATCCTCCTCAGACTATTCCAAAAAATTCAAGAGGAAGGAACACTTCCAAGCTCCTCCTATGAAGCCAGCATCACCCTAATACCAAAACCAGATAAAGATAACACAATGAAGGAGAATTACAGGCCAATATCCCTCATGAATGTAGATGCCAAAATCCTGAACAAAATTCTAGCAAATCGGATCCAGCAGTACATCAGAAAGATCATACAACATGGCCAAGTAGGGTTTATCCCAGGAATGCAAGGATAGTACAATATCCTCAAGTCAATAAATGTGATACATCACATAAACAAATTGACAGATAAAAATCACAGTCATATCAATCGATGCAGAAAAAGCATTTGACAAAATCCAACACCCTTTCTTGATAAAAAAAAAAACTCTCAACAAGGTGGGAATAGAAGGATCATACCTCAACATAATAAAAGGCTATATATGATAAACGCACAGCTAACATCATACTCAATGGGGAAAAACTAAAACCATTTCCCCTAAGAACAGGAACAAGACAAGGATGCCCACTCTCACCACTCCTGTTTGACATAGTACTGGAAGTATTAGCCACTGCAATTAGACAAGAAGAAGAAATAAAAGGCATCCAAATTGGAAAAGAAGAGGTAAAGCTGTCCTTATTTGCAGATGACATGATATTGTAGATAAAAAACCCGAAAGACTCCATCAAAAAACTATTAGACTTAATAAATGAATTTAGCAATGTAGCAGGATACATAATTAATGCCAAGAAATCTATGGCATTTCTATACACCAACAGTGAACTTACAGAAAGAGAGCCTAAAAAAGCAATCCCATTTTCCATCGCACCAAAAAATATAGATACTTAGGAATAAACCTAACCAAGGAGGTAAAAGACCTATATGCGGAAAACTACAGGACACTGAAAAAAGAGATAGAGGAAGATGTAAACAGATGGAAGAACATACCATGTTCATGGATTGGGAGAAACAAAATCATTAAAATGTCCATACTACCCAAAGCAATCTATTGATTCAATGCACTCCCCATTAAAATACCAACGGCATATTTCACAGACCTAGAAAGAACTCTCCAAAAATTCATCTGGAATAAAAAAAGACCCCGGATAGCCACAGCAATCCTGAGAAAGTAGAATAAAGTAGGAGGGATCTCAATACCAGATTTCAAGCTGTATTACAAAGCCACTGTCCTCAAAACAGCCTGGTACTGGCACAAGAACAGACATATAGATCAATGGAATAGAACAGAGAATCCAGATATCGACCTAAACCAATATGCGCAATTAATATTTGACAAAGGAGGCATGAGCATACAATGGAGTCAAGACAGTCTCTTCAATAAATGGTGTTGGGAAAATTGGACAGATACATGCAAAAAAATGAAACTAGATCACCAACTTACACCATACACAAAAAATCAAAATGGTTACAGGACTTAAATATAAGACGGGAAATCATAAAAATACTAGAAGAATCCACAGGCATCAAAATCTCAGACATATGCCAAAAGAACTTTTTCACTGATACTGCCCCTAGGGCAATGGAAGCCAAAGATAAAATAAACAAATGGGACTACATCAAAATAAAAAGCTTTTGCACAGCAAAAGAAACCATCAACAAAACAACAAGAAAGCCCACTGTATGGGAGAACATATTTGCAAATGTTATCACTGATAAAGGTTTAATCTCCAACATCTACAGGCAGCTTATACAACTTAATAAAAGGAAGATAAATGATGCAATAAAAAAAATGGGCAATGGACCTAAATAGAATCTTTTCGAAAGAAGACAGAAGGAAAGCCAAGAGACACATGAAAACATGCTCAAAGTCACTAATTATCTGAGAGATGCAAATCAAAACAACAATGAGGTACCATCTCACACCAGTCAGAATGGCTATCATCAACAAATCAACAAACGACAAGTGTTGGCGAGGATGTGGAGAAAAAGGAACCCTCGTGCACTGCTGGTGGGAATGCAGACTGGTGCAGCCACTGTTGAGAACAGTATGGAGTTTCCTCAAAACACTGAAAATGGAACTCCCATTTGACCCAGTAATCCCACTCCTAGGAATATCCTAAGAAACTAGAAACACCAATCAGAAAGGATATATGCATACCTATGTTTATAGCAGCACAATTTACAATAGCTAAGATTTGGAAACAGCCTAAGTGCCCGTCAGCAGATGACTGGATCAGAAAACCATGGTACATCTATACAATGGAATACTATGCTGCCATAAAAAAGAAGGAATTACTACCATTTGTAGGCACCTGGATGGAATTAGAGAACATTATGCTAAGTGAAATAAGCCAGTCAATGAAAGAATAATACCACATGATCTCACTCATTTGGGGATAATGAAAAACATTATAAACTGATGAACAAAAAGATAGATACAGACGCAGTAAAGCATCAAACAGACTGTCGAATTACAGTGGTAAGGTTAGGGAGAGGTGGGGGAGTTAAGAGATCAACTGAAGGACTTATATGCATGCATATAAGAGTAACCAACGGATGCAAAACATTGGGGGGTGAGGGCATGTATGGGAGTGGGTGGGGGCGCAATGGTAAGATATGTACACATATAATACCTTAATAAAAAAATAAAAAAAAAACAAAGTGATGAACTGCAAGAACCTACAACCAAGATTACTCTACCCAGCAAAGCTATCATTCAGAGTTGAAGGTTAGATAAAAAGCTTCACAGACAAGAAAAAGCTAAAGGAGTTCATGACCACCAAACCAGGATTACATGAAATGCTGAAGGGTGTTCTTTAAGAAGAGAAAGAAGAAGAAAAAAGGTAAAGATAAAAATTGTGAACAACAAGGTGACATCAAATACATACCTACCAACAAGTGAATCTAAAAATCAAGTGAATAAAAAATCTGAAGAACAGAATGGACTGGTGATTATAATAGAATCAGGGACATAGAAAGGGAGTGGACTGACAATTCTCAGGGGGGAGGGAGTGTGAGGGGTGCGGGAAGAGATTGGACAAAAAGCTTACACCTATGGATGAAGACAGTGGCGGGGGGTAAGGGCATGGGGTGGGGTGGGGAATCAGGTGGAGGGAAGCTATGGGGGAAAAAAAGAGTAACACCTGTAATAATCTGAACAATAAAGATTTATTAAAAAAATAAAAAATAAATAAAAAAAAACAAAAACTGTGGCACATTTACACCTTGGAATACTATGCAGCTGTAAAAAAGGAGGATCTCTTACCCTTTGAGATAGTATGGAAGGACCTGGAGAGTATTATGCTAAGGTAAATAAGCCAGTAAGAGAAAGATAGGTATCACAGGATCTCACTCATATGTGGAATCTAATGAACAAAATAAACTGATGAACAAAATAGATTCAGAGACATAGAAGCATGGAACAGACTGATGAATCTCAGAGGGAGGAAGAGGGTGCAGATGAGGTGGGGTTTGACTAACTGGGGAACTTATATGCACATATGAATAGTCCATGCACACATATAATAATGTGGTGAAAGCCTGGGAAAAGCAGCAGTGGCATGGAGGGTGTAAATGAGAGCAAAAAAAAAAAGGAGGGGACACATCTGTAATACTTTCAACAATAATGATACATTTTTACAAAGAATGAATTGGAAATAAATACATACCTATCAAAATCACTATAAATGTAAGTGGATTAAATGTCCCAATCAAAAGATATAGGGTGCCTAAATAGACACACAACAAGACCCATATTTATACTGTCTATAAGAGAACCAAATCAGAAGAAAAGACACACACAGATTGAAAGTAAAAGGATGAAAAGGATATTTCATGCATAAGTATTGCTACCCAACTTTTTTTTTCATTTCTGTTTGCATTAAATAGAAATGAAAGTAAAGCTGGAGCCCAACCAGCATAGCTCAGTTGTTGAATGTCAAACTATGAACCAGGAGGTTATGGTTCAATTACCCATCAGGGCACATGCACGGGTTTCAGGCTCTATCCCCACTGTGGAGTGTGCAGGAGGCAACTGATCAATGATTCTCTCTCATCATTGATGTTTCTATCTCTCTCTCCCTCACTCTTCCTCTCTGAAATCAATAAAAATATTTTAAAAAGTAAAACTGGATAGGAATACTTATATCTGAAAAATAAACTTTAAAACAAAGGCTATAATAAGAGACAAAGAAAGACATTACATAATGACAAAGTGATTAATTCAACAAGAAAATATAACAATTTTAATAACTTATGCATCCAGCACAGGAACTCCTAAATATATAAATCAAATATTGTTGTACATAACAGGAGAGATAAACTGTAATACAGATATAGTAGGGGTCTTTAACACTCCATTGACATTGATGGATAGATCTTCCAGACAGAAAATCAACAAGGGAACAGTGGCATTAAATGACACACTAGACTAGATAGATTTAATTGATATTTTCAGGTAATTTTACCCCAAAGCCACAGAATATACAGGATAAGGCAAAAGGAGTTTTACAGTTGTGAGTATATGAATCACAAAGTTGATGTTATTTTAGTATTTATTAATGATTTTATTATTTTCCATAGGAACAACTATAAATCTACATTTGCCCCACCCTGTTCATTCTTTTCAAATGCACATGGAATATTTTCTAAGATACACCTCAGGTTAAGACATAAAACTCTCTAAGAATTTAAGAAAATTAAGAAAATTGAAATCGGGAGATTAAAAATGTCAGCAGAATAAGTGGATGCTACACAGACATTCTCCCAGGACCAAACTAGAATTACAACTAAAATACAGAAAATCTTCCTGAATAATTAACAGAATACTCACTGGAAAGAACCCTGATAACTAAGGATAGAAAGCTATCTGAAGTATCTATCAGTAATGATTTGAGGACTTTTTACATACTATTTGTGACAGTGAATTTCACTGCAATTTTTAGCACTATAGATTATTGTAGCTGAAGAATGCTAAAGACTTAGTTTATCTTAGTACTGTTCCATTCAGCCTACAGTGTCATCTATAAAATATATGGATAGATGCTGAAATCAATTTAAATTTTTAAATGAAATAGACATGCAGAAATATGTGCAAGAGAAAAGGTAACTGATTTTATTGTTCCCCCAAACTAAAGCCATTTATTGAGACAGACACTATCAGGAGTGGCCTGCTTCCTCCACATGCTAAACGATGATGGAATAAATTTTTGTGGATTTGAAAAAAAAATCTGATATAGAGTTCAGAATGATGATGAGAAAGATGCTCAACAGCATGAGAAACGATACAGTAACTATGAAAACAGAAATAAAGAATGACATAGTACAAATAAAGAACACATTGGAAGGAATACACAGCAGATTAGGAGGAGCTGAGGATCAAATCAGTGAATTAGAAGACAGGATTGAACAAATCACTTAATCAGAGAAACAAAAAGAAAAATCAATTAAAAACCAGGAGGACAGCTGAAGGGAGCTGTGGGACGACATGAAAGGTAACAATATTCGAATAGTAGGTGTGCCAAGAAGAGGCAGAAAGGGAGGATGGGGTAGAGAACATGTTTGAAGAAATAATGGCAGAAAACTTCCCTAACCTGGTAAAGGAAAAAGTCACAGATAGTCTCAAAAAGAAGAACCCAAAACAGGCTGACGCCCCAGACACATCATAATTGAAATGTGAAAAATTAAAGACAAAGAGAGAATCTTAAAGGCAGCAAGAGAAAAGAAAACTGTTACCTACAAAGGAGCTCCCATCAGGCTGACAATGAATTCCTCATCAGAAATTCTACAGGCCAGAAAGGAATGGCATGAAGTACTCAAGGTAATGGAAAGTAAGGATCTGAAACCAAGATTACTATATCTAGAAAGGCTATCATTCAAAATAGACAGTCAAATAAAGAGCTTCCCAGACAACAAAAGGCTAAAGGAGTACATCACCACCAAGCTAGCAGTACAAGAAATGCTAAAGAGACTGCTGTAATGAGAAGAAATATAGAGAGAAACCTAAGCATACAGAATTAAATGGCAATAAATAAGTACCTATCAATAATAACCTTAAATGTAAATGGATTAAATGCTCCAATCAAAAGACAGAGGGTAGGTTAATGGATAAGAAAACATGACCCAACTCTATGCTGCCTATAAGAGAATCACCTAAAAACAAAAGACTCGCGCAGGACTACAGTAAAGGGATGAAAAAAAAAATTTCCATGCAAATGGAAATAAAAAAAAGAAAAAAACACCTGGCAAAGCATTACTCATATCTGACAAAATAGACTTCAAAATGAAGGCCATCACAAGAGACAACAAAGGTCACTATATAATACTAAAGGGATTGATACAACAAGAGGATAAAACCCTGATAAACATATATGCACCCAATATAGGAGCACCTAAATATATAAAAAAAACTTACAGAGGACTTTAAGGGAGAGAGCAACAACAATACAGTCATAGTAGATGAGTGGATAAAAAAAGCTGTAGTACCTTTATACCATGGAATACCATGCACCAGTAAAAAAGAAGAATCTCTTACCCTTTGAGACAGCATGGAGAGATCTGGAGAGTGTCATGCTAAGTAAAATAAGTCAGTCAGAGAAAGACAGGTATTACATGATCTCAACTCATATATAGAATCTAATTAACAAAATAAACTGATGAACGGAGTGGATCCAGAGACACAGAAGCATGGAACAGAGTGTGGAATCTCGAATGGAAGATGGGGGAGGGGAGGAGGGTGGGAGATAATCAACCAAAGACCTTGTATGCATATATGCATAACCCATGGACGCAGACAGTGGGGTGGTGAGGAGCTGGGTTGGGGGGAGGGAGTTGGCTAGAGGGGGTTGGTGGGAGAATAAAGGGGACATATGTAATACTTTCAACAATTAAGATTTAAACAACATTGAAATCATATCAAGCATCTTCTCTAACCCCAAAGGTATGAAACTAGACATCAATTACAAAAAACAAACAAACCTGAAAAACACATGGAGGCTAAATATCATGTTACTAAACAATGAAAAGGTAAACAACAAGTTCAGGCCTACCTCAAAACACAATAAAAATCTTAAATAAACAAACTAAGCTTATGATCAAAGGAACTAGAAAAAGAACAACAGCACAGTCCAATGTGAGTAGAAGAAAGAATAAATATCGGAGTGGAAATAAAGGAAATAGAGTCTCCCCCCCAAAAAAAAAACACACAATAAAAAGATCAATGATATCAAGAGCTGATTTTTTGAAAAGATAAAGGAGCTTGATAAACCTTTAACCAGACTCAACAAGAAATAGAGAAAGAACCAACATAGTGGCAGGCAAGGCCAGAGTGAGGGTGAGATTATGAGGGGGTGAGTTTTTGTGAGGGAGAGTGTGTAGGTGTAAGTGTGGATGGGTGTCTGTCTGTCAATGTGGGATCTCCAGACAGGCGGTTTGCATGCTTCTGGTGGAGGAGTTGCCAGCTATTACCATGCGCTGCTTGGCTGAGCTCTTCTCTCTGCTTGAGATTGGAGAACAAGCCATTTTAAAGGATCTACAGGGTCATCCTTGGGGAGTGGCTGTGTCCCAGCACTCCTGGGCCAATGACAGGTGTGCATGGCCCCACCACTGGAACCTAATGCCCTCATACACAGAGGTTTGACATAGGGAACCAGTGCACCAAAACTATGGCCCCAGATGACCAGACCCACTACCTGGATGCACACACCTGGCCTTCCCCACTGCCTTGACCAGTGGAATACCTGGCCTGCTGTGCTACCTTGATGTGTACTCTGCCTGGCCTGCCCAGCTGCCATTAAGTGCACAGTGCCCTGCCCTGAGACCAAGATCCAATGCATGCAGAGGAATGGACCTGCCTTCATGACCTATTGTACCTGACCCTAATGCTCCCAGATGACCAGCTGCACCACTTGTGATCAGACACACAGCTGTGACCTGACACACCTGGAAATACAGACCTACCACTGCAACTAGGTGTGCCTGAACTGGCACTCCTGTAAGACCAGACCACCCTGCAATTAGACAACCCAGGAAGCAAGGACTACCACCACTGCCTGGTATGCATAATCTGGTGCCACCAGATGATCAGACCCACCCTTGTGACTTAGCACAACCCATTGCTACCAGACACACAGATCTGCCCCCCTGTGACCCGGCCCACCTCAACAGGCGCCCCAGACTACTGGACTGCTAAAATGGAGAGACAAAGAAAGAACACAGAAATGAAAAAAAAAAAGGAGGAATCACCAGAAAAGGAACTAAATGTAATGGAGGCAAGTAATTTGTCAGATAAAGAATTCAAAGTAATGATTATAAGGGTGTTCAAACAACTTATTGAGAACTACAAGCAACTTAATGAAAACTACAACAGCATGAAAAAAAGAGGTAGAAACCATGAATAAGAATCAATCAAAAATGAAGAATGACACAGCTGAAATAAAAAATACCCTGGAAGGTATCAACAGTAGACTAGAAGAAGCTGAGAACAGAATCAGCAAATTAGAAACCAAAGAAATAAAATATGCAATCAGGGCAGGAATTGGATAAGAAAAATAAAAAGCAGGAGAATAGTTTAAGGGAGATTTGAGACTATAGGGATACTGGAGGGATAAAAAAGTGAGCAAGTAATACAGAAACTGTTTGAATAAATATTGACAGAAAACTTCCCTACCCTGGTGAGGGAAAAAAAAATTCACTCAAGTTCAAGAAACATAGCTAGTCTTAATCAATATGAACCCAGAGAGATCCACACTAAAATACATCATAATTAAAACAGCAAACTTTCAAGACTAAGAAAGAATCTTAAGGGAAGCAAGAGAGACACAGTCAGTTAACTACGAGGGAGCTCCCATAAGGCTGTCAGTTTATTTCTCAACAGAAAAACTACATGCAAGAAAGAAATGGCATAAAGTATTCAAAGTTATGAAAGTCAAGAATCTGAAACCAAGACTACCCTATCCAGCAAGGCTATCATTCAATACTGAAGGTGAAATAAAAAGCATCCAAGTCATACAAAAAAAAAAAGGTTTAAAGGAATTTATTACTACCAATCCAGCAAGGCAAGAAATGCTAAAGGGACAATTGTAAGAAGAAGAAATATAGACAAAGAAGAACATAGGCACTAATAATGGCAATAAATAAACACATATCAACATGTTAGGACATGAACTAAGGTTCTACAACCTCAAGAAGATTGAAATTATATCAAGCATATTCTCAGATCACAATGGCATGAACGTAGAAATCAACTACAATAAAAAAAAAAAACCAAACATTCAAACATATGGAAGCTAACTAGCATGTTATTAAACAATGAATGGGTTAGCAATGAGATGAATAAATAAAAAATTTCCTGGAAACAAATGAAAATGAACACACAACAACCCAAAATCTATAGGACAGGATGAAAGCAGCCTTGTGAGGGAAGTTAATAGCATTACAGGCCTACTTCAAGAAAGAATAAAATTTTTTAATAAACTATCTAATTCTAAAATTTAAAGAATTAGAAAGAGAACACCAATAAAATCCAAGAGTAAGTAGAAGGAAGGAAATAATAAAGATCAGTGTGGGGAGAGAGAAACCAAGATGGCGACATAGGTAAGCACCTAAACTGCTGCCTCGCACAAAAATTTCAAAACTACAACTAAAAGACAGAACAGACGTCATCCAGAACCATAGGAAGGCTGGCTGAGTGGAAATTCTACAACTAGAAGGAAAGAGAAACACTCACGGAGAATCAGAGGAGTGGCAAAGGGCTGAGGTACGGGGACACGTGCGCAGAGAGGAAGGGCGGCTAAGTACCTGACTGACTTTCTCTGGTGGGAGGGGGAAGGAAGCCCCCGATTGCACTGAACCCCAGTTCCGACTGCACTGAACCCCAATTCCGGGCGATACCCCATGGACCCAGGCTCATACAGGGGGAGTCTGGACTGTCAGGTAGAAAGAAAGGCACATGGAGACTCGGAGACTCAGGGGAGCTGCGGCAGGCAGGGGTCTGGAGGTGCAGGGCTCGCAGAGAAAACTGAATGCGGAGGTTGCCGCATGCTTTCCTAGTGGAAGGGAGTCAGAAGCTACTGACTGCACTGAACCCCAGTTCCAACTGCACTGAACCCCAGTTCCAGGCGAGCCCCTGGGGACCCACGCTCTTACGGGGGGAATCTGGATTGTCAGGCAGAAACTCAGGGGAGCTGTGGAAGACAGAGGTCTGGAGGTGCGCGCACAAGGGCAGGGCTGACGGGAAGCCAAGGCTGTCTGCTCCGCCCTGAGACTCCGCCCCATCCAAGCTGAGCACAGAGGCTTTTGCAATTTTGCAAGTCTGATCCTATAAGGCTGTCTCCAGCACTGAACTTCTCGCAGTGTAGACACAGCTGATCCTCACAGCCATCTGGTCTGGAGGTCAATTCCAGATATGAAAAAGGACCAACTAGAAATTAAACATACACTGACTGAAATAAAAAATATTATACAGAGACCTAATAGCAGACGAGAGGACCTTAAGTATCAAGTCAAAGATTTGAAATACAAAGAAGCAAAAAACACTTAATCGGAAAAGCAAAAAGAAAAAAGAACCCCAAAATTTGAAGATAGTGTAGGGAGCCTCTGGGACAACCTCAAGCATACCAACATCCGAATTATGGGGGTGCCAGAAGAAGAGAGAGAGCAAGATACTGAAAACCTATTTGAAGAAATAATGACCGAAAACTTCCCCCACCCAGTGAAAGAAATAGACTTACAAGTCCAGGAAGCGCACAGAACCCCAAACAAAAGGAATCCAAAGAGGACCACACCAAGACACATCATAATTAAAATGCCAAGAGCAAAAGACAAAGAGAGAATATTAAAAGCAGCAAGACAAAAACAGTTAGTTACCTACAAGGGAGCACCCATACGATTGTCAGCTGATTTCTCAACAGAAACTATGCAGGCCAGACGGGAGTGGCAAGAAATATTCAAAGTGATGAATAGCAAGAACCTACAACCAAGATTACTCTACCCAGCAAAGTTATCATTCAAATGGAAGGTCAGATAAAGAGCTTCACAGATAAGAAAAAGCTAAAGGAGTTCATCAACACCAAACCAGTATTATATGAAATGCTGAAAGGTATTCTTTAAGAAGAGGAAGAAGAAAAAAGTAAAGATAAAAATTATGAACAACAAATACATATCTATCAACAAGTGAACCTAAAAATAAAGTGAATTAAAAATCTGAGGAACAGAATAAACTGGTGAATATAATAGAATCAGGGACATAGAAAGGGAGTGGACTGATGATTCTCAGGGGGAAAGGGGTATGGGGGTGCAGGAAGAGACTGGACAAAAATCGTACACCTATGGATGAAGACAGTGCGGGGGGGGAGGTAAGGGAAGAGGGTGGGGTGGGAACTGGGTGGAGAGGAGCTATGGGGGGAAAAAGGAGAAACAATTGTAATAATCTGAACAATAAAGATTTATTTTTTAAAAAAAAAGATCAGTGTGGGGACAAAATGACATAGACGACCAAAAAGAAAAATACAAAAGATCAATGAAACCAAGAGGTGGTTCTTTCAAAAGATAAACAAGATTGATGAAACTTTAGCCAAACTCATCAAGAAAGAGAGGAACCAAATAAATAAAATCAGAAATGAAAGATGTGAAGTAACAACTGACACTACAGAAAAATAAAGGATTGCAAGAAAATACTGTGAACTATATGCCAGCAAGCTGGACAACCCGGATGAAATGGACAAATTCCTAGAAAAATGCAGTCTTCCAAAACTCACCCAGGAAGAATCAGAAAACCTTGATAGCCTGATGACATCTAATAAAATTAAAGCAGGAAAAAAAACCTCTCAGCAAACAAAAGCACTGGTCTGGACATCTTCACAGCAGAGTTATTCCAAATACAGGCAGTCCTGGGGTTATTCAGGTTATGTCGGACTTGACTTATTTTGTTTCGTGGTTATGTTGCCATCTCCCATTTACAGTATTTATGAAAAGAAAAAAAGTTCCATCATTTCGACGTATGTACATATGTGCTTTATGTTTTTTATTATTTACTGTATTTACCACAAGTAAGGTCAGGAATTGCTATCTTTCTTTTAATTTTTTTTTACTGTTTCACTTCATTACTGCTGTGTATGTGCTCCATGTGAGTGACGAAGGTGCTTATGTAAGTGGGTTCCGACTTACAGTGAAAATCGAGTTACATCGTACTGTAGGAATGGATCTCCGACATAACCCGAGGACTTCCTTTATTCAAAGAAGAACTAACACCTATCCTCCTCAAACCAATCCAAAATGCAGAGGAAGGAACACTTATCAGCTCTTTTTTTTGAAGTCAGCATTATCCTAATACCAAAACCAGATAAGGGCACTACAAAGAAAGAGTATTACAGGCCAATATCCCTGATGCTAAAAATCCTCAACAATATATTAGCCAATTGGATCCAGCACTATATTTAAAAGATCATACGCCATGACCAAGTGGGATTCATTCCAGGGATGCAAGGCTGGTACAATATTCACAAATCAATAAATGTGATACATCACATAAAAAATTGAAAGACAAAAAAATAACATGATCATATTAATAGATGCAGAAAAAGCATTAGATAAAATCCAGCACCCATTTCTGATAAAAACTAACAGCAAAGTGTGTATAGAAGGATTATACCTCAACATAATAAAACTGATATATGACAAACCTACAGCCAATATCATACTTAACGGGCAAAAACTAAAACCACTTCCACTAAGAACAGGAACAAGACAGAGATGCCCACTTTCACCACTCTTGTTCAACATAGTACTGGAAGTCTTAGCCAAAGAGATCAGACAATAAGAAAAGAATAAAAGGAATCAAAATTGGAAAGGCAGAAGTAAAACTGTTATTATTCGCAGATGACATGATATTATATATAGAAAACACTAGAGAGGTCACTAAAAAAAAACTACTAAATTTAGGCGCACCAGACGACCAGGCACCGAGCAGGGGGCGATATGTTCCATATTCCAAGAGCAAGGGCGGCCGAGCCAGCTCCAGGGGGAAAAGGAAGTGGTATCTTTGAAGAATCAATGCCTGTGCACACTCGACAGCATCTGAACCCACCTGGTGGAAAAACCAGTGACATTTTTTGGTCCCCAGTGATGGCTACTTTACCCTTGGCACATCTCAACAAACCCAAGGACCATGTCCTCTTATGTGAAGGAGAAAACCAAAAATTGGATCTTACAGCTGCCATGAGCACCTTGACCAGAGAAGAGCCAGGTGAGAAAGGTGGCCCAAGAGAAGCAGACTGTGCCCAGGAGCCCCAGCCCACACCTACAGCTGACAGCCATGAACCTAGGTTGGGCCCACGTCCTCGATCTCACAACATAATCCTGAATCCACCTGGAGGCAAATCCAGCATCTTCTTCTACTAGAGAAGCTATTGCTTCCCCTGTAGGCAGATAAGAAAATGGAAAGATAGGATTTCAAATATTATAGTTTCCTTTAGCCCAAAGGAACGGGGGTGGGGAGAGGGTCTGTGGTGTATCTGAAGCCACTGCTCAGGCTCCCCTGCCACCACGAGAGCCACAGAGGACCTCACCTTCCAGACTGCCGAGAGACATATCTTTGTGAGGGGCGGGGGAGCTGTGACGCCTTGGTGAACAGTCATACGTAATTTTGGATGTGAGAGGAACTTTCAGTTGGGCTGGATGGGAAGCTGGTGCAAGGCTACAGGGGCCCTGATGAAGTGAGATCTTCCAAGTCCTTGTTGCATCGGTGACCTGCCATCCAATTGGGTATCTAGGAATCACTTCATACAGTAGGAGAGAGTTTAAAGCCTCAGAAAGAAAGCAAAAAACTACCCGTGCATTGGGCATAAGCTGAAACACTAGTCTCCATTCTTGGGACTACTGCTGCTAACCCCGAGACCTCCTTTGCACCCAGGCACAGAGTATTTTGCAGTCTTTTTTTGAAGCATTTTGATTGCTTTCCTTCGGCAGCTGTCAACAAAAACCAAAAAAGTTTTCTCAATCTTATGCTTTATGGAGAGATTTTGTACCCTGATCCTCTGGGGTGATCTATCTGCCTTTCATTCACAAGAGACTGGACTTGGTCTCTTCACAGACTGGTTTTTCTTGTGAATTGTTTTATTTTTTTTCTCTCATCCTTAAATTTCAGCCTTAGCTCTTCACCACTAATGTGGACAGTTCATTTATCTGCAAGGCCCACTGACTTCTGTAAGATTAAAACTCTATCCAGATACATAATTGAGTTATTTAAATCTTTCATGTGTCTTTATTCCTGTTGACATTGGGAAGAAGAGATGTTTGAGAACTTTGAGTTCTTTAATAATATCTAAAGAGCTATTCTTAAATACCAGCTTTACATAAGTGACTATTGACTCTGGTCTGTTTCTGACACCTCTTTAGAAAAAAGTCAGTTGCTCAGGTATGCCAAAGAGGAAGAAAAGTTTGCTTACACCACCCTTTATAAAGCTTTGCAGAACCTTTGGACCATATTCAGTTTCCAGAAGAGAGTTGGAGACCTTAGGCTAGGACAGTGGTCGGAAAACTGCGGCTCGCAAGCCACATGCGGCTCGTGAGCTGCAGTTTGCTGCTCTGTTGACTAATGAGTTTGCCGACAACTGGGCTAGGAGATTAGTTTGGCAAAAAAGCCTTAACTGGCCAATTCTATGATATTTACCAGCAAAGGTAATGACCTGGCAAGTTGTGTTGCTTTAATCTGTCAGGCAGAAGTTTCTCCCATTGAACTTCCTAAGAGTTATAGTCTACATCACTCATGCTGGATCAGTAGTTAATAGAGAAGAGAGAGGGTTTGTGTAGTGGTGGCTGTTGGTATGAGTGCCTGCAGAGCTAATGCCAGGTGCTGGAAATGTCTTCGTCATTAAAATTGAGAAAAGAAACACGTGTGATTAGTTATAGCCACAGTGGCTGAGACACTAAGTGCCTATAGGAGCTGCCTCCCAAACCCCACTTCTTACACCTGGCACATTGAGGGGATCAGCATGTGGCTTTGTCAACCAAAGAGTTTCCCTACTTTCAGTTATCCTGCTGACTTTGGAGCCAATAAATACCTATTTCATGTGACTTTATCAAGTACTTCCTGTCTTCATGTTTCAAATGGTCATTTTTAAGAAAATTGTTTGGAATTCAGAGTATTTTTCCCCCATTAAAAATGTCATAAATGGTGGTTAACTTTTAAGCCCAAACACACTAATTTGTTTTAACTTATAATGAAATGTACTAATGGTAGAAATGAACTGCCATTTATAACTACATTTTGCTTTTTAATACACAAGAAAATAATTTGTGAATTCCAAATTGGGTTGCTGGCATTGTGCTACTGGTCCTTGTGGCCTCACCCTCACCCTCACTGTCAGGCATATGAGAGGAAGGACTCTAGTTCTATCCACTGGCAGGGATCCATGAACTCTTAGCATCCTGTTATCAACCTCTAAGCTGCTTTGAAAAATTGCCAGTCTATTTTTATTAAGCCTTAAAACTTTTTATGTGCATTTAGTGCCAACTTTTTTCTAGAGCTGTATCAAAAACAACAAACCTGTACTCACATCACAATGTAATTTTGATAGGAACATTTTGTTATTTTTACAAGGCAGAATTGGGTTTAACAGTTGAAATAAACTTAGTAATCATGTAAAAAAACTACTGGATTTAATAAATGAATTTGGCAATGTAGTGGGATATAAAATTGACACCCAGAAATCGATGGTATTTTTATACACCAATAATAAAATCTTAGGAAGACAAACTAAAAAAAAATTCCATTTATGATTGCAACGATAAAATCCAGATTCTTACAAATAAACTTAAACAAGGAGGTAAAAGACCTGTACTCAGAAAACTACAGGACATTGAAAAAATAGATAGAGGAAGGTATAAACAAGTGGGACAAAATACAGGGTTCATGGATTGATAGAATCAACATCATCAACATGTCCATACTACCCAAAGCAATGTATAGATTCAATTCAATTCAATGTATAGATTCAACATCATCAACATGTCCATACTACCCAAAGCAATGTATAGATTCAATTTAATAGGTTAAAACACCAACGGCATATTTCACACATCTAGAACAAGCACTCTGAAAATTTTTACGGAACTAAAAAATACCCTGAATAGCCTCAGCAACCTTGAGAAAAAAGAACAAAGTTGTAGGGATCAGAATACTAGATATCAAATTATACTACAATGCCACTGTAATCAAAACACCCTGGTACTAGCATAGGAACAGGCATATCGATTAATGGAACAGAACAGAGAACCCAGAAATTGACCCAAGTCATTATTCTCAATTAATGTTCAGCAAAGGAAGCAAAAGCATACAAAGGAGTACAGACAGTCTCTTCAGTAAATGGTGCTGGGAAAATTGGACAGGTGCATGCACAAAAAATGAAACTAGACCACCAATTACACCACACACAAGCATGAACTCAAAGTGGATAAAAGAGTTAAATTTAAGCTGTGAAACCATAAAAATCCTAGAAGAAAATGCAGGCAGCAAAATATGAGACATCTCAAGTAGAATTTTCACTGATACAATGCCTAGAGCAAGAGAAACAAAGTGAAAAATAAAAAAAATCGGACTACATCAAAATAAAAGAATTCTGCATAGCAAAGGAAAACAGCATCAAATTGTAAAGGAACCCCCTGTATGGGAGAACATATTTGCTAATGATACATCTGATAAGGGGTTAATTTCCAAAATATATAAAGTACCATATAACTCAACAAAGGGTAGACAAGCAATCCAATTTAAAAATGGGCAGAGGACCTAAGACACTTCTCCAAAGAGGACATACAAATGGCCATGCGGCATATGAAAAAATGCTCAACATCACTAATCATCAGAGAGATACAAGTTAAAACAACAATGAGGTACCACCTTACACCTGCCAGAATGGCTACCATTAACAAGCAACAAGTACTGGTTAGGATGTGGAGAAAAAGGACCCCTAGAACACTATTGGTGGAAATGCAGACAGGTGCAGCCACTGTGGAAAACAATATGGAGTTTCTTCAAAAAATTAAAAATTGAACTGCCTTTTGAACCAGTGATACCACTTCTAGGAATATATTCTAAGAATCCCAAAACACCAACCAGAAAGAACATATGCACCCCTATGTTTATAGCAGCATTATTTACAATAGCAATGATCTGGAAACAGCCCAGTAAACCAATGGATAATAAAGCTGTTGCACATTTACACAATGGAATACTATGCAGCTGTAAAAAAAGAAGGATTTATTACCCTTTGAGATAGCATGAAGGGACCTGTAGATGATTACACTAAGTGAAATAAGCCACTGAAGGAAAGACAAATATCACATGATCTCACTAATATGTAAAATCTAGTGAACACAATAAACTGTTGAATAAAATAGAACCAGAGGCATGGAAGCATGCAACAGACTAATGGATCTCAGAGAGAAGAGGTGCCGGGGTGGGGGGGTAGAGAATAACCAAAGAACTTATATGCACATAGGCATTGCCCATTAACACAGACAATAGGGTAGTAAAGGCCTGGGGCAGTGCGGGAACTAGGTATTGGGGAGGCAAAGGGGAAAGAAAGGAGGTCATTTGTAATACTCTCAACAATAAAGATTAAAAATAAGAAAAAAAGGGAGAGAACCCAACTAAGTTAAATCAGAAATGAAAAAGGATGCCCTAACCAGTTTGGCTCAGTGGATAGAGCATCAGCCTGCGGAATCAAGGGTCCCAGGTTTGATTCCGATCAAGGGCATGTACCTTGGTTGCAGGCACATACCCAGTATGGAGTATGCAGGAGGCAGCTGATCGATGTTTCTCTCTCATCGATGTTTCTAACTCTTTATCCCTCTCCCTTCCTCTCTGTAAAAAATCAATAAGATATATTTTTTAAAAAGAAGTGAAAGTGGAAAAGAAACAACTGACACCAGAGAAATACAAAGGATTATGAGAAAATACTACAAATATTTTGTAATATTGCAAACAAAATGGACAATCTGAAAGAAATAGATAAATTCCTAGAAACACACAATCTTCTAAAATTCAATCAAGAAGAAACAGAAAATCTGAACAGACCAATGACAACTAATGAAAACAAAGTAGTAATCAAATATTCCTGGACTGTGTGGATTCAAACGTTAAATTTACCAAACTTTCAAAGAACTAATACCTATCCTTCTCAAACTATTGCATAAAATTCAAGACAAGGGAAGGCTCCCAAGCTCATTTTATGAAGGCAGTATTATCCTAATTCCAAAACCAGATAGATACTACAAACAAACAAAAATCATAGTTCAATATCTCTGATGAGAATATAGATGCAAAGATCCTCAAGAAAATAGTAGCAAACAAATTCAGTAATACATTAAAAACATCTTAAACCATGATCAAGTAGGATTTATTAACTGGGATTCAAGGTTGGTACAATATCAACAAATCAATAAATGTGATACACCACAAAAACAAGGATAAGATACACCACAAAAAAAGGTTAAAAATAATATGATCATATCTATAGATGCAGCAAAAACATTTGATATAAGAAAGTCACAGCACACTGGAAAGAAAGAGAACATACCTTAATATAATAAAGGCAATATATATAATAATAAAAGTGAAATATGCTAATTTAAGTCACAGCACACTGGAAAGAAAGAGAACATACCTTAATATAATAAAGGCAATATATATAATAATAAAAGTGAAATATGCTAATTAGACCAGACAGTCGAATGACCTTCCAGACTTCATTCTGGATATCCTTCCCGATGAAGCCGCAGCAGCGAGGGCTGAGGCAGAAGCAGTTAGGGGCGACCAGGCAGGCAGGCAGAGCAGTTAAGGGAGATCAGACAGGCAGGCAAGTGGTTAGGGGTGATCAGGCAGGCAGGTGAGTGGTTAGGGGCAATCAGGCAGGCAGGCAGAGGGGTTAGGGGCAATCAGTCAGGCAGGCAGAGGGGTTAGGGGTGATCAGGCAGGCAGGTGAGCAGTTAGGGGTGATCAGGCAGGCAGGAAAGTGATTAGGGGCGATCATACAGGCAGGTGAGTGGTTAGGGGTGATCAGGCAGGCAGGTAGGTGAGCCGTTAGGAGCCAGAGTTCCTGGATTGCTAGAGGGATGTCCAACTGCCAGTTTAGGCCCAATACCATGGCAGTTGGACATCCCCCGAGGGGTCCCAGATTGCAAGAGGGTGCGGGCTGGGCTGAGGCACTCCCCCCCCCAATGCATGAATTTCGTGCACCGGGCCTCTAGTATAACAAATAAACAGCTAACATCATATTCAATGGACAAAAACTAAACACATTTTCCTTAAGATCAGAAAATACACAGGGATGTCTACTTTTAACCCTCTTATTCAAGATAATATTGGAAGTCATAGCCACAGCAATCACAATAAGAAATAAAAGGCATCCAAATTGGAAAGGAAGAAATAAAACTATCATTTTTTTCAGATGCCATGATACTGCATATAGAGAACCCTAAGTACTCCACTAAAGTTACTAGATCTAATAAATTAATATGGCAAAACAGCAGGATATAAAATTAATATTCAGAAATTGGTGGCATTTCTATACACCAATAATAAACTTTCAGAAAGAGAATCTAAGAACATTATCCCATTTACTATTGCAACAAAAACAATATGGTACCTAGAAATAAATTTAACTAAGGAGGTAAAAGACCTGTACTTTGAAAATTATAGGACAATGAAAAAATAGAGGAAGATACAAACAAGGGGAAGCATATACCATGTTCATGGATTGGAAGAATTAACATCATTAAAGTGTCCATACTAGCCTTTCCCAGTGTGGCTCAGTTGGTTGAGCATCATCTCATGCATCGAGATGTAACTGATTCAATACCAGGTGAGGTCACAGGCCTAGGTTTGCACCTGATCCCTGGTAAGGGGGCATGCAGGCTCAATCCTCAATGGGGAGTGTGCAGGAGGTAGCTGATGATTTTCTCTCTCTCTCATCAATGTTTCTCTATCACCTCTCCCTCTCCCTTCCTGTCTCTCTAAAAAAATCAATAAAGTATTAACATTTTTAAAAATGTCCATATTACCCAAACAAGTTTATAGATCCAATGCAATCCTATTAAAATACCAATAGCACAATTCACAGATCTAGAACAAATATTCCAAATATTTATATGGAACTAAATAATATGGTCTCTTCAATAGATGGTGCTGAGAAAACTGTACAGGTACATGCAAAAAAATTAAACTAGAATACCAACTTACACTCTACACAAGAATAAACTCAAAATGCATAAGACTTAAATATAAATTGTGAAACCACAAAAATCCTAGAAGAAAACGTAATCAGTAAAATCTTAGACATCACTCACAACAATATTTTTACTGATATGTCTCCTAGAGCAAGAGAAATGCAGAAAAAATAAACAAATGGGACTACATCATAATAAAAAGCTTCTGCACTGCAAAAGAAACCATGAACAAAATGTATGGAAGAACATATTTGCCAATGGTGCACCTAATAAGGGGTTAATACCCAAAACATATAAAGAATTTATACAAATCAATACCAGGAAGACAAACAATCCAATTAATAATTGGGCAAAGGACCTGAGTAGACATTTGTCCAAAGAGGACACACAAATGGCAACAGAATATGAGAAAAGCTTAACATCACTAATCATCAGAGAGATGCAAATTAAAACCACAATGAGATATCACCTCACACCTGCCAGAATGGCTGCCATCAATAAATCAACAACCAACAAGCACTGGTGAGGATGTGGAAAAAGGAGAACCCTAGTTCACTGCTGGTGGGAATGCAGACTGGTGCAGCCACTGTGAAAAACAGTATGGAGTTTCCTCAAAAATAAAGAATGGATCTGCCTTTCCCTAGCCCAGTGGTCAGCAAACTCGGCTCGTGAGCCACATGCGGCTCGCGAGCCGTAGTTTGCCACTCTGTTGACTAATGAGTTTGCCGACCACTGACCTAGACTCTCTCTCTTTTTTAAATTTAATAAATTTTTATTGTTCAGATTATTACAATTGTTCCTCTTTTTTCCCCCAATAGCTCCCCTCCACCTGGTTCCCACCACACCCTCTGCCCTTACCTCCCTCCCCACTGTCCTCATCCATAGGTGTACAATTTTTGTCCAGTCTCGTCCCACACTCCCCACACCGCTTTCCCCCTGAGAACTGTCAGTCCACTCCTTTTTTATGCCCCTGATTCTATTATATTCACCAGTTTATTCTGTTTATCAGATTTTTTTATTCACTTGATTTTTAGATTCACTTGTTGATAGATATGTATTTGTTGTTCATAATTTTTATCTTTACCCTTTTCTTCTTCTTCCTCTTCTTAAAGAATACATTTCAGCATTTCATATAATACTGGTTTGGTGTTGATGAACTCCTTTAGCTTTTTCTTATCTGTGAAGCTCTTTATCTGCCCTTCAATTCTGAATGATAGCTTTGCAGGGTAGAGTAATCTTGGTTGTAGGTTCTTGCTATTCATCACTTTGAATATTTCTTGCCACTCCCATCTGGCCTGCATAGTTTCTGTTGAGAAATCAGCTGACAATCGTATGGGTGCTCCCATGTAGGTAATTAACTGTTTTTCTCTTGCTGCTTTTAATATTCTCTCTTTGTCTTTTGCTCTTGGCATTTTAATTATGATGTGTCTTGGTGTGGTCTTCTTTGGATTCCTTTTGTTTGGGGTTCTGTGCGCTTCCTGGACTTGTAAGTCTATTTCTTTCACCAGGTGGGGGAAGTTTTCAGTCATTATTTCTTCTAATAGGTTTTCAGTATCTTGCTCTCTCTCTTCTTCTGGCACCCCCATAATTCGGATGTTGGTATGCTTGAGGTTGTCCTAGAGGCTCCTTACACTATCATCAAATTTTTGGATTCTTTTTTCTTTTTGCTTCTCCAGTTGAATATTTTTTGCTTCTTTGTATTTCAAATCTTTGACTTGATACTTAAGGTCCTCTCGTCTGCTATTAGGTCTCTGTATAATATTTTTTATTTCAAGTCAGTGTATGTTTAATTTCTAGTTGGTCTTTTTTCATATCTTTGAGGGTCTCGCTAAACTTATCGGCTTTTCTAGGAAATTCTTGAAAAACCTTATAACCGTGGTTTTGAACTCTATATCCAGTTGTTTGCTTTCCTCCATTTCTTTCATTTGTGATCTTTTTCTTTGTCTCCGCATTTTTGCTGCTTCCCTGAGTTGGTAGAGTAGCTTTGTGTGCTAGGTGTCCTATAGGGCCCAGTGGCTCAACCTCCCTAATTACCTAAGGTGGACACTCTTGGTGCACTCCTTTGTGGACTGTGTGCACAGCCTTGTTGTAGTTAAGTCTTGATTTTTGTTGGTATCACTGGGAGGAATTGACCTCCAGGCCAATTGGCTTGAGGATCAGCTGTGTCTACACTGGGAGATCTTCTGTGCTGGAGACACCCTTATGAGACAAGACTTGCAAAAGCCTCTGTGCTCAGCTTGGATGGAGTGGAGTCTCAGGGCGGAGCAGACTGCCTTGGCTTCCCATCAGCCCTGCCCTATGAGGCCTCTGGGTCTCAGTGTCCCTTGGTAATCACTGCAAGCACCTCTGAGAGAAAGCTGCCTTCCAGTTTCACCCACTGCCATACAGACCATTTTCTCCCAGAATGAGTCTGGGTTCCGAGTCTCACCCAGAACTGGAGTTCAGCGCAGTCAGGAGCGTCCGTCTCCCTCCCTCTTGAGAAAGCCAGCCACGCACTCAACAGTCAGTCCTCTCCGCTCGCGCGCCTCCGGACCTCTGCCTTTTGCAGCTCCCGAGTCTCAATGTGCTTTTCTCTTTTCCTGACAGTCCAGATTCCCCCCGTATGAGTCTGGGTCCCCAGGGTCTCGCCCTGAACTGGAGTTCAGTGCAGTCGGCAGCTTCCGTCTCCCTCCCACTTCAGAAAGCCAGCCATGCACTCAGCCGCAAGTCTTCTCCATGCACGCGTCTCTGTACCTCAGCCTTTTGCAGCTCCTCTGAGTCTCCGTGTGCTTTTCTCTTTCCTTCTAGTTGTAGAATTTCCACTCAGCCAGCTTTCCTGTGGTTCTGGATGATGTCCGTTTGTCTTTTAGTTGTAGTTTTGAAATTGTTGTGTGAGGCAGCAGTTTAGGTGTTTACCGATGCCGCCATCTTGGTTTCTCCTCTGACCTAGACTCTCGATTCCAATAATTACAGGCTGTTGTTGTTCCTTGTGATTAAGCCCCTATCCCAGTGATCGGCAAACTCATTAGTCAACAGAGCGGCAAACCGTGGCTTGTGAGCCGCAGTTTGCCAACCACTGCCCTAGCTGGCTTGGCTCAGTGGATAGAGCATCAGCCTGCAGACTGAAGGGTCCCAGGTTCGATTCCAGCCAAGGGCACATGCCTGGGTTGCGGGCTCGATCCCCAGTAGGGGGTGTGCAGGAGGCAACCGATCAATGATTCTCTCTCATCATTGATGTTTCTATCTCTCTCTCCTTCTCCCTTACTCTCTGAAATCAATAAATAAATATATATTTTTTAAAAAGAATGGATCTTCCTTCTGGGAATATATCCTAAGAAACCTGAAACACTAATTCAAAAGAATATATGTGCCCCTATGTTCATAGCAGTACTATTTACAGTAGCTAACATCTGGAATCAGCCCATGTGTCCATCATTAGATGAGTGGATACTAAAGCTTTGGTGCATTTACACAATGGAATACTATGCAGCCATTAAAAAGAAGAAACTCTTACCTTTTGTGACAGCATGGATGGACCTGGAGATAATTATGCTAAGTGAAAGAAAGACAAATACCATATGATTTTACTTATATGTGAAATCTATTGAACAAAATAAAATGATAAACAAAATAGAAATGGAGGCATGGACATATGGAACACACTGACAGCTATCAGAGGGAAGGGGGAGGGGGAGACTGGATGAAAGAAGGTGAAGGGATTAGTCAAAGAACGTATATGCATAACCCATGGATGCAGACAACAGTGTGGTGATAGCCAAAAGGAAGGGGGGCAAGGTGGAGGTGGGCAAATGCGGGAAGAAATATGGAGACATATGTAATACTATCAACAATAAAAATAAAGGAAAAGAGAACTAACAGACAAGCTACACAACTGGAGAAAATATTTGCAAAGTACATAGCTAACAAAGGACTCGTATCCAGAATATATAAATAAAACTCAACAGAAAAAAATCCAATTAGAAAATAGGCAAAAGTTATGAAGAGACATTTCACTGTATATATAGTAAATAATTACATGGAATGACGTTCAACATTAAGATAAAAAAGTAAGATTACAATGAGATATCATTATATAGAACAGCTAAAATAATACATGGTGTTATGCCAAATGATGGCAAGGATGTGGAGAAACTGTATCTCTCATACATTGCTGTGGAAATGTAAAATGTTGCAGCCACTCTAGAAAATAGGTTGGCAATTTTTTAAAAAGCTAATCATCCATGTACCATGAGGTCCAGCAATTGCACTCCTGGGAATTTATCCCTGAGAAATGAAAAGTTATGTGCACATAAAATCTATACACATTGTTCATAGCATTATTTGTAATAGTCCAAATCTGGAAGCAACCAAAATGTCCTACAATTGATGAGTGGTTAAACAAACTGTGGTTCATCCATGCAATGAAATACTTGGCACAATAAAAGGGCACAAGTTACTGATATATGCAATAACTTGAATAGATCATAAGGGTATTATGCAGAATGACAAAAAGCCAATCTTAACAGGTCACATACTAAATGATTCCTTTACATAATATTCTCAGAATGACAAAATTATAAAACTAAATAAGAGATTAGTGAATGCCAGGGGTTAGTGGTGGAGGGGAACAGGTGTGAGTGTGAATATAAATTGGTAGTATGAGGGACCTCTTTGAGATGATGAAATACTTTTACATTTTTATAGTTGTGGTGGCTATATGAATATTCATATGTAATAAAATGGTGTAGAAATATCCTATCTAATAAAGAGGGAATATGTTAATTGACCCTCACAGTTGCAAAGATGGTGGCACCCACAGCCAACAAGGAGGGAATATGCTAATTGACTGCCCCACCCTCAAAGATGGCGGTGTCCGCAGCCTCAAGATGGCGGCGCCCAGTCCGCTCAGCCCCACTGGGGCAGCAGGCGTCTGGCAAGGCGTACCACATGCCTGCCTCAGGAGTCCCCCACTGCCCCCCCAGCCGCCCAGGGCTGGCCCCAGGCGCAGGCAAGCCTCAGAAGGTGACTGCCCAACTTCCCAGAGCCACCCAAGGCTCAGGTAACTAGGGCCGGCCAAGGCTTGCACTGCTGGCAGTGGCAACAGCAGAGGTGTGATGGGGGCGTTGCCTTCCCCTGATCGTGGGGTCGCCTCCTGCCCGAGGGCTCCTGGACTGTGAGAGGGGGCAGGCCAGGCTGAGGGACCCCCCCCCTCCAGTGCATGAATTTTCATGCACCGGGCCTCTAGTATATACATATTACACCAGAGTAACTTTTGTGGTTTTGATATTGCACTAAGATGTAGTCAGAGGGCATATGGAACCTGTATTATCTTTCCATTTTTTTTTTTTTTTTTTTTTTAGAGAGAGAGGAAGGAAGAGGGAGAGAAAGAAACCCATGAGGAAGAAACATCAATCAGCTGCTTCCTGCATTCTCCCTTACTGGGGATCCAGCCCACAAACAGGGCATGTGCCCAGACTGGGAATCAAAGAGACCTCTTGGTACAATGAAGGATGCTCAAGGACCTGAGCCACACTGGCCAGGGAGCTAAAGTGAATTTTCTAACCTTCACTCCGAACTCGTTTACTTTGAGCCTTAAGATCTGGCTCAGTCATGTTCAAGGTTTCTTAGACCTTTGCCCATTTCATGATTTCTTCTGTTGAAAAATGGCCCACTCATTAGCTAGGCCTAGAAGGTAAGTCCATTGCTACCTACTGAAATAGGAAAATATTCCACCAGTCTAAAGAGCCTGTAAAATATTCAGGTTGAGATGTCCAGCGAACAACTGGGTAAAAAAGAAAGTGTCTAAAGTTCCAGGAAGAGATCAGGCCTAGAGATATAGATTTATGAGTCACTAGAGTATGGAAAATAGTTAAAACCATAAGGATAGACTCTGTATACACAAAAAGAGCTAAGGTCCTTGGAAGAACAGACATGGTGATTTTTTTACATGGAGGTAAGGCTTAACATCAGTCTGGCAATGTGCTAGCTTGAAAATAGTCAACTATGGTGTGACTGAAGACATGTTGAGTGGAGAAACTGCGTGTAGGAGTATTGTTAGCAGACAGTGATGCCGGTAGGAAAAAAAGTGCAGGCATCTTTGAAGTGACAAAGAAAGATAACAATTCCTGACCTTTACTTGTGGTAAATAAATAATAAAAAACATAAAGCACATACGTTGAAATGACGGAACGTTTTTTTTTTTTTTAATAAATGGGAGATGGTGACGTGTACGACGAGTCTGACGTAGCCCAAGGACTGCCTGTACATTTGTTTTGAAGAGTCTCCTAGAATATTTCAAATTCGAAGTAACTTACTAGAGTTGAATAGAAGGGACAAACATAATCTCACGGAGCATGAAGGCCCCTACCAAGAGCAAAAGGTGTCTAGTTATCTATATCCCCCCCACAAAAGCAAAGTAAGGAGACAGGATTACAGATAATCTCATGGCATTTGGAGATAACTTTTTATAACTACAGACAAGAATAAACTCATTTCACGCTGGTCTGTTTTAATGTTTTTGATGTAATTGTCTTTTTTTCAGGCTAGGCAAGGTAAAGGGAATCATTGTTAGTGTGCTCTTAGAGGGTTTCAGGCCTGTGCATGCATATTTAGTAGGAGGAATATGCTATGGTTATGTATGCTGCAATGAATTTGTACAATAGATGACATGAATTATTCTGAGCACAGGACCCAGCCTTCCTATGTTCATGTTTCCAAAACAAGTTTGTTACCTATTCACCTCCTAATGTGTGATACTTCATTTTATAATAAGGAAGGTTTAGAATATATAATGTCCCTTGAATTCATTTCTTATTAAGCTTTCTTAGATGTCTAGCGACATTCCTGTGCAGGGTTTCCATGGGCCTGAATGATGATAATTTTCAAATTTTCTTTCCTTTTATAATTTGAACGGTTTTGTTAAATTTGGGATTCAAATTAAAAAATGTGAACAATAAAAAAATAAAATAAAATAAAACCGTAAGGAAATTTCTTCTGTAATATGATAAACAATTCTTAAAAAGGAACAATACCATGGGGATGGATAAAGCCAACAGTGTTGACTAGAAAAAAAAAACACAAAAAGTCTAGTAGTGCTTTTTTTTCTCTGAACTCTGATCTCTGATGATTGAAGTCTTGAATCATTCTAAGCATGTTGAGGAAAGTAGCAGGGCTTTGTGTGATGGATAGGTTAATGCAAGAAGGGATTCCCTCTTAATCAATTGTCAGTGTTTTTTGTTTGTTTGTTTGTTCCAGCTGTCTCTATCCTAAGAGTAACTCCAATCCTTTTAGAAAAACAAAAGAAAATCTAGGTTAAAGTCAGACTTGGAGATGCTGATTACAAACAGAGGCTACAGAGATACAGTGTCTGAAAGGTTGCTAAAGGATAACTGAGGGCTGCTGTTCCTAGTGAAGAGGATCCCCAAATTATAGAAGGGGAAACTGCAGAAATTCTAAGATTCTGGGAGTCACTGGTTTCTAACAAGAACTTTCCCTGGGCCTAAGAGCCACACTTTTCACATTTCTCTTCCATCTCAATCTTTTACAACTATATCAAATATTTCTTTTTCAGCATCCCTCAGTATATTTGGCATCTTTGTTGAGTCACATGCAAGTTTTAAAACAACCATCATAAAAAGCTTATTTTGCCACTTATCCTATTTTACCAGCAGATTTTTGGGGTTATTTTTAGACGTTTTCTGTTCCTTGTAAATGTATTTGCCTATCCAGCTCCTGCTGTAGTCTCTAAATAGTGACTAGATGCTGAGGGGTGGGGGAAGAGTTGCCATAGAAGCAAATCTTCAGGCATTGATTTGTTGCATTACAGGCAAGTGGATGTAATCCTAGTTTACCTGGTAAGGAACGAACCTATTACCTTTTTTTTTCAACTATATTAAAATGGACAGGGCCTATTTTACTCTAGAATAACTTTCTGTCACCCTGCCTATCTCCTTTACACACACCTAATAGGCTTCCTTGGGTATCCAAAGAACATTGGACAGATATATTCATCTTTATTGGAGCTGGTTTCCCAAACCACATGATCAATGTTTTATAAGTGTCTCAAAGCCATATTTAGACTTCACAGCCATTGGAGGTTGGCTCACCTACATCTCCCACACTAGGCAATAATGCTTTCCTATCTTATTAATATCTCAATAGAATGTTCTCCCCATTAAAATGCTAAGGAATTTATCTATGCAATCCCTAACTTTCCCAACAAAGAAGGTATCATTATTCCTACTTTGCAGAAAGAAAAATTGAGACTCAAAAAATGATGTGTCATCTAAAACCACAGAGCTTTTTTGAGGCATGTGAAAGTAAGTCAGACTGGCTCTTAAACCTCTTTTCATTGTACATTTAGGTCGCAATCCCTCTCCCATGGGCCATTTGATGAAGAGGATCATTATTGCTCATTACTGGATTGCCTCTTGAAGTTCCTGGAGCCATGTGTCCTTATCCAGACACAATTCTAACAATTCAGTTGGATCTCCAGGTGAATACATTATTTTGAAGGAGCAGAGATAGGAGAAAGCTTCAGGGGCAGGGAGCCCACTTTCCCAGGTATCTTATAGAGGACCAGGGTTCCTATGAAATATGCTATTTGCATGCCCTTTGTCATAGCAACTTTGGACAAGACTATAATCAGTAATTCTTTCCATATCCATTGAACTAGGGCCTCTGCCCAAAACTTGTTGCTTACCCTGAAAAGACACCTATGCAAATGAGTCATACTCCATGTGCACTCACCTGCAGCCCTGAAAATCCCTAGATTTTCCTGACTTTCAGAAGGAATATGGCTATGAAGTGGTGGCATGGCAGAGAAACTGCAACACTGACCTACTAACTAGACCAGGGAAGCAACATATGCCACCATAGCAAGCAGAAAAGTAGCCAATTTTCATGTAGCTTGGCCTGATTTCTATGCTGTAGCCTGCAACTGCCTTTCCTTTGGCCCTATTTCCTTTGGCTCTTTGCTTCTACATCTGAAACCCAGAAGGTGAACTAGGAACTTCGACACTGAGGTTTGGGCCCCTATACCCATAGTTAGGTTAGGGACCCATATCCCCTCAATAAGTGGAAGCATTCAATCCAGTCTCCAATTTTTCAACTACCAATTCTCTCTCAGAATGGTTTGAATATAGACCTGCCTAGATGCAGGGAGCTGAACTGGGTGACTGCCAATTGTAAAATGCCAGGTCATATTAGCTAATCCAAAATGTGTTAAATTTACTAGATTCATCTGAGTTTGTTGAATTTAGTCTATCCATCAGTAAACTCACAAGAAGTCACCAAGAGGCATCCAATGGGAAGGGTTTCAGTGATCAACGCTTTAAAATCAGCTGTCCCTTTGGTTCATTATATGGGCAATCCTGCCCCCTGTAGGTATTAGCCAAGTAAAACAGAGCAATGCTGGCCCAAGTATCAATGAGAAGCTTGTTCATTTTATTTATGGCATTGGGTTCCATTACCTGAGGATTTTCTCAGTAACAGAAGAATAGGGTCATTTAAATCAGATTAGAGTAAAATATAAAGAGCCAAATTTTTGTTTATGTGAATCCCACAAAGTTTCTTAGGAAAACAAGGAAACCTAGAAAGAGAAGTCAAAAGCTTAGAATACTGCAGAATCCTCTCCAGGGTACTGTGGACCTAGATTCCATGCACTTCTACCTGGGGACAGAAAGGAGCAGGGGAGTTTTCTGTCATGGAACATTCAGCGGCCCTAGAGTCAGATGTCTTCTAGCTCTGATTCTACCATTAGTAGTTATTTAAGTCAGAACCCTTCACTTCCATGGACAAGACTCCCAGCAACTGTTCACCTTAGAATAAAACTCTATCTTCTTTACCTTGGCTATAAAATCTTCAAGAACTGGCCCAACTCATCTCTCACCCCACTTCAACACTGCTCCTTTTCCTCCCTCCAACTACTGAGCTGAGCTCATTCCCTGGAGCTGAAATGTTCCGTTTCCTATTCATTCAGGCATCCACTTGTGTCACCTCCTCAGAAAGGTCTTCTCTAACTATCCTACTTCATCTCATTCACAACCATATCACACTATTTTATTTTCTTCTCAGCACTTAATCACTGTCTTAATTTGTATTTACATTCCATGTAAGTTCCAATGTAATCTCCATGAAGGCAAGGGCCTTTCTTATTCACTACAGTATCCCCTACAGTTGGAATGGTACTTGGAATATAGATTCTAATATTTTGGGGGGATAATCAATACTAGCAGTGGGACCTAGAGCATGTCACTTAACCTCTGATTCTATTTTGGTTACAAAATGTAAATATTCAATTGTCCCCCAATTACTTGAGTCTCAAATAAGAGGACAAATATGAAATGGCCCATCCCAGTGGATTCAACACATCTATTAATCTCAATCTACAATTATTTCTCCACCTCTTTCCTTTCAGGATCATGCTGGCAGTTCACAACCTTTTGGTGGAATCAGAGTGTGTATACAGTGCTGGTTTAGTGGGTCCCACAGTACCTCTCTGGAATAATCATAGGTAGATACTTCAGTAATCCACAAAGATTTCAATCAGGAATCTACACACCTGAGTTTCTAAGCTCAAATTTATAAATAGCACTGGAGGCCCAGTGCATGAAATTCTGTGCACTGGGGTCGGGGGGGGTCCCTCAGCCCAGCCTGCACCTTCTCGCAGTCCGGGACCCCTCAGGGCCCGCCTGCAGCACAGGCAGAAGAGGCTCCTGCCACCACCATTGTGCTCACCAGCCATGAGCCCAGCTTCTGGCTGAGTGGCGCTCCCCCTGTGGGAGTGCACTGACCACCAGGGAGCAGCTCCTGTGCTGAGAATCTGCCCCCTAGTGGTCAGTGCGCATCATAGCAACTGGTCATTCTGCTGTTCAGTCGATTTGCATATTAGGGTTTTATTATATAGGATTTTAAACAAGAAATAAGGCATAGGCTAGTACTAGTTAATATATGCTAAACAGTTCGTTAACTTATAAGGTGTTCAAAATCAAATGTACCAGTAATGTGAACTGAAGGGAAACCTTAGAGAAAGAACAAGGGCTTCTCCAGCTTTTTTTTTTCCAGATGATTTTGAATTCAGACTTTTAAAACAAAATAACACAAAGAACCCTGTTAGTGCCCATGTCTGTAGAAGAACTGCTAGATACCTATATTAAAATGAAGCTCAAAATGTATTTCTATTTAGCAGATTAGGCTGAATATTTTTTTGTTTGAAAATGTAGATGGTCCCCAAATGTGGAGAAAAGGGATTACTCAGATCTGGAGAAGGCATCATTATTAGGCAGAAGTTTCTTTTTCATTAGAGCAGTTGGGCAGAATTTTGGTTTAATTGCCAAGTTGGTCTCTGCTTCTTAGGTACAATCCTGTACCTTTGTGCTAATATAGCCTCAGATACTGTTCATTCTTTTTCCTTCTCCTAGGAAAGGGCAGCACCAAAACAAAACAGAATGACTCTTCCTGAATTTTCACCTTTAATTCTGAAAAAAAAAAAATCTGGGTGATATGCTCCTCTGGCAGCTTTCAAGTAAAGCAGATTCACATGCCAGAGATAGATTTGAATCACCCATGCTAGAAACCAACATTCATCATCTACTACTAAATGGTTTTCGGATTCTTAAATGAAAAGGCCATAGAAAATGTTATATTCACACAGAAAAGAGAAGTCAAGCCAAATGAATCAGCATTTTCCAAAACCTCAAATCCAAAGGCTCTTTCTTCACAGGAATTAATATTTTACTCCATGTTGCCAAACAAAATAAACTTTCAACAATGGCATCAGAGACTTAGTGTTGGGAAATACTTGCTTTCACTGGGGCTAAAGTCTAACCTGGGAGTCTATATTCTCATGTTGTCAACTTTCCCCTTCATTTAAACACATATTATCACTAACTACGATGTAGAAACAGATTATAAATCCAGGTTAGCCATTTCTAACAAATGCCAGGAATATTCAAATGTGAAAATGATTTATGTGTACATTTTTAACATAACTGAACTAAAAAAGTCCACACATTGGGTGCTTGTTCCTGCACTAAATAAATGTAACAATCGCTATTAGCTGCTACATAATGCTCCAGTTGTAATGGACTTCCATAGCTTTTAATCATGGGGCCCTCAACCAAGGTCATTTGCTAATTCTTAATAGATTTCAAGCTTTAATAGGAAGTATATTTTTTTAACCTCAAAGGGAGAAGAGAAAGATGGTAGTCTTGTAAGCTTGGGTAGACACTCTAAGCCACAGCTTTGATACACAAAACAATGATGCCTATTTAGTTCTAGAGTAATAATGTAGGTGAGCAGATTAAGTGTGTAAACCTACAGATGAACTTTTAAAACATTGCCATTTGCATCCTATCCACTTTAATCACTCTCTCCCATATTGTTCTAGAACTGCACTGCCCAATATAGTAGCTGCTAGTCACTTGTTGCTATTGAGCATTTGGAATGTGTGTTGTCCAAAATGAGATGTACTTATTAAGTGTAAAATACCAGATTTTGAAGACTCAATATGAAAAGAATTATGTAAATATCTCATTAATAATACTTATATCGATTACATGTTAAAATATTTTTACCTTATTGGTTAAATAGAATTTCACCTGTATATTTTTACCTTTTATAATGTGCCTGCTAGAAATTTTTTATTTATGTAACTTTCATTATATTCCTATTGGACAGTGCTATTCTATAACATTTGGTGCAGATAGGGAACCAAGTGTGAATCATTTTAACAAGTAGGTATATCACAGTTATCAACACTATCCACTGAGAAACCCAACAATATTTTGGAGGCTTAAAGTCCCCATCCTGCCAAATACAACAGGCAGTGAAATCTCACACCAGCACAATGCCTAGATTCTAGAATGTAGTGGGAGCCCAACACACATTTATCTGCTATTAGCTGAGGAAGCAAACTCTAAATTCACAGGTGCCCTTGTTCCTCCCATTACTCCTCACTGCTCTTTCAAATATCATTTGAATGGGGATGGATAACTATAGTATGTCAAGATTTTTGTAATACTTTTGTCAACTATTTATACATCTCCCACTGATGCCTGCTCCTGAGTTGAGATAGTATCTTTCTCCCTGTGCTTCAAATGTTGAATGAGGTATGATTTTCTCAAAATACTCTCCACCATAGCCATTTACTTACTCTAAATACTGCTGCATCTATTATTTGACATGCTTCGTTTGTGACTGCCTTTTAAAGTGAATAAGGGTGGCAAATCTCTAATACACTGGGGAAAAAGATAATTCTTGGAAACAGCCAAGATTCATCTCAAGGGTGGCAAATAATGTGAACATACTGAAGAGGGCTACATCTCTGTTACTCATATTGTTTCTGAAAGCAATTTTAAAGAAGCTCCAAATATTTTCTGAGCAATGACATTCTTGGAATGTCTGTCTGCCCAAGACAACTTTAAAGGGCATTTATTTGGATGCCAATAAACTGGCTAGCATACTTTTAAAAAGCTGCAATTTTTTCCTAGTCATATTTTTTTTAAATATATTTTATTGATATTTTTACAGAGAGGAAGGGAGAGGGATAGATAGAAAGCTAGAAACATCGATGAGAGAGAAACATCGATCAGCTGCCTCCTGCACACCCCCCACTGGGGATGTGCCCGCAGCCAAGGTACATGCCCTTGACCGGAATCGAACCCGGGACCCTTCAGTCCGCAGGCTGACGCTCTATCCGCTGAGCCAAACCGGTTTCGGCTCCTAGTCATATTTTCAAATCAAGTCATAACTGGGACCAAGAGCACATATAGTAAAGGGCTGAAGTGACCATTGACATTAAAGATTCCCCAAACTTATTCCAACCTCATTCCAAACTTCAGAAATGAAAGGCCTTGATATAGTGCTAAGGTGTATTTGGTAATGCCTGAAGTGATTTACTGAAATTCACAATATAAAACCTTTAATCCTCCTCAGATTTGCCCTTTAAATCTTCCTTGGCAAACTAGCCAAAACCAATGTTTATCCTAAAAAATCATACCTCATAAGTAATCAAATCTAGGACTCAAGATAATTTTTTAAAAATTAGGGGCCATACAGTAGCAGGATTAAGAGCACAATGTAACTAAACTCTGGAATCAGAGATCTGCCTAGAAATACTCCGCCACTTACTGAAGTGATCTTGGGCAAATTACCAAATGCCTGTATCTTACTCAGCTGCATCACCTATAAAACAGGGTGGTAATAATACACCTCAGAATCATTGCAAAGATTAAGTAATTTATATAGTGCTCAATACAATACCTAATAGCAATTAGAAAAATTTAGCTGTTAGTAATCAATTTGCAAGGCCTTAGATTTTAATCTTACCTGAATTCAAAGACCTCAAAGCAGGGGTCCTCAAACTTTTTAAACAGGGGGCCAGTTCACTGCCCCTCAGACCATTGGAGGGCCGGACTATAGTTTTTAAAAAAAAACTATGAACAAATTCCTATGCGCACTGCAGGCCTGGGACGAGTCGGCTGCTAAGCAAGGACAGCCAGCGGCACTCGGCGGGCCGTAGTTTGAGGACCCCTGCCTCAAAGAAACTGGACCCTAGCTTTCATTTCCTATTTTTTCAAAAGACCATTAATAATATAGTTTATACTCTGCTCTGATTTACCATATCTTCTGTTCTCCATTATGACTCTTTATCACTGAGTATTTCTCAACAAGATGCCTGTGCATTGTCTTGAATGTAAACTTTTCAGTGGCATATGAGTTTCACAGAAAAGAATCACGGACGGCACTAACAGTAAGACCCTGTGAAGGTCATAAGACTAAGAGTTGACTGCACCCATATTATCACAAGGAACCGAGTTCCTATGCCAATGACAGGGTTCTATAGGAACCAGAGGAAATAAAATTATAATAAAATTTACCATCAGCTATATGAATACCAATACCAAGGGGAAGGGCCACTCAGGTATCAGAATGTGATAACCTACTTAGAAACAAGGACATCTTAGTGGCTTAAGCAACATGTTTAAGAGGTTGGAAGTGGCAATGGAAGATAAAAGCTGCATGAGCATACATGAACACCTAGACAAGTCTTTGTATTTAGAGGTCAAGAAAAGGAGTGGTCAGGGCAATGGTAAAAGTAGGAACAGCGAAGATGCATCTATTAAAATGTCATTTATGTAAATCTTTCCAGGATTATTTTATTGGAATATACCTTAATCTTTTATTTTACCACTACAAGATTAAGCCATTAAACTACACAACATAAAATGGAAGTTATATCCCATAAACCAGTACCTGCCCACACTCAGCAGTGAAGGGAATAAAAATCAAGATTGTGCTGTAATTCCACTTGATTCTAAAAATCAAGTGCATTTGACATCAGTTTGAAACAGAACCTTTATCAAATTCCCCTTTTTAAGAAAAAAGCCAAGGAGAGATGATTAAGCACAAATGATCACTTCATGCATTTTATTGATAGTCTATATTTTAAATCTGCAGTATGACATCTTACATAGGGAAAAAGCTTCTTCCTAAAAGATAACTATTAATAATCAAACCAGATTTAATATGACTGACCTTTCAAGGTCTTGTTTTGCATTAAACAAGTTAATTTTTAGCAGGTGTAAAGCACTGTACAAAAAAAAAAAAAAGGAAACTGGGTACATTCTCAAATTTTAATACAGGGCTTCCCAACCAGGAGTCTGCTGGCTAGATATTGAAGGGTGTTATGTTCAGGTTTAAATTTAAAGAAAATGAGAAACCAGATAAAGCAAACTAACCAAAATAACGTCACTTTGTGCTCCTTTCTGCTTTTTTTGCAAGTCTCTCCCAGAGGTCAGGAAGCCCTGGTGTAACAATCACTTTAGTCTTTACAGAACGTACATTTATGTGCTTCGTGTTCAAAGACGTGAACTATTCCCCCTCCAAGTCCCTTCAGGTTCTTAAACTTCAGAAAGCTTTCCAAGGTTGCTGCCCAGTTCTTTATATGAACCCAAGTAAACATCTATACCAAAGAAGCTCTTCCTGGGAAAAGATAAAACAGGCAGATACATATCCAGGGAACTGTGTACCTACTGAACTTGATACCTGATCACATAGCCCTACATATTTAAAAGCAGCACCAAGGACAAATGGACCTATCAAGAGGTAAAATCCAATCACTGAACAGTTAAAACACATACAAATCAATCAGTTAAAAGAATGTTAGCAGAGGGTCACTAAATGGAGTTAAGGCTGGGCAGCTGGTTCAATCATACGTTGGTATTGGAATAAATCTACAAGATGAAGAACTGATAGAGGAACCCCGAAATAATTAGGCACAGTGGTATTATGGGTTTGCTTTCACTACATGTATTTAAGATCTCACTCAATCCAAGTGACCATAAAGCAGCTTGTGGGTCTTTAGCAAAGAAATACTAATAAAAAACAAACACCTCATTATAATTTTATTTGTGTCAGAGGGTATGCCTATTTCCTTCAAATTTGAATTAAAACACCTAAATAGAAATAAAAATAATCATAAAACTGATAAACAGTTATTATCCCTTGTAAGTTCCAACACTTCAATAATAGCTATTATATGCTGTTTTAGATATAAAATGGATTTACTTAAATCAAGTGAGATAATCACTTATTGGGAATATTAGGTATTATTTTAGAAATGTCCAGTTAAGAAATCAATTTCAAGATGCTAAAAGTTTTACAGCTGTTTTCATAGCTTTTTCTTAGTTGTTTATTAAAATCTGATTTAAAAATAAGTTAAATAATAATTCTTTGGACCTTGAACTTTAATTTTACTAATAATGCATGTTATATTGATTTACATTTTCAAATGTTGTTTTCAAAAGCATACAATTTACTAAGTTAACTCAATGAATTACAACACTATTATTGAATATAAAACATCCTGAAGAATTCTACTAAGGAAGAAAACGCCCAACACTTGAATATGTGCCTTTTCAATCTCTTGCATTACTAAGGTACAGAATACTTTAGAAAGTAGCAATCAGCATAGTCTCATAAGCCATGAATAAAAGTGACCTGCAAACATGGTTTCTAAGTACTTAATGTTGGTAATACATTTGACAGGGAAGCCAGTAAGGTAAAACTTAAAAATTCAAATAAGGCAGATTACTTATAAAAGAACAAAAGAGAAGAAAGGGGAGGAGGGTAAAAACATACTCCATCTTTAAAAGTATCAACAACTAGGAGGTACCACTGTATTCTAGCAAGCTGTAAAAATGGCCTTTTAGGAAGAATTTTGCAACATTCACCTCCCTATCACATGGGTATTTTGGGAATTGACTGAAATCATGGCTGTCATGGACATTTGGGAAGCAGGTGGTTCAATACAAAGCATATTAAGTGATAATCCTTCATAAATAATTTGAGACACTGAATACTTGGCATGGAGAGGACATATTTTTCCCAGGGGGGGAAATTACTTGAGGTAACACTTATAATCAGTTTCCTAATCTTAAAGTTTGGATAAATTCCAATGATTATATTTTTAGATATTTCATATATATAAAATGGTGATAAACATTTTTCTTGTTGTTAACTGCCCCATTATTCCCTACATTGCAACACTAATGTGAGCACGTTTCTCAATTCCCACCTCCATTAACCACTAACACCACTGAGGTATGACTGATGTGTTCTTTTTAGAGCAAATACTCAAAATTAACAACATGGTTCAATCTAGTATTGCTACAAAGTTTGCAAACTTTAAACCTAACTTGTTCAATCTTGTTCGTAGTAATAACAAATTGCAGCTTTATTAGCTGCTTGAAGTTAAACAACATAACACCTCAAATGCTTCAGATTAATGTGTATTTTTAAAAATATATGAAATATTCAAAGAAATTCAGATTTTAGTACTTTCCCCTATACTTTGAACAATGTAAACTCCCAACATTGCTTTATCTTGTTCCTATTACTACATGAAGTTCCAGGACAGAATCTTTCTTTAATAAAGAAAAAGTGCAAAAATACAAAATAAAATGTAAAGTCTTTTGCAAGAACATGCTCCCTTAAGGGAATAGGTGTTTGGATGCTGGTAGAAAAATAGATCTTTCTTCTCCACTGTATATCTGACACCTGCAAATGACCTTGTCGTCAATATCCACCAATAAGTACATATCAGTCATGGGCCTTGCAAAAAAAAAAAAAAAAAAGCAGCAAATTCCGCTAAATTTTTTAATTCATTCTACACAGTGTAATGGAAACCAATGAATGCTATTGAAAAAGGTGTCCACATGCACATGCCTAATATGTGCATTCTACTCAGGGCTATAAACTTAAAATTCTATTTCCAGTATTTACGAATAGGTTCAATATGTACCTTCATAACCAGAATTCAGCATGAGTTCTTACTTTAATACTTCACAAATGAGTAATAGAGTAATGCATCTTGGGAGATACCTGCTTTTAGTAACTTTTATGCTTAGAATGAGCTGTTGTTTTTAAAATATATAAAATTAACACCCCCCATAATAATGGGACATTTTATACCAAGAGGAAAATGGGTTTGTTTTTAGCCAATTAGGACTACCCTGCAGATCTGAAAACCAGATTACATACCCTTAGGAAAGGAGACAAGGAGGCTCACAAATATAAAGGAATTCTGACTTTTACATGGACAATTTTTTTTAAAAAGATAAAATTATATAAGCGCCATAAACAGTAATTTCTGCTTATATTAAAAAAAATAAGTGAAGCTTTGTTTGAACATTATTTCCTTGCAAGAGCAGTACATATCCTTAGCAAACAACTACCACATTTACAAGTTAATTTCCTTGATACTAGGTAGGATTGAAAGCAAGAGGAAAACATGAAAATATGAGCTTTGAAATCATCTTTACAGCTAAATTGACAGCAGTTAAGGTAACTAGATAGTTCCTAAAAGCAGACTTGTTTATTTTTTTGAGTATCTGATTATGCCTGGGTAGTCAGCTCACTTTGTTAAAGGCCAAGGATATGTTCAATTCCTCTTTGGACCTATTAGCTTTTTCCAAATAAACAAACACAGTCTTCCACAATCAGACTAATCCAAACCCCAACCAACCTCAAAAGAAAAATTCGGCAAGAGTGCTGAGGTTCTTTTCACAAACCTATTGTTACTACTAAGGAAACAACATAAAGTGCATGTCCCATGGATCATAAGTCAGTGGCCTCATCTTCAAATATGGGCAGCACAACAAATTTGAATTTCAAATAACCCAACATGACTCACTTTCAAAAAGAAAATCTCTTAACTACTCAACTGGTCTTTAAATGTGAAATATTAGGTTGTGTTAAACAGCAATGAAATACTAACAAGTGTGCACTGGTACCTTAAATGACAAATCTTGAAAACAATGCAAATTCGAGACTTTCTTATTAGTATACACATCTGTACCAATTTTTATGCTAAAAGTGGTTTACAATCTCCTTCTTCTACCTTCTTTTTTTTTTTGAGGAGACTTGTAAAACAACAATGTAAATTGTACTAGGTCATAGTGGCTTGTTTTTTGTTTTTTTTTAAAGAAAAGCTCTGCCTAATCATTTGTTCATCTACTTCATCTGCTCAAGTAGAATACTGTGCCAAAGATCTCACCATACGAAACCAGTATGATTATACTGTCTTCATGAAAAAGTTTAAATTCTTCCAGAGTAGTAGTCTCCCCCGTCTTTCATTTTCTGCCCAAATCCAAGTTAAAACACACAATTTCCATTGGCCTTCAATGTAGTTCAATTCTGCACTCTGACCTTTACTTTGCAATGTCACAGTAGCTGTTCACATACATTAAATAGTATAGATATGTTCTGCTCTTGACATGTACACACTTATAAAAGGAGCCTTGTACTTTGTTTGATGTGATTTTTTTTTTTTTTTACTATATTGGCTCACAAAAAGCAGTTGTTTTCATTTCTATGCATGGTACTTTACAATTTGTAATGCATTATTACAACAGTGCATTGGAAAAGTACTGAGCCTCTACAAAATAGCTTTACATTTTTAAACAAATGAATGTGATTTTTTTCACTTACACAAGCATAGGCTTTTTTAATATTTCCACAAGGTAAACATCTTAAACTATAAGCTCACTTCTACAGTGTGCCAGTGATGGGCTTAGGAGACAGTTATACACTTAGAAGATAACCTTAGGTGTTATTTACACTGACATGTCCAATATCACCTTGCCTAAAAGGTGAACAAATGATAGTCAGCATGTAGCTAAATTTGTGCCAACTAATAACTGGGAATGGTGAAGCTTTAAGCAATCACTTATAAAACATGTACTGTAACTTAGTCTAAACTGATAATTTCTTTAGCCCCTCTCACCTATGGCATGGGAAACTTTAAAAATCAACATGAAACAGCCACTGCTAAGACAGATCTTTTAAGATAACAAAGGAGAAACTAATAAACATATATAATACATCATTAGTGTATCAATTACTGATACTGAAATTAGATTTTATGTCCTAAAACATTGCTTTTTAAATATTTCCTTTTATTCTGGAACAGAAATTGAAGACAGGACAATTATTCATTCAGAAAGCAATGACTCAATTCAGGTTGCAACTTTACACGCACCACTCAAAAAGTGGACATAAAGCAAGTGATTCCTGTTTGCCCATCACTATACCAGGTAATAGCTGAGAGCTCAGACCTTAATTACACAACGCTTTCTCTGTTACCAGAAGCTAAGACTGCCCTGCGACAAATAGGACAAGTAGAATTTTCAGATAACCAGCGATCGATGCAGTGGACATGATACTCATGGGAACAAGGTAGTTTACGAAGTTTGTTGCCTTCTGTATATTCTGTAATGCAAACACTACAGGTTTTTAATGCATCATTTTCACCAAAACTTCTCATTGCCAAATTGTCAATCTGTTCTTTGGTGAGTCCTCTAGGTTGGTCATCATCATCCTCATTTAAGAGGAAAAATTGAGCCAGACTAAGGAAGGGCAAAGAGCCACTTTCATCAAATGTTACTGGGGCCCTGTGTCGAACCTCTCGCCTGCCACCTGATGAGCCTGATGACGAGCTTCCTTCATTACTACCTTCAAACACCTCTGAGCTAATCTCTGAACTTTCACCATTGGAACTAGAACTAGGACTGGAACTCGAACTCGAACTGGAACCAGAACTGCTACTACCACCAGAACCCCCTCTTCCATTCCGTGACTCCGCCCTTTCCATATTTTGACTTGAGATTGAGCCACTAGGCTCTGAATCACTATCACTGTACATAAAGTAGCTTAATTCACCAAAACCTGTCATTATTTGCCTTAACATGGTCTGAATTGCTACAGATGTAGTCTCACTTAAACCAGTATTTAAGATTCTACGAATTGGAATTCTGATGGTACTGACATAGGTTCTCACACCTGCCCGCTCAGAACGTGAAAATGTACGCCTAAAACCTCCTCGTTCACTTTCATAAGTGACCGTGTTGTTAGGCGTCTGAGACCTTGACCGAGTTCTGCTAGCTATGCTATCTCTCTGCCGATATTCTCCAGGGCGGACTCTTCTTACTTGAAGATCAAGGACTATGGTCGGAGGTCTCTGTCCTGATCCTGTAGATTCACCATTACCAGTTGTGTCTGAAGAACCTGCTCCCTGTGAGGCATTTCTTATTCCGGAAGTTGCAAAAAGACCTCTACTTAGCAAGTCAGGTCCACTTATTTGCTGTCTTAGTGTCACATGGTGCCGGGTTCTAGAACTTCCTTCAGTCTCATTTACCAAAGGATGCTCAAAAGTCTGAGATGAGATACTATGATGAGACCTTCGTTGAATTTCACTCACTGGATGCAGAGGTGACCTACTTCTTTCAGCTCTTGCTCGTGTTCTCCGGTGGTCGGGGCTTCTGCTTCTTGCTCTTCTTTGACCTCTAGTAGATGGGACTTCTGTTAATGCTTCAGTTGAATTGCGTTCTGATCTAGACGGCCCTGCAGATGTTGTTTCAGATCGTGGATTTCCCACTTGCCTTTGGCTGTTATCCATGTTTTCTCCATTAGAACGTCTTGCAGATGGCTCATTTTCATTCTCTGGGTTTTGACTCCCATTATTACGGTTTACATTGATCTCTAAGCTGAATCTGAAATCACCACTGCTTGGATTAGTCCGGCTCACTGCTCGCCAAGATTGGTTTCCTCTCTGACCACTTCTTGTTGTATTTCCAGTTTGTCTGACAGAGTTAAGCCAGTCTATTATAGAGTCACCATTAGACACATCATCTGAAGATTCTCCACCTGTTTTTAAAAGAGGGAGAAGAGGAGAAAAGGAACTACTAAAATTAGGAGAATCATGTAATAGTGCTCAGAAAATTTGTATTAGAAATAAAAAAAGAACAGCTTCTGAACAGATTTCAAATTTATAGATTTTTGTAAGCTGTACTACATAGACTTGTAAGTAAAGGCAGGGACATTTCAATTTCATTTTGAAAGAGCAAGCTAATCCAAACAAAATTTAGAGAATTTTCTTAAAGGGAATCTGGAGAAAGTCTATTATATACAGAGCCTAGCATACCACTGTGGACTGTCAGAAGACAATATTTTTCAGTTCACTGTCAAGACACTTGTAATCAAACAAGGTAAATACTAGTTAAGGTATAGGGCTAGAATTTTAGTTCAAATTACATTTTTGTCAAATTTTCATTAGCCTGTAACATTTCTTCTAGGCTCTTGATTTAAGTGACTTTGATAAGACATTTTAAAATACAAGACTGCTGTAGCCATTGTAAAAATATAACATAAACAAGGTTTATAGGTTTGAAAATGTATGAATATTTCTTCATGTTACCAAGATTCTTAATTAACATGAAATTGGACATCAGACCAAATGAATAGTCTGAAACTAGCACAATACATATAATGGCACATTCAAGACCAGACTGTTATCATAGCCTCTTTGGTTAGATAGTGAAATTCTCTACTTCACATTGAGAAAAAAACATCAGGATGTTAGGATGTTTATCCATATCCCTAGCTTCGACCCACTAGATGCTGATAACAAACTCCCAGTATTGACAAACAAAAAATGTCTCCAGGCATGGTCAATGTCCCATAAGGGGCAAATTAAACCCTATTGAGAACCACCAGGTTAGAGAATATGGCATTTCTTTCTGCTGGTGAGGAACTCATATGTTTATAAAAAAGGAATAATTCAGTAGATAGAAGGAAATTTCAATGGATGTGGAAAATCAAGAAAATAGTACATTTAAATATGCCATTTCTCACAATGCCCCAATTAATATAAACAGCCCAAAGATGAAGCAGAAAAAGACACCCTATGTTCACATTCTTACCAAATATCAAGACAATGCCATTTCTCTTTTTATGAGCAGTTAACTTAGCACCAAATTAATTTATGCCATTTCTGGATAATCTTTAGCTGACATTTACTGTTATGAAATTTTTAATCCATTCCATCTTCTACCCACCCCCTACAAAGTAAAATGTACCTCTATTTTCATCTGAGTTTTGTGGTGGTGGACCCTCTTTAATTTGTTGTAATCTTCTCAGCAACTCTTCCTCAGTACTTTCACCTGAAAATAGTTTTAAAATGTTTGCCAAATTACAAATAAAAACCAATGACTCTTACCCATCTGAGATGAAAACCAAGGAGTAGGAAACCTGGGTAAAATTCATTTCTTTGGGAGCATGACATTACAATTTATATTTGTACAAATTTCTTGTAGTTTACTCAATGCTTTTGTCTGTGTTACCTCATTCATTACAATTGCAAGTCTGGGAGCTAGATATTACTATCTGTATTTTAAAACAAGAAAACTGAGACTGAGTGAGAGACTGACATGCTAATAAATGGCAGGACCAGAAGCCCAACTTAGATATTCTGAATGAAACCTGGTACTGATGATTCAAAATGTACTTCCTTTCACTAACACCTGACCTTTTAAAATTTAAGCAATCACTCAAAGATTAGTAAAATTAAATAGAGTTAAGAACTATGGGAAATAATGAATTTTAACTATGATCAAATAGGACCTAATAGCCAAGCACAAAGTTCTGAATAATTGGTAATTTTACCGAAGGCTAGCTCTGGAGGATTATGATTGGGACATATTCAGGGAATCAGTAATAACAAAACAGAGTAAGTCTGTCCTAGGAACTAAAATTCCCATTAGCTCTTCCACAATTAGACTCATTGCTAGAAGTTAAATAAGCCAACAAAAATATGGTTCAGCCCAGCCAGCATGGCTTAGTGGTTGATCACCGACCTATGATCCAGTTAGGGCACATGCCCGGGTTGTGGGCTCAGGTGTGGGCTTGATCCCTAGTGTGGGGTGTGCAGGAGGCAGCTAATCAATGATTCTCTCATTTTTGATGTTTCTATCTCCCTCTCCCTTCCTCTCTGAAATCAATAAAAATAATTTTTTTAAAAAAATTGTTCAGCTCCACTGTTTTTATTTTTAAAGCACATTTTTAAAAATACATTTTATTGATTTTTTACAGAGGAAGGGAGAGGGATAGAGAGTTAGAAACATCGATGAGAGAGAAACATAGATCAGCTGCCTCTTGCACACTCCCCACTGGGTATGTGCCCACAACCAAGGTACATGCCCTTGACTGGAATCGAATCTGGGACCCCTGCGTCCGCAGGCCGACGCTCTATCCACTTAGCCAAACAGGTTAGGGCAGCTCCACTGTTTTCAAATAGCTCACTATAAATTCATAATATAACTCATAACTAAAAATATTATATAGGATAATTCCAAATATAAGTGAATAGAATCAAGTAATAAATATAGTAAATGTCATTCTATATACCTTGCATTAAAATCACACTTCATAATGGCTAAAGAAACTGATTTTCAAAACAGGCTATTTTTCAAAAGACCAACAAATTACATATATAAATTCTTAAACTACATATCGCATACCTGGGGTGCCTAGCAAATTGTTATCCCTCATAAGCCTATAATCTTCTTCACTCAGGTTATTCACAAATTGATAGAAAGCTTCTTCCCGATCCAATCGGTCCATCTGACTTCTGCGCTGTGCTGCAGACTGATCACCACTTCCTTTATCGTTAGAATCTGAACTTTCCATCTTGATGAACAAGTGGAAATTTATCTAAAAGGAGAAAGGAAATCAATCTTGAAAACAGAAGTATGTATTCTATAAAACATTTTCAACTATGTGAAAATCCAGAATATAGGTCAAGACGTAAATTTTAAGACCTCATCTGAAATTTCATAATAGAAAAACTCCCCAAAAGCCCTATTTTACTAGGAAGACTAGGTCAGGGGTTGGCTAACTATGGCCCAAGGGCCAAATTAAGCTCTGGTGCCTATTTTTTCTTGTTGAGACCCACAAATGGTTTTTACACTTTTAAATGTTTATTTTGAAGGAATTTTTTATGATGTGTTAAAGTTATATAAAATTCAAATTTCAGTGTTTATTTTATTGAAATAGTCATATAGATTCATTTACATATTATCTATGGCTTTTATGATATAATGACAAAGTTTAATAGTTGTGACAGACTAAATGTGGCACTCTTCACTGCTTTACAATGGTGATCTGGGCATTGTAAGTTGTAGTGATGCAATTATAATTTGACAGCATTTCAAGTGCCATGTACATCACCATACTGTGACATTTTTGAAGTTACAGGTGCACACTCATCACATCAAATCAAGAAGGTGGACTTAAAATGCCACTCTTAAAGGCAAAGAATATGGATTATTTTATCAGATTAGATGGTAAAGATTGTTTATTATGCAACATACAATGGCACGATAACTGTGCTTAAGTAATGAAATATACGCTGATATTATCAGACTAATGATATTATCATTCCTAATCCACAGGGAAGCTACAGTGTAAAAATTAGAAAACTTAAGATAAAAAAGCTATTCACAAAATATTTCTCCACAAAATGAAAAAATAAGACTTCAACCAAAGTAAGTTTCCAGTGGCTCATTTGCTGGCTAAGCAAGGAAAATCATTTATTGATGTTGAGTTAATTTGCATTTGATGGCAGAAGCTAAAGAAATGTGTACAGCCCTGACCGGTTTAGCTCAGTGGATAGAGCGTTGGCTTGCGGACTCAAGGGTCCCAGGTTCGATTCCGGTCAAGGGCATGTACCTTGGTTGCGGGCACATCCCCAGTAGGGGGTGTGCAGGAGGCAGCTGATCGATGTTTCTCTCTCATGGATGTTTCTAGCTCTCTATCCCTCTCCCTTCCTCTCTGTAAAAAATCAATAAAATATATTTAAAAAAAAGAAATGTGTACAGAGAAAAGAAACTTATTTAAAATTATTAGTGTTTTGATGCATACAATTGCTCAGAAATTTGAATATATTGGGACACATCAATAAACAATTGAAAAACAAGGCAGCAAATGATTTTGAGTGGTTTTCCTTGGCTCATAATAAGTCCACCAACTGTAAGTGATACTAGTCACTGTTTATTCTAGGAGTCAAGTGCTGATTATTCAAGGAGTTTGAGATGTAGAAGTAGCCTCTATAAATCTGCATGGAACCACTACAGGTGAAAATGTTTTCAAAAAAGTTGAGAAAACACTAATGCAGCACAACCTGAAGTGGAATTTGCTAAGATGTATTACAACTGAAATAGTGGTAAAATGTGTAAAACAGAAAAACACCTGGTTAGATAAATTTACAAACCTTGTGAAAATGTAAGATATTTAAGTCTATGGTTATTCACGATATTATTCATCAGCAGGGAGTTTGCAGAAAATATTTAAATCCATCATATTATTGAACCAATGGTGTGAATGGCGAGCTTCATTATTGTGGACTTAACCATCATCATCAGTTCCATGAATTTTTGTCAGAAACAGAAACTAAGTAACTTACTTCATCACTTGTTCATTTTGATGGCTTAGCATTGGTAAAATTTTATTGTGATTTGTTGTACCCAGGCCCAAGATCAAAATTTTCCCCCAATAGAACCACCCTCAATTACCATTACAAAACAAGTGTGGGAATTTAGCTTTTGCTAAAGGATTCATAATGTTCTTAATGAATCCAACCTAAAATAACCAGGCAGCCCTGTCTGTGTGGCTCAGTGATTGAGCATCAGCCTATGAACAGGAGGTCGAGGTTCCATTCCTGGTCAGGGCACATGCCCCAGATTGCGGGCTTGATCGCTGGTACAGGGTGTGCAGAAGGAGGCAGCCGATGGATGATTCTCTCTCATCATTAATGTTTCTATCTTTCTCCCTCTCCCTTCCTCTGAAATCAATAAAAAAAAACATTTAAAATTACAAGGCAAAATAGTGCTTATATGTAAACTTATCCTGCAGTAAGTCATTTCAACAATAACACTGGAATCACAAAGTCAAGCTGTTTTATATGCACTTCTTTGTGCTATCAAAGAAATGAGAGCTGCATTCCCATACAAATTAGTAGATATATTTTATGAGCACAAACTATAGTTCCAGAAGTATTTTTCAGACCTTAGTGGAAATAAAAATAAAATTTCCTCATTTCAAAATCCATTTACTAGGTGTACCAGTTAATGCGGATTTTTTTCAATAGATGGAGTTACACATATGTTGATATATAGGCAATTTGATATGTATGCTATTTTGTTGTATTGACAGCAAGCTTCAAAACTTCATGTCAAATTTGCTGAAGGTGCTAACATCATAGATATTTTTACGCTTAAAAATGTCAAATTTCGTGCCAAAAAAAAGAGCATTTGTGGGAAGTTTTAATTCATTACTTTATTTTGAAGAAAAAGTTATCGTATACTTTGGGAAGCTTATGGTGAACATTCTCATCTCAAGATACTTGTGAACGCTGGTTTAAACGCTTTAAAAATGATGATTTTGATGTGGAAGACAAAGAACTTCCAGGTCAACCGAAAAAGTTTGAAGACCAACAATTACAAGCATTATTGAATGAAGATGCGTGTCAAACTCAAAAACAACTTGCAGAAAGATTAAATGTTGCTCAGCAAACAATTTTGCATCGTTTACAAGCAATGGGAAAGATTTTAAAGGAAGGAAAATGGGTGCCGCATCAAGTGAATGAAAGACAAATGGAAAACCGAAAAGTCATCAGTAAAATGTTGCTTCAATGGCATGAAGGAAAGTCTTTTTTGCATCGAATTGTGACTGGCGATGAAAAGTGGATTTATTTTGAGAATCCCAAATGCACAAAATCATGGGTTGATCCAGGCCAACCATGAACATCGACTGCAAGGCCAAATCGCTTTGGAAAGAAGACAATGCTCTGCGTTTGGTAGGATCAGGAAGCTGCTGTGTATTATGAGGTTCTAAAACCAGGTGAAACCATTAATACTGATCGCTACCGATAACTAATAATCAATTTAAACCATGCTTTGATCGTGAAACGACCAGAATGTGCCAGAAGACACGGCAAAGTAATTTTGCTTCATGATGACACACCATCACACACTTCAAAACCAGTTAAAGACACGTTAAAAGATCTTGCCTAGGAAGTATTAACCTACCCGCTGTATTCACCAGACCTTGCTCCTTCAGATTACCACTTGTTCCGATCGATGGCACATGCACTTTCTGAGCAGCACTTCAAAATGTATGAAGAAGTAGAAAATTGGGTCTCTAAATGGTTTGTCTCAAAACAAGAAAAGTTCTATTGGGGTGTTATCCACAAATTACCTAAGATGGGGGAAATGTGTAGCTAGTGATGGACATTACTTTGAATAAAGCACTTCTGATGTTTCTCTTAAAATTATCGTGTTTTCTTTGATTACAAAATCCGCATTATTAACTGGTACACCTAGTAAGTGTGCAACTGAGGAGCTTCCACCTAACCTTCAATTAAAAGTGATAACTGCAGTGTAATAATATGGTAAAAGGTAAAGATGAAGAGAAGAGTCTAATAGAATTCTATAAATACTTTCTAAGGGATGAGTATGCTTCATTAAAATTATATGCTTCTGGCCCAGTGGGCTTAGCTATGAACCAGGAGGTCACGGTTCAATTCCCGGTCGGGGCCGGGTTGTGAGCTCCATTCACAATATGGGGCTAGCAGGAGGCAGCCAATCAATGATTCCCTCTCATCATTGATGTTTCTCTCTCTCTCTCTCTCTCCCTCCCCTTTCCTTTCTGAAATCAATAAAAACATATTTTTTAAAAAATTATATGCTTCTGGATTGAATACATAGCAATACCTATATTGTGAAAGGACATTTTCAAATATGAAATATGGAAAATCTCATTTTATGTCAGGAGCACTAGATGAATACCTGCACATGATTTTGATGATAAGGAATATGTTTAACCCCAATTAAGAAAATGTTAACCCCCCCAAAAATGCCATTTTTTTAAAATTAGTAGACCTATATTACAAAATATTGTACTTGATTATTATTACGTTTTGAGTTCTTAATTTTTTTTTTGGAAATGATGGATAGGCTTATATCCTTGATTGTGTTTGACTGTATCACAGGTATTTGCTTATGTCCAAATGCATCAAATTGAATTCATTAAACATGCAATATTTTGGTATATTAATTATACATAAATAAAACTCTTAAGGAATGTAATGAAATCACATATTTCCTCAAAAGTTCACATCCAACAAGCTAGTAAAAAAAAAAACAACAATAAAACTTCTACATAATCCTAGAGTTGATTAACTGTTCTGACTTCTTACTGGAACCTGTGTTCTTGGAGAGATAGTTTTTAATTTTTTTATGGGGAACCCTTCACAAAGGCAGGGCTGTTTAGTCCTTGAAATCCTTGTTGGGATCCAATCCTTCATCATTCTAATTTCTGAAGCATATGACTATGGATGTGAAATTCATTTATCTGCCCATCTCCTTCCTGTAATTCAACATCATTTATACTGCTCTTAAAAATCGATGTCTTCTTGTTTATTTATTTCTAAGTTGCCTCTAGAAAGGGTATGAACTATTGCTTTTGTTGATTAGAAAAATAATTTTCCAAAATTCTGTATACCATGCTTCCCCAAATCTGACTTATTTGGGGGAAAATATGCACTATGAAACATCTCTACTAACATTTATTTCTACTATAAACTCAGCATTAAAACTGCATTTTACTTTGTTTTTCACATTTTAAGTTTTACCAAGAAAAAACTTTGTGGAAATTTGGCTTCTCTCTCTTTATATATCAATAACTACATAATATGCTCCAATTTTACTTTTTTATCAGCAACGCAAAAAAATTACTATCTGGCCTTTTACAGAAATAGTTTGATAACCTCTGCTCTAGATAGTACATAAAACTGGCCCAAATTCTTAATTATCATTCACTACTTATATGGCCTTAGGAAATACTAGCAGATTTCCACACACTCTAAATTAACTGGTGGTAAACAATCTAAAATTCCATCCAACTTCAGCTGGATCTTTTTAAGTTCACAATGACAAAATAAAAGTTAATCCCATGAACATATGATAATCTGATTTGTAGAAAAAAGGGAATCTATACATACTGGTACTAGGATTTAATGTCACACAGAACACATGAAGTATCTGGATGTTCATAAGTCAATACTAAAGAGAAAAATAACAACAAACCTTCTTGCAGATATAAAAAATAAAAACCCTAGTTTCTACCTGTCTGCTGAACCTAAACAAATTTTAGTTCAGACATGGGCACATCTAGATTTCCATCATTTCCCTTAGATCATTATTCTTAGAACTATCCTATCATTGTTTAAACAAATGAGATGAACACATCAAGGAAGGGGTAGGAAGGATAACCTTAACATTTTTTTAAAAAGCTTTCTAATCTCATGACTAAGAATCCATAATTTTGGTAAGACTAAACTATAGAAATTTCTGAAAGATGTTGTTTTTATAGTAACTTGAAACTTTAAGATGACTAGAAATCAACAGCTTAAAGAAAACATTCATAAAAGTTACATGGGCCAGCCAATAGAAAAATTAACAAAAGGAAACCACATTTTTCCATATGTAGCTAACTAATATTATTTGGTATTGATAATAGTAAGCAGCTAATTTTTTAAAATATAGAAAAGCACAAAGGAAAAAGTACTTCAGCTGCAATTCCTCAAATCAAAGAAAACCACATTAACATCTGGCTACTGTACTTAAGCAGTTACTATTTTGAATGCTAATAATATGAAAGTTATGATGAAGTAAGTCCACTTGTGAAGGATCAATGAGTTCTGAAATTCAACAGTAGAGTTGAAAGGCTTTAAAAATATAAATCTTTCAAATAAGGCAAAAATATCTGATAAGGTCTGACATTTGAAGGACATGAACCAAAAAACCAAACAAACAGTAAACTCATGTACCAAGCACTGTTATGGGACAGATATTAGTAGAAGTGTGACCTTCTGTTCACACTATATGTGGACTATGTGAAACATTTTAAATACCTGCAGAAGAAAAAGGGACAAACAGAAGAAAGTATCTAGAGTAACCAAGATGATGACAAGCCAGGGAACATCAAAAAAGAAATGGTAAAATCACCTGGAGATATCTAGTGTGAAGACAAAAACGGGCACGATTACTATCTTCAAATATTTAGTTATAACATGAAAGAGTGCCAAAATATAGGGTCAAACTAGAGCCAATAGTTGAAGAAACATGGAAGCATATAATTCCTTCTTTTAATACAATAACCTAACAGGTAAAATTGTCCCAAAGTAACCTCTTGAAGCAAGCAAACTACCCATTTCTGGAAATACTCAAGCAGAGGCTTTATATTAAAGAGGGGAATCCTTATTAGGTAGGAATTTGAATATACTGATTTCAAAAGACCCTTTGGACTAAAATGTCATTACGTCAAATGGATTTAAGTATCTTGGTTTTCTCTTCTGGGCTTACAGGTCATATTTATTTTTTCCCCTTTTAATGTAATATTTTAGGGTGACACTGGTTAACAAAATTATACAGGTTTCAGGTGCACAATTCCACAACACATCATCTGTATACTATATTGTGTTCACCACCCAAGTCAACTCTCCTGCCATCACCATGTATCCCCACTATACCCTCTTACATCTCCTCCTCACCCACCAATCACCACACTGCTGTCCCTGTCCATGAGTTTTTTTCTCTTTTCCTTTTTTGCTCAATCCCTCTACCCCTTCATATCCTCCAACAGCTGTCAGCCTGCTCTCTATCTATGAGTCCGTCTCTATTTTGCCTGTTCATTTTGTTCATGAGATTCCACATGAGTGAAATCATGACACTTTCTTGACAAACAAATTAACTTAGGTTGCCCCATCCCAGCCCTCCAACAAACCTTGAGCCTTACTACTATCACACTTCTACTAATGCTGTTCCCTCAGCCCTTTTTTAGGTTCTCCCCATTTCATTCACCCTTCAATGTTCCATGAAATCCTATCTAAGTAATTATTACTGACTATCTCACCTAGCAATTTTTGCATTCATCTCTGCACACAGGATTTGTCTGTGCCATCAAAGTGGCACTTTGTGCCTGATATGGTCTTTTATATATTTAATAAATAGCTTACTTATCCAACATAAAGAAATAATTTCAAAATGTTATCAATATAAAATCAGTCAAGTGTTTTACATTCTTTTTTTATAACAAGTCTCTGAAATCTGGTGTATATGTTATACTCACAGCACATCTCCAACTGGATGCTAAATTAGCAATTGTTCAATAAAAACAAACATAAAAATAATAAATTAGCAATGGTTCAACAGAAATGCAGTTATATCAAAACAACAGCTGTGTTTAATGAAAAAATATTTTACATTGCTTCAGTTTTTAATTTAACTTTATTAAAATTAAAGAAAATTTAAAGTTCAGTTCCACAGCTACACTAGTGACATTTCAAGTGTCCAGTAGCTATATGTGCATTTTGAAAAAGGAAATCCTGAATGTAAGCAATATTCTAAAATGCCTTGTAAAATAATCTTACACATACCCAATGAGCCTAGTCTCATTTTAAACAGTTCCTTCACCACTTAAGTGGCATATACTGGAAAATGTAATAAATATAAACCACAAGTTCAGCCCCTGGAAGATGTAATGTCACTAATGTTTGTTAAGTGAAAACGAAAGGTTAAAGATCCAGGCAATAGATGTCAGAGGACCACAGTCCAAATGATCAAATACATCTCTTTCCATTTTGCTGTGAAAATATTAGTGAAGAATTATGTTAAAAAATTGTAGTACATTTCCAATTTAACAACTAAGAGGAAAAAAGAATCCCTACACACCCCTGGCTCCTTCTATCATCATAAAAGAGAACTTCAATCTATTATCTTACTGTCAGTTATAATATTCATGTGCATAAATCAGAAATTTTGGATTGAGTATACAATTAGCATCAGCCACTTTTAAACTTAAATCCTATCCTATATAATAAAATCCTAATATGCAAATCGACCGGCTAGAGGAACCATCGGTCACTATGTTGCATACTGACCACCAGGGGGCAGACGCTCAACACAGGAGGTGCCCTCTAGTGGTCAGTGTGCTCCCACAGGGGGAGTGCCGCTCAGCCAGAAGCTGGGCTCATGGCTGGCGAGTGCAGCGGAGGTGGCAGGAGCCTCTCCTGCCTCCAACTCCAGGGCAGCGCTAAGGACCGGTAGGGGGATGTCCGCCTGCCAGCTTAGGCCTGCTCCCCACAGGCCTCTAGTATTTCTGTGAAAAGCTTACCAATAGAACAATTTAAGAGAAAAAATATATATAAATGTTCTTAAATCACTTAGCTTTCCCCCTAATTATAAGCAATACCCACCACTCTATATTTACACAGTCCTTTCACCTATATTTCATTTAATCCTTACAACAGTCGTATGAACACCTCACTACCTCTATTTTACAGATATAAGAAACAGAAGCACTGCCAAAACCGGTTTGGCTCAGTGGATAGAGCGTCAGCCTGCGGACTGAAAGGTCCCAGGTTCGATTCCGGTCAAGGGCACGTAACTTGGTTGTGGGCACATCCCCAGTAGGAGGTGTGCAAGAGGCAGCTGATCAATGTTTCTCTCTCATCAATGTTTCTAACTCTCTATCCCTCTTCCTTCCTCTCTGTAAAAAATCAATAAAATATATTTAAAAAAAAGAAACAGAAGCAGAGAGAGAGGAAGTGATTACCAAAGGCCATGTGGCTAATAAGCAGAAAGAGCCAGTAATTAAATCCAGGTCTTCTGATCCATATTCAGTCAACTTTACACTAAATGGACAACTGCCTCCCAATATATTCCAAGACTATGTATTTTAAAATACATTCTATCAATCCCAATACACATCTTTCAAGTGTTCAATGTCCCTATGAGCTTTGTATACTAGGTTGATTCCTCGTTTAAAAATTTCCAAAGTGATAAAACACCTTTATAAGTACTATACACCCAGCAGGACTTAACTTTTGAATCAGTCAACTTTTAGTATATTTGTTATCTATCTCACCATACTGTGTGCCAATGTATCCAAATCCATTCCTGGAAACAAATGGCCAAATTAGAAATTTTGCCCAGTCATTTCAAAAATTACTCACAATGAATGTATGACAGTGCCGGGTAAATTTAATTCCGAGAAAAAGCCAACAAGAAAACCAAACCTGAGATTTATTAACTGTAATTAGAGAATTTAAAACAGATTTTATTTACCTTGAGAATTTTAAAGCAGTTAGTCATTAACATATAGTAATATAAATTATGCAGACTACTAAGTTTCTGACCACTGCTAAAAGCATTTCATTTAATCATCCTAATCCATTTACTCCAATGCTTAAATATGTCATTTTTATGGGGTGAAAAGTCACTTAAGACATTTTGATCAGTACTAATAGGTTGGAGACGTGGTGCTAAGTATAAGCACACACATTATATTCAATGGACATACTGCATCAAGGTAATCAATTATGGAGACTTAAGGGAACAAAATGTACTGTTAACAAAACGACAGTCTTTACAAAACTGAATTCTGAAATTCAAATGCTGTTTTGAGTATCAATTTAAAAATAAGCCACACTTACTAAGTCTGGAAGAAATACCATCTTTTTCAAAACAAAAAGGGAGGGAGGAATCAAGGTAACCTAATATCAACCAACTACTAAAGTATCTTGAGCATTTTCATATGTTCATACAAACTCCAAACTCAACAGTGTTCTAAAGTAGAACATGCCGATTAAAAAAAATTAAATTAAAAAAACACACGACATAGGTATCAACATACAAATGTGTCATTGAAAAGAGAAGGGCAGGTATCATTCTGTTTGCAACAGAGATTCATTAAAACCTCAGAGTAGATGTAAATTAATGGCATACTACCCGTGTCAATAAAGAAAATGTTAGATCATTAATACCGTCACCAGAAAAAAATATAATGCAGTTAAAAAAATCAAGTCACAAAGAACTGCGGTCAGGATATAATGTACCATCACATATGTAGTCACCAAAAGTGTTGGGAATTCTTCATATACAGAATGTTTAATTAAAATGTTACGGCATTTGGCCCTAGCCGGTTTGGTTCAGTGGATAGAGCAGGGGTGGGCAAACTTCTGGACTCGAGGGCCACAATGGGTTCTTAAACTGGACCAGAGGGCCGGAACAAAAGCATGGATGGAGTGTTTGTGTGAACTAATATAAATTCAAAGTAAACATCATTACATAAAAGGGTACAGTCTTTTTTTTTTATTTCAATAGTTTTATTCATTTCAAACATTTTAACAAGAATGTAAACACTAATTATTATAATTTGAAACTTCAAAAAATGGAGGAATCATAGCACAATAACATACCTTATATTGAAGATGGCAAAGGCAAAATAAAATTGCCTAACAAAGGAAAGGTACAAAAGCCTTTCAAATTAAACTTAAATATAATAAAATAATTTAAAACTAAAACAAATAGAAAAGAACAAAATGTGTAAACAGTAAATTAAACATTTTCTTTAGTGCAACTTCCAAATTATGCCCGGGACGTAGATGTAGATGGCAATGTAGACTGGGTTGAAAGGTTTTTGGTCTTTAAAACATCAACTTCAGTGGGAACAGTGTTGTTGGTCTCCTTTTTAGCTAATGCTCTGATACTGTGCTCTCCAGGGGCGTGTCTCCCTACATCACCACGATAACGTGTCTATGCATTCCCAGGGTGATGTCGGGGGACACGTCCGCAGGCATTACAAGGAGCCTCTGGAAGATTGAGAGGTTGTTCCTTCTACTGAATGGGCGGATATAAATCCGCCCACTCAGAAGAAGGAGCTGCGGCCGGCCGTGTTTCCCGACGTTGCCATGTTAACACTGCTGCTGGTGAAGGAGCAGAGGGGAGAGCAAGAGAACCCTCCACTCTTTCGGCTCCGCGGGCCAGATAGAACAGCCGAACAGGCAGGATCAGGCCCGCGGGCCGTAGTTTGCCCACGGCTGGGATAGAGCATCAGCCTGCAGACTGAAGGGTCCCGGGTTCAATTCCGGTCAAGGGCACATGCCTGGATTGTGGGCTCCATCCCCAGTAGGGGGTGTGCAGGAGGCAGCTGATCAATGATTCTCTCTCATCATTGATGTTTCTATCTCCCTCTTCCTTCCTCTCTGAAATCAATAAAAAATATATTTTTTAAGTGTTATGGCATTTTTAACAGACAAATGAAAGGTTGAAAACACCCAGGATGGCTTTTTTTATTCCATGAGTAGCAGGGTGGTATTCAGCTGTGTAAAAGAACAAACAAACAAAAAAAATAAGAATACTGGGTTCTTGTCTTAGCTGTAACATTAACTATTACTAGCTGTGTTAATTTGGCCAATTCAGTTAACCACTTATGCCTCAGGGTCTCCATCAATATTAGAGTACTGGATTATTAAAGTATAAAGTACTTTCCAGTTCTATGAATTCATGACTATGAATAAGATAAAACCAAGGTCACATTACAGTATTCAGACAGAAAAATAAACCATGAGAAACATAAAAAAACTAGGACATAAGATAAAAAGCTGTGCTTTTCTCACTCATGTATTTCAATTTCCCTTTTGGTGACTATCTTATCCGTTTGAAAATAAATATAAAGCACTCCTCTTTTAAAAGCAGGGGAGAGCTGATGTTTCACTGCCTTTACTTATTGCATGATACCACTCACCACCCACACAATTTGTTGATTATTTCCAGCATTGGCCTATCAGAGGATGCTGCCCAGGGCTCCACCACTGCTGATACTATTGCAATATGAGATTATAAAATATTATTTGTATGGCAATGTTAGCTTAGCCTCACTTATATTCTATTTCTACCACTTGAAAAGGACAACAAAAATACACAAAAGGATTCAGAAATGTCCTTCATATGTCTAATCTCTGCAAGTCTACTGACTTGCAGCTCACAATTTTGACTACTACAACCCTCTAAAACAGTAAGATCAAAAGAAAGTCAACAAATCAAAGACAGATATCAAGCCAAATGCTGCCAATTCATAGGAGCAAGTTAGTTTTCAAAGGAAGCCATTATAATGACATTTCAATTCACTCAAGTACTTGAGACGGAATTTCATCTTCTTCTTCTTCGATTACCCATTTCACTGAGCTGCCTCACTACATTAGAATTTGGTCTTATCCACACAAACTCCATTCTGACTTGCTTTTCATTATTCCCAAGAAGTAAAAAAATTACTCAAAACCCAGAAGGGTCATGTATTTATAAAGAAGTTACTAAAGTAAAATTACTGATGACTAGCAATTTTGGTGATAATTGGTAAGTAAAGTACTATTTTTGAGGACACGAGTTCTCCATCAAAAATTAACTTTTTAAGCCCTAGTTTGGCTCAGTGGATAGAGCGTCAGCCTTTGGACTGAAGGGTACCGGGTTCCAGTCGAGGGCACATGCCCAGGTTGCGGTCCCCAGTAGGGGGTGTGTAGGAGGCAGCTGATCAATGATTCTCTCTCACCATTGATGTTTCTCTTTTTCTCCCTTCCTCTCTGAAGTCAATAAAAATATTAAATAAATAAGAGTGAAGCCAATTTTTAAAATTAAAATCACTTGACCAGCCCTGGCCGGGTGGCTCAACTGGTTGGAGAGCCTCTTCATGTACGCCAAAAGGTTTCAGATTTGATTCCCAGTCAGGGCACATAACTAGGTTGTAGGTTCGATCCCCAGAGTCAGGGTTATGGAAGGCAACCAACTGATGTTTCACTCTCCCTTCCTCTCTCTCTAAAAAAATATATATATATATATATATATCAATAAAAACATATCCTCAGTAAGGATAAATAAAAATACATTAAAATCACTTGACTAAAAAAAGAAATTATCTACATAAATGACCGTTATATTATTTGAAGAAATCAATTTTGTGTTACAGAACCAAACATGCTGACAACTGTGCTTCCTGAATCTGTGTTTCTAAATAGAAATGATGACAAAGGTGACTATATATCCCGTTTGTACAGTAGCAGTCTATACCTGTTGTCCTATAGTACTTAACAGGAACCCGGTCCTCTTTCATTCTCAAAAGTAACCCAGTTTGAATAAATTATATGGCTACTTAGATGTAACTGAGGGTAACTTTAGTGAATAAAAAATGATAATTGTAATTAAGAGTTAACTCCTTCCTACAAGCAAGTGGAAAAGCAAGAGACTTTTCATTCCAGAAAAGATTATTGAACACAATATCCCCCCCACACACAGTAAATTCATCATCATGCAAATGTTATAACAGAAGCCCAATCTGTAGTCATGAAATTATTGCAAAAGGTCCACGAATCTATATACACACCACACACTGTCTACAGCTATTTGTCTCAACATATGTAGGTGCTATTATGACTAAAGAAATTAAAATATTGGATTGGAGCACTAAAATACAAGAAAATTGACAATAAAATATTGACTATATGTATTCCAGAAACAAAACCACAAGTTCTTAAGTATATTCCCAAATCGTTCAAAATTGCCAGGATTTTTTTTAATCTAATAGATATTTCTTTTGATAAAAGGTAATATGAACTGCTTAACTTTCTGGGAAACTTCCATATTCAAGGTTGAGAAAAATAGATACAGAAGTACTATTGCTTTCTTATATTGGTTATCAAAACCTCAAGGGATTAAGTAAACTGGCTACTTTTTTAATCTTTTGTGTTACACAGAAATGTTAAGGAATTAGACAAACAAAAAAGAAAAACACATCCCAGCCCAAGGCCATAGCCCAAAATTCTAGCACCTCATTGATCTGGGTTTGCCAGGACTTTTCACATTGTAATTGGTTTCATATTGTAAGTTGTAAATTAAGGGGGCTGGTCCATGATTTGCTGTTTCCCAATCCACTAGGGCTGTGGAAAAAGTAATATACACATTATACTTCCATGAATGCAGATGCACCTTTGACCTACTGTGTTACTTAAGGCTTCACTACATATTCACTAACCTGAAAGAATATATCCAACCAGCCTAATATTTGTAGATGTCATTTCATAAAACCATTTCTGATTTTAAATTATCAAATTTTAATTAAGTTAAAATAAGTCTCACCTGCTTCATAAAGCAGATTCTCTTTAAGCTTTTGATGCAATATAACCTATAGATTTTTTTATTACAACCTTCATTTCTTTGCATTTCTGATCTAAACAGAGCAATTAAGTCTAGAGGCAAAAAAGTTTAGTGACTTTAGGCATTAGACCAGTGGTTCTCAACCTTTCTAATGCCACGACCCTTTAATACAGTTCCTCATGTCGTGGTGACCCCCAACCATAAAATTATTTTCGTTGCTACTTCATAACTGTAATTTTGCTACTGTTAATGAATCGTAATGTAAGTATCTGTTTTCCGATGGTCTTAGGCGACCCTGCTAGCGGCCCACAGGTTGAGAACCTGTCGCGACCCACAGGTTGAGAACCGCTGCTGTAGAGCCTAAGACCACCGGAAAACACAGATATTTACATTACGATTCATAACAGTAGCAAAATTACAGTTATGAAGTAGCAACGAAAATAATTTTATGGTTGGGGCTCACCACAACATGAGGAACTGTATTAAAGGGTCGCGGCATTAGAAAGGTTGAGAACCACTACATTAGACGGACCTGGGTTAAAATGGGGGCTCTGCCACTTATTAGCTATTTAATTGAGGACAAATTACTTAATAACCTCTTCCCGGAGTCTCAGTTACTTCAGTAAAATAGATAACATCCTCATGAAGCTTTGCTGTGATGATTATAAAATCATTCATGTAATAGCACAGGACCTAGCACATAAGCACTCAATACAAGTTAGTTATGAATTTAGGCTAACTACCCATCCCAGTTTGCTTGGGACAATCTTGTTTGTGCCTGTTGTCCAAACATAATTATTAATAATGTCCCTTTTGCTCTTAAAAGCAACCCGGCTAGGGCAATAAATTATGTGGTTACTTTAACGATGATGATTAAAAGAGTTAATACCAATTAAAGTATCATATATCAATTACTTTTTGAATCTTGAAGGAGAAAAAAATAGAACACAAAATAATGTAAGATCATGTTCCTGTAAGAAAGTCTACTGATATTTTTAGCTATTCAATGAACATATAAACAGTATTTATTTATACCCATCTTGTTCATTCTGTTCTACACAAGTACTAGTGAACTTCAGACATTATTTTAAAACAGGAAAATTCACAGATAAAGCACTAATGAGTTCCAGCTACTTAGAAACACTACCCTTTGAATTACCAGTATAAAACATCCATTCTCATCATGAAGTATGCCCAACACCAATTAACATGTATCAAATAAGCCCATCCAATTACAGGGTCTGCAAAACTGAATATTTTAAAACATGCATTCTATACATAATCAGGAGACGCAACAAAAAAATAAATTACCTGACTGTTATGACATAGTATTGTAATACAATAAACTGGATTTTAGTTTTCTTCACACTCTGCTCTAGAAAAAAAAAGAATCCATTATTCTTCCTCTTTTATATTTTCTTTGAAATACACATTTTAAAAAATACACATCCTATATATTGTAGTCTTTCTCCCACACACAACACACACACAAAAACACACAACTACCCAATCTAATTCAATATTAGTATTAAGATATTTGGGGAGACTGAGGTTAGAAGGAACCAGGAATCTTATATTCTAGATATAAGATTTCCAATCTATCGTTTAATATAAGCTTGCTTAAAATAGGCCTTACTTTATCAGACCAGTAATTACTTTCATATTTTGATACTTTTGAGGACTTACTGGGAACTTTACAGTTACCTCTGTAAAGCAGTCCTAGCAGTGGCCTAGGCCTAAGGCAGAAACTAAAAAAGTATGAAAGAACATCAGGATGAAACATTATTCAGTAAGGAAAGTGGGCCCTAAAATCATATTTTAAAAAGTATTTAGATTGGTCTTCCTGGGTACTTTATATTTACAATTTAGAAAAACGGGTTTTTTTTTGGGGGGGGGAGAGGGAAACTAAAATTGTGCCTGCCTGTTCTCAAGTAATCCTGGATGAACATAATGTACCTGATGGGATGATATGAGTAGTTATTTTATCTTTAATCATGAAGAATGAAATAAATGACTAGTAGTCAGTAGTACGTTTATTTCTTCCTTCCTTCAATCACCCAAAGATATTGTGGTTAATTCTCATTCAGGACGTGCAGACTCCTTATTTCCAGCAAAAATTATTGTGGGGCAAAAGGTGGATGACAACCTGATATAAATGCTTCCCCTTGCCCCCAAACGATAGAATGACCTAGATAATAAACCTGCTAGGCCTCAGATTCCAGGACTAACCTGTGGAATAAGTATGGTGAAACTGTCTAGGGAAGGAACGTGGCTGTCTCCTCCATCTTGAAATTAATCAGCATAAGGGAAAAAGGGACTGAGTATTCAGGAAGCAGAAGCCCAACCGGTTAATACTAGTTACTAAAGCTATGGCGTACGTGGCAGGTACCGCCCGCAGAAGCCAAGACCCTTAGGCTTTTTTTAGGGGGCGGGGGTTGGCTGATTGAACGGAAATTAACTTGAAAATCATCTGGCCAAATTCCTCCCTTTACAAGGGTAAAACAACACGCAATTGCTCTTCCCTCCTTTTTTTGGGGGGGAGGGGGGGGAGGGTGGGTATCCTTACTGTGATATCTGGCAAAGGGTATTCCAGGGTTATTCAAGCGAGGGAGTAAACCACATTTGCCTCAGATCCTCAGGGAAGATGTCATCATGGCCCCAGGGGGCGCCTAATTGATAGTGCCCTGCATGAGTGCTCAAAATGAGGTTTTGCAAATCCTGGGAAGTCTAAAGGCCCAAGAATTCCCAGCATCTGACTTACAGCAGCCAGATTTCTCCCCCTACTCCCAAACCCCAGCCCACCGAGTTAAAGGGGCGGAGAGAGGCGAAGGAAGTCTCCAAAGAACCAAGGAGAGAAAACCCTGAAAAGATTAAAGATTCTCACGCCTGAGGCCAAACTTGAAAATCGCCTCCCCCAAATTCTCAAGACTCTGCAGGGTCCCGGCTGTGGGAAGCGCGGCCACGGAAAAGAAATATTTCCCCAGCACCATCCCCTTCGGAAAGCTGTCGACTATACACCCAACTAAAATGGCAGCGGCGACTACGCCACGGAGCCCCCCGCAGCAACCAGCGCCTGGGGTCCGGAAGCGGTGCCTAGCCTCCTCCACCACAGGCCACTCAGGCCATTTTTGAGAAAAAGCGGAAGCCGCAACTCCGCTGTCTTCCTCTCGCTCTCCATCCATTTCTCAGAGGACCCCCAAAGCTTCACTTACTCGGTTTTAGTTGTGGGAATCCGAGTTGGTTGGTAAGGCCGCCGCCGTGGAGGCTCCTGCGCGCCTCTCTTTTAGCCGCTCTCAGACCCGCCTCCGATGAGTCGCTGGTTGAGACCCGCCTCTAGCCCAGCGCCCGCTAGGAAACGTTGCTCAGGCAGCCATTATCTCCCCCATTGTTACCAAGCAGCGACAGGAAACGACTGCCCACAACAGGAAGTGATGATGCCTTATCCAGGGCCTCAACCCCCCCCCCCCCCCAGCCTATTAGCCAATCCCAGGCGATTCCTCGAAAAGTCTTGGCGGGAGGAGGAGGGAGGACCTCCGAGGAAGACTACGCGGCAAGGGGGGCTGCAGGCTGGAAAAGGAAAGCTGCTTGTGACGCCCACTGTGTGGCAAGCCCCACCTTCCTGCGCCATTTTGAATTGTGGCGAGAAATTAGCGTTCTGAGAATTGTGGGAACCTTTGATTTCCCATTTTGAAAACTGAAGCACGTCACCTTCTAATGGCTTGAAGCCGTTTTTTCAGAGAGCTAAAAATGTGATATTAGTTTAACTTGAGGTCGCTTCACACAATAAATCCAGACTAGTTCATACACCATCCTACCTTTTATTCAATGTATATATTTATTAAGCGCCAACTGTATGTTAAGCACTGTTGTACATGTTGGGGATACAGCGGAAATAAAAACAAAATACGAGTTCTCATAGACAGAGAGAGAGAGAGAGAGAGAGAGAATAAAAGTGAGAGAAAGAGGTGAGAAAGTGCGACGAACTGCAATTTCAAAAAAAGAGTGGTCAGAGATGGGCTCTCATGGTAACTCCTGAAATACTTGAAAAGGGGCGGTGATTGTAAATGGGTGGGAAAATCTGATAACGTTGGAATTTGTGAAGGGCAGTTAAGGAAGGTCTTCTTAGGAGGTAATGCCTATAGGAAACTCCAGAATAAGCCACACAGAATCTAACTCCCGGTTTCACAGTTAAAGAAAAACATTACCCAGGTTTTTAGAATGTTTCCATGTTTCTTTTCCCATTGTTCTGTTTTTTTTTTTTTCAAGTAACACTCCAACTATATTGGCTTTTTTTCCGATTTTTTTCGACAAACCAAACCTCTTCCCACCTATGTCATTTTACATAGGCTGGAATATTTTTCTTCTTATCTTTCCTCTCATCATACAAGCCTCTTCTCAATTGTGGTTTTCCCAGAGAAGACGTCCCTAACCACCCTATTTAACATATCATTTTCTCCATCTCCTTACCTGCTTAATATTCTTTAAAGCACTTAATCTTAAAATGTATTATTTGAGTACCTCAACTCTTAAGAGAAGTGAACCTCTTTTTTTTTTGTTGTTCACTGTCACATCCCCAGTCAGCTCATAGTAGGCCCTAACATATTTTTTTGAGAGAATGCTTCCTCAGCATGAAGGCCATTTTATCAGCCTGGAAGATAAGTATTTTACTCCAAGCAGTTCCCTAATATCCCTCATAAGCTCCTCCTCGACCAGCTTTCCAGCAGGTTTGATCTTGTCATTTTTGACAGTATGAGAATATGATTTAAGTGCTGTGTGTCTACTCAGTTTTTGTTTTGTATTACATAATCACATACTAGAACTTTTACCTACAATGTGTAAAAGGAATTCTTCAGTATCTTGCAATGTTATTAAGCCTGATATTGAGCTTATGATAATAACATTACCAACGTCTTAACACATTCTTAAGGCAAACATGGCTTACCATAAAATATCATAAAAGAAGTAGAAGAAAATGTAAGCGAATATGTGTATACCCTTGAGGATGTAGAACTTTCTAAATATGACACAAAATCCATAAGTGGAAATACTATTAAATATGACTTCATAAATAAGAGTAAAGCTTCTGAATGTCAAAATGTAAGGTTAGTAAAGTTAAGAGACAAATAGCAAACTGGAAAAAAAATTTCAACATGACATGACAGGTATGGGGTAATACTAGTTTATGATAAAATTAAAAGACAACATAATTGACAAAAAATTCTAAATATATGATAAACATATCTGGCTAATATCACTAGTCCCTAAAGAGCTATTATAAATTGATTAAAAAACAAATACCACAATTTAAATATGTGAGAAGGACATGGATAGGCAATTTAAATGTTCAACCTCACTAGTAATCAGAAATAAAAATTAAAATAGGATTTCTCTTTTTGTCCCTCAGAATATCAAAAAATAAAATTCTGATAATATTGTTTATGAAAAGCCTATGAAATGGGCACACTTGTATGCTGCTGTTACAAATTGATATAATATTTTTGAGGCAATTTGTCAATATGTGTCAAAAGCCTCAAATATCCATACTGTTTGACCAACAAGACACATTCAGAAATGTATTTTAAGGAAAAGAAGTGGACAAAGATGTATGTAATGTTAATCATTGAAATATCAGTCCTAGCCAGTTTGGCTCTGTGGATAAAGCATCAGTCCACAGACTGAAGGGTCCTGAATTGGATTCCAGTCAAGGACATGTACCTCATTGCAGGCTCAACCCCTGGCCCTGGTTGTGGTGCATGCTGGAGGCAACCAATAGATGTGTCTCTCTCTAGCACATCTACTTTTCGCTCTGTGTGTCGTTCCCCCCCCCCCCTTCCATTCTCTCTAAAGGAAAAAAGCAATGGAAAAATATCCTCAGGTGAGGATTAACAACAAAAAGAAGGAGGAGGAGAAGACAAAGAAGAAGAAGAAGAAGAAGAAGAAGAAGAAGAAGAAGAAGAAGAAGAAGAAGAAGAAGAAGAAGACCTACTAAAATATAACTAACTATTCAAAAGTAATTACTTAATTACTTTACAGTACATCTAAATAACAAACTCCTACATAGCCATTGAAAATTAGTAGCTAGGTCTAAATATGTTCAGATATGCTATTAAACTAGAGGCCTGGTGCATGAGATTTGTGCACTGGGGAGGGGGTCCCTCAGCCCAGCCTGCTCCTTAAGCCAGCAGTCAAACATCCCTCTTGCAGTCCAAGGCTCTCGCAGTCCAGGACCCCTTGCTCCTTACTGCCTGCCTGCAGCAGAGGTGGGAGAGGCTCCCACCACTGCAGCTGCACTTGCCAGCCATGAGCCCCACTTCTGGCTGAGCAGTGCTCCCCCTGTTGGAGTGCACTGACCACCAGGGGTCAGCTCCTGCATTGAGCATTTGTCCCCCGCCGTGGTCAGTGCCTGTCATAGCAACTGGTTGTTCCACCGTTCAGTCGATTTGCATATTACACTTTTATTATATAGGATGAAAACAAGCAATGTATGAAATTACATGCATGTAAGCAATGGATGCAGACAACAGGGGGTGAGGGTGAGGGAAGGATTGGGGGGGTGGGGTGAATGGGGGGATAAGGACACATTTGTAATACCTTAATTAATGATGGAAAAAATTTAAAAAATTAAAAAATAAATTACATGCATGTATTTTTATATTAAAACTAGAGACCTGGTGCACGAAAATTCATGCACTCAGGGATCCCTCAGCCCGGCCTGCACCCTCTCACAGTCCGGGACCCCTCAGGGCATGTACACCTGCTGGCTTAGGCCTGCTCCCCGTGGGATTGGGCCAAATCTGGCAGTCAGACATCCCTCTGGCAGCCTGGGAGCCCTCAGGGGATGTCCATATAATAGCTTAGGCCCACTCCACATGGAGAACGGGCATAAGCTGTTAGTTGGACATCCTTAGCACTGCTGCAGAGGCAGGAGAGGCTCCAGCCCCCACCGCTGCGCTGGCCAACCATGAGCTGGCTTTTGGCTGAGCGATGCTCCCCCTGAGGAAGCATTCCAGATTGTTCTGTTGTTAGGGTCAATTTGCATATTACCCTTTTGTTATATAGGACTAGAGGCCCATTGCACGAAGAGATTCGTGCAATAAGCCTTCCTTCCCTTGGCTTCCAGCACCAGTTTTCCTCCGGCACCCGGGACCCAGGCCTTCACTCCGGCCAGAGTCTGCCATCTTCATCTTCACTGCAGACTCCGGCCAGAGTCTGCCATATTTGCTGCAGACTCTGGAGTCTGCAGTCTTGTCTTCAATGCAGCACTCTGCTCCTGTAGATCCTTTCACCCCCCGCCCTCCCTCTCATAGCAGGCATCCTTCCCCGCCTAGCCACTCCACGCCTGGAGCAGCTGGGCAGCAGCCATCTTTGGCCTTCTAATTTGCATACTCACTCTGATTGGCTGTGGGCATAGTGGAGGTACGGTCAATTTACATGTTTGTCTATCATTAGGTAAGATATGTTGTAAATATGCATAAAAAGTCTAGATGAATATACAGGCAAATAAAATGTGAAGGAATTATTAAGCTTTTTAATGTTCTTCTTTAACTCTTTCTGTATAGTTTTGAATATTTTACAATGTGCATGCACTACTTGGTATTGGGAGGAGGGATCATTTTTATTTTGAAAGAAAAGTCTATCTGAATCTGAAAAGAAAAGAGAGCATCTCCCCATCCTCTTATTTCTTCAATGCTTCATTCAAGTATACCCTTCTCTCCTTCCATCTGCCCTCTCTCCCTTCTCCCTCTTTCTTTCATTGGAATTTATCTTGTCTATTTTGTAGTTTATGTTATTCATTGATTGTAGCAGACTCCTTATTTCCAGCAAAATTATTGTCAGTTCCCACTGACCCACCCCCAGACTTAAGTTCCTTGGGAATTGAGGCTTTGTCCCCCAATTCACTGCCATATTTTCTGACCCTAAAATATGTAATAGACAATATATTTTTAAAGAATCAATGAATTAGCTTGTAGTTCACATTAGATATTTTGGATCTTATCCTAAGAATAATGAGAAGTTTTTAAAGAGCTTTTAAAAAGAGATCATTTAAAAATGATTCAATAAAGATGTTTTTAAAAATCTTTATGATTGATATATGCTTGAGACTGCATTTTCTTTAGAGTAAATATGCTTACTGTTTTAAGATTCCAAACTCCTTTATCTTTATGAAATGAAACTGGTTTCGTTTCAAAATGACACCTACAATATGTATATTTATTTAGATTAGAAACTACTTCTAATGTCTAAGTAGCTTTTTAAAATCTTTTGAATAAGTATCACTGGCTCAAATCAATTTAATTGGAAAACAAATGTCTGTCTCTTAGTGCTTCCATTTTGTCTCAGTTAGATTCTTTAGGAGTTCACAATAATATTCAAGATATAAATGAATTATAAATGTTTTCTTCGGTTTCCCTGAGGAAGGGGATAAGAGGATGGGAAAAGACAAGTGAAAGGTAATCAGTAATTCATTTTATTCAGTTAAGTAATTCATTCAACAATATGTATTGTGTGCTATGGCACTATGGTAGGCCTTGGGGCTGTAAATATTAAAGATATAGTCTCTGTGTTGAGGAAGTTCACAATCCAGAAAAAGAGAGGTATCCTAGAAGGATATAGTTCATCTACAGTCATTTTGTAAAGATATGTGGAACCCAAAGCTGATGTGTTGGTTACACTGTAGGGGCCCAGGTAACACTTTTAAGGAAGTCACCCACAAGCTTGTATTTATAGAATGTCAGAGGTTTTAAAAATAAGTGAAAGATTAGAGAGTGAAACACATAGTGTAAGAGTAAAGCCCTTCTATTCCTTATCATATTTAGAAGACTTTAAAAAAAACCCAGCATCATATATTCACCGTAGGCTGGTAGAAAATATTACAATTGCTTTCATTACTCACACCCCAATGCCATATTTGTATTTGCATTGTTATTGAAAATCTAGTTGCTCTAGAACTCAGTTTATCTCTTTGAAAAATGTATATAGTGATATCTATTATTCATCACACAAATGACCTGTAAGTTAATTAATGTGGTTGTTCTCTAGTAACATATACTCTAGAAATAGAAAGTATTATTGAAAATGTTTAAATATAGTAGAAATAAAATATGTATTTATGTCTAGTTAATTAAATGAGTAGTAGGGGAACTCAGTATATTTACTGTCATGCCTTTTTTCTAGCAATTACAGCCACAATGAAAGGTGTCTCTTTACATAATATGATTTCTGGAAATATAAAAATAACCTGCCTAATGAAGTAATGTCAAGCACCTTATGTTTCAAAACATGAAGGTTTTAGATGCTCTAGTTAGAAAGCAAAGGACAATTTTCCAACTCATGTCAAACAACTAGAAAGTAATCTTCCTGTAACAACTTGAGTGTACTATTGCAGGGAGAAGAGGCTTCTCAATTTAGAGAAGCCTTATCTCCAATTAGTAATCTATTTATTTAATTATTTAAACTGTGAAAATAAAATGTTGACTATGCACTGTCCCTGGCATCAAACAACTATGTAACAAGTTTCTCTTTGGAGACAGGATGACTCTGTCCCTGCTTTTTATCTCCATCCTCCTCAGTCACCTTAAAAACCTCAAGCCCATCTGGTCCCATACCCACCTAAACTTTCATTTCCATACAGGTCAGTTATAAATCCACTTCCATCTCCACCTGCACTGTTTTGTACCCTCTCAACATTTTCTGAGCACTTTGGACCTTGCATTCAAACCTAACACACGCCCCTGCTTCCCTAGTCTCTTCATAGAAAGGTCTCTCCTTAGCACTCTGACTGAAAAGTTCCAGCTTTCAAAAGACCTGCATTCCCCCAAGACTCACTGAGAAAACAAATAAACAAAAAACCCAAGTGCAGACTATTTTTTCCTCGAAAAGCTTTCATATCTCAAACTCAGACGAGGAGATGGGTGAGGCCTTTAAATAAAGTGCAGACACCTAGGCCTCATCCTAGGATTCTGATTCAGACGTTTTAAGAACTTAGGAATCTACATTTTAAACAAACTCTCCAGAAGGTTCACATGCAGGTTATCTGTAGAGAAGTGTTTGAAAGATGGACTTTAGTAAAAACAATAATAGTTACCCTTCTATGTGTCTCTACTATGTGCCAAGAACATTATGTACATTATATCATTTAACTCTCATTAAAAAAAAAACATTGAAAAATGTTATGAGCATTTTATAGTTGAGGAAAATGAAACTCAAAGCAGCAAAACCAAAATATTCATGAGATCACACAACTAGGAATTAATGGAGATAGGTTTGTATTATAAGTGCATGCTGCTTCTAACAACCAAGATCTAGCTCCTAAACCAGGGCTTAAGTAAATAACATATTAAAATAATATTTTCTTAAAGATGATTAAAAAATAGCCCAGCTTAGCTGGAAATTTTATTCCTTAGATGTTCTGTATATCTTACAATATTAAAGATCTTGAATGGGCATGGTCTTTTCAAATATGTTCTCTCTCTCTCTCTCTTGCTTGTTTGCGAGCTAGATTAATTCCTTTTTTTTTTTTTTTTTCCTTTTTGGCAAGACAAAAGTACTTGGAAATACCTAGGGGAAAAAATACAATCTCTGACTTCAGGAAAGCCTGGGCAGTGCTTATCTGCTTCTAAGAACTCAAGATGATCTAGCTGTGATAAAATGCCTATCAGTCTTCCATAGCTCTATATGTCAAGGAGAAATAGAATTCTGTTTTAAAGTATGCCTTACTACCTACATATAGAAGTAGAAAATAAAATTAATATTTATTGGGGGCTTAAAATGTCATGCTCATGTAAGCAGCACATATACTAAAATGTGCCAGGCTCTGTATTACCACTAAACAGTCCTCTTAGTTCAGGCTCACAATAAGCATGTGACGTAGGTATTAGTATACCCATATTAAAGTTGGGAAAATTAAAATTTAAAGTAACTCTATCAAGCAAAACAGCTAGTAAGTGAAGGAGCCTGGGATACATACTGAGTCTGTTACTTTAGAGTCCAGGTCAGGTGCTTAATCCCTCAATTAAACCTATACAACAAGCATGTCAAACACGCGGCTCGCGGGCCACATGTGGCCCACAACTAATATTTTTGCGGCCCAGGGATTATAACAGTATGTAAGAAACATTTTAATAAAAATTTCATAACTTAATTTTTACAATATCTGTTATACATAATTATTAACAACGAACTACAACATTCGCTAATGACTGATTACTATAATCATGTTGCATTCATTTCCCTTACTCACATTATGCACAGGCACACCATTTCTCTCCACTAATACTAGCAGTGAATATTTTAGCAGCCGATGGCCACATCATTAGTCTTGTACTGACTTGTTTGGTGTGTGCAACAGGAAATATTTTGCTTTCGGAGAACAAGGAAAATAGATTCATTTGCGTTATGTTTATTAATTTGTGAAGTTATTCAGTGTCTAGTACTAGTAAATTAATGTTCAAGAAAAAATATTAATTTTTATTAAAATATTTTATTATTTTATGTTATGATTGCTCATTTATTTCAGTCCTTTGTATTCAGCATGTCTCTATCAAAATAAACCGATGTTTCTATGAAAATTGAAGCTTTTGGTTTTTTCGCGGCCCACATAAACTTAAACCTTGTTTATCTGGCCCATGTTAGCCTTTGAGTTTGACATGCTTGCTATACAAACTAACCTTTCAGACAAATAGTACCCTTTAGACAGAAAAATAACTGCAAGTGGGTTATTAAAGAGACAACTAAACATGATTCAGAATAGGGAGTAGAAGAGAGTATTTTTTTATGACATACATCTTTACATTTTTTATTTTTCACTTTTTTATTGATTAAGGTATTACATATGTGTCCATATCCCCCATTGCCCCCCCACCCCACTCCCGTACATGCCCTGACCCCTCTGCTGTCTCTGTCCATTAGTTATGCTTATATGCATGCATACAAGTATTTTGGTTGATCTCTCCTCCTTATACCCACCTCCTCCTACCTTCCCTCTGAGGTTTGAACATCTGATCGATGCTTCTCTGTCTCTGGATCTGTTTTTGTTCATTAGTTTATGTAAGGGAGTATTTTTATTTGGATGCTTTTGCTTTCTCCGTGGAGCACAGCGCTAGCAGATTCATACATTTCTCACACATGAAGGACCCACTACCCTTATAGCCATTTCACATTGAGTGTTAGCTGACCTGCACTAGTTTGAACTCTAAGCAAAGAGAAGGAAATACCTCGTTCTCTTTTTTACTCAGTGCACTATCTTCTCCATCATGGTCTCTCAGCTACTCCCATACTGGAAAACACACTTGCACTTTTGAAGGAGCGCTTATTATGTGAATCTGCCTATAAACCCTCATTCTTTTTTTTCTTTTTTTTTTTATTAAGGTATTATATGTGTACATATCTTACCATTGCCTCTCTCCCCCACCCCACTCCCATACATGCCCTCACCCCCCAATGTTTTGCATCCGTTGGTTATTCTTATATGCATGCATATAAGTCCTTTGGTTGATCTCTCATTTCCCCCCCACACCCCGCCCGCTCCCTAATCTTCCCGCTGTAATTTGACAGTCTGTTTGATGCTTTACTGCGTCTGTATCTATCTTTTTGTTCATCAGTTTATACTGTTTTTCATTATCCCCAAATGAGTGAGATCATGTGGTATTTTTCTTTCATTGACTGGCTTATTTCACTTAGCATAATGTTCTCCAATTCCATCCAGGTTGCTACAAATGGCAAGAATTCCTTCTTTTTTATGGCAGCATAGTATTCCATTGTGTAGATGTACCATAGTTTTCTGATCCAGTCATCTGCTGACGGGCACCTACGCTGTTTCCAAATCTTAGCTATTGTAAATTGTGCTGCTATGAACATAGGGGTGCATATATCCTTTCTGATTGGTGTTTCTAGTTACTTAGGATATATTCCTAGGAGTGGAATTACTGGGTCAAATGGGAGTTCCATTTTTAGGTTTTTGAGGAAACTCCATACTGTTCTCCACAGTGGCTGTACCAGTCTGCATTCCCACCAGCAGTGCACAAGGGTTCCTATTTCTCCACATCCTCGCCAGCACTTGTCCTTTGTTGATTTCTTGATGATTGCCATTCTGACAGGTGTGAGATGGTACTGCATTGTCATTTTGATTTGCATCTCTCAGATAATTAGTGACATTGAGCATGATTTCATATGCCTCTTGGTCTTCTTTCGAAAAGATTTTATTTAGGTCCGTTGCCCATTTTTTTATTGGATCATTTATCTTCCTTTTGTTAAGTTGTATAAGTTCCCTGTAGATGTTGGAGATTAAACCTTTGTCAGTGATAACATTTGCAAATATGTTCCCCCATGCAGTGGGCTTTCCTGTTGTTTTGTTGATGGTTTCTTTTGCTCTGCAAAAGCTTTTTATTATGATGTAATCCCAATTGTTTATTTTCTTTTTAGTTTCCATTGCCCTAGGAGCGGTATCGGTGAAGAAATTGCTTCGGCATATGTCTGAGATTTCTCTGCCTGTGGATTCCTCTAGTATTTTTATGGTTTCCCATCTTATGTTTAAGTGTTGTATCCATTTTGAGTTTATTTTTGTGTATGGTGTAAGTTGGTGGTCTAGTTTCATTTTTTTGCATATATCTGTCCAATTTTCCCAGCACCATTTATTGAAGAGACTGTCTTGACTACATTGTATGTTCATGCCTCCTTTGTCAAATATTAATTGAGCGTAGTGATTTGGGTCGATATCTGGGTTCTCTCTTCTCTTCCATTAGTCTATATGTCTGTTCTTGTGCCAGTACCAAGCTGTTTTGAGAACAGTGGCTTTGTAATACAGTGTGAAATCTGGTATTGAGATCCCACCTACTTTGTTCTTCTTTCTCAGGATTTCTGTGGCTATTTGGGGTCTTTTTTTATTCCAGATGAATTTTTGGAGAGTTCTTTCTAGGTCTGTGAAATATGCCATTGGTATTTTAATGGGGATTGTATTGAATCTATAGATTGCTTTGGGTAGTATGGACATTTTAATGATGTTGGTTCTGCCAATCCATGAAAATGGTATGTTCTTCCATCTGTTTACATCTTCCTCTATCTATATTTTCAGTGTCCTGTAGTTTTCCAAGAATAGGTATTTTACCTCCTTAGTTAAGTTCATTCCTAGGTATCTTAATTTTTTTGGTGCGATGGTAAATGGGATTGCTTTTTTAATCACTCTTTCTGTAAGTTCACTATTGGTGTATAGAAATGCCATAGATTTCTTGATGTTAATTTTTTATCCTGCTACATTGTCGAATTCATTTATTAAGTCTAGTAGTTTTTGGATGGAGTCTTTAGGGTTTTTTATGTACAATATCATGTCATCTGCAAATAAGGACAGATTTACTTCTTCTTTTCCAATTAGGATGCCTTCTATTTCTTCTTCTTCTCTAATTTCCATGGCTAATACTTCCAGTACTATGTCAAATGGGAGTGATGAGAGTGGGCATCCCTGTCTTGTTCCTGTTCTTAGGGGAAACGGTTTTAGGTTTTGCACATTGAGTATGATGTTGGCTGTGGGTTTCTCATATATGGCTTTTATTATGTTGAGGTATGATCCTTCTATTCCCACTTTGCTGAGAGTTTTTATCAAAAATGGGTGTTGGATTTTGTCAAATGCTTTTTCTGCATCGATTGATATGACTATGTGGTTTTTATCTCTCCATTTGTTTATATGATGTATCATGTTTATTGATTTGTGGATATTGTACCATCCTTGTATTCCTGGGATAAATCCTACTTGGTCATGGTGTATGATCTTTCTGATGTAGTGCTGGACCCGATTTGCTAGAATTTTGTTGAGTATTTTGGCATCTATGTTCATGAGGGATATTGGCCTGTAATTCCCTTTCATTGTGTTGTCCTTTTCTGGTTTGGGTATTAGGGTGATGCTGGCTTCAAAGAATGAGCTTGGAAGTGTTCCTTCCTCTTGAATTTTTGGAATAGTCTGAGGAGAATAGGTTTTAGGTCTTCCTTGAATGTTTGGTAAAACTCCCCTGTGAAGCCTTCTGGCCCTGGTCTTTGGTTTGCTGGGATCTTTTTGATGACTGCTTCAATTTCTTCCATAGTGATTGGCCTATTGAGATGTTTAGATTCTTCCTGATTGAGTTTTGGAAGGTTGTATTTTTCTAGGAATATGTCCATTTCCTCCAGGTTTTCCAGTTTGTTGGAATAGAGTTGTTCATAGTATTTTTAACAATCCTTTGTATTTCTGTGGGATCAGTTGTTACTTCACCTCTTTCATTTATGATTTTGTTTATTTGAGTCCTCTCTCTTTGCTTCTTGGTGAGTCTGGCTAGAGGTTCATCAATCTTGTTTATCCTTTCAAAGAACCAGCTCTTGGTTTTGTTGATCTTTTGTATTGTTTTTTTTGGTTTCTATGTCATTTACCTCTACTCTGATTTTTATTTCCTTCCTTCTGCTTACACTGGGCTTTTCTTGTTGCTCATTTTCTAACTCTTTGAGTTGTAGGGTTAGGTAATTTATTACCATTGTTTCTTGTTTTTGTTATGTTTGTTTTTTTGCAGTAGGCTTGTAGAGCTATGAACTTCCCTCTCAAGACTTCTTTCACTGTGTCCCATCATTTTGGATTGTTGTATTTTCATTGTCATTTGTTGCCATGATGTTTTTTATTTCTTCTTTGATCTCTCTAGTAACCCAGTCATGGTTTAATAGCATGCTGTTTAGTCTCCATGTGTTTGATTTTTTTGGATTGTTTTTATTGTAGTTGATTTCCAGTATTATGCCACTGTGATCTGAGAAGATGCTTGATATGATTTCTATCTTCTTGAATTTGAAGAGACTTTGCCTGTGACCTAATATATGGTCTATCTTTGAAAATGACCAATGCATACTTAAGAAGAATGTATATTCTGTGGCTTTGGGGTGAAATGTTCTGAAGATGTCAATTAATTCCATCTGGCCTATTGAGTCATTTAGGATTGATGTTTCTTTGCTGATTTTTTGTTTAGAGGATTTGTCCAATGGTGATAGTGCGGTATTAAAGTCTCCTACTATGATTGTATTGCTGTAAATCTCTCCCTTGATATCCTCCAGGAGTTTTTTTTTTTTTTTAATGTATTTGGGTGCTCCTGTATTGGGTGGGTATATGTTTACCAGAGTTATTTCTTCTTGTTGGATTGCTCCCTTTAGTATTATGAAGTGGCCTTCCTTATCTCTTTTTATGTCCTTTACTTTTAGATCTAATTTGTCAGATATGAGTATTGCTACCCCAGCTTTTTTTCCATTTCCATTCGCCTGAAAAATCTTTTCCCATCCCTTTACCCTCAGTCTGTGTGCGTCTTTTTTTCTGAGGTAAGTTTCTTGTAGACAGCAGATATATGGGTCATGTTTTCTTATCCAATCCATTACCCTATGTCTTTTGATTGGGGCATTTAATCCATTTACATTTAAAGTTATTATTGATAGTTACTTGTTTGTCAGCATTTTTATTCTTTTCCTCTGTGTTCCTTCTTTGCTTCCTATTTCTTTCTTTCTTTTTTTCTTTTTTTAGCAGACCCTTTAGCATTTCTTGCATTGCTGGTTTGGTGGTAATAAACTCCCTTAGTCCTTTTTTTTCTGTGAAGCTCCTGATTTCACCTTCAATTTTGATTGACAGCCTTGCTGGGTACAGTATTCTTGGATTCAGACCCTTCATTTGTATGACTTTTTAAATTTCATTCCATTCCCTTCTTGCCTGATGTGTTTCTGTTGAGAAATCGATTGCTAATCTGATGGGGGATCCTTTGTAGGTAACTTTCTGTCTCTCTCTGGCTGCTTTTAAGATTCTTACTTTGTCATTAGTGTTTGCCAATTTAATTAGAATGTGCCTTAGTGTCAGTGTTTTGGGGTTCATTTTGCTTGGGACTCTGTGAGCTTCTTGGATTTGTGTGGTTTTTTTCTTTCCTATATCAGGGAAATTTTCTGTCATTATTTCTTCAAACAGGTTTTCTATTCCTTGCTCAGTTTCCTCTCCTTCTGGCACCCTTATTATGTAGATGTTGTTTTGTTATGTGTTGTTTCAAAATTCCCTTAGGCTCTCCTCATGCTTTTTAATTTTTTTTTTCTAGAAGCTGCTCGACTTGGGTATTTTTTCCCACCTTGTCTTCTAGCTCACTGATGTGGTCCTCTGCTTCTTCTACTCTACTCTTGATGCTTTCTATTGAGTTCTTTACAGCAGTGATGTCATTTTTCATTTCTTCTTGGTTCTTCTTCATTTCCTCTTGGTTCTTGCTCATATTGTCGAATTGGTCTTCCATTCTTTTCAGCCACCTTATGACCATTTCTCTGAATTCTTTCTCTGACAGGTTGCTTGCCTCCATTTTGTTTACTTTCTTTTCTGGCGATGCCTACTTTTCTTTCATATGCAGGCTGTTTCTTTGTCTCCCCATGGTCTCTCTACTCCAGGTGTCTGGTTATGTAGTTCTCTCTCTCCTTTCCTTTAGGGAGTGTAGAGCTCCTCTGAATCTGTGTGCTTGCACCAATTGGGGACCGGTCCTCTTGGTTTACAGCTGTTCAGTGGGTGCCATAGCTATAGATCCCCTGGGCTTTTCAGGCTCCCGATAACATCCACTTTCCCCTTCAAGAGGGCATGGTTTCCACGTCCAAGCTGGTCACTCTGGGAGGGAACCCACCAGCAGTGGGGGCTGCCCAGTCAGGGGATCCCCGTCCAGCAGTTCCCCACAGTCTCCTGGAGTATAGCTGTCCCTCAACTCACCAGCAAACACTCCCCATGTGACCACACTTTCTCCCTTTGTTTTCTCACTCACACACTATCTTGCAGTCTGCCTTCTTGTCAGCATCCATCTTCTCTTTTGGACCAATAAATAATTTTAAAAATTATAAAATAAAATGTAAATATGTTCATTAAAAAGACTATTGTGCATCACTAGTGTAAATGGAAAACCTGTATCATGCCATAAATGGAGGACAATGAGAAAAATCAATACATAATTAGTAAAATACATAATGTACATCTGAATATCACCTAAGATCATGCTGAATACACTTAACATGCTAATTAACATACACCTTGTTTATCGATTTGTCTTCCTGGCCTGGAGCCCAATGCTGTCCAGAGATCACTGCATTACATTCATTTCTTTCCAAAATTAGCCAACTGTATAGTTTTCTCTTAGGGCTCAAGCCTCCTTGGTGGCCTATTCCAAAGTGACAATTAGTTCATATTGAATAAGCTAACATCCAATTTAGGAGAAAAGACTGAAAGATTGTGCCAGATAGTACATACAGGTTTTAACTTTTGCTTTCTTGAGATAATTTGCTGCCTTTTTTCTTGAAACTAGTGATCTCCAAACATCTAAATCTCTGATGCCAGACCCTACCCTGGCAAGTCTGATTCACTAGGACTCAGGTGGGATCCAGATATCTGTATTTAAAAACAAACAAACACACCTCCCAAAATAATTGAATGTGCAACCTGTTTGAGAACTTTGGTATAACCAAAAGAGAGGTCTTTGGGGGGAGCCAAATCAGATTGTTGGGAAAGATATTTTCAGGTGGGAATGCTTAATGGCATTTGTCAAATCACCCTGTAGGCAGTTACTACAGGCAAGGCTAATTCTGTAGATTTGAATACCTAAGGAAGAATTTAATTGGGGGCTAACGTGGTATATCATTTTAATTGAATTTAAAAAAAAAAAGAGAATTTTGAAGAAGTAGTGCCACTTAGAAGAATGGGAAATAAAAAGCCTAAATTATACACAAATAGTCCAATAAAGATGGAATAGTTGATAATGTGGCACTTGCAAATCAATTGAATCATAAATTACTTTTTCATCAGTGATTTTGAGACAAGGAGTTACCTTTGAACAAAATAGTACAAAAATAACATCCATATATATGAAGCTCCTACAATTAGTGAAACTGTACATTGGTCCAAACTTTTGAAGTAAAATTTGGCATTATAGCCCAAAGCCTTAAAAATGTGTGTGTTCTTTTACTTAGTAATTCTACAATTAGGAATTTATCTTGAGGAAATAATTATATAAGTGCACAAAGCTTTATATATAAGACTACTCATCAAAACGTTGTTAATAACAATGCAAAATAGAAACAATCCAAATATTCAGAAATATAGTATTGGTTATATAATTTATAGCACACCTGTACAGTGAAATGTATTTCAGAAATTCAATGTGATTATGTCTGCCTATATTTATTGGTATTGAGAGATATTTATGATATGTTATAATATGAAAATGCTGGTGACCAAATATAGTATGCTCCTTTTTTAAAATTTTATTTTAGAGAGGGAGGAAGAGAGAGAGAGAGAGAAAGAGAGAGAGAGAGAGAGAGAGAGAGAGAGAGAGAGATCTATTGGTTGCCCTGAACAGAAATCGAACCCACCACTTTTTTAAAAATATATTTTATTGCTTTTTTACAGAGAGGAAGGGAGAGGGATAGAGAGTCAGAAACATCGATGAGAGAGAAACATCAATCAGCTGCCTCCTGCACACCTCCTACTGTGGATGTGCCCACAACCAAGGTACATGCCCTTGACTGGAATCGAACCTGGGACCTTTCAGTCTGCAGACAGATGCTCTATTCACTGAGCCAAACCGGTTAGGGCCGAACCCATCACTTTTTGTTGTACAGGACGATGCTCCAACCAACTGAGACACATTGGCTAGGGCTAGTAGGCACCTTTTAAAATATGTATAATAATATCTACAAAAACGTCTGGCTATAGAGTCACCAAAATATTAATAGTGTTTATTTCTGGATGGTGGAATTAAAGGTAACTTTTGTTTTCTTATTTATATCTTATATATTTGACACTTTAGAAAAACTTAAGTATATGCACATTGTTGTGAATTAGGGTGTTTGTTAATAAATTATGGCATAATTCAGGATGGAATATTATAGCACCATTAAATGGTTTATTTTAGTTTAATGACATGGAAAATGTTTATGACATATTGTCAATCAATAAAAATCAGTTTATTAGATGATATACATAATATGATTCTAATTTTGTTTTATGATTCTAATTTTATTTTAAAGACATATTTTGTAAGTATGGATAAAACAAATCTGGAAAAGTATATATTTAAATATTAACATATATTTCTAAGTACTGGCATTATGGGTTATTATTCCCCAAAGTTTTTGCAAGAAACATGCATTAGTTTTGCACACAGAATAAAAAAAATAAATGTTATGGAAGAGAAAGACACTTTTATCTCTATAGCAATCAATTTTTACCTTTCTGTGTATCACAAATTGTCCATTAGACTGTAACTATTATGTGTGCAGAGATTAGTTTTTTTTAATTTTAAAAATATATTTTATTGATTTTGTTTTTACAGAAAAGAAGGGAGAGGGATAGAGAGTTAGAAATATCGATGAGAGAGAAACATTGATCAGCTGCCTCTTGCACAGCCCCTACTGGGGATGTGCCCACAACCAAGGCACATGCCCTTGACTGGAATAAAACCTGGGACCCTTCAGTTTACAGACTGATGCTCTATCCACTGAGCCAAACTGATTAGGGCTAGGTGTGTTTTTTTTTTAAATTGCCCTTGGTACTTATTTCCTGCCACATAGTGTTCTGCATTCAATAAGTGTTGACACTGCATTTGGGCATGTGCATGTATATATACCTATGTGAGTATGCATATTTAAATATACCAATCTCTTTTGTATCACTACTGAGAAAAAAGTGAAAGGGAAGTTTTTGAAAAGTGCTATAGGTCTGCAGGTCTTTTGCCATTTTGGGGCTAGGAAAGCACTTGCCAAGGCTAAGAGTACAAAGTTACCATTAAAGATTTGGGGGCTCATACCAGTCAAGTGTTAATTTTAGCCCAAGCAATTATTTTCTAGTACCATCTCTGTATGGGTGGTATTGGGTCTAGCCCAAATATCCTAAGGTTCTAGTAATTAGCTTGTGTGGGAACCATGCCAGAGTTGCAGGACAGTCAAGGCAACTCAGAGCGTGAAAGACCTTGTTGATAATATGCCGGATGGCCAAGGCCACTCTGAACATGGGACTCTTAATCAGAATGTTCAAGGCTAAGATACCATAAATAGGTGCAAGGACAATTATGGTGTTCTGTGCACGCATGCCTTGCTGTAGCCAAAATGATTGACATAACTATAGGCGGGAGGCTTCTTTTATCCAAGTGTTATAATATGTTACTGACCAGCCAGTGTGCTGCTGCTGCTGTGAGAGGAGTACAGGAAAGGCTGGGGAGGCTGGAGAAGCTGCAGAGGCAGAGAGCTCAGGTGCCGTTACTATGTGAGGTGGTGAATCTTGGGACAGCATGCAGCTGCTCAGGTAATAACTTTGGGTACAGAGACTGATGTTGGTATTTGGTTTATCATCTGGTGTGCAGCTACCTGTATGGGACATCGCTGTGAAGGACTGTTTTGTCTGATGGCTATATGGCCACTTGCTTCTATAATAAAGGCTTTTTTATATACATCCACAACTTCTCATGGTTTCTACATCTACCACCTGGCGTCCAAGAAGGTCCAGCCCCTGGCAGAGGGGCTCAGCCTCGACAGTTAGTGCAACAGGCAGGGTTTGAGATGGATCCTGCCCTGACAGCCTGTGTAGGCAGTTTATTGGAAATATTTAAATAAAAATATTTACCACATACCATTGCAACTAGTAAAGAACTCTTTATGAAGTAAAGAGACCTAAGTTTTTCTTGCATCCAACTATAGCACCCATGTCTTCTATATCCTCTAATCTCTGCCATTATTGCTCCTACCACTCATGCCATAATTTCCTGTCTGCAACTCCCAAGTATACCTGGAGTTAGAAATGACAGTGGCAAAGGGCATGAACTTTGGAATGGCATGATTCATGCCACAGGTGAAATTATGACTAGAACCCAAATGACTGTAAAGACAATCTTGCTGTATAATTACTAGTAGCTCTCCATTTATCAGCAGGATTGAGTTGGCTGACCTAGCTGACCCAGGTATTTCATCCTTGCGCACCCCTTCTTGAACTGTGTGCACTTCTGTCAAGAAGGACATCCTTCCCAGTCAGTTATTGGTATCATTCCTAAGCAAGAAGAAGCCTGATAAACAGTACACTTTCTGTTCAAGTAACGAGGTAGTCTCATCAAATAGTATTCTCCATTACTAGATCCATTTGAAAACCTCATCTTCTCCTCTAATTTGAAATATAGCACAATGATTTATTCAGCTTCCCTAACCTGGAGCCCAATTTCAACCATCTCTAAGTGAGAAAACACTACTGTATTTTTTGAAATTGTATTGACATCCAAGGTCAAAAGATATGAAGACTCATAGCTCCATTATTTGCAACGATTGGAATGTTATTTTTATTTTTTTAAATTTAATAAATCTTTATTGTTCAGATTATTAGAATTGTTCCTCTTTTTTCCCCCATAGCTCCCCTCCACCCAGTTCCCACCCCACCCTCTGCCCTTACCTCCCCTCCACTGTCCTCATCCATAGGTGTACGATTTTTGTCCAGTCTCTTCCCACACTCCCTACACCCTTTTCCCCTGAGAATTGTCAGTCCACTCCCTTTCTATGCCCCTGATTCTATTATATTCACCAGTTTATTCTGTTTATCAGATTTTTTTATTCACTTGATTTTTAGATTCACTTGTTGATAGATATGTATTTGTTGTTCATAATTTTTATCTTTACCCTTTTCTTCTTCTTCCTCTTCTTAAAGAATACATTTCAGCATTTCATATAATACTGGTTTGGTGGTGATGAACTCCTTTAGCTTTTTCTTATCTGTGAAGCTCTTTATCTTCCCTTCAATTCTGAATGATAGCTTTGCAGGGTAGAGTAATCTTGGTTGTAGGTTCTTGCTATTCATCACTTTGAATATTTCTTGCCACTCCCATCTGGCCTGCATAGTTTCTGTAGAGAAATCAGCTGACAGTCATATGGGTGCTCCCTTGTAGGTAACTAACTGTTTTTGTCTTGCTGCTTTTAATATTCTCTCTTTGTCTTTTGCTCTTGGCATTTTAATTATGATGTGTCTTGGTGTGGTTCTCTTTTGATTCTTTTTGTTTGGGGTTCTGTGTGCTTCCTGGACTTGTAAGTCTATTTCTTTCACCAGGTGGGGGAAGTTTTCTGTCATTATTTCTTCCAATAGGTTTTCAGTATCTTGCTCTCTCTCTTCTTCTGGCACCCCCATAATTCTGATGTTGGTACGCTTGAAGTTGTCCCAGAGGATCCTTACACTATCTTCAACTTTTTGGATTCTTTTTTCTTTTTGCTTTTCCAGTTGAGTGTTTTTTGCTTCTTTGTATTTCAAATATTTGACTTGATTCTTGTGATCCTCTAGTCTTCTGTTAGATCTCTGTATAATATTTTTTATTTCAGTCAGTGTATGCTTAATTTCTAGTAGGTCCTTTTTCATATCCTAGAGGGTCTTGATAAATTTATCGGCCTTTTCTAGAAAATTCTTGAAAAACCTTACAACCATGGTTTTGAACTCTATATCCAGTTGTTTGCTTTCCTCCATTTCTTTCATTTGTGATCTCTTTCTTTGTCTCCGCATTTTGGCTGCTTCCCTGAGTTGATAGAGTGGCTTTGTGTGCTAGGTGTCCTATAGGGCTCAGTGGCTCAGCCTCTCCAGTTACCTGAGGTAGACATTCTTGGTGCACCCCTTTGTGGGGTGTGCACAGTCTTGTTATAGTTAATCTTTGATTGTTTTTGGTATCACTGGGAGGAAATGACCTCCAGGCCAATTGGCTGTGAGGATCAGCTGTGTCTACGCTGGGAGAACTTCTGTGCTGGAGACACCCTTATGAGACAAGACTTGCAAAAGCCTCTCTGCTCAGCTTGGATAGGGTGGATTCTCAGGACGGAGCACACAGCATTGGTTTCCCATCAGCCCTGTCCTAATAGGCCCCTGTGTCTCAGTGTCCTGTGGTAATCGCTGCAAGTACCTCTGAGAGAAAGCCGCCCTTGAGTTCCGCCCACTGCCAGACAGTTCAGTTTCTCCCCAAATGAGTCTGGGTCCCCAGAGTCTCGCCCAGAACTGGAGTTCTGTGCAGTCGGGAGCTTTTGTCTCCCTCCTGCTTGAGAAAGCCAGCCATGCACTCAGTTGCCAGTTCTCTCTGCATGTGCGTCTCAGTACGTCTGCCTCCTGCAGCTCCTCTGAGTCTCAGTGTGCTTTTCTCTTTCCTTCTAGTTGTAGAATTTCCACTCAGCCAGCCTTCCTGTGGTTCTGGATGATGTCCGTTTTGTCTTTTAGTTGTAGTTTTGAAATTGTTGTGCAAGGCAGCAGTTTAGGTGTTTACCTATGCCGCCATCTTGGTTTCTCCCAATGATTGGAATTTTAAATGTGCCACTACAAAATGTGGTATATTTATATATAATGGAATATTATTGAGCATTAAAAAGGAAGGAAATTCTGATGCACACTACAATATGTAAGAACTTTGAGGACATTATGCTAAGTAAACTAAGCCATTCATAAAAAGACAAATACTGTATATGTTCAATTATGTGAGATATCTAGAGTAGTCAAACTTATAAAAGCAATATAGGCCTGGCTGGTATGGCTCAGTGGCTGAGTGTGGACCCATAACCAAGAAGTCACTGGTTCAATTCCCTGTCAGGGCACATACCCAGGTTGAGGGTTGGATCCTTGATTGGGGGTGTGCAGGAGACAGCCAATAGATGTTTCTCTCTCATCAAGGTTTCTATCTCTCTATCCCTCCTCCTTCCCCTCTCTTTAAAATAAGTTTTAAAAACATAGAGTGGTAGTTTCCATGGGCTGAGGAGGGGAAATGGCAAGTTGCTGTTTAAAGGGCACAGACTTTCAGTTTTACAATATGAAAAAGTTCTGGAAATGGATGGTAGTGATGGTTGCACAACAATATAAATTTACTTAATGTAATTGAACTATACACTTAAAATAGTTAAGATGATAACTTGTATGTTATGTGAATTTTACCACAGTTAAAATTTAAAACAAAGAAGTAAGAGTTTGATCCGTAGCGGGAGCAGAAAGTGGACTCCAGAGAGCCCTGAGTAGCCCCATCGCAGTCACCACTCTCCTAGTTACCATTACACCCTGGAAGGAGCTGCAGCTGCTGAAGCTGGCCCCAGTCACTATCTCTGCAATCTTGAGCAGCGAAGCCCAGACCCAGCTGCTGCCCCCCAGAGCCCCCACCCCCGGTGCTGCAGACACAAAGTCCTGCACCACAGGCAGCCCAGGAGGTCTCACATTGGTGAAGCCTGCCAGTGGGGACAAGAAGGTCATTGCAACAAAGGTTTTTGGAACAGTAAAATGGTTCAGTTTAAGAAACGGATATGGTTTCATCAACAGGAAAGAAACCAAGGAAGATGTATTTGTACACCAGTCTGCCGTAAAGAAGAATAACACCAGGAAGTACCTTGACAGTGTAGGAGATGGAGAGACTGTGGAGTTTGATGTTGTTGAAGGAGAAAAGGGTGCAGAGGCAGCAAATGTTACCGGCCTTGGTGGAGTTCCAGTGCAAGGCCGTAAATATGCAGCATACTGTAGCCATTATACTAGATGCCATCCACATTGCAGGGGTTATCCACTTAATTACCAGCAGGATTACCAGAAAAGAGTTGGGAAAAGAACGAAAAATCAGAGCGTGCTCCCAAAGGCCAGGCCCATCAGTGCCAGCCCTATGGCAGGCGAAGGTTCCCAACTTATTACATGCAGAGACCCTATGAGCCTCAACCACAGTATTCCAACACTCCTGTGCAGGGAGAAGTGATGGAGGGTGCTGACAACCAGGATGCAGGAGAACAAAGTAGACCAGTGAGACAGAATATGTATCGGAGCTATAGACCATGGTTCTGCAAGGGCTGCCTTCACCAAATACAGCCTACAGAGGACGACAATGAAGATGATAAGGAAAATGAAGGAGACCAGACCCAAGGTCAGCAGCCACCTCAATATCTGTACCCCCTGCAACTTCAATTATCAATGAAGCGACCCAGAAATCCCTAAACCACAAGATGGCAATGAGACAAAAGCACAAGGAGACTAAACCACAAGTTGGCAAAGAGACAATCCACCAGCTGAGAATTCATTCACTCCTGAGGCTGAGCAGTGTGGGGCTGAATAAAAAACGCCAGCTTACCATCTCTACCATCATCTGGTTTAGTCATCCAACAAGAAGAAATGAATATGAAATTTCAGCAGTAAGAAATGAATAAAAGATTGGAGCTGAAGACCTAAGTGCTTGTTTTTTTTTTTTTTTTTTTTTTTTTTGTTTTTTGTTTTTTTTTTTGCCCATTGACCAGATAACTAGAACTATCTGCATTATCTGTGAAGCATGAAATTTTTATTATTTTTATCTAAATACATCTATTTTGGGTAAGACAAATGTGTTTCTTATGGGAAAAAAAGGCTTGGTTTTTCTCAATACACCTTTAAAACTTTTTAAATTGTTTTATATCTGGTCAAGTAGAGATTTTTAAGAACCTCATTTTTAATTTGTAATAAAAGTTTACAACTTGATGTTTTTAAAAAAGTCAAAAAACTGCAAGAACCTGTTAATAAAGGTCTTAAATAATAATAAAAAATTTAAAAAATAAGTAAAGAAAGACCATTAAGATGGTCTTGTAAGTCAACAGACTATTACTGAATAGCTTTTCACAAGACTTATTTCTACTCTAAATTCAGAGAAACAGGGAATTCTTATTAGGGAACCCAGAGTCCATCATGAGAAACATAAGGCTGAACTTAGAAGGGACCTAAACATTAGGAATGGGAGGAAGATGTAACACAAATTGAGGTAGTTACCCTGAAATATTTACTGTTCATTGGACACAAGATAAAAAAACAATCAGGTCATTCTCACAATCCTGAGAATGGTCCAGAAGCAGAGTTATGTAATTTTAATTTGTCATTGTATTTATTACTTTAATTCATTTTATTTTTAAAAACACTTTTTTGAGAAATGATTGACACAGCGATTAGTGCATACATATAAATTCTGGTGTTTTGACATATGTATATCACAATGAAGTCCCCAAGTCAAGATAATTAATATATCCATCCCCCCAGGTTTCCTCATCATTTCCCAAACACCATCCTCATTCACTCTCTGTAGATTATTTTACATTTTGAGAGTTTAATATAAATGGAATCAAAGAGTAAGTACTTTTTTTCTGACTTCTTTCTTTTTAAAAAATTTATCTTTATTGTTGAAACTAGAGGCCTGGCGCATGAAATTTGTGCACTCGCGAGGCGGGGGCTAGGTCCCTCAGCCTAGCCTGTGCCCTAAGCCAGCAGTCAGACATCCCTCTCACAGTCCAGGGCTCTCACAGTTCGGGACCCCTTGCTCCTTACTGCTTCCCTGCAGCGGAGGCAGGAGAGGCTCCTGCCACCCCCACTGCTTGTGCCAGCTGTGAGCCTGGCTTCTGGCTGAGTGGCACTCCTTCTGTGGGAGTGCACTGACCACCTGGGGGCAGCTCCTATATTGAGCATCTGCCCCCTGGTGGTCAGTGTGTGTCATAGTGACAGGTCATTCTGCCGTTCGGTCAATTTACATATTAGCCTTTTTTATATAAGATTATTACAGATGGCCCAATTTTCCCCCATTAACCCTCTCCAACTTGCATTGTTGCCCACCCCAGGCCTTCACCAGGCTATTGTTTGTGTCTGTGGGTTATGCATATATGCATATAAGTTCTTTGGTTAATCTCTTCCTCCACCCCCACTTCCCTCTGAGAATGCTCAGTCTGTTGCATGCTTCCATTCCTCTGGATCTATTTTGTTAGTTTATTTTGTTCATTAGATTCCACATATGAGATCATGGGATAGTTGTCTTTCTCTGACAGGCTTATTTTGCTTAGCAAAATACTCTCCGGGTCCTGTCTCAAGGTAAGAGATCCTTCTTTTTAACAGCTGCATAATATTCCATGGTATAAATGTACCATTGCTTTTTTATCCACTTATCAACTGATGGGCACTTGGGCGGTTTCCAGATTTTTGCTATTGTAAATAATGCTGTTATGAACATAAGGGTGCATATATTCTTGCTTATTGGTGTTTCAGGCATCTTAGGATATATTCCTAGAAGTGGGATCACTGGGTCAAATGGCAGTTCCATTTTTTATTTTTTGAGGAAACTCCACACTGTTTTCCATACTTGTACTAGTCTGCATTCCCACCAGAAGGGTACTAGGGTTCCCTTTTCTCCTCATCCTCACCAGCACTTGTTGTTTGCTGATTTATTCATTGTAGCCATTCTGGCAGGTGTGAGGTGATATCTAATTGTTGTTTTAATTGCATTTCTCTGATGATTAGTGGCATTAAGCATTTTTTCATATGTCTCTTGGCCATTTGTATGTCCTCTTTGGAGAAGTGTTTGTTTAGATCCTAGGCAAATTTTTTTTTAAATTTCTTTATTGATTAAGGTATTACATATGTGTCCTTATTCCCCTATTATCCCCCACCTCCCATTCATGACCCCACCCCCCTGTTGTCTGTGTCCATTGATTAGGCTTATATGCATGCATATAAGTCCTTTGGTTGATCTCTCCCCCTTACCCCCACACTCCCCCACCTTCCCTGAGGTTTGATGTTCTGATTGATATTTCTCTGTCTCTGGATCTATTTTTGTTCATCAGTTTTGGAGAAGTGTTTATTTAGATCCTCGGCAAATTAAAAAAATATTTTATTATTGACTTCAGAGAAGAAGAGAGAGATAGAAACATCAATGCTGAGAGAGAATAATTGATCTGCTGTCTCCTACACATCTGCTACTAGGTATAGAGCCCAAAACCCAGGCATGTGCCCTGACCAGCAATGGAACCATGACCTCCTGGTTCATGGGTTGATGTTCAACCACTGAGCAACATTTTTTTAAATATATTTTTATTGATTTTTTACAGAGAGGAAGGGAGAGGGATAGAGAGTTAGAAACATCGATGAGAGAGAAACATCGATCAGCTGCCTCCTACACATACTGGGGATGTGCCTGCAACCAAGGTACATGCCCTTGTATGGAATCGAACTTGGGACCCTTCAGTCTGTAGGCCGACGCTCTATCCACTGATCCAAACCGGTCAGGGCTGAGCAACATTTTTAATTGGATTGTTTGTCTTCCCTTTGTTGAATTATATGAGTACTTTATATATTTTGGAAATTAACTCCATTTATATCATTGGCAAATATGTTCTCCTATACAGTGGATTCTACTTACATTTTGATGCTGGTTTCTTTTGCTGTACAATAGCTTTTTATTGTGATGTAGTTCCATTTGTTTATTTTTCCGCTTTGTCTCTCTTGTCCTAGACACTATAACAGTGAAAATTATGCTCCATCAGATGTCTGTTACTTTTTCACCTAGGTTTTCTTCTAGGATTTATATGGTTTTATGACTTAAGTTTGTCTTTTATCCATTTTGAGTTCATTCTAGTGTATGGTGTATGTTGGTGGTCTAGTTTCATTTTTTTGCATGTACCTTTCTAATTATCCCCACACCATTTATTGAAGAGACTGTCTTTACTCCATTGTATGCTCTTGCCTCCTTTGTCAAATATTAATTGAGCGTAATGGCTTGGGTCGATTTCTGGGTCCTCTGTTCTGTTCTATTGATCTATATGCCAGTTGTTGTGTCAGTACCAGGTTGTTTTAATTACAATGGCTTTGTAGTATAACTCAATATCCAGTATCGTGACCCCTCCAACATTGTTTTTCTTTCTCAAGATTGCTGCAGCTATTTTGGATCTTTTTTGGTTCCATATAACTTTTTGGAGTATTTGCTCTAAATCTGTAAAATAGGCCATTGGTATTTTCATGGGGATTGTATTGAATCTGTAGATTGCTTTGGGTAGTATGGACATTTTAATGATGCTGATTCTACCAATCCATGAACACAGTATACAGTATTCCTCCACTTGTTTATATCTTCTTCTATCTCTTTTTTCAACATCCTATAGTTTTCTGAGTGCAGGTCTTGTACCTCCTTGGTTAAGTTTATTCTTAAGTATCTTTAATTTCTTTGGCTGCAATGGTAAAAGGGATTTTTTTTTCAGTTTCTCTTTCTGAGAGCTCATTATTGGTGTATAAAAATGCTAATGATTTCTGGGTGTTAATTTTGTATCCTGATACCTTGCTGAATTCATTTATGAAATCTAGTATTTTTTTTGGTGAAGTCTTTAGGGTTTTCTATTTACAATATTATGTCATCTGTGAATAATGACAGTTTTATTTCCTCCTTTCCAATTTAGATGCTTTTTAATTTTTCTTACTGTCTGATCACTGTGACTAGGACTTCCACTACTATGTTGAATAAAATTGGTGAAAGCGACAATCTTGTCTTGTTCCTTCTCTTAAGGAAAATGGTTTTAATTTTGCTTATTGAGTATGTTATGATATTGGCTGGATGTTTGTCATATATGGCCTTTATTATGTTGAGGTATGATCCCTCTCTTCCCACTTTGCTGAGAATTTTTATCACAAATGGGTGTTGGATTCTGGTCAAGGGCATGTACCTAGGTTTCAGGCTCCTCCCTGGCCTAGGCCCTGGTCAGGGCGTGTGCAGGCAGCAACCAATCGATGTGTTTCTCTCATATCAATATTTCTCTCTGTCTTTCCCTCTCTTTTCTACTCTCACTAAAAATCAATGGGAAAATATTCTCTGGTGAAGATTAAAAAAAAAGAAGTAGATACAAATAAATAGAAGCATAGTATATGGTACTCATAGATAAGAATACTTAGCATCTTTAAATAGGAAGAAGGATACATATGTAACACCTTAATCAATAAAGAAATTAAAATAAATAAATAAATAAATGAAAAAAAATAAAATGTTCATACTACCCTAAGCAATCTATAGATTCAATGTAATTCCTATTAAATACAAATTACATTTTCACAGAAATAGGACAAGTAATTCTAAAATTTATATAGAACCACAAAATACCCTGAATAGCCACAACAATTTTGAGAAAAAAGGACAACGTTGGAGGTAACATGATACCCAATATCAAACTTTAGTACTAGGCTTCTATAGTAATCAAAATGGAATAGTACTTGCATAAAAACAGACACGTTGATCAATGGAACAGAATAGTGAGCCCAGAAATAAACTCTTGTCTGTATACTCAATTAATATTTGGCAAAGGATGTGAGAATGTATAATGGAGTAAAGACAGTCTGCTCAATAAATGACGCTGGGAAATTTGGACAGATATTTAAACCCAGCAAAAAAAAAAAAAATGATACTAGACCACCTTCTTATACCATATAAAAGAATAAACTCAAAGTGGATTAAACACTTAAATGTAAGTCTTAACCTGAGAAACCCCTAGAAAGAAACATAGGCAGTAAAATATCTCACATTTCTCTTAGCAATATATTTTCTGACATAGCTTCTTAGGCAAGGGAAACAAAAGAAAAAATAAAGAAATGGGACTACTTCGATCTTAAAAGTTTTTGCACAGCAAAGGAAACCATCAACAAGAAGACAACCTACTGAATGGGAAATAATATTTGCCAATAATACAACTGATAACACGCATAAAGAACTCATGCAACTCAGTACCAAAAAAAACCAACAACAATCCAATTAAATAGTGAGCAGAGGACCTGAATAGACACTTCTCCATAGAGGACATACTGATGGCCAATAGACATTTGAAAAAATGTTTAATGTTACTAATCGTCAGAGAAATCGAAAAACCACAATGAGATATAACCTTACAACTCTGACAATGGCTATCATTAATAAATCAACAAGCAAGTTTTGGCAGAGATGTGAAGAAAAGGGAACCTTTGTGCACTGGAGGTGAGAATGCAGATTGGTGCAGCCAGTATTGAAAACCATATTGAGTTTTCTCAAAAAAAAAAAAATAAATAAATAAAATAAAAATGGAATTGCCTTAAACCCAGCAATTCCACTTCTGGGTATTTATACTAAGAAACCCAGAATACTAATTTGAAATAATATATGTTAGGTCTGATCAAATAATTGAATCAATACCCCCTCCCCTGGGAACTGACCTTTAGGCCACTTCATAATGGACAGTCCACTTTCTTAGACCACTTTCCACTTGCTAAGACCATTATCTCTCCCCTCCGGACTTCCCAGAATCTGGACCTGCACAGAGAATTCTCAGCCCAGAAAATGCCTGCCAAAAGTCCTTTAAAAACCGCTGACTCCCGTCACTGGGATGCTGGAGTCATCCAGGCTCAGCCACCTGATGTGCGGATGATCGAATAAATTTGTAATCCCTCATCATTCTGGCCTCATGTGTTCCTCCTTTGGGGACCTAACAGTTGGTGCGGGAAACCCAGGAGGATTCCATGGGGATGGGGAGCCATCTTCCAGGCTTCGGTCACCATGAGTTTGCTACTTGGAGAGCAGTAGGCAGTGGCAGCTTGACCTGGGCTTACCTCCGAATCCTACTTGGGTGACTCGATTGCCTGTCTTGATCAGGTCTCCTTCCCTTACAGGGGTCCCCCCCACTCCAGTCAGCCAAGGAGGACTCCCGATCAGGAATCTCTCCTTCTCCATTGCTGACCCTCCATCCCATACTGGCTAATCTTCTCTAGGTGAGCTATGTTCCACAATTTCCCTCATCCCGAGTCTTCTGCCCCCTCTCTCTCACTGACTTCTTGAAAGTCTCTTGTCTCAAAAGTCCTAGCGCTAGGCCAGAAGACTCCTCAGCTATTTGCCTTTAGGTCCATCTGGATTGGGGACACCCAGTCCAGAGGGTCACCTCTCATTTCTCATGGTGATTTGTTTAGCAGCAGGGATGCCTGCCCTAAACAGTCACTTTTGGATTTGTGGTCTGTCACTCACCCTTCCTCTCTCATAGACCAGACCACACTCCCTCTGCACACTCTCGGGTAGATCATGCCCAATCACCTCACTTTATTTTGTAACACTGTTTGGCCACAACATAAACTAGATAATAAGTCTCAATGGCTTCAAAACAGCATTTTAAATTTTAACACACTGAGCAATTTAGAAAATTGCTATCACTGAAATGGAAAATGGTCAGAGATTCCCTACATCCAGGCCTTTTTCACCCTTCAGTCCCAATCCCCTCTCTCAATCCTGTTCTACCCATCAGATCTTTCTCCTTCACACAAAACATCATACCCATAACACTTCTAATTCTGAATCTACTTTTGACCCAGCAGACCACCAAACTCTACCTCTTTACACATCCCCTCCCTCACCTGCAGTAGATCCTCAAAACCCAGACCTTTCTAAACAGAAACCGCCTTCTCCCCAGCCCCTGAGAGCCCAAATCCCAAGAATACAAGCTCCAATATAAGCCTTTCCCCACCTAACACTTGCTCTCGGGCCACCCAAAGACCACCCTCCTCAACAACCTCTTCTATTCCCTCACCCATTCTATCCCTGAGGAAGGCAGCAGGAACTGAGGGTATTGTGGTCAATTATGACAAACTTAATGAAATCACGCAAGGCCCTGACAAAAACCCAGCTCTCCTCCTCTCCCACCTTACAGAGGCCTTACGGAAATTGACCATCTTAGACCCCACATCCTCAGTGGGAACCTTTCTTCTGAACACCCATTTTATATCCCAATTAGTCCCCGACACACACCATAAACTTTGAAAAATAGACAGAGGTCCACAAACTCCTCAAAAAGACCTTATTAACCTGACCTTTAAAGTCTTTAATAATAGAGACGAGGAGACCTCAATCCAAAAACAAAAGCGAGATCAGGCCAAGGCTGAGGCCCAGAAGGAGGCCTTCAAGCTCCTAGCCACCCCTCTCATGAACCCCAAATGAAGTTCCGGTCCTCCAACAGAGGGTAAGTCAGGGGCTAAGCCTCCTCCGGGCCCATGTTTCAAATGCAACAAGGAAGATACTGAGCCAAGTCCTGCTTAGTTTCCTCCCTCTCTTACAGGCCCCCCCCCTCCCCAGCCAGCCAAGTAAGGTGCCAGATTGGGAATCTCTCCTTCTCCATTGCTGACCCTCCATCCCACACTAGCTTGGGACTGAAGAGACCCCCGCCTGGGCCCTGCCCAAGGTGTGTAAGGGAAGGCCACTGGAAATCAGATTGTAGTCTGGCCCCTTCAGGTCGGACCTCAGCCAGTCCAGCAAGGCCACCCTCTGCATCTGATTTGGAGCTCCCAGACCTCCTGGGACTGGCCACCAAAGAAGCTACCCAGGCCCTGACAGGGCCCCACAGACTTACATCACCAGGACAGAGCCTCGGGTAATGACTGTGGTGGCAGGTAAACCAGTCTCCTTTTTAATTGACTCTGGGGCCACTTATTCTGCCCTCTCTGAATTCACTGGGACCCTTGTCCACTCCTCAGTCTCTATTATGGGGGTTGATGGATTAGTCTCACAGCCATTAGCCACCTCACCTCTACACTGCATCTTACTAAACACCCCCATTCACTCTTTTCTCATTCTACCTCGGTGCCTGGCCAGAACTACCATGCATCCCCTCATAAAGCCCAGTTGTCCCAAACCACAGTTACCTACCTCAGTTTCACTCTCTCACCCCACAAGACTGAGCCATTCCTTGGAATATAAATGCCTTATCTCCTTCATGACTGTACCCTCCTCTGAACAAGAAATTTTCTCCTTTCTCAGGCTCACTGAGTACTCTTACCTCCAGGTTCACAACTTTAGTCTTCTTGCAAAGTTCTTCTATGACATGGCATGGTGAAGGGACCCCCTCACTGAGACTTTAGATACCAAGGCCAACATTCTCACCCTTTTTAATGCTCTCAAAACTGCTCTCACCTCAGCGTCTTCTTACCATCCCCCCTCCCAAAGAATAGTTTCTTTACTAAAACTATGAATGCTTACTTAACAGTCCGGCTATTATCAGAAACTGAGCTCCTTATCACCCAAACCTTAGCATGTTATCTCTAAAGAAAAATGTGGCAGTTTTGAATCCAAGCAGCTAGAGGCCTGGGAACAGGCTGCTGGGCCTGCTTCCTCCTCTCCCAGCCTTTTCTCCAGCCTCATATGCCTATACATAATTTTCCAAAGTTTTTGGTAACTTAAAGGCTTTGGAGCATTTCTGGGTTAAATGATAAACAACTAAGTATTTTAAAATAACGGAAAATACTGAAACATTGATTACTAGACACATTTTAATTCGCCTGCTCTTAGTTTTTATTACAAAAGGTCTCTTGTACTTTGTTGAATGTATATTTTCTTGAAAGTAAGAGTGTGTTTAAAGTGTGTTCATAAATGTAAATGCTGGTTGTTTACTTTTTGGCTAAAGCTGGTTATTTGTGAGTGGGTAGAAGGTTTGTATTGTCCACTGAGTCAGTGCCTGATCACCCCTGATGTCCAAAGGGACCCCTTCTCTCCTAATAAGCTAAAACAACCCTTCCTAGGCTCTCTCTTGTTGCTTATGTCCTTAAGTTGAAATCTAGACTTCCTTTATTTTTATGGTTCATTCCTAGTCCTTGACACTATCACTGAAAGCCTCACAGGTCTTCCTACTTGGTATTTAGGAACTTCCCTCCCCTTTTTTAGCCTTCTTAAAAGTCATACACTGCAAAGGACACCGAGTCAGGAATGATCCCGTAATACAGGGAAATAACAAAGCAGACCAGGAGCCCAAAGCAGTGGCTCCGAGGAAGCCTCCATCTCCCCAGCTCTTAGCTAAACCCCATATAACACCCTAATACACTCCAGAGGAACTTCAGTCCCAATTAGCTCTTGGGTAACTCAGAAAGATCCATGGTTAAAATTTCAGGGAAAATATATCCTTCCCCAGGAACAGGCCCGAGATATCTTATGGGCTAAACATAATTCCCTATATATAGGATACATTTACAACTCCTAAAACCCCTCATCACATGTTCTATCTTAGCCTTCCTACTGAAAGACATCACCAAAACCTGTTCTACTTATTACTCTGTATCTCCCCAAGGACAGATTATACCTCCTTCCCCCCGCCTCACTCATCAGTCAAGGGGCCAAATCCCTGCACAAGACTGGCAGATTGACTTCACTCACATGCCCCTTATTAAAAAAACACACAAATATCTTTTAACCTTTATAGATACTGTCTCAGGGTGGGTAGAAGCCATTCCCCACTACAGCTGACCCACCTCATTACAATCAGAAAATGGAACTGCTTTCAGAGCTCAAATAACTCAACAGGTCTCTTCTACTCTGAACATCCAGTGGAACTTACATCCCCCTACCAGCCCCAATCTTCAGGCAAAGTAGAAAAGGCAAATTTCTTAATTAAGTCTCACCTAACTAAATTAACACTCAAAACAAAAGAACCTTAAACTACTCTCCTACCTCTAGCCTTTATGCACATCAGGGCAATCCCCCCATGCACCCTCCTTCCTTGGTCCTTTTGAATTCATGTGTGGAAGACCCTTCTTATTAGGAACTTCCCTTCCATAGAGATCCCTCTCAGAGACTATGTCCCCATTTTAAATCTCATCTGACAGTTATAAGAACATGCTGACCAGATCTCCCCTCAACCTTTTACAGGAGACATCCCTCCTACTCCTTCTAAAGGAAATCCATCAATAATTTACAGCCCTTATCAGGTACTATTAACTACCCCATTGCAGCTAAACTATCAGGACATATCCCATGGTTCCACCTTTCCAGGTTAAAACCCATCCCCGGAACACCTCCATCACATGAGCTGCAGTCCCTTAAGTATTACAGCCACCTGATCAGTCCAGCCAGACTCCGCCTTACTCATATCCCAGAAGAAGAGGACAAATGAGTGAGCACCCCTGCACCCCTATGTACCCTAATACCTCTGACTTCCCTGAAAAGCCACCTTCTCTCTCAATACAAATCCTCCAGATCTTAGCCACTGCCACCTCTCCCTTTGCATCAGAATTCTCACCTTTCCATGGGACTCCCTTCTATAAAGGGACTTCAATTACCCATGGGACAAGATTTCTTTCTTTCTAGATCCTTGAGACAATCCTGACCCTGGAAGTGTGAATTAGCTTTCCTTCCTACCCTATTCCAAACCTCCTCTCCTAAACCCATAAGGAACTTTCTCACTTCCACTCATCTAGAACGAACAGTTCACCTCACCCATTCCCTCTTAAATCAGACCAATACAGCCTTAGCCAAGGATTGCTGGCTCTGCCTTTCCCTATCCTTTTCAGCATATACCACCATATCTATACCAATGAAGAGATGGACTCAGGTCAAAATCACGCTAGCTTATAAAAGGAAAGAGGAACTATATTTTTCAAAAAGGCAGACACCTGTTTAGGTAATTATCCTGCAGACCAGGCAAATCAAGCCTCCCTTCTTTTCCCTACTTATATTCTATTTCTTACTAAGTTAGCTCCTTCCTCCCTCCTGGTCACATGTCCTATCAGAGTACACACCCCACTAATCGCCCAAGCCCCTTTATGCTTTACAAGTTCACAGGGCAATATAACAAAAGGCCATCTCCCATCATCAGCTTGCAGCACCACAGTTAACCCAGAACTGCCAAACGGCCATTGGTCCCAATGGGTTGACTACCAGGTCTCCCTGGAAGCCAATGGTTATTTCCTACAGCCAGTCTGTTTTATTTCTTATCCAACTATCCAGGCCCCAGGCTTCAACTACTCTTTTCTTTCCCTTTACTTTTCTCTTGGATAACAGCTCATTCTAGTGTTTCTGCTCACTTTCACTGCAATGGAATCTCAACCACTCATCTGTCACCCTTATTGGTAGTGCCATGGCGACTACCCTCTCAGAGTGGAGCATGGAACCGGGAAAAGGAACCTCATACCCTTTAGTCCACCTCTTCTCCCTACATCTTTCAGCTTGTCTCTATGATTAGGGATCCTTCTTCCTCTGTTGGAAAACACATGCATCTGCCTCCTGATCAACTGGACAGGAATCTGTACTCTCATCTATCTCTCACCCAATGTAGATGCAGCCCCCAGTAATCAGCCTTTACCTGTTCCTGTAACCCATTATATCCGACATAAACAGACAGTCCAGATAATCCCTCTCCTCATAACTCTCGGTATCTCAGCAGGTGCTGGGCCTGGCATGGGGGGCTTAACCACTGCTCTACCATATTTTGAAATCCTGTCTCAGGACATACCAGCAAGGGGCAAAACTGGGAAAACAAGAACCTCGCCCCCAGGGTAATCTATTCTCCCGTTTCATATCACTAGTCAGGCAACTTAGACCACTGATCTTTTCCTCCCTAAAGATTAACATCTAGGCCTCAGTTATATTTCAGCTCCAGGTCCAGAAAAGCAGCAAAACCAGACAAATGATGCTGTGGCAGTCTCAGGACCAGTTTTTATCTCCCAAGTCACTCAACAGGACTGCTTTCGAGTCTTCACCAACCAGTCTCTTGGGGAAATCGTGCTGCTGCAACCCTTCATCCAGCCGACTACTATCAAAGTCCATCCCCCAGTGATCTCAATGTCCCACCTCAGCAGGAAGTAATTACAGAAGATATGACCTTCATTCCTATTCCATAAAACAAAAAGGCTAGAATGCTAGGTCTGATCAAAGAATTGAATCAATACCTCCTCCCCTGGGAACTGACGTTTAAGCCACTTCACAATGGACATTCCACTTGCTTAGACCACATTCCACTTGCTAAGTCCATTATCTCTCCCCTCCTGACTTTCCCAGAATCTAGACCTGCACAGAGAATTCTCAGCCCTGAAAAAGCTGGCCAAAAGTTCTTTAAAAACTGCTGACTCCCATCACTGGGGTGCTGGAGCCATCCAGGCTCAGCCACTTGATGTATGGATGTTCGAATAAATTTATAATCCCTCATCATTCTGGCCTTGTGCGTTCCTCTTTCAGCGACCTAACTATATATGCAGCATTATGTTACTTGTGGCGTTAATTATAATAGCCAAGATATGGAAGCAGCCCAAGTGTCCATCAGTAGACAGGTAGATAAAATGGTATTGTACATTTACATTTACAGGAAATCTTAAGGAATAAAGAAGAAGAAAATCTTAACCATTTGTGACAACATTGATGGAGTTAGAGGATAGAATACCAGGTGACATAAGTCAGGCAGAAAAAAAAACAAATACCAAATTATTTCATTTATATGTGCAATCTAAAGAAGAAAATGAAAAATTAATATTGAAACAGACTCATATACACAGAGAATGGACTGACAGTTATCAGATGGGAGGTGAGTTGGGAAGCTGGGTGAAAAAGATGAAGGGATTAAGAAGTACAGAGTGGTAGTTACAAAATAGTCACGGGAATGTAAAGTACAGCATAGGGAATATAGTCAATAATATTGTATTAACTGTGTATGGTGCCAGCTGAGTACTTGAAATATTGAGGAAAACAGTTTGTAAATTATATTATTGTCTCACCATTATGCTGTGCACCCAAAACTAATACAAAATATTATTGAATGTAAACTAATTGTAAAAAAATCAAATAAAAAAGAATGTATCCTTCAGACCTCCATTTTTTTAACTAGCTAGTCAACAAGACAAATGGAGTAAGTCATGTCTATGAGGTTAAGAACAACTAACTCCTATAAGTTTTTATTTTATCCACTAGAGGCCCAATGCAGGAAATTTGTGCAAGAGTAAGCCTTTCTTCCCCCAGCTGCCGGCACCAGCTTCCCACCAGCACCCGGGACCCAGGCTTCCCTCACAGCCATGGCTTCGTCCGGAAGGATGTCCAGTCTAATTAGCATATTATGCTTTTATTATTATAGATTATAGAATGAAGAGAAAATAATTTACCTCTCATATAATTCTTTTGAAATAATCAATGGGAAAATATTTCATTTTAAGAAGGGTAAAAGATTTGAAAGTTTTTTTTTTTTTTACACCATAAAATAGGAAAGACTAAAATGATCTTATCCTGGTCAGCAAGACATATCTGGGAAAACTTGGTAAGTAAAGGCAAAGTTACTATTTGTACAAGAGCATATGCTGCCCCATGATTTATTTGATTCATTGTAAATGTTCTTTTTCATTTTGGTAATTTCAATACTTAAAAAATATTTGTAAGCAGTTTACATTTCACTTTGTTGAAAGAACTTTGTATATCTGCAACTTGTACCTACTTAACATGAACTTTTGCTTATGTAGTGAAAATATAGGCTTTCTCTTTTTAATTTTAACATAGGGAGAAGGGATAATGTGTTTGTTTCTTTAGAACCTGAGGCATATTCAATTTCCAATACTCAATTTTCTGAGGCATCCAGTGACTGAGTTAAATAACTCTTATAAAATGCAAAGGGATGTTTTCTTTCTTTCTAGCATTCTCTGAAAATATATACAAAAGCAGATGCATATTTTAAATATCTTACAGTTCAGGATAGTTTGGTTAATTAAGTTAGACTGATATAGTTATTGCACATGAATGTTTATGCATTTTAAGGTTAGAAACTAAGCCTGAGCTGGGAGGACACTTAGAAGGCCAGCTTCAAGAGGAAGAAAATTAGGTCCAGTGAGATTAATTCAAAAGCAAAGATAAATGTGTCTGTCTGCATTTTATGTGTGTCCATGAAGAGTTTACATAATAAAGTTGGTATAATTGTGACAAAAGACAGATGATATTTCTATTTAATGGCCAAAATAGCATAACACAATTTATCCTTCACATAGCTACTCAATTTAAAATTACTTATGCTTTCCTGATGAATTTTTTATTTGAACTATTTAAAAAGTTGCACATCATCAAAACTCAATGTTTGTATTGTACTATCTCAAATTTGCATAATTAAAATTTCTATAAAATGTGGCCAAATTAGAACACATGAAGCATTGCTCTCTGACCTTATTTCTCTACTCATTTCCAACCACACCGGATGTCTTTAGGTTACTTGAGTACTGTGTGCTTCCTCCTTACAAAGAACCATTGCATGTAGTGTTCCTGGGATGTCCCCCAATCTCACCTCCATTTTTCTCTTCACCTAGGTAAATCATACTCATCCTTAGGGTTCTAACTCCAGTATCATGTCAAGTATTTTCTCAGTGCTTCTCATAAAAGTATGTACCTTTCCTTCAGGGCTATTAGTTCATTTTTAAGCATTATGTTCATAATCAAAATAATTTTTTACTAATAAAAGTTTTATGAGAAGATAGTTAAAGTCCCATTTTGTTCAGTGGCATAGTCAGTACCTAACACAGTTCCTGGCATATAGTAGAGGCTCAACAATAACTTGTTGAATTAATTAATTGACTAATAAGCAAATGTTCATAGTTGCTTCAGTATTTTCTAATTTTGTCACAACAGCCCAGATAATACATTGAATCATAAGTTTTAAATGAAAAGGAAGGGCCTTCTAATATAATAATACCTAATATTTATCAAACATATATGAACCAGCCATGATTTTAAATGCTTTGTATTCATTGTCTCATTTAATTCTTCCCCAAATCCTGTGAAATAGGTACTGTAATTATTCTCCTTTTACTAATGGAGAAATTGAAGTAGATCTTATTGTTAGCAAGAGAAGCTTGGATTCAATCCCAGGCAGTCACCTTCATAATCCATGCTCTTAAATGCTAAGCTAGATTTTCCAGATGGGAAAATTGAGGTCCAGAAGAAAAGTGACTTGTCCAAGTTCTTACACCAATTTAGTGGTAAAGCCAGAGATAGAACATAGAACCCAGATATATTAATAATTTGTAACTTTTAGCTATCTTACTCTGCCACTGAGAATACATTAACTTTATTAATAGAACCACTATGCATATTATTATACACAATTAACTCTTTAAATTTTATCTTTAAAATGACATCTTTCTCCAAAGAAAGATCAAGAGCTTTTTGAGCCACGAGTTTACTTATTTTCTTAGTTCATAGCTTAATAAAAAGACAAATACTTGAGGATCAGTAGCTGGGGTGATTTATCAGGAATTCAAATAAGAACTATTAGGACAACACTTGCACACATCTGTTAAACAATAGCAAGTGGTTAAGTGTTACCTGACTACTCACTTGGTGCCAAGATGTCACAACTGTAATTTTTAATTCATGATAAATCAATGGAAGTGATAGTCTTGTTAAACTGTGGTGGTGGAGGTTGTGATTTTTTTTTATAGAGACTCTGGGATACAGCAATAATAATTTGACCCAAATCACACAGCTAGTAAGTGGTGGATCTAGGCTCCCTATCCACTCTGATTCCAAAATAGTAGAAAGGGTTTAAGGTGAGATATTAGTTATTGGGCGTGACATTTTGTGGCATTAGTCCCTCCATAACAATGGATTGACCTGGCCGGTGTGGCTCAGCAGTTGAGCATCGACCCAGGAGGTCATTGAACCAAGAGGTCATTGGTTTGATTCCTGGTCAGGGAATATGCCCATGTTGTGGACTGATTCCCCAGTTTGGGGCATGCAGGAGGCAACCAATCGATGATGTCCCTCTTTCATCGAGGTTTCTATCCCTCTATCCCTTTCCCTTCCTCTCTCTCTTAAATTCAATAAAACCATATTAAACAAATGGTTAAAGGTTTTTTCTTCTCAGTTGCTTACGGACAGCAAATGATTAGTTACTTTACATGTGATTATTCAACTTAAACTGAGCAGTGAGTGTATTCTTGTTTAAATTACTACAATGTGACTCTCTGTTTCATTTGTGGGTTCCTAGAGAACAAGGCATGCATTTTATATATATATATTTTTTGTTTTCTTAGCATCTAGCATAAGATCTGAGACAGTATTAATATTTATCATCATATTTTGAAGTGGTATAGACAATATGGTTTATACTGTAAATAAGTGTCTTGAACAGAAGGTTTTGTCAGCTACTTGAAGACTGTTAGTTGTGTGATTCAGAGGCAGTATACTTTATCTCAGTGTGTCCTAATTTTCTTAAATGTAAAATAAGGACAATGCCTCCCTTACAGGGTTATTATGAGAAATGATAGCTCATTTAACATGACTACCACATAGAAAATAAATAAATGAGAATTATTACTTTGGGTCAGTAAGAGGAGTATATAGATTAAGAAACTCCATTATATGTGGGGAAGATGTTCTGGGGAATTCACACCTCTAATACAGAATTTTCTAATCTGTGAATCCTCTAAAATTCTATGAATAATTCTGAATATGTTCATTTTTTGTGGTGATGGCCCATTCATTTTATTAGATTCTTAAACTGGCATGTGGCCTGAAAAGTTTAATAACCAAAACTCCAATTACTTTAGATAGAATACTGTATTAAAACAGTGTCATAATCCCTCTTCCCCCAAATTAACTCCATAGAAAGTTCAACTCCAAGACAGATAAAAAAATGCATTTTGACAAATGACCTGCCATCTTCCCCCTATGCTCTGGTGCTGTCAACTTTGGCCAAGGCGGGTGGGGGGAAGATGTGAAACCACTGGGGAAAAAATGAGACCACTCATCCACTCCAACTCTGCCATTAGTTAGTTCAAGAATCTTTCTTTAAGGCCACCAGAATACACCTCTAAATCCTGCATAGAGTGAAGAATATACATTTGTAATTTCCATAACACAGGGAACTCATAGAAATTGGGAGAAATAAAGCTTCAGAACATTAGAGGGGTCCAATCCTGGGGGTTTTAAATGCTCTGCCTCTCATTATCTTTATCCCTGAAAGTCAAAATCTCTTTTTACTTTTTCAAGTAATGGTTGTTCTCAGTCTCTCATGGTCCATGGTGAAGAGAAAAGACAATGGTGTTAAAATAATTTTCTGTGAATTGATAATAGTTCATTTATTTTATGTTTTATAGTATGAGAGCATTTATTTCAAATTTTTGAACAACACAAAACTGCTATTCTATATATTATTTGTAGCAGTATATACTGAAAATATTAAAATATGGACTACACTTTCAATTATTGTAGCTTCACAGTATATTTTAATAGCTGTCAGATCAACTTTTTTTCTCTTTTTCTTCCCATTGTTTTTGTTCATTTTTATGCCTTTATTCTTCTAATGAATTTAAAATCAATATGTCAAGTTCCAGAAAACATGTGGTGGGATTTAATTGGAATTGTATTTTATTTGTTGATTAATTTGAGAAGTATTATCTGTACAATATTGTGCTATCTCATCCAGAAATGTGACACTGCTCTTCATTTATTTAGGTCTCTTTTAGGCCTCCATTAACATTTGGTTATTTTTCACCAAGTAAGCCCTGTGAAGCATATATTTATTTGTATATATAATTATACAAACTGTTTTTATTATCCTTTCTAAATGAATATTGCTGAAAAAACTAAAGCTATAGCTCACATTTGTGACCAGATCATTTACTAAACTTTCGATTAATTGTAACATTTTTCAGACCATTTTCTTGAAACTTTCAGATTTACACTGAGTGGCCAGATTATTATGATCTCTGAACGCATAATAATCCGGCCACTCAGTATATATATATATATATTAGAGGGGCCCGGTCCATGAATTCGTGCATGGTTGGGGTCCAGCCAGCCTGGCCAGGGGGAGGGGACATGGGTGGTTGGCCGGCCTGCCTGCTGGTCGAACTCCTGGTTGAGGGGACAATTTGCATATTAGCCTTTTATTATATAGGATATACACTGAGTGGCCAGATTATTATGCATTCAGAGATCATAATAATCTGGCCACTCAGTGTATATTATGTTATTTATACATAATGAGAACAGTATCACCTCCTTTTTTTCTATTATCTATCTATCTATCTATCTATCTATCTATCTATCTATCTATCCTCATGTCTTTATTGTGTTTTATTGCATTAGCTAAAACATCCACTGGCTATCTTTTATTTTTCAATTACAGTTTAAATTCAATATAATTTTATATTAGTTTCAGATATACAACATAGTGGTGAGATATTTATATAATTTATGAAGTGATCCCCCTAATAAGTCTAGTACCCACCTGCCATTATATGTAGTTATCATAATATCATTTACTATATTCCCTATGCTGTACTTCATCCCCATGACTATTGAGTAACTACCAATTTGTACTTCTTAATTTCTTCGCCCTTTTTGCCTAGCTCCCCAACCCTCATCCCCTCTGGCAATCATACAGTCTATTCTCTGCATCTAAGTGTTTTTATTTTGTTTTTCATTTATTTTGTTCTTTAGATTCCACACATAAGTGAAATCATATGGTATTTGTCTTTCTCTGTCCAACATTTTTCACCTAGCGTAATACCCTCTAGATCCAGCCATGCTGATGCAAATGGTAAGATTTCATTTTTTATGGCTGAATAATATTCCATTGTATTCATGTACCACATCTTCTTTATCCAATCATCTATTGATGTGCACTTAAATTGCTGCTATATCTTGGCTATTGCAAATAATGCTGTAATAAACACAGAGGTGCACATATCTTTTCAAATTAGTGTCTTAATTTCTTTGGATAAATACCCAGAGGTGGAATTACTAGTCTATATGGTAGATCTATTTTTCATTTGTTGCGGAAGCTCCATACTGTTTTCCATAGTGGTTACAACAATCTGCATGAGGATTCCCTTTTTTTCACATCTTTGTCAATACTTGCTGTTTGTTGATAACAGTCTTATTTTTAAAATATCTTTACTTAGATGCCCTAACTGGTTTGGCTCAGTGGATAGAGCATCGGCCTGCGGACTCAAGGGTCCCAGGTTCGATTCCGGTCAAGGGCATGTACCTTGGTTGCGGGCACATCCCCAGTAGGGGGTGTGCAGGAGGCAGCTGATCGATGTTTCTCTCTCATCGATGTTTCTGGCTCTCTATCCCTCTCCCTTCCTCTCTGTAAAAAATCAATAAAATATATTAAAAATATATATCTTTACGTAGCAAATTAAAAAGTTGGCAACTCTACAGTCATTTATTTTTCCTTATTTGAAAATTTCCAAATATGATATCACTGAATTATGGTGATGTTTGTAAGAATCCAGGTAAAGTGCCATGAAAGCTTGAATTAAGGCAGTTCCAATGTAGATAGATAGGTAGGAACACTGACAGTGGCCAGTTGAATTTGAGGATGGAAGAGAAAGGAATTGCTGGCTAACCTTTCTCTCTGACTTGGATGAATGGTAGCATCATTCAATAAGCTAGAGCACACTCAAAGGGTAAAGAGATTATGAAATGAACTTGAATAAATAAATCTAAGGAACTTGCAGAATGTCCAAGTGGAGATAGGCAGCTTATAATTGAAAATACAGGCTGGGAACTGAGTAATATAGTGCTATGAAGCAGTGAATGGAAATAAGATCATAAGCATTTTTCAATTTATTTGAGTAATGATATCTAAGACTAATGAAGTGGCTCTTGGCTCGTGTGTACCACACTGACATTCCTGTGGTTAGCCAGGGTTCCAGGCACTAATGGGTGACTCTAATATTTCTAGACATATCAAATATTATAATACTGAGCACAGTAAGAATAGAATTTGTGAAAGTACTGATTAAAGAAAACAGGGTCCATTTGTGAATGGTAAGTAAAATGATATAGGAACTGTAGGGAATTATGGAAAATTTGACATCTTTTGGGTACCAGGCAAATTAGCATTTATTACTTTGAATAAACATCTTTGACACTTTGAGAGGACTGCATCTCTGCAGAATCGATCTAGACCACAAAAAAGGACACCGTTTGTTCCAAGGTCTTTGAAGACTGGACACACTAGAAAATGATTCCTCAGTTTGAGAGACAGAAAAATTCTCTGCATAAAACTCTAGTCCAATGCTTCTCAAACTTTAACATCCACACAAATCAACTAGGAACATTGTTAAAATTCAGATTCTGATTCAGTAGAATTAGTGTAAGGCCTAAAATTCAGCATTCTTAACAAGTTCCCAGATGATGGTAATGCTGTTAATCCTACTCAAAGTGTTTCTTAAAGAATAGTTAGAGCAGTGGTTCCCAACCTTTTTTGGCCATGCCCCACCTAAGCATCTTTAAAATCCTGATGCCCACCCCCCCCACCGTGACATATAGTTCTTATTATTCAAAAAGTGAACTCCTATTTATGTGGAGGAAGCCTAAAAGGCCATTAACTTGTTCTAAATAAGCTTCCAAAGAACATGAAAGAGAAAAATAAAAGAATGAAAGGACAAGTTGAAGTACTGAGGAAGAAATCACGAAGAAATTGTTAAAAAATAATAATAATATGAAGTGATATGAAAAAATAGAAAATGAAATTTCAAATCATATAATAGAGAACTGAAACGCATAAATATGTCACAATATATATTTATGTGCTGTATATGAGGCCCCTAGAACTATAAGAAATGAAAAAAATCACTGTTAATAACTCATTCTCGAATTGCCCCCCTTAAAAATCAAATTGCCCCCCTGTGGGGCATGTGCCCCACTTTGGGAACCACTGGGTTAGAGCCTTCTATGGCAATTTGACATTAATCAGTGGACTTGTCTCAAACAGAATACCAAAGTTTTGCAATTCTTTTCTTTCCCCCTACATTTGTTTTAAGTAATTTTACATGTTGAATTGAATACATTAGGGCTTTTATTTTGAATATGTTTTCCTTTTCACTTTAATAATGCATTCTTATTTTGTTACATGATAATATCAGTCTGTGATGGTTTTGAGAATAAAACATTGGTGCTTCACCATAGATAGTTTGAGAAACACTGCTCTAGACAATGAAGAACTTTTTATTTGGGACATAGAATTTAATTAGAAATGGTTTGATTTCTGATACATATAATTGTAAAGCAGTATTTTAAACTTTTCTTTTTATTTGTTCCATAAACAACAAAACTCAGCTAGGTAACATTATGACAGTTTCACCATACACTCAGTCACAAATATTTAAAACCTTTTCAACAAGAACAACAAAACCAGAGGTGTTACAAGAATAATTTACAAGAAAATCTATAAAACAGCAAGAAGCTCACAAATGTTCATTTTCTTTTGCACAAGATCACTATACTCTTTCACAACATGTTTTGTGTTACAAAATTTCCAACAAAGTGTATTTTTCTTTGTATTGTGGTTTCTAAAACCAGAAACTTTGAAGTAAATATCCTTTTATTAGCACCTAATGGCGCACAAAAGGAAAACTCTCACATACAGACACTTCACAGCACTTTTCTAAGAAAAATATACACTTACAAAATATGTTACAAATTAGCACACTTAAAAATATACAAGATTTTGTAGGCGTCTTAAGACTGATTCTTAACCTTTATACTTCAATTGACTCTACAGATTATAAAACTTAACTCTAAAAGAAAAAAGGCAAATAATTTCTTAACTTTTTAAAGTTGGAGTGTCATATATCAAACAGAAACTCAGGTTACATTCATAAAAAGGGCTTCTAATACTTTGATTTTAAATTTTCTTAAATATGTAAGAGGCTTGGGAGAAGAGAAAAATGGGGTTGATAGGTTTTTTAGCACCATAAATCAGTAACTTACTAAAGAGGTGCATTCAGTTTTATGGAAATTACATTAAGGACTAGTACATTCAAAACTCTGTAAGTAGCAGACCCTCGTCAGTGCTACATGTATCCCAGTAGAGCATCTTAAGCTTTCTCACTCCTCACTGGGAGTAAAAAACAAAAGGCCTCTTCTAGTTTTTATTCTAAGCCTTTTCTTTTTGTGCTGTGAAACTAGGTGTCTCTCAAAGAGGCAAAATGATTTAAATATCTCCTTTTTTTTCAGGGGCATGTCTTTTTAAGATTCAGAAACCAGTGAGCCTGTTAGAGGACATACATCCTTTTTATCTCCTGTTGATAAGTGTTAATGTTAGTATCTGTTTACCCAGATACTGATTTTAAAAGCCTCATTCACCTTCAACTTTGTACTAAGCCTCTCTCTTTTACATTGTCCTTCTCTAATGTTTTACCTCTTAGTTATAATTCTGAAACCAAGAGTACATCTCAAGTATCATGTAGCTGTAATGGGGATTCTGCTTCATGACTGTAGCTACTTATTTAATGCTCTGAGTAAAAAAAAATGTGTCTTAAAGGATAGCCTGAGTACTATCATCAAAATAATGCTTTGCTGGCTGAGGACCCTCAAGCAGATTACAGTTTTTCCCAAGTTAAACAGCCAGCTAATTTTTTCTTCTCTTTTATTCAGGTACTTGAGACACCTTTACAAAATTCCTGGCCTACATTATATTGACAAGATGCCTATTTGTTACTAAAATGTTTGATTTTGGTACTAAACCTTCTAAATGTAATGATTTGCTTAGTGAATTTTATGAGTAGAAAAGAAATCTCATATTATTTTTTCCATAAAAACGTCATATTTCTATAGAAGTGGGCAGTCATTAAAAACCCTAAATGAAAAAAACTCCTTAAATTAGACAACTTCTCAATAATACAGGAGAAAAGAAACATTTCTAGTTCTAGCACTAGTTAGACAAGCTAGTGCTCCATTCTCCTCTTCAATGCAGAAACTCAGCTTTCTTCAATTTTTGGAACTGTTCTGAGAGCATCTATAAATTAAAGATGTGGTAAATCTGCATCACACTGATTCAACTTGGTAAGAGCAAGCTTGATTAAGAGGTCCTTGGATATGGTTTTTCTCCTTTAGGAAGTACATGTTGATAACAACCCACTAAAATGGAAACTTACTAAAGTGGCAGAATCTCACATAACAGAACATAGGATGCTAGCCAGAGCTGTTTACAGCTTGTGAAGCATCTTGTATGCTCCTCTGTTGTACACAAACTTACGTCCCTCTCCCCAGCATACATACAGATGTATCCCAGCAAAGAAAAAGTTCAGAGAAGATGAAAGTTGTCACAAAAGCCCACCTAGCACCAAGGACTTCAGGGAGATGGCTAAAGAAGTGATGCTCAAGATAGTGCAGGAGGTTTGAAAACATTTAGGAAACAGTAAGGCCTTCACACATAATTGCACAGTAACAAGAAGTCAGAAAAGAAAGCTGGGAGGAAGAAGCATAAGAAGGTGGAGTATGAGACACTGGAGAGGCCATTGGTTCAAGCCCAAACATAATCCAAAAGTCTTGAAGAACCTTGGTCAAGGCCACTGTTTTAACACCTTGCTCCACACAGTCCAGCACCTAACCAAGTTAGAAAGGGGATCAGATCTATTTGTACAGAATTTCAAAGAAAAACAGTTTCCAACTTTCCTCAGTCATGCGACATAATTCTCTCTCTCTCTCTCTCTCTCTCTCTCTCTCTCTCTCTCTCTCTCTCTCTCTCTGTGTGTGTGTGTGTGTGTGTGTGTGTGAACATGTCTTTAAAATTAGATTTGGAAGTGGCCAAAGCAATTAAAGGTAATTAAGAGTGAGAAGGTTCTTCTCTGAACTTCCGTAAGAAGTAGCCTGGTTAAAGTTCTTATATTCTGACACTTTGGGGAAGTGGAATATGAGATTATAAAAGAAAAAATCCTAAAGCCAAGGACTGAGATTAAGTAAGAAGAATGAGAGTGAATACCGTGTTCAGGAAATTAAAAATTAAATGGGATTAATTTGGGAAGGAATTAATAGGAAGCAGCTTCTCAGAGAGGAGAGATTTATAGGTAATGGCAATCAGGAATTTCAGACCAAGGAAAATTTCATATATCTGACTTGAGATACCAGTGTTAGGGCAAAACACTATTTTTATATCATTGGTCCTCACTCCACTACGGCAGCTGGTTGAATAAGAAATCTCCAAAAAGTCAGGCTTACTATGTTGTGACAGAAAAAAAGAAGTGTGAGTTAAAATTAAAAGAAAAAATAATTGTGAGAGGAGATACAGGATCAACAAAGCTTTAAAAACTAAAGAACGCAGAACAACATGTACTGAGTGGGTTATTAAGTATAATTAAGAGAATAAGCATATTCTGACTTGCCCTATTGCTCATTTCTCAACTCAGTTTCTTGTTATATTTTAATACAGAGTGGTTACAGGTCACTAATTTATATGTTAAAAACATATAATGCACTGTAGGCCAATAAAAAAAGCTAAGCATAAATCTGGCCACCCTACCCAGGCATGTCTTCTTGATTTCAGATGATTGATTCATAAAATGGGAAATGCAGGCTCCAGGGATTAAAAGATTGCACTGGAGCCCTGGCTGGTGTGGCTCAGTTGGTTGAGTGATGTTTCATGCACCAAAAGGTTGCCAGTTAGATTTCAGTTCAGGGCACAAGCCCAGGTTGCAGCTCAATCCCCAGTAGGGGGCCTACAAGAGGCAGCCAGTTGATGTTTCTTTCTCTCACATCAATGTTTATTTTTTTCTCTCTTCCTACCCTTCTCCCTTCTTCTCTTTCTAAAATCAATGAGAACATATAAAAAAAAGAAAAGAAAAGAAAAAGCTAAGCAAAATGAGCCAATCAGAGAAAAACAAATAGCACATGATCTCACTTATATGTGAACACAATAAAATAATGAATAAAATAGGACCAGAATCATAGAAACATGGAACAGATATTAGAATATCAGAGGGAAGGGGGTGGAGGGGCTGGGAAGAGATTAACTAAACAATTTATATGCACATATGCATAGCCCATGGACACAGACAATATGGTGGTGAAGGCATGGGGTGGATGGGAACTGAGGGAGGGGTTGGGAGACAAGGGGGTAATATGGGAGGACATCTGTAATACTCCCAAGAATAAAGATAAAAAGATACTTTAAATGGAAATTCTTTTTAGAGAAAGGGATGAACCATGCTATAGAATTGGCCCATAATGAGCTCCACAGGAGAAACTGAAAGATAATCTATTCCAAAGGACTAATAGCAATGTCTGAAAAGAAAATTGTTTCCAACAGTTTCAGGTTTTCCTTCTACCCCACCCCAGCCCCTTCTGCAAAGCTGGACTGCTACTGAGAAAAACTAGATAACTGCTCCCATAATTATTTTTTATGAAACACATTGTATTCATGGAACATTTTATTCATTTCTTCTTTTAATTGCCAGCAGGTGATTTTGAAGTCTGGAGTCTTGGGGTTCACAATATAGGCAGAGTTGGTGATTCAAAACCAAAATTCAGCTGCAAAATATCACACACACACACACACACACACACACACACACACACACACACACACACACCAGCCCCTAGGAACCAGCCATAGAATTGAGTGCAAACAGCTAGCTATCAGAGTGGAGAAATAGAAGAAAGTGTTCCAGTTTGATTATTTTCCCTTTTGGATAGCAGCTGTAGAGCAGGAGACATGTTTCATCTGGTGCCTTTTGAGTAAGTAATTTTCCAGGCCTGAAGCAGCTTCAAAAAATGCTCCTCACCCACTCATCCCTACAGACACACACAATCACACCATCAAGAACACAGGCTTGTTCATTTTGCAACCTAGCTATAAGTAGTAGAGCAGGCTGGTGAAAAGAATCATGGACTGGGAAGTGTGTATATTAATACACATGACAGGCTTCCTTCCATTTCTGACTACTTTCAAATGTTTTTTCTCTGTTAGGTGGCAATAACTAGGTAGATTCATATTTTGCTTAAAATATCCCTTTGAACATCTCCCCCCCTTTTTAAGTTCCCTTTCTCCCACCCACTATTCTCCACCCTCCCACCCACAGCCTATATATTCAAAAGTTAATAGGTTAGTAACAATATTAGTAAGAATAGTAAGGTTAACAACAACAACATTAATAATATTAATCCCCTATATCTGTATAGCACTTTATGATCTACAAAGCGCTTTCGCATCCATTATCTCATCTGTGCCATAATGCATCAGTCATCAGACACACATACCTTCAATTGTGCAAAGAAAATAGATAAAATGTTAGAAGTAAATTGGTAAATAAAGGTGAAGAAAAAAGCTAACAGTGAGAGATGTTGGAGCTGTGAAATTTAAAAAAGGAGGGGTAGGATTGAATAAAAATGTGATTTCAAAAATATATATAAATTGAAATTTAAGTATAGTGTGTGGTTTCAAATACTAGTCATCTCCAGACTAAGTATATATGGCCTCAAAATTAATCATTACCACAAATTGTTCATTTTATCTGACACACACACGCGTGCATGCGCACGCGCACACACACACACACACACACACACACTTAACCCATAAGAGTTGTACTGAGATGCCTTAATGTTTTCTTTAAGTGGCATTGGCATTGAAAGATTAAGCACTTAAAGAACAACTAAAGCCATGATATGAGTGCACTTTTGACAAAACTGGAATAAAACATGTAGGAAACTATTTAAATAAAAACAATCTATGTACTTAATTTATCATTAGTGTTGATTTATAGCTATTTTATAATTTACCCCAGACTATTATAAAATATATAAAACTGAGATATAAAGTATGAGCAATATAACTTTGCACTTTAAATAATTTTCAGCTACAGATTTTGCTTTTAGAAAACAAACTTTAAAGCAGCTGTTTTGTTTTCTTATAAAACATTCTGTAAATGTATATACTTGGGTCCCTGATGGACTTAGCTGTTATCACTTCCAGACTTTTCTGACATTTTAACCCTTCAAAAATGGAACAAACAAACATTTATTGTGCCATGCTTAATTCTTCATGTTTCCACATAGAGTAGAGTTTGAAAATTTTAAATAATGTATGTATGCACATATATAATATACTTAAAAATCCATTAATGATATTTAAACTGTGGGGTGAATCTATGAGATGAGGTAAGAAAATTTGGCACATCTCAAACAGCATTTTTAAGTTTTGGTAAATTGTGTAGCACAACATATGTTTCCACTGTGATCTATAGGTGCTATCCACATAAGTGGGGTGGTTAATAGCAAGAATCACTGGAATATTTCTAGTAAATCAACAGGGATAAGCTCCCCAAATACTCACAACCAAATGTTGACAGAAGTAAAAATATATACAATAGAGTCACTTGTTTGTAGTTTGGCACAATGTTTTCCTTGGGTTAATAGTGCATAAACTACTTGTGCAACTGTGTGACATTTAAAGTCTTTTACAAAGAATATCAGATTAAAGTTTGCTTTCAAAGACTTATTCTCACACTTTAAAATTCTTTTCTTTAAGCACTTACATGTCAATATACATACCACAAGGCATTTTTAAAGAAATAAAATACAAACATCAAATGTCTTTCTGGAAAATGTGAGCCTCTTCTTCAAATACAGGTAAAACCCAAAATGCTGTTTCTGCTTTTAGGAGATTGTAGTCGGAATCCCTGCAGAAAAACCAAACAATTTATGCCATCTTAGTTAGTTTTAGATTATGTCCCACAAAGGAATCACAAAATCTAAATTTGTTTACATCATACTAAATATTGTATGATGCAGAAAAAGATAAAAATAGCAGGGGCCACTAGAAAGAACTCTTAATTGCTGCATGAATTAAATTTTGCTTTCCAAATTACATTTTTTTTTGCTTAAATAATCTTGGCTTTTTGACTGTATAACTTTTTAATTCTGTTGTTGAAAATTTTTCTTTCTGCAAAGCCCTTCCCTTCCCCAAATCATTCAAGAGCATATTTTTAGTTTGATTTTGTCAATAAGTAAAAGCTAATATTGGATAGCAGAAAAAGTAGCCTTGTCAGAGCTTATACCTAGCCAAGCCACAATCAAATAGCCCAATCTTTTGGGTGGTTTTCAAGTATAGGGATTTTCATGCACTTTTATCTTTCCTTTTTAATTTAAAAAAGAAGGGAAATGGGCAGTTTCTTTCATGCAAACTTCTGCTTTCAAGAGGGGAAAATGATGGACTGTAGGTTTAGCAGGTAGTAGGAAAGCTAAAGGGTGCATCATCTCAGCCATTTTGGTGCAGTATTACCTCAGTTTTTCAAAAGAAGCTGTCCCAGCCTCATGCTTTTGGACCTGTTCTCGCTCCACATGCTTTCCTTTACACTTCTCATCTCTCAGGGCCTTGGTGCTGGATTTGTGACGATATAACTTTTTGTGTGTTGGTCCATTATTACTGAAAGTACTCAGGTTATTACACTTTTTATCAAAGAAGGCAGACTGAGAGTCCTCGTTATAACCAGGCTTGTGTGCATCACCAGGATCACCTATTGCTGCTTTCCCATTGCTTTTACTCACACCCTTGATAGACCTGTGGTTCTTAGTGGCTCCTGGTGACCCACTGTTGACTTTTTTCTTAGATTCCTGTGGTGTCCCAGCCAATATTTTGAGGGTTTTTAATTTTAGACTATTAGACTCAGGGGAATAGAATATTTTGGGGTCCCCATGGTGCTGCATGGGCTCCCAAAGGGGCTCTATGGAGGCCATCATGAACCTCTGCACATCTGCCATACCAGAGGCAATGTTGGACAAGATATAAGAAGGCTCCTGAAACTCCCGCTGGTCATCATCTAGGAGGCTGTTAGTGTTGGTGCCCATGTTCATGTTGCTCCAGCCTGGGCTGCTGTCTTTACCCAAAGCCCAATCTCTAGAAAGTCCCTTCTGATTTGGCATCTTCATAGAGGCACCAAGACCACCATGTTGGATACATTCGGTCAGTGTCTTCCCTGTGGAGGATAGGCTGTTGATTTGACCTCTCTCATGGCCAATGCCAATTTGCATTTTCTCTCCATTGATTGCAGCTATGTATTTCCCTTTCTTTATTGACTTAGGGACCTGGCGGAAGGTTTTACCAGATGGCTTTTCAATCCCTTTGTTGGTGGTTTTGGGGGATTTTTTCCTGGTATTTTTCTGAGAAGAGCTTTGGTTCATAGACCCACTCTTGTTAGGAAAACTTTTCTTTCTTGATTTCAATACTTTATTGTTGGCATTCATTTTATCAGATGGATCATCAAATGTTGATAAGCAAGGGTTTTTTTGGAGAAGGCTGACAGAATCATCATCATTGAACATATGGAACTGAAACTGATGACTATTTAAAGAAAATCCATCCTCCACTTGGACTTGCTGTGGAAGGGTAGTGCAGTCCCACTTGATCTTGTCCATATTGCCCAGTGATCCTGGGACACCCTCTTGGAATCCCTTCAGTGTTCCTAGTGTCTTTCTACTCTCACATCTGGTAATTTGAGGGGAAATACTGGGGGTGTCAGGTGGGGACATCTCTGAGAGGGAAGAGTGGCGGAATTTGTCAGGAGTGAAGTTGGAGATATCCAGGAGGTCAGTGGATTCCTTTAGTGGTGATATTTCATCAATGGTTTGCTGGATCACCAGCTTGGGGCTACAATGGGCCAGGAAGTCATCAGTGATATCCTCATCAGCATCCTTTTCACAGGACTTCAAGCGTAAGGAGCAATAATTGCTTGAATTGACAGAGAGTGGGGCCATGGAATCAAAGCTAAATAGTCGACTATCATCTATATTGACTGGGTCTTGCTGGAAAGGAAAGCATATCTCTCCATTATTAAAGTGACATAATTGATAAGACTCATCAGATGGAAGATGGGTATCTTGCACAGAGGCATATAGGACCTTGTTGCAACCACCATCACTACTATTGAGGCAGGTTGGATTGTATGTCACAGCTGTGAGGTTATTTTCCATGGACACTACCTGGGAGACTCCAAATTCACTGGATTGGATTGGGGCTCTCTCCCTTGAGACTTCAGCCATGAATTCCTGGGGCCCAGAAGTAGGCTTGTTAGACCACACATTTCCATAGTCACTTGATTCCATTTTGAAGTTTTGGGATGACTGCTGCAGCTCAGACTCAGAAGGTGAGGAAAGCACACAGTCCTGGGCAGGTTGGAGAGGTACAAATGATTTGTCTGTATCAGTGAGGCTGCCTTCATTTTCTTCTGAAGAATGGTGAGTGAAGTATGAGATAGCACTATTATTTGACAAGTCAGAAGCATCTAACAATGTCTGTAGATACCCTCCAGGGATAACAGGTATATTGGTGGTAACATTAGCAGATGATAGAGGCATTTCAGAAGAGCAGGTTGTTGGTAGGAAAGTAGAATTCTTAGCAACCTTTGCCTCATGAAATTCAGATAGTTGAGAACTGTTTGAAGTCCCAGGAATAGCTTCATTATTTAAATTAGTCTTGGAGGATCTGTCTTCCAAAAGTGGACTCATTTGAACAACTGGCTTGCCTTCTTGCCCAGCTTTGATTTTCTTAGATTTTAATCTGGCTTCACTTTTAAATTTGATTTTGTTGAGCACTTTCCTCTCTGGCCCCTTAAATTCTGCATCTTGGGCTTTGAATTTCATTGAGTCAGGGCTTCTGATGTTATTTAAATGTGATCCATTTGCACAGCTGAGAGCAGCCAGAGGGGGTGATTTCCGTGCATCGTTCAGGCTTCCCTCTTCTTTAAGACTACTAGCTTGCCTCTGATCATTGTAGAATGAAACTTGCTTTGCACTTGCTGAAGTTTCCATGGATGGGATTCTTTGAATCCTGTGCCTGTTTCCAAGTTTACATTTTCGTTTGCGAGCAGGTGGCAGAAATGACACCTCAAAGCTACCTGATTCAAAGATTTGCTTTGGGCATAAGTGTGTCTTGTTGGAGTCTGTGCTGCTGTTTCTCTGCTTCTTCTTCTTCTGCCAGAAGCCCTTCAAGGGCGCCAGCTTGGCATATTTGTTTAGCTGATGTTCACTCAAATTCACTGTTGTTTCACTAGCATCCACCCTACCCAACTTCACTAGCATGTTCTTCTCACCTTTAAAGCGATTGATGATAATGTATTTGATAATAACAGGGGGCTCTTTCCGGGTTACTTTTCTTCTCTTTTTGGGACACCATTCATCATCATCTTCCTCTTTGGAACCACCTGGAATCCATTCCTTCCTCTCATTTACTTTTTCACCCTCTAGTGAGTCAACATCATATAGATAATCTTCACTGTACCTGACTTTTCTCTTTACTCGCAGCCCATAGTTCTGCTGGGTGGAGGAGCCACCAGAATTATTGTCCCGAGCCATATAGCGGCTACAGTCTTTGATCTCTCCTATGGCATCATAAGAGACTTCAATGAAGGAACTATCATCACTGAAATTCCCTGATGACTCCAAGGAATTGGCAAGATGGTCTTGTTTTGTATTCTTAAATTGCCCTTCCTCAGCCCCACTGCATGGTTTATTTAAGGCAGATTTTTCTCCATTTTCCTTTCCATCTTTTTTCTCTACATATTTGTCTTCCTGCCCTTCTTCTTTGCCTTTCTTTTTGTCTAGATTTTTATCTTCCTCTCCCCAGATGATGCTCACATCAGGGACCTTGAATTGGGAAAGATCGTTGTTTTGCTTCAGGGCCCCACTTTTACCCTCCCGCTTGGAGCAGGTAGTAAATACGCTGGGGAAAAAGTTGAATTGTGCATCCTCCTGCATCAGAAGGGTGGTCTTGTCTCGAACATTGTCCTGGAAGGACTCATATCGAATTTTCAGAGAGCAGACATCACTGCCTAGTGTTGACTCGTCATCATCAAACATGTAGTTATCCACATCTTCTTCAGAGAATAGGTTGACAGACAGCTCATTCTTGGAACATAGGTCAAGAAGTTCAATCTTACTCTCACTAATAAAAGTCTCAAAGTAACCCCAATCCTGATTGGAATTTGCCAGCAAAGCTTCTTCCGTGTTGCACTTATCTAACAGTAATGCCTCGTAATAACTTTTCTGAGCTGGATCCTCCAAGTCGATGTCAGGTTTCTCAGCTTCTCGTCTATCTCCTGCCCTTGATTTGTGTAGGGGGAAGCTGAGAAGCTGGTCTGAGAGCAGCTGCTCTCCGTATTTCATATTTTCTCCAGCATTAATACACTGAATCCCTATATCAGAGACTGCACAAGTTTCATAATCCCTATTTAGATCACCAACTTTTAGACTGATCCCTGGCTCAGGATCTACAGCATCCTTAGATTCCATGAAGCAGCCCAAGCAAGTCCGGCTTGGCTGCATGAGGCAGTCCCCATTCAGAGCTGACAAGCCTGCAGGCTCCATTATGGCAAATGAAGCTTTCTCACACTCATTAGGCAGCGACCATGTGTTTAGGCCTTTTCCAACACCAGATGTAAGGGAGATGGCATTCACAGAAGCACTATTAGCAGCATGCTCAGGTGCTTCAATCAGGTCCAAAGGAGAGGGAGGGCTCTGCATACAGGGTTTCTTGGAGGGCAGAGGCAAGAGACTCTTGGGATACATCAGGGTCTCTTTTTGAACCATGGGTATAGGCTGGACAGGTGCAGCAGCCTCTAGAGCTGCAAATGACTTCATTGCCATATCCTGGTTCTCTGAGTCTAGAGACAAGGAAAAAAAAAAACGACAGGAATAAAATTAAAGGTTTAGACCAAACTCATTAATTCTCTTTCCCTTGGTCAGTTTCTGGTACTTGATCTTATTATATAAACTCAGCTTCAGTTTCTTTAGCTTTAGAATAAGAAATTACAAAGTTAAAGACCAACCCTGATTTTATATTGAATATTCATGTGAGTAAAATACATTATTTCTTTAGATTCAGCTTTTCCTTCAGAGACTTTCCTCAGAAGTAGAAAAGAAGTAGGCTGACTGCTCAATTAATTGGAAAGTCAAGGCTTTCAGGGTAACAAAATGCTCAGGTAGGATATTCATTGTTTTAAGCTATGAGGCCCAGTCCTATTCTTCAGAACTCTGTTCTGGAATCTCATACTGAATCTAGATGTTCCAAACCACACATCAGAGCATATTTCTAGTTCACTAGGGATTTTGAGGAACTTAAGTATTCATTTGAGAGAAATGATTTGGAAGAGCAAAGGGTTTGGATTAGATATGTCTTTAGAGACCTTTCTAGCACTGTTAGAGATTTGGTGGAATAAAATTTAGGATTAACATCAATATCAGAGGCATTCTAGACTTAACCTGCCCAAGCATTATGGATAGAAAAATAATAACAAAGGAATACTGGGAGAAATATTATGTATTATAATTAAATTCCCTTACCATTTTCTTTGACCCCATTATTCAGAGTGTTTTCTCCATTAGCTGAGGCAACAACAGCCTTATCTTGTTGGTTATCCATGAATGTAACCTCTTAGTGTTTCATTCCAAGTCCAAATGTTGTCCAACCTGCACATTTCAAATATATATTAGTCATTAAACTTGTTTTTCTCTGTATTAAGGTTATTTCAGCTAAAGAGGTCTTTAAAATCTCACTGGATTTTACCTGTTTCCAGAGTGGCTTCATTACTGCTATTGTTATTGTTTTATAGCATGTATCTACCATTTAAGTCAATTTGGAAACTCATACTGCATTCATACATCCTACATCTTTCTATCCCTTCTAAGCCACCAGACTTTTCAAAAGTGAAATCTGAGGAAGTGGCAAACTTACACCTTCTTCTAAATAGTAAGACATTTCACTTACTCATGGTCATCCAATTAGGAAGGATGCAAAGTGGAGTCCTGAGTAACCTGGAGTCAAGGTGTGTGCTCTTGTGGAGACTGGCTTTATTTCTGTTTGCCTTATTTATACTTAAGATGATCTGAAGCTCTTCAAAAACAAGCCAATCCACACATATACACACATATATATATCACACTCAGACATTTTTTCTCTCTGCATTAAGATTTGACAGCTAAGGATGAAAGAGGTAGATAATTAATTCTTTGGTTTCTTGACTTTCATAACCTTATCTCTGATGTTAACAAGTATCACCTCAGCCCACATCAAAATTTTAAGATGTGACTACAAAGAATATCTGAAATTTATGAAAAAGTCTCAGCATCATCTAATATTTTAGGGCATACAACATGTATCTATAGCCCCTTATCTCCTGTTCATCTACCTGGGTGGTAGGTATATGCAAAACGATAAGAGTCAAGGTTATCCTAGATGAGGTGTCTACTGTGTTCCCTTACAACATCTATAAATCCCTATTCCTTCAATCCCCCTTTTCCTGGACCTTTTCCTCAGCTAAGTATTAATTTCTGCATTAAGAAGCACAGACCACTAATGGTCAAGCAGCTATTACAAGAATCTCAATTGTATACTCACTTATCCTAATGCATACATATACCATAAAAGGTAGTCCAGCATTAAGGGAACAAAAAGCAGTAAGCATATTTAGTTTTACATGATTCAATCTATGTGATATTTTACCTATCTAGGCCTATTTCCTTATCTGTAAAATAAGAAGTGTATATTAGGCAATCATCCAGTTTTTTAAAAAAAGTTAGATGATCCAGAATTTCCCCTAACATTCACATATCAGACTTGCTAATTTTTTTTCTCATTTTATACAAGATATGACTTGAGAGTAGTCAATAAACCACGGGTGCCAGGGAAAGAGAGAAAGAGATTCTTACTTGTATTTACACAGAAAGAAGGACTGGAGACTTCTAAAGGTAGAAAGAAATTCTAGCAATGTTAAAGTCCCCATCCCTTGGCAAGAAGGGTTCATCTGTGATAGAACTAAATGAGCAGATCAGATAGCTGAGCCTCTGCTTCTGAGAGGACCCTATGGATCAGATGGAATCATACTGACATCATGGATTGCTTTGTGCACCTTTCTTTTTAAGAAACTCAATGGAACTTCAGGTATGATTTTACTCCTCTTTAACCCTTGCACTAATTCCATCTTGGCAGGGAGTTGATAAGGGGAAATTATTTGCAGAGTTCAATAATTTAGTGTATTCTCGTCCCTTCTGTGTAAAGTTAACTGCAAGGAAGTCCATTAGTTATCACCAGGAAGACCAAGGCAAAGAGAAACAAACAAAAATAATGTGACAAAATAACAGTCCTTGAAAGGAACCCAAGTCTCCTGACCAAAAGACTAGGTATTTTTTCTTAAAACACAATGTGCTTTCTCTATAATTCTTAGCATTTACTGTACAACCCCTGGCCCTAAAAAGCCTGCAGAAATATAAATTTCCCCATTACTGATCTATATTTCCAGCTCCTTTCAGAGAATAAAATAAACAACAGCTGCTTCAGACAAATATTGATTTTTAGTAGAAATTAATATATATTTTTTAATTATATATATAAATTAATATATATTTTTAATTATATACTTAAATGCTATATATATATAGCATTTAAGTATATAATTAAAAATATATATTAATTTATATATATAATATAGCATTTAAGTATCAAGAATTATCCAATCTTGTAAAATAGGATAAAGACACGATATCAGGGTATGTTAGTGCTATTATAACTTTACTCTGGGATGTTATTGTCATAAGAACATACATTTCCTTTAATAGAAAATCTGATCAAGCACTCAGGATTTATGGCTTTGAAATAAAGAGAATCTAACAGGATTGGTAATAGAGGGAATATACTTTACCAAGAGATAAAGAAGAGGTTCAGAAGGGTATGGGAACTTGTGTTGCAAAGGGGTGAAAAAGGGAATGAATACATCCACTAGGTGATAGGCTGGGTAAAATTGCAGAAGTTATCTCATTTCGTACTTATAACCACTGTGTATGGTTGGCTCTACTAGGTTCCCCCTTTTTTTTTCAAAGGGAAAACTGAGTATCATAGGTGTTAATTTAATCTGATCAATTATTTGGGCCCTTGTTTTACGAAATTAGAAGGTAATCCTTTAGTTCTTTCCTATGACTTATCAAACCTCAGCTGTAAATGAGGCAATATAAAAATATATATTTTTCACATTTTCATCTATTTATAACTTAGCTATTTATAAAATAATTTGGGAGAGGGATTATAATTTTTTATAGCTATAATACAAAACCAGCCCGGCTGGTATGACTCAGTGGTTGAGTGTTGACCTATGAACCAGGAGGTCATTGTTCAATTCCTGGTCAGGGCATATGCCCCAGTATTGGGCTGGATCCCCAGTGTGGGGTGTGCAGGAGGCAGCTGATCAATGATTCTCATTATTGATGTTTCTATCTCTCTTTCCCTTTTTCTTCGTTTCTGAAATCAATGAAAATATTTTTTCTTTCTTTATCGATAAGGTATTACATATGTGTCCTTATCCCCCATTGCCCCCCCACCCCACTCACATTCATGCCTTCATCCCCTTGGTGTCTGTGTCCATTGGTTATGATTATATGCATGCATACAAGTCCATAGGTTGATCTCTCCCCATTACCCCCACCCTCCTCTACATTACCTCTGAGGTTTGAGCATCTGATCAATGCTTCTCCATCTCTGGATCTGTTTTGGTTCATCAGTTTAGGTTGTTCATTATAATCCACAAATGAGTGAGATCATGTGATATTTATCGTTCTCTGACTGACTTATTTCACTTAGCATAATGCTCTCCAGCTCCATCCATGCTGTTGCAAATGGTTGGAGTTCCTTCCTTTTTACAGCAGCTTAGTATTCCATTGTGTAGATGTACCACAGTTTTTTAATTCACTCATCTACTGATGGGCACTTAGGCTGTTTCCAAATCTTAGATATTGTAAATTGTTTTTCTTTTCTTTTTTTAAAAAATTTCTTTATTGATTACGGTGTTACATATGTGTCCTTATTCCCCCATTACACCCGCTACTCCCCCATGCCCTCACCCCGCTGTTGTCTGTGTCCATTGGTTAGGCTTATATGCATGCATACAAGTCTTTGTTTGATCTCTTTCCCTTGCCCCTCCCCTCCCCTACCTTCCCTCTGAGGTTGAATGGTTTGATCGATGTTTCTCTGTCTCTGTATCTATTTTTGTTCATCAGTTTATGTTGTTCATTATATTCCATAAATAAGTGAGATCATGTGATATTTATCTTTCTCTGCCTGGCTTATTTCACTTAGCATAATGCTCTCCAGTTCCATCCATGCTATTGTAAATGTTAAGAATTCCTTCTTTTTTACCACAGCGTAGTATTCCATTGTGTAGATGTACCACAGTTATTTATTAATTTTTTAATTTTTTTCTTCCTTTTTTAATTTTTTAAAAATAAATCTTTATTCAGATTATTACAATCATTTCTCCTTTTCCCCCCATAGCTCCCCTCCACCCGGTTCCCACCCCACCTTCTGCCCTTACCTCCCCCACACTGTTCTCATCCATGGGTGTATGATTTTTGTCCAGTCTCTTCCTGACCCCCCCCATACCCCTTTCCCCCTGAGAATTATCAGTCCACTCCCTTTCTATGCCCCTGATTCTATTATATTCACCAGATTATTCTGTTCCTCAGGTTTTTAATTCACTTGATTTTTAGGTTCACTTGTTGATAGATATGTATTTGTTGTTCATAATTTTTCTCTTTACTTTTTTCTCCTTCCTCTTCTTTAAGAATACCTTTCAGCATTTCATGTAATACTGGTTTGGTGGTGATGAACTCCTTTAGCTTTTTCTTGTCTGTGAAGCTCTTTATCTTCCCTTCAATTCTGAATGATAGCTTTGCTGGGTAGAGTAATCTTGGTTGTAGGTTCTTGCTATTCATCACTTTGAAAATTTCTTGCCACTCCAGTCTGGCCTGCATAGTTTCTGTTGAGAAATCAGCTGACAATTCTATGGGTGCTCCCTTGTAAGTAACTAACTGTTTTTCTCTTGCTGCTTTTAATATTCTCTCTTTGTCTTTTGCTCTTGGCATTTTAATTATGATGTGTCTTGGTGTGGTCCTCTTTGGATTCCTTTTGTTTGGGGTTCTGTGTGCTTACTGGACTTGTAAGTCTATTTCTTTCACCAGGTGGGGGAAGTTTTCTGTCATTATTTCTTCCAATAGGTTTTCAGTATCTTGCTCTCTCTCTTCTTCTGGCACCCCCATCATTCTGATGTTGGTACGCTTGAAGTTGTCCCAGAGTCTTCTTACACTATCTTCAACTTTTTGAATTTTCTTTTCTTTTTGCTTTTTCGATTGAGTGTTTTTTCCTTCTTTGTATTTCAATTCTTTGACTTGATTCTTGTGTTCCTCTAGTCTGTTGTTGGGTTTCTGTATAATATTTTTTATTTCAGTCAGTGTATGTTTAATTTCTAGTTGGTCCTTTTTCATATCTTCGAGGGTCTCGTTAAATTTATCAGCCTTTTCTAGGATATTCTTGAAAAGCCTTATAACCGTGGTTTTGAATTCTATATCCAGTGGTTTGTTTTCCTCCATTTCTTTCATTTGTGATCTGTTTCTTTGATGCCGCATTTTCACTGCTTCCCTGAGTTGGTAGGGTAGATTTGTGTGCTAGGTTTCCTATATGGCCCAGTGGGTCAGCCTCCCCAGTTAACCTGAGGTGGACACTCTTGGTGCACCCCTTTGTGGACTGTGTGTACAGCCTTTTTGTAATTAAGTCTTGATTATTGTTAGTATCACTGGGAGGAATTGACCTCCAGGCCAGTTGGCTGTAAGGATCAGCTGTGTCTACGCTGGGAGAAGTTCGGTGCTGGAGACAGCCTCATAGGATTAGACTTGCCAAATTGCAATAGCCTCTGTGCTCAGGTTGGATGGGGTGGAGTCTCAGGGCGGAGCAGACAGTCTTGGCTTCCAGTCAGCCTTGCCCTTGTGCGCGTGCGTGCCTGCAGACCTCTGCCTTCCCCGGCTCTTGAGTCTCCGCCCAAGAGTCCAGAATCCCCCCATAAGAGCACGGGTCCCCAGGGGCTAGCCTGGAACTGGGGTTCAGTGCAGTCAGAATTGGGGTTCAGTGCAGTCAGGAGCTTCGGACTCCCTTCTGCTAGGGAAAGCCTGTGGCAACCTCCACAGCCTTTGTGCACACTGGCGAGCGTGCCTCCGGAACCCTGCCTGCCGGGGCTCCCCCGGGTCTCCGAGTCTCCGGGTGCCTTTCTCTCTACCTGACAGTCCAGACTCCCCCTGTATGAGCCTGGGTCCATGGGGTTTTGTCCTGGACTGGGGTTCAGTGCAGTCAGAACTGGGGTTCAGTGCGGTCGGGGGCTTCCTCCCCACTTCCGCCAGAGAAAGTCAGCCAGGCTCTCAGCCGCCCTTCCCTCTGCGTGCACAAAGACCCTTTGCCATACCTCCAATTCTCTGTGAGCTTTTCTCTTTCCTTCTAGTTGTAGAATTTTCACTCAGCCAGCTTTCCTGTGGTTCTGGATGGTGTCCGTTCTGTCTTTTAGTTGTAGTTTTGAAATTGTTGTGCGAGGCAGCAGTTTAGGTGCTTACCTATGCCACCAATTTGGTTTCTCTTGTACCATAGTTTTCTGATCCAGTCATCTGCTGACGGGCACTTAAGCTGTTTCCAAATCTTAGCTATTGTAAATTGTGCTGCTATGAACATAGGGGTACATATGTCCTTTCTAATTGATGTTTCTAGTTTCTTGGGATATATTACTAGAAGTGGGATCACTGGGTCAAATGGGAGTTCCATTTTTAGTTTTTTGAGGAAACTCCATACTGTTCTCCACAGTGGCTGCACCAGTCTGCATTCCCACCAGCAGTGCACGAGGGTTCCTTTTTCTCTGCATCCTCGCCAGCACTTGCTGTTTGTTGATTTGGTGATAATAGCCATTCTGACAGGTGTGAGATGGTACCTCATTGTCGTTTTGATTTGCATCTCTCAGATGATTAGTGACTTTGATCATGTTTTCATATGCCTCTTGGCCTTTTTCTGTCTTCTTTCAAAAGTTTCTATTTAGGTCTGTTGCCCATTTTTTTTATTGTGTTTTTTATCTTCCTTTTCGTAAGTTGTATGAGTTCCCTGTAAATGTTGGAGATTAAGCCCTTATTGGTGATAACATTGGCAAATATGTTCTCCCACGCAGTGGGCTTTCTTGTTGTTTTATTGATGGTTTCTTTGGCTATACAAAAGCTTTTTATTTTGATGTAGTCCCATTTGTTTATTCTCTCTTTAGTTTCCATTGCCCTAGGAGCAGTATCAGTGAAGAAATTGCTTCAGCATATGCCTGAGATTTTGCTGCCTATGGATTTCTCTAGTATTTTTATGGTTTCCCATCTTATGTTTAAGTCCTTTATCCATTTTGAGTTTATTTTTGTGTATGGTGTAAGTTGGTGGTCTAGTTTCATTTTTTTGCATGTATCGGTCCAATTTTCCCAGCACCATTTATTGAAGAGACTGTCTTGATTCCATTGTATGTTCATGCCTCCTTTGTCAAATATTAATTGAGAAAAGTGGCTTGGGTAGATTTCTGGGTTCTCTATTCTATTCCATTGATCTATATGTCTGTTCTTGTGCCAGTACCAGGCTGTTTTGAGAACAGTGGCTTTGTAATACAGCTTGATATCTGGTATTGAGATCCCACCTACTTTGTTCTTCTTTCTCAGGATTGCTGCAGCTATTCGGGGCCTTTTGTTATTCGAGATGAATTTTTGGAGAGTTCGTTCTAGGTCTGTGAAATATGCCATTGGTATTTTAAGCGGGGGGGGGGGCATTGAATCTATACATTGCTTTGGGTAGTATGGACATTTTAATGATGTTGATTCTACCAATCCATGAACACGGTATGTTCTTCCATCTGTTTATGTCTTCCTCTATCTCTTTTTTCAGTGTCCTGTAGTTTTCCACTTATAGGTCTTTTACATCCTTAGTTAAGTTTATTCCTAGGTATCTTAATTTTTTTGGTGCGATGGTAAATGGGATTGCTTTTTTTAGTCTCTCGTTCTGTAAGTTCATTATTGGTGTATATAAATGCCATAGATTTCTTGGTGTTAATTTTGTATCCTTCTACATTGCCGAATTCATTTATTAAGTCTAATAATTTTTTGATGGAGTCTTTAGGGTTTTCTAAGTACACTATCATGTCATCTCCGAATAAGGACAGTTTTACTTCTTCTTTTCCAATTTGGATGCCTTTTATTTCTTCTTCTTGTCTAATAGCAATGGCTAATACTTCCAATACTATGTCGAACAGGATTGGTGAGAGTGGGCATCCCTTTCTTGTTCCTGTTCTTAGGGGAAATGGTTTTAGTTTTTGCCCATTGCGTATGATGTTGGCTGTGGGTTTGTCATATATGTCTTTTATTATGTTGAGATATGATCCTTCTATTCCCACCCTGCTGAGAGTTTTTATCAAGAAAGGGTTTTGGATTTTGTCAAATGCTTTTTCTGCATCAATTGATATGACTATGTGATTTTTATCTCTCAATTTGTTTATGTGATGTATCATGTTTATTGATTTGCGGATATTGTACCATCCTTGCATTCCTGGGATAAACCCTACTTGATCATGGTGTATGATGTTTCTGATATACTGCTGGATCCGTTTTGATAGAATTGTGTTGAGGAATTTGGCATCTGTGTTCATGAGGGATATTAGCCTGTAATTCTCTTTCATTCTGTTGTCTTTATCTGGTTTTAGTATTAGGGTGATGATGGCTTCATAGAATTAGCTTGGAAGTGTTCCTTCCTCTTGAATTTTTTGGATTAGTCTGAGGAGAATAGGTTTTAGGTCTTCCTTGAATGTTTGGTAAAACTCCCGTGTGAAGCCATCTGGCCCTAGGCTTTTGTTTGCTGGAAGCTTTTAATCACTGCTTCAATTTCTTCCATAGTTATTGGCCTATTGAGATTTTTATATTCTTCCTGATTGAGTTTGGTAGGTTGTACTTTTCTAGGAATATGTCCATTTCCTCCAGTTTGTCCAGTTTGTTGGAATAGAGTTGTTCATAGTATTTTTTAACAATCCTTTGTATTTCTATGGGGTCTGTTGTTATTTCACCTCTTTCCTTTCTGTTTTTGTTTATTTGGGCCCTCTTTCTTTGCTTCTTGGTGAGCCTGGCTAGAGGTTCATCAATCTTGTTTATCCTTTCAAAGAACCAACTCTTTGTTTCATTGATCTTTTGTATTGTGTTGTTTGTTGTTGTTGTTGTTTTTTTTTTTTGGTCTCTATGTCATTTATTTCTGCCCTGATCTTTATTATCTCCTTCCTTCTACTCACTCTTGGCTTTTCTTTTCTTTTGTTTTGAAACAGAATTTGTAACATTTTATTCTTCACCTTAAACAGTGTTTGTGTGTACCACGCTTTGGAAAGAACAAGTGAACTCTTGGGAGGGAGGGCAGTATGTTGTTGTTACTCCCTGCATAGAATCTCAAAAGGCAAAAACATCTGAACAACTTTTCCTTAGCTGTTCTTCAAAAGATAACCCTGTAACCACTTCAGTAAACAGGCAGGAATATTGCCCACCACTCTCTTGCTAGCTTCTAGCCCTCCACCTGGCTTTTCGATTCCACTTTTCCTCAAAGGTTGCCATAGTTATACCTGATGCTACTGTCAGGAGGTTTTCTATAGTTAGGAAACTCAGACCCTATAATCTGGTAGTAATCATATCTGATCTGAAACAGTTTGGATGATAACATTATTCAGGTGGTGGCTGTTTTCAATTTGGGGAGAAGAAAAGTACTTGGTTTAGGCTATACTTTGAAAAGAGGGACTGAACCTTATGGAGCTCTCTTTGTATAGAGTTGTGGGTGCAATAGAGCACTGAGTTTTGTTTGTTTGTTTGCTTCTGGCTATAAGTGAGACTAGAAAAAAATTATTTCCTCCTAAAACAGGTGTATTATCTGTAAATGTTATATAGCATATTTTTAATGCAGGTTTTACATGAAGCTCATTGTTCCTATTAGAGAACATCAAATTTGATGTGGAATTTTAATATATACTATATGTTATTACTGTAGAGAGAAGCACAAATAAACCTATCGTTGGTCTGTAATAACATCACCAAAGCAAACTATATGGGCAAAAGTATTTGTCCTGTTTACTCTAGTTTCTATACATGACTGTATTTTGCAGGCAGGGTCCCTCAGCTCCCAAATGTGCAGGGCCTCCACAGAACGACCCAAACCACATTTTGTTTCGTGGTTTAATAAGCCTTCAACTTAGATAACTAGCTGGTTTCTGCCTCTAAATGCTGGCACTAGCTTTTCTTTTCTTTTTTTTTAAAAAATAAATCTTTATTGTTCAGATTATTACAGATGTTCCTCTTTTTTCCCCCCGTAGCTCCCCTCCACCCAATTCCCCCCCACCCCATGCCCTTACCCCCACCACTGTCTTCATCCATAGGTGTAGGATTTTTGTCCAATCTCTTCCTGCACCCCTCACACCCCTTTCTCCCCGAGAATTGTCAGTGAACTCCCTTTCTATGCCCCTGATTCTATTATATTCATCAGTTTATTCTGTTCATCAGATTTTTATTCACTTGATTTTTAGATTCCCTTGTTGATAGATATGTATTTGTTGTCACTTTGTTGTTCATAATTTTTATCTTTACCTTTTTCTTCTTCTTCCTCTTCTTAAAGAATCCTCTCCAGCATTTCATATAATCCTGGTTTGGTGGTGATGAACTCCTTTAGCTTTTTCTTGTCTGTGAAGCTCTTTATCTGCCCTTCAATTCTAAATGATAGCTTTGCTGGGTAGAGTAATCTTGGTTGTAGATTCTTGCTGTTCATCCCTTTGAATATTTCTTGCCACTCCCTTCTGTCCTGCATAGTTTCTGTTGAGAATCAGCTGACAGTTGTATGGGTACACCCTTGTAGGTAACTAACTTTTTCTCTTGCTGCTTTCAAGATTCTCTCTTTGTCTTTTGCCCTTGGCATTTTAATTATGATGTGTCTTGGTGTGGTCCTCTTTGGATTCTTCTTGTTTGGGGTTCTCTGCACTTCCTGGACTTGTATGTCTATTTCTTTCACCAGGTAGGGAATGTTTTCTGTCATTATTTCTTCTAATAGGTTTTCAATATTTTGCTCTCTCTCTTCTTCTGGCACCCCCATAATTCTGATGTTGGTGCCCTTGAAGTTGTCCCAGAGGGTCCTTACATTATCTTCATATTTTTGGATTATTTTTTCTTTTTGTTTTTCTGGTTGGGTGTTTTTTCTTCCTCATATTTCAAATCTTTTGTTTGATTCTTGGGGTCCTTTGGTCTACTGTTGAATTTCTGTATATTATTCTTTATTTCCGACAGTGTATGCTTAATTTCTGACTGGTCCTTTTCCATTTTTTTTTTTTTGGCATTCTCATTTAAAACCTTAAAGGTCTCACTAAGTTCTTCAGAGGTTTCTAGAAGATTCTTGAGTAACCTTATAACTGTGGTTTTGAACTCTAAATCCAGTAGTTTGCTTTCCTCCATTTCTTTCATTCGTGACATGTTTCTTTGTCTCCACATTTTGGCTGCTTCCCTGTGTGGATGGAGTGCCTTTGTGTGGTAGGTGACCTATAGGGCCCAGTGGTTCAGCCTCCCCAATCACCTGAGGTGGACACTCTTGGTGCACCCCTTTGTGGGCTGAGTGCACAGTCTTGTTGTAGTTAAGCCTTGATTGCTGTTGGTACACTGAGAGGAATTGACCTCCAGGCCAATTGGCTGTGAGGACCTGCTGTGTCTATAATAGAAGAACTGCTGTGCTGGAGACACCTCGTGAGGCTGCCGTTTCTTGCTTCAGTGGGCCTTTGGTGCTCACTGAGTCTGTCACTTATGGATGTGAGGAGTTGAAATCTGGTGTCATCTCACACTGACCACTAGGTACACTGGCTTCTGGATCTCCAAGGAGGTGCAGGTCAGCTACTCTCTGAGGCCACCCAGCATGAGCTACAGCAAGATCTGCAGATTTCTCCTCTTTTCTTGGGGTTTGGAAGTTTTGGAGCTGTCTGACCCAGCTGCAGTTTGTTAGTTTAAGCTGGGAAAGGGCAGGCCATTCATATGCAAAAGCAGTTGTGCACAGTTTGGGTGGGTTTGTAAATTGGGTGGGGCGGGGTCTCAGGGAATCACCAGGGCTTAGCAAACAGCGATGGCTGCCAGTCAGCCATCTTGGTGTCTCTGCGTCTCTGCTTCCCGTGCCCCAGCACAGTAAACAATGCTTCCTGTGCGCGCCTCTGCAAGAAAGCCACCCTCACTTTCTGACCAGATGGCAGACAGTCCAGCTTCTCCCTGTAGGAGTCTGGGTCCCCAGAGTCTCGCTGGAAACTGGAGTTCAGAGCAGTCGGGAGCTTGTATCTCCCTTCGGACTGAAAAAAAAAAGTGCACCCAGTTGCCAGCCCGATTCGTGCACCTTTGTACCTCTGCTTTTCCACGCCTGTGCATGTCCTACCTGGTCTCAATGTGCTTTTCTCTTTCCTTCTACTTGTAGAACTTCTACTTCGCCAGTGTTCCCATGGTTCTGGGTGATAGACGTTTTGTCTTTTTGTTGTAGTTTTGGTGTGGTTGTGAGAGGCAGCACGTACAGGTGTATAACTTATGCTGCCATCTTGGTTTCCTCTGGGCTTTTCTTGTTGCTCTCTTAGTAATTCTTTAAGTTGTAGATTTAGATAATTTATTACCATTTTTTCTTGTTTTTTGAGCTTGGCCTGTAGCTCTATAAACTTCCCTCTCAGGACTGCTTTCATTGTGTCCCATAGATTTTGGATTGTTGTGTTTTTATTGTCATACTTTTCCAAGATGTTTTTAATTTCTTCTTTGATCTCTTTGGTAACCCAATCATTGTTTAATAGCATGCTATTCAGCTTCCAAGTGTTTGAATTTTGGGGGCTGTTTTTATTGTAGTTTATTTCTAATATTATGCCATTGTGTTCTGAGAAAATGCTTGATATGATTTCAATCTTCTTTAATTTGGGGAGACTTTGCTTGTGAAGCAAATATGTGGTCTATTTTTGAAAATGTCCTATGTGCACTTGAGAAGAACATATATTCTGAGGCTTTGGGGTGAAATGTTCTGAAGATGTCAATTAAGTCCATCTGATCTAGAGAGTCATTTAGGATTGCTGTTTCTTTGCTGATTTTTTGTCTAGAGGATTTATCCAGTGATGTCAGTGGTGTACTAAAGTCCCCTACTATGATTGCATTGTTGTCGATCTCTCCCTTGATATCTTCCAGGAGTTTTTTACGCATTTGGGTGCTCCTACATTGGGTGCATATATGTTTATCAGGGCTATATCCTCTTGTTGTATCAATCCCTTTAGTATTATGAAATGGCCTTCTGTATCTCTTGTTATGGTCTTCACTTTGAGGTCTATTTTGTCTGATATAAGTATTGCTACCGCAGCTGTTTTTTCATTTCCATTTGCCTGAAAGATATTTTTCCATCCCTTCACTTTCAGTCTGTGTGACTCCCTTGTTCTGAAGTGGGTCTCTTGTAGACAGCATATATATGGGTCATGTTTTTTTTATCCATTCACTCACTCGATGTCTTTTGATTGGAGCATCTAGTCCTTTTACTTTTAAAGTTATTATTGAAAGGTAATTGTTTGTAGCCATTTTTATTTTTTGTGCCTGTGTTCTTTCTTACATTTTTATTTCTTCTTTTCACACTGGTTGCTTTAGCATTTCTTGCATTGCTGGCTTGTAATGATAAATTCCCTTAGCCTTTTTTTTTTTTTTTTTTTTTTTTGTCAGTGAAGCTCCTTATTTCCCCTTCAATTTTGAATGATAGCCTTGCTGGATAGAGTATTCTTGGATTCATTCCCTTGTTTTGCATCACTTTGTAAATTTCTTTCCATTCTTTTCTGGCCTGATGTGTTTCTGTTGAGAAATCATTTGATAATCTAATGGGAATTCCCTTGTATGTAACTTTCTGTCTCTCTCTTGCAGCCTTTAAGATTCTCTCTTTACCTGAACATTTGCCATTGTAATTATGATGTGTCTTGGTGTGGGTCTTTTTGGTTTCATCTTGTTTGGGACTCTCTGTGCTTGTGTGACTTTTTTCTTCCCCACATCAGGGAAGTTTTCTGACATTATTTCTTCAAATAGGTTTTCTAACCCTTGTTCCTCTTCCTGTTGTTCTGGCACCCCTATTATTCGTATGTTGCTTTGTTTCATGTTGTCCCATAGCTCCCTTAGGCTCTCCTTCTGTCTTTTAATTTTTTTTTTCCAGTTGCAGTTCAGTTTGGGTGCATTTTGCTTCCCTGTCTTCTAATTCGCTAATTCGTTCCTCTGCTTCTCCTAGTCTAATGTTGAAATTTTCCATGGTGTTTTTTATTGCAGCTATATCACTCTTCATTTCTTCTTGATTCTTACATAAGTTATTGATTTTTTCATCCATTTTTCTTGATTCTTACATACGTTGTTGATTTTTTTCCTCCATCAGGTTTATGAACTGTATGACCATTATTCTGAATTCTTTTTCTGACATATTGCTTGCCTCTGTTTTGCTTAGCTTGCTTTTCTGGCAATTCCTCCTTTTCTTTCCTTTGGGGATTTCTTTGTCTACCCATTTTTGGTCTCACCGACTGATCTACATGTCGGGTAGTGCAGGGGCTTCCCCTTGGGTGGCAGTGGGTCCTCAGGCTGCAGTTGCTCCTCAGGCGGTCACTGAAGTGGCTGCTCCTCAGTTGGCAGCGGCTCCTCTGGTGGATGTTGTTCGCAGCAATGGTGTCTCTTCTGGCTGGTGGGGGTGGGCTGCTCACGTGGCTGCTGCTCCTCAGACAGCGGCAGACTGCTCACATGGCTGCTGCTCCTCAGATCAGGGTAGGCTGCATGCAGATGCTGTTCCTCAGATGGGGCAGGCTGCTCATGAAGCTGCCGTTTCTTGGACAGGAGCAGGTTGCTTGCCAGACTGGTGCTCCTCATATGGGTGCAGACTCCTCGTGTAGCTGCTGCTCTTCAGATGGGGGATGGGCTCCTTGTGTGGCTGCTGCTCCTCAGCTGGGAGTGAGCTGCACATGCAGCTGCTGCTCCTCGGATGGGGGCAGGCCACTAACCCAGCTGCTGCTCGTTGGTTAGGTGCAGGCTGCATGTGGCTGCTGCTCCTCGGACCAGTGCAGGCTGCGCAGGGCTGCTGCTTCTTGGATGTGGGTGGTCTGCTCGTGTGGCTGCTGCTCCTCGGTCTGGGTGGGCTGCTTGGGTGGCTGATGCTCCTCGAATGGGTGTGGGCTGCTTGCGGCACTGCTGTTCCTCATACGGGGGCAGGCTGCTCACACAGCTGCTGCTCCTCAGATGGGGGAAGGCTGTTCATGTGGCTGCTGCTCCTCGGACAGGGGCAGGTTGCTCATGCAGCTGCTGCTACTCGGACAGGCACAGGGTGCGGGCTGCGTTTAGCTGCTGCTCCTTGGATAGGGGCAGGCTGCGTGGGGCTGCTGCTCCTCAAACGTGGGTGGGCTGCTCTTGCGGCTGCTGCTTTTCAGATGGGGCGGCTGCTCACATTGTTGCTGCTCCTCAGACAAGGGAGTGAGCCAATTATACAGCTGCTGCTCCTTGGACAGGTGCCAGCCACGTGAGGCTGCTGTTCTTGGCCTGGGGCGGGATTCTCGTGGGGCTGCTGCTCTTTGGACAGGAGCGGGCTACTCACATGTCTGCTGCTCGCATGGTTGCAGGGCCCTGGGCCTTTTCCAGGGATCCTATGCCCTTCCCAGATGCAAACGGTCTCACCCTCCAAGTCTCCTTCGACAGTTCAGTTTGGATGTTACTCATTTCAGCTGTTCCTTCTATCTGCTCTGGGACAAGGTTCAGGACACCTCTGTCTATTCCGCTGCCATTTTGTCTCTCTTTCAGCTATTGTAAATTGTGCTGCCATGAACATAGGGGTACATATATCCTTTCTGATTGGTGTTTCTAGTTTCTTAGGATATATTCCTAGAAGTGGGATGACTGGGTCAAATGGGAGTTCCATTTTTAGTTTTTTTGCGGATACTCCATACTGTTCTCCATAGTGGCTGCACCTGTCTGCATTCCCACCTGCAGTGCATGAGGGTTCCCTTTTCTTCACATCCTCACCAGCACTTGCCGTTTGTTGATTTGTTGATGATAGCCAGTCTGACAGGTGTGAGATGGTACCTCACTGTTGTTTTGATTTGCATCTCTCTGATGATTTGTGACTTTGAGCATGTTTTCATATGTCTCTTGGCCTTCCTTATGTCCTCTATTGAAAAGTGTCTATTTAGGTCCATTGCCTATTTTTTGACTGGGTTGTTCATCTTCCTTTTCTTAATTTGTATGAGTTCCCTCTAAATGTTGGCGATTACACCCTTATTGGAGATACATTGGCAAATGTGTTCTCCCATGCAGTGGGCTTTCCTGTTGTTTTGTTGATGGTTTCTTTTGCTGTGCAGAAGCTTTTTATTTTGATGTAGTCCCATTTGTTTATTTTCTCTTTAGTTTCCATTGCCCTTGGAATGGTATCCGTGAAGAAATTGCTTTGGCATATATCTGAGATTTCTCTGCCTGTGGATTCCTCTAGTATTTGTATGGTTTCCCATCTTATGTTTAAGTCCTTTATCCATTATGAGTTTATTTTTGTGTATGGTGTAAGTTGGTGGTCTAGTTTCATTTTTTTTGCATGCATCTGTCCAATTTTCCCAACACCATTTATTGAAGAGGCTGTCTTGACTCAATTGTATACTCTTGCCTCATTTGTCAAATATTAATTGAGCATAGTGGTTTGGGTCGATTTCTGGGTTTTCTGTTTGGTTCCATTGGTCTATATGTCTGTTCTAGTGCCAGTACCAGGCAGTTTTGAGAACATTGGCTTTGTAATACAGCTTGATATCTGGTATTGAGATCCCACCTACTTTGTTCTTCTTTCTCAGGATTGCTGCAGCTATTTGGGGTCTTTTTTATTCCAGAAGAATTTTTGGAGAGTTCATTCTAGGTCTGTGAAATATGCTGTTGGTATTTTAATGGGGAGTGCATTGATCTATAGATTGTTTTGGGTAGTATGGATATTTTCATGATGTTGATTCTACCAATCCATGAACACAGTATGTTCTTCCATATGTTTATGTCTTCCTCTTTTTCAATGTCCTGTATTTTTCTGAGAAGAGGTCTTTTACCTCCTTAGTTAACTTTATTCCTAGGTATCTTAATTTTTTTGTGTGCAATGGTAAATGGGATTGTTTTTTTTAAAAAATCTCTCTTTCTGTAAGTTCACTATTGGTGTATAAAAATGCCATAGATTTCTTGGCGTTAATTTTGTATCTTGCTACATTGCTGAATTCCTTTATTAAGTCTAATAATTTTTTGATGGAGTCTTTAGGGTTTTCTATGTACAGTATCATGTCATCTGAGAATAATGACAGTGTTACTTCTTTTCCAATTTGGATGCCTTTTATTTCTTCTTGTCTGATCACTATGGCTAGTACTTCCAATACTATGTTGAACAGGAGTGGTGAAAGTGAGCATCCCTGTCTTGTTCCTGTTCTTAGAGGAAATAGTTTCAGTTTTTGCCCATTGAGTATGATATTGGCTGTATGTTTGTCATATAAGGCTTTTATTTTGTTGATGTATGATCCTTCTGTTCCCATTTTGCTGAGTGTTTTTATCAGAAAAGGCTGTTGGACTTTGTCAAATGCCTTTTCTTCATCAATTGATATGATTATGTGATTTTTGTCTCTCAATTTGTTTATGTGATATATAGCATTTATTGATTTGTGGATATTATACTAGCCTTGCATTCCTGGAATGAATCCCACTTGGTCATGGGATATGATCTTTCTAATGTAATGCTGGATCCAGTTTGCTAGAATGTTGTTGAGGATTTTAGCATCTATGTTCATCAGGGATATTGGCCTGCAATTCTCTTTCTTTGTGGTGTCTTTATCTGGTTTTGGGATTAGGATAATGCTGGCTTCATAGAAAGAGCTTGGAAGTGTGCCTTCCTCTTGCATTTTTTTGGAATAGTCAGAGGAGGATTGGTTTTAGTTATTCTTTGAATGTTTGATAAAACTCCCCTGTGAAGCCATCTGGTTCAGGGCTTTTGTTTGCTGGAAGCTTTTTGATTACTGTTTCAATTTCATCAGTAGTTATCAGCCTATTCAGGTTTTTTGATTCTTCCTGATTGCGTTTTGAAAGCTTGTATTTTCCTAGGAATGTGTCCCTTTCGCCGAGGTTGTCCAGTTTGTTGGAGTAGAGTTGTTCATAGTATTTTTTTTACAGTCCTTTGTATATCAGTGGGGTAAGTTGTTACTTCACCCCTTTCATTTCTGATTTTGTGTATTTGGGTCCTCTCTCTTTGTTTCTTTGTGAGCCTGGCTAGAGTTTCATCAATCTTGTTTATCCTTTCAAAGAACCAGCTCTTGGTTTCATTGATCATTTGTATTTTTTTGTTTGTTTGTTTGTTTGTTTGTTTGGTCTCTATGTCATTTATGTCTGCCCTGAACTTTATTATCTCCTTCCTTCTGGTTATGTGGGCTTGTCTTGTTGCTCTCTTTCTAATTATATAAGTTTAAAGGTTAGAAAATTTATTACCATCTTTTTTTTTTTTTTTTTTTTTGAGGTAGGCCTGTAGAGCTCTGAATGTCCCTCTCAGGACTGCTTTCATTGTGTCCCATAGGTTTTGGATTGTTGTGTTTTCATTGTCATTTGTTTCTAGGATGCTTTTTATTTCTTCTTTGATCTCTTTGATAACCCAATCATTGTTTAATAGCATGCTATTTAGCCTCCAAGTGTTTGATTTTATTTCATTGTTTTTATTGTAGTTGACTTCTAGTTTTATGCCATTGGAACCTGCGAAGATGTTTGCTATGATTTCTATCTTCTTGAATTTGAAGAGACTTTGCCTGTGTCCTAATATGTGGTCTATCTTTGAAAATGTCTCGTGTGTACTTGAGAAGAATGTATATTCTGTAGCGTTGGGGGGAAATGTTCTGAAGATGTCAGTTAAGTCCATCTGATCTAGTGAGTCATTTAGGATCGCTGTTTCTTTGTTTGTTTTTTTGTTTGTTTTTTTTTTAGAGGATTTATCCTGTGGTGTCAGTGTGGTATTAAAGTCCTCTATTATGATTGTTTTGCTATCAATCTCTCCCTTGATATCATATAGAAGTTGTTTTATGTATTTGGGTGCTCCTGTATTGGGTGCATATTTTTTTAAAAAAAAGCAAGTCCAGCTCTGGGTTTGCTTTAGCTTTCTTCCACCAGTCAGCATTTTACGATAACTTTTGTGGGGGTTTTAAAATCTATTGTGAGCTAAAATTAACACTTTTTGAATAATGGACAACAAATTGTTTTGTTGATCATGGTAAATTATGCAGTGTAATGACTTTGAAGTAACATTAACATGGAGATGGGTATTTTGAGGCCAAGAAATACTCAGTTAAACCAGAAAAGCAACCCCTTCTACTTGTCCTCACTCTTGGTTGGGCCTGAGGAGGGCTAATAGCTCCTGTCCCAGTATGCTGCTATGCTTTTCCACAAGGACCTGTAAGCATCAGGTTTCAGAGTCTAGATGACCCACACCAACATTTTTGTTGGGGGCTATACTTGGCTTTTACCAACAGAAAAAAAGCAAGGAGTAAAAATAAATAATTTTTCTGCCTGTGGATCTGTGACAACATAGTCTTTGGGATTTGAATAGTGCTGATCTCTTGGATACCAGTTTAAATTAATTCAATAATGAACTATGTTCCACTTTTATCACATTAGTACCAGCCACTGTAGTGGAAAAGACAGGTGAATGAGACTAGATCCATGTTCTCAAGGTGCTCAGAATATATTGGGAAAAGCAAGTCATAGACAAATTCCACCAAATGCATAATAAAGTGAAATGGGGGCAAAACGTTTCTATAGCAGTTCCAAAATGAAGAGAAATTATTCCACTTTTAGAAAAGAGGGAGATCAGGGAAGGCTTTAGTAGTAGCAGCAACATTAGAGATAACCTTAAAGGTTGTTATTTCAGGAGGTGGGTATGGGGAAGTATAGAAGAAAGAAAGGCATTCCAGACTAAGGGAACTTCAAGAGATGCCATAAGTCTCTCCCCACACCTGTCTATTCTCTAAACAAATGCTACAGAATCATAAGCATGACAACTTGCTTTAAACATTTCTGTTTTGGCTTTCATGTAACACCCTTCTCAATCAATTTTCAACCTCTCAAGTTGTATTCTCTTTTTTTCCTCTTTCATTCTGTTTGCCTCCCCATACTACCAAATATTCTAACCTTGTCTTTCCCCCTAATGTGCTAGACCATTTTTTTCACTTTTAGGCATATTGAACTTGATAGTCTCTCTGCCTAGAATGCCTTCCCCAACCTCATCCCTTCGCTCTATTCCTTTCTTTTCTCCCCTTTACAGCCTCCCTTTCACCTCTTCCTCCTACTTCCTCAATTTTTAATCAACACCTTCCTTGACTCAAACAATATTAGTTTCTTCCTATCTCTGTGTTTCCAAAGAATTTTGAACTCCTCTGTGTTTATCACCTTATATAAATATTACTTCTTTATATCTGATGACTTCAAAAAGCATAGTATTATCCATCTCCACAAGGCCTACCTCACAGAGTGCTTAAAACATGATATGTACTCTGTAATAGTTGATTAGACAATGATGTTGAATGGTAAGGTAATATGGGGGAGAATTCACAAAACAGTAGGTGTTTGGCTATAATAGCAGGTACACACAAGAAGATATGACTAAAAAGGTAAGAGCTATACTGTGGAGATCATCCAAATCTTAATTCAGAAAGACACTGAAGGGTTTTGATCAGAGGAATGCTATGATTAAACATTCGGACCAGTGAGAGTGGAATAATCAGAGGTAGAGAAACAGGTTAGGAGACAATGTTCAGGTGTGAGAAGTCAAGATTAGGGAGGAGCAAATAGAAATAGAAAGGTGTTAGATTTAAAGAGAATTGTAGAGGTGTGCTGTATCAACTTGGAAAATAATTTAGATATGCCAGGTAATGGAGCAGGAGTCAATGTAAGGAGAGAAGAGAGAGATCGGGGATTTAATAGATGGTTATGAAAGGAGCATTTAAGGTGGTTGGATTCCAAACCAGAGTAGCCTCAGTAATACAGTTTCCAGGATCTTCATGAGATTAAAGCAAGGTGAGTAATAAGCCCAATTTTTTGTCCAACATGGATAATGAAGCTTAAGCTGTCATTCTTGTAAGGAGGCAACAGACCAGCAAGTTGTCATAGATGGGGAATCTACAGGATAGATTGGGGCTTAAATGGAGCAAGCAGATGGGGCTGCTGTAGCAAACAGGTCCACAGAAGGTTTCCTGGCAAGCCGAGCCATGTTCTGTCTAGTCTGATTTTTCCCAGTTCAACTGCACTCAGTATGGTGAATAACAGAATCAACAATAGTAAGAGAACACTTTTTATCCATAATGCTGGTTGGCTAATTCCATTTTCTAATACCCACCAGAATGTCAAGATACCATGTTAGAAATATTGTGGTACTGAAGCATTCATCTTACATAAAAACTGCTGTTTGAAATTTTAACCCTGCTGTTTTGGCTTCTGTAAACACTTGCTTGCTTAAATAATAAGGAAAATAAGACTACTTCCATTCCAGAGAGGCCATAAACTATGCCCCAGACAGAGTTGTCAGTGCTGGCACCAGGCCAGGCCTTGAGATATGGTCTCATGGCCCTTTCCCAGCATGCAGGCCTTCTTTCTCAGAAGGCCCGAAAGTCTCATTCCAAATTTGTGAGACAAAGAGCTAGAAAAATTATAAATAGAAAAAGTTTCCTCCATGTTGGGGGGCCCCAGAATTTAAAAGAAACATTTTTTCTCTGAGCCTGAGCAGAATTTATAATTAAAATGTAACTCCCTTCCTCTAAGAGTGGCTTGGTTTTTTTCCAGCCTTCTGTAACAGTATTATGCTTTAAAGTACAGAAAACATGCTTAAATGAGGAGCCATATAATTTTTAAAATATTAAGGGCCAGAGAGACATAAAAAAGAGATATCACAGTAAAATCAAATAATCCTACAGCTCTCAAAAGTATGCTATGAATCTATTTCATCTTTCATGATAAAGATTCTAAAACTCAAAAGATGCACATAAAACTCATATAGAAGTGATATCATATAAAGGACAGAGTACAACCACTAACTAGCTGGGTGTCCTCAGAAAAGCTCCTTCACCTCTCTGGTCCCAAGTTTTATTTGCTATGCAATAGGAGAATTGAAGTCAATTATATCTAAAGGCTTTTTTAGTTAAAATTCATGTAATTCATTTTTGAGCCATATAATCCCCTTTTTCATTAGAAATTGAAATTACATGTACAAGGAAGAAGTCACATATATGAAGAGTTCTTATTTAACTTTTGTGTGATACTGAGATGAGCCTAAGATATACACTGAGGGAATTCCTTACTATCTTCCATATTATGTCCCTTCCTCTATTCTTATGATTATTGTACTAGTGTATTCTTACCCAGTTCCTGTCAGTGGGCTCAAGTCAGGAATAGCCAGCCTCTAGCCTTAATTTCTAAAATTGTGAACCATAGGTAGCTCAACTTTACTGGCATATCTGAATTCCTCTGCCTTTACAAAATACTTTTATTTTGGGGACTTCTCCAGCCTGATTTTTTTCAAGTCCAAAGAACAAGTATTAGAAAAATCCAATCACTGTTTTTCAGGTAAAGAATGGGATATTTATTTCCAAAAAGAATCTCTTTCTTCTTGTCACCAGACCCATATGGGCAGTATAATGGCACATTAAGCATAGAAAGAACAAACTGGAACACCCATTGATGTGTCCAAGATGGTGAGTACTTGTAAAGACTGTGCTACTATAGCATGGCACCTTAGAAGAATAAGTTTAAAAAAGGACTGTGTCCTAATCACAGAGTGCCTTTGTTTCCAGGTAGCACTAAGTTACATTTAATGGTTGAGTACAATAACTGTAGACTGAATTATCTTTTGACTTTTCCCATATGTATTCTAGCCTCTCTCTTACTACTAATCTATCCTGTTAATTGTATTTTTAAAGTGTTATTAAATTCAGAATTCCAAAATGGTGGTAGAGTAAGTGGAAGCTACACTGATGCTCCCAGTACCAAACTGGAGTTACAATTAAAATACAAACAAACCCATCCTGAATAATAAACTGAGGACTAGCTGGAGAGAACCAGGATAACCAGGGATGGAAAGTGGAGAATGCAGAGAGACTGGTAGGAAGTGTGGAGGCATGAAAGGGATGGCCAGGCGCCCACAGACAGAAGCTGAAGTTTTGGAGGGATTTCTCAGCCCTGGGGTGGTTACCACTGAGAACTCTAGGGTCTAAACCCCAAGCGGGGCTCCCCAGGCCAGAGCACCAAAAATGAGAATGGTGTCCACATAACATCTGGCTGGGAAAAGCAGCAGGATTGCTATTTGTGAGGGAGAGATGGCTGAAAATGCAGGCACCCTCTTAAAGGGCCAACACAAAATTTCATGTGCAGCCACTCACCTTGGGTCCCAAAGAGGGAGGGCAGAGTAGACTAGAGCTGTCTGAGCAGAAGTCAAGGCTGGGGGCTCGGGGCATAGACCTTGGAAGGCAGACACCCCGGTTTCCTGTGCAGAGTCATTCCCTCACGCTGCAGAGGACATATTTGACTGGTGGACCTTGGCTATTTAGGTGGTTTTGCCTGGGGGAAAGGCAGTAGCCTCACCTACTGGAAAACCCCTTGTCCCACCCTGTGGAATCTCTGAGGCCCCTTAAGTGAGTGAGAATATCAATCAGCTGCAGGGAGAAGCAATTGCACCACCCTGTTGGAAAACCTCCTGCCCGACTCTGGTTGATAGCCTGAGGCTAATCAAGACTAAATACAATCACACTGCAGGCAGAGGCAGGTCTCTGGAGGCTTTGAGTCTTTGCCTGATCTAATTCAGGGTCCAGGGCTAAGAAAAGTAGACCTTGGTGCACATCTTGATCCATTCCAAAGTCACGCAGCCCCATCAGAGGGAGCCACAAGATTTGGAATGCTAATAGCTCCAAACAGTGTACTCAGGGCCAGTCATAAACAGCATGTGACACTGTCCTTGCACTGAAGGTTGGGAGGCATAGCAGATATACCTAATATGTAGTCACAAACCCAAACAGGCAGCCAGAAAACAACTTCCAAATGAAAGAATAAGAGAATTATTCAGAAGAAGAGCTAAAGAAAATGAATATAAATTTATCAGACATAAAGTTCAGAATAATGATGGTAAAGATGCTCAGGAGCATGAGAAAAGACATAGAAAATATGAAGACTGACATAGAACTGATAAAGAACACAGTGTAAAGAACACACAGCACATTAGGGGAAGCCAAGGGTAGGATCAGTAAATTAGAAGACAGGGTAGAAAAAATTACTCAATCAGAGAAACAAAAAGAAAAAAAAAACAATTAAAAAACAAGAGGACAGCTTAAGAGAACTGTGGCACAACATGAAACGTAACAATATTGACATAATAGGTGGGTCTAAAGAAGAAGAAAGTGAACTAGGGACAGAGAATGTGTTTGGAGAAATAATGGCAGAAAACTTCCCTAGCCTGGTGAAGGAAAAAGTCACACAAGTCCAGGAAGCTCAGAGAGTTCCAATCAAGAAGAATCCAAACAGGCCCACACCCAGACACATCATAATTAAAATGCCAAAAATTAAAGCCAACAAACGACAAGTGCTGGTGAGGATGTGGAGAAAAAGGAACCCTCGTGCACTGCTGGTGGAAATGCAGACTGGTGCAGCCACTGTGGAAAACAGTATGGCGTTCCCTCAAAAATTAAAAATGGAACACCCATTTGACCCAGTAATCCCACTTCTAGGAATATATCCCAAGAAATAAGAAACACCAATCAGAAAGAATACATGCACCCCTGTATTCATAGCAGCACAATTTACAATAGCTAAGATTTGGAAACAGCATAATCACAGAGTGCCTTTGTTTCCAGGTAGCACTAAGTTACATTTAATGGTTGAGTACAATAACTGTAAGCTGAATTATCTTTTGGCTTTTCCCATATGAGTTCTAACCTCTCTCTTACTACTTACAAAGCAGCAGAATATACATTCTTCTCAAGTGCCCATGTAACACTTTCAAAGATAGACCAAATGTTAGGACACAAAACAAGTCTCTACAAGTTAAAGAAGTTTGAAATCACACCAAGCATCTTCTCAGATCACAATGGTATGAAACTAGAAATCAATTACAATAAATAAACCTGAAAATAATTAAAACACATGGAGGCTAAATAGCATGTGATTAAACAATGAATGGGTTACCAATGAAATAAAAAAAGAAATAAGAATCTTCCAGGAAATAAATGAAAATGAACACAATATCTGGGACATAGCAAAATCAGTCCTGAGAGGTAAGTTCATGGCACTACAGGCCTACCTTAAAAACAAACAAACAAACAAGCAAACAAAAAATAACCCCAAGAAAATTAATAACCCTACAACTTAAAGGCATCTGTGTTCATCAGGGTTATTGGCCTGTAATTTTATTTCTTTGTAGTGTCTTTATCTAGTTTTGGAATTAAGATAAGGCTGGCCTCATAAGATGAGCCTGAGTATCTCTTCCCCTTGAATTTTGGGAAAAGTTTGAAAGGGATAGGTATTGGTTCTCCTTTGAATGTTTGGTAGAACTCGCCTATGAAACCATCTGGTCCAGAACTTTTGTTTGCTGAGATTTTTTTTTTTAAATTACTGCTTCAATTTCATTAGTTGTTATTGGTCTCTTCAGGTTTTCTGATTCTTCCTAATTGAGTTTTGGAGGATTTTATGTTTCTTGGAATTTATCTATTTCATCCAGGTTATCAATTTGTTGGCATATAGGTTTTCATAGTATTTTCTTACAATTCTTTGCATTTATGTAATGTCAATTATTACTTCTATTTCATTTGGATTTATTTGGGCTCTCTCTCTCTCTCTCTCTCTCTCTCTCTCTCTCTCTCTCTCTCTCTCTCTCTCTCTTTCGTCTGGTTAAAAGTTTGTCAACTGTATTTATCTTTTCAAAGAACCAGCTTTTAGTTTCATTAATCTTTTTTAATATTTTAGTCTCTATGTCATATATTTCCACTCTGATCTTTATTATTTCCTTCCTTTTACTTACTCTAGGCTTTATCCTTTGTTCTTTTTGTAGCTATTTTATATATAGGGTTAGATGGTTTATTTGGTTGTTTTTTTTTCTTGTTTTTTGAGGTAGGCCTGTTATGCTGTGAACTTCCCTCTCAGGACTGTTTTCACTGTGCCCCATAGATTTTTGGGTTGTTGTGTGTTTATCTTCATTTGATTCCAGGTAATTTTTTATTTCTTCCCTGATCTCACTGTTAATCCATTCATTGTTTAATAATATACTATTTAGCCTCCATGTGTTTGAATGTTTTTCAGGTTTATTTATTGTAATCAATTTCTAGTTTCATACCATTGTGACCCAAGAAGATGCTTGGTCTGATTTCAAACTTCTTGAACTCATAGGGACTTGTTTTGTGTCCTAACATGTGGTCTATCTTTGAAAGTGTTGCATGGGCACTTGAGAAGAATGTACATATATTCTGCTGCTTTGTAATAAAATGCTCTGTAGGTATCCATTAAATCCATCTGATCCAGAAAAAAAAGAGGATTACAAGAAAAGCCCAGAGTAAGTAGAAAGAAGGAAATAATAAAGATTAGAGCAGAAATAAATGACATAGAAACTAAAAAAAAAAAAAATACAAAAACCAATGAAACCATGAGCTGGTTCTTTGAAAAGATAAACAAGATTAATGAGAGAGGGAATAATGGCGGCGGAATAGACAGACGTGTTCCGAGCCTTGTCCCGGAGCAGAAAGAAAGAACAGCTGAGGGTCCACGAGAGTGTTTGTTGGCAAGTTGGGAGACAGCTGAACTCCAGAAGAAGGTGGGGGACTGCTAGACGGGTTCCCCTGACCGGGCAGCACCAACTGTGGCTGGGTCCCCTCCCAGAGCTGCGGGCTTGGATGCGGAGTCTGCGCCATCTTGAACCGGAAAGTGGAGCTTATCGGAAGCCTAAGAATCCACAACTGCGGCAACCAAGGAACAGCTGCGAGCCCCAGAACAACGCTCCCCAATTGGTGCAAACACAGGGGTTCAGAGGAGCTCTACACTCCACCACGGAAAGGTCAGATTTCGCCTGGGATAAGGTGAGGTCTCTGGTCCCAGCGGGAGAGAGGAACTCGTGTTTTGCGGGAGCTGGAGGACCAGGGAAGTCTGTGCCTAGAAAAATCCGTGGCTGTTGGGGCTAGCGTGATCTGTGAATGTGGAAAGGGGTCCTCAGAGCTGCTAACAGAAGGGCTCTCTAAAAAGCAACCCATTTTAATCTTTAGTGCAGGGACACCCTAAGAATTTCAGGCTGCCTAGACTTACGCGCAGCCCCGGAGTTCGCACACTTGGGCTTTTTCCTCTTGAAATTCTTGCTTCTGATTGCTAAACCCAATACATAGGATCACCCAGTTGGGGACACCCTGGGAGACTGCAGGAGAAAGTTGTTTTTCTGGAACCTGGGGATCAGAAGGGGGAGTGACCATTGGAGAGCCAGCTCTGAGGCAGCCCACTTCCACAAACCGGTAGTGAGTGCCACAGGGAAAGAAGGCTCTAACACTGCCTAGAGAGGCCATAGAAACACTGCCACCCAGGGGCTGAATCACAAATTGACTCTTGTGTAATCAAAAATAAAGGAATACGAGAAATTAAGACACACCGCCTGCTTAAAATCAGGACTGGCTTACAACACTGAAGAGCAGTGGAATGCAGGGAACTGCAATGCTGTCTGGACTGAGAAACAGGCGTGCCAAACAGAACAACAGAGGAAGTGAATGACCTTCACTACTCCACATTTTATTTTTTTATTTTTTTTATTTTCATTTTTTGCATCTTTTACTCAAGAAACTAACTTTTTTCTTTTTTCATCACTTGATTTTACCTTTTTAATTATTACATTTTTATTTTCAATCTGTATTATTACTACTGCTATTTTATCTTTTTTTTTTTAAAAAAAGTGTCATTTTATTTTCTCTTCATTTTATTTTGGGATTAGTGTTCTACATTCTATTTTTATCTTTCCTTTAGCATTGTTTACTCTATCTCAACTCTACCTTTATGCCATCACTCTCTACCTAACCTTCCCCTTTTCGGTGCCCTGTTTATCTTACCCCTTTCCTGCTTTAGATTTTCCCTATTCTTCCTGTTTACCTCTTGTTAAAATTTCACCCTACTTACATATCTAATCTTCAATCCCCTGCTCCAAGTCCATACACACCTCTCTCTTCGCTGTCTTAACTATCCAAAAAATTGTTTTTCTCTCTGTCCTTTTGTTGTTGTTCGCTTGAATGTAGATTATATCGAATTTTTATGCTTTTTTGTGAGATTGTTTTGCTTATTCTTTTTTTGTTTATTTTTTTGTTGTTTTCTGCTTCAGCTTTCCCTTGCCTCACTCAATATTAGTTGGTGTTGTAGTTTGTATTAATCCCCAGGCACATGTTGCTGGCATTTGATGGGATTAGTGATTGTTCTATTGGAGTTTTATCCCCAATATGTATAGTCTGTTCCCCTTTCTCTCTTAGTCTCTTTCTTGTCTCTCTTACTTTTTCTTTCTTTTTTTTTCTTTCCCTTTTCCCAATTTCATTTTGACACTCCTTTTTTTTCTTCTTTCTTTCTTTTTCCTCTTCTTCTTTCTCTCCTATCACCTAATTTGCCTTTCTCTGGTGGTCACCTTTATTGGAGATTATTAATATCGTAAATATATTTCTGTTCAGTGCCTTGTGAGTTGTACCTGGTAGTGCTGTATTTTGTGCATTTAAATCAACGCAGGAGAGAGAGAACTACATAACCAGACACCCAGAGAGGAGAGACCATGGGGAGACAAAGAAACAGCCCGCATAAGAAAGAAAAGCAGGCATCACCAAAAAAGGAAGTAAACGAAATGGAGGCAAGCAACCTTCCAAAGAAAGAATTCAGAGAAATGGTCATAAGGTGGCTGAAAAGAATGGAAGACAAATTCGACAATATGAGCAAGAACCAAGAAGAAATGAAGAAGAACCAAGAAGAAATGAAAAATGACATCGCTGCTGTAAAGAACTCAATAGAAAGCATCAAGAGTAGACTAGAAGAAGCAGAGGACCGCATCAGTGAGCTAGAAGACAAGAGGGGAAAAAATACTAAAGTAGTGCAACTTCCAGAAAAAAAAATTAAAAGGCAGGAGGAGAGACTAAGGGAACTTTGGGACAACACAAAACAAAACAACATCCGCATAATAGGGGTTCCAGAAGGAAAGGAAGCTGAGCAAGGAATAGAAAACCTCTTTGAAGAAATAATGACAGAAAATTTCCCTGATATAGGGAAGAAAAAAACCACACAAATCCAAGAAGCTCACAGAGTCCCAAGCAAAATGAACCCCAAAAGACCGATGCCAAGGCACCTTATAATTAAATTGGCAAACATCAACGACAAAGTAAGAATCTTAAAAGCGGCAAGAGAGAGACAGAAAGTTACATAAAAAGGAACCCCCATCAGACTAGCAACTGATTTCTCAACAGAAACTCATCAGGCCAGAAGGGAATGGAATGAAATATACAAATTCATGCAAAGGAAGGGTCTGAATCCAAGAATACTGTACCCAGCAAGGCTGTCAATCAAAATTGAAGGTGAAATCAGGAGCTTCACAGACAAAAAAGGACTAAGGGAATTTATTACCACCAAACCAGCAATGCAAGAAATGCTAAAGGGTCTGCTGTAAAAAAAAAAAAAAAAAGAAAGAAAGAAATAGGAAGCGAAGAAGGAACACAGGGGTAAAGAATAGGAATGGTGACAAATAAGTACCTATCAATAATAACTTTAAATGTAAATGGATTAAATGCCCCAATCAAAAGACATAGGGTAACGGATTGGATAAGAAAACAAGACCCATATATCTGCTGTCTACAAGAAACCCACCTCAGAAAAAAAGACACAAACAGACTGAGGGTGAAGGGATGGAAAAAGTCTTCCAGGCAAATGGAACTGAAAAAAAAGCTGGGGTAGCAATACTTATATATGACAAATTAGATCTCAAAGTGAAGGACATAACAAGAGATAAGGAAGGCCACTTCATAATACTAAAGGGAGCAATCCAACAAGAAGAAATAACTCTGGTAAACATATATGCACCCAATACAGAAGCACCCAAATACATAAAAAAACTCCTGGAGGATATCAAGGGAGAGATTGACAGCAATACAATCATAGTAGGAGACTTTAATACCCAACTATCACCATTGGACAAATCCTCTAAACAAAAAATCAGTAAAGAAACATGTTTGGTTGTAACAGTCTCTTAGGCTTTTATATATATACTAGAGGCATGGTGCACGAAATTCGTGCATGGGGGTGTGTGTCCCTCAGCTCAGCCTGCACCCTCTCTAATCTGGGACCCCAGGATTGGGCCTAAACGGGCAGTCAGACATCCCTCTCACAATCCAGGACTGCTGGCTCCCAACTGCTCCCCTGCCTGCCTTCCTGATTGCCCCTAACTACTTCTGCCTGCCAGCATGATCACCCCCTAACCACTCCCCTGACAGCCTGATTGATGCCTATCTGCTCCCTTGCCAGCCTGTTTGCCCCTAACTGTCCTCCCCTGCAGGCCTGGCTCCTCCCAACTGCCCTCCCCTGCTGGCCTGATCACCCACAACTGCCCTCTTTTGCAGGCCTGATCCCTCCCAACTGCCCTCCCCTGTCCCCCCGCCAACCATCTTGTGGCGGCCACCTTGTGTCCACATGGGGGCAGCCATCTTTGATCACATGAGGGCAGCCATCTTGTGTGTTGGAGTGATGGTCAATTTGCATATTACTCTTTTATTAGATAGGATAGAGGCCTGGTGCATGGGTGGGGGCCAGCTGGTTTGCCCTGAAGGCTATCCCAGATCAGGGTGGGGGTTCCCTTAGGGCATGGGGTGGCCTGGGTGAGGGGCCTGTGGTGGTTTGCAGGCTGGTCACACCCGCTGGCGACCCAAATGGAGGCCCTGGTATCTGGGGTTTGTTTATCTGCTATAATTGAAACTTTGTAGCCTGGAGAGGAGCCAAGCCTCCTGCTTGCTCCGTGGCTGCAGCCATTTTTGTTGGGATTTATTTATTTTCTATGATTGAAACTTTGTAGCCTTGAGTGGAGGCCTGGGCCTGCCATAGTGTGTGGAAAGCTTGGCTTCCTCCATTGCAGGGGAAACCCAAGCCTCCTGCTCTCTCTGTGGCTGCAGTCATCTTGGTTGGGTTAATTTGCATACTCGCTCCTGATTGGCTGGTGGTTGTGGCTTGTGGGTGTAGTGGAGTGATGGTTAATTTGCATATTTCTCTTTTATTAGATAGGATAGATAGTATAAAAAACTGTATGACAACAAGCTGCAGATGTGGATGAAATGGACAAATTCCTAGAAAAATTCAATCTCCCAAAACTGAATCAGGAAAGATGCAGAAAACCTGAATAGGCAAGTAACAACTGAGGAAATAGAAGTAGTAATAAAAATAATTCAGAGCCAACAAAAGCCCTGGTCCCTATGGCTTCATAGGGGTTTTACCAAACTTTCAAAGAAGAACTAGCACCTGTTCTCCTCAAACTATTAAAAAAAAAAGTCCAAGAGGAAGAAACACTTCCAAGCTCTTTTATTGAAGCCAGCTTTACCCTAATTCCAAAACAAGATAAAGACACTACAAAAGAAGACAATTACAGGCCAATATCCCTGATTAACATAGATGCTAAAATCCTCAACAAAATATTAGCAAATTGGATCCAGCAGTATATTATAAAGATCATACAACATGACCAAGTGGGATTTATTCCAGGGATGCAAGGCTGATACAATATTTGCAAATCAATACATGTTATACATCACATAAACAAATTGAAATACAAAAATCTCATGATCATATCAATTGACACAGAAAAAGTATTTGACAAAATCTAACACCCATTTTTTATAAAAACTGTCAGGAAACTGGGAATAGAGGGATCATATCTCAACATAATAAAGGCCATATATGAAAAACCTATAGCAAACATCATACTCAATGGGCAAAAACTAAAAACATTTCCCCTAAGAACAGGAACATGACAGGTATGTCCACTTTCACCACTCTTATTCATCATAGTACTGGAAATCTTAGCCACAGTGATCAGACAAGAAGAAGAAATAAAAAGCATCCAAATGGGAAAGAAGGAAGTAAAACTGTCATTATTCTCAGATGTCATGATATTGTACATAGAAAACCCTAAAGACTCCACCAAAAAACTACTAGATTTAATAAATGAGTTTGGCAATGTAGCAGGATATGAATTAACACCCCAAAATTCATGGCTTTTTTATATACCAATAATGAATTCTCAGAAAGAGAAACTAAACAAACACCCCATTTCCAATTGCAAGAAAAAATTAAGATACTTAGGAATAAACTTAACCAAGGAGGTAAAAGGCTTGTACTTGGAAATCCACAGGACATTGAAAAAAGAGATAGAGGAATATATAAACAAGTGGAATAATATACTGTGTTCATGGGTTGGTAAAATTAACATAATTAAAATGTCCATACTAAGCAAAGCAATCTACAGATTCAATGCAATTCTTATTAAAATAACAGCTGCATATTTCACAGATCTAGAACAAATGCTCCAAAAATTTATATGGAACAAAAAAGAAACCCTAATAGCCACAGTAATCTTGAGAAAGAAGAACAATGTTGGAGGAATCACAATAGCATATATCAAGTTTTACTATAAAGCCACCATAATCAAAGTAGCCTGGTACTGGCATAAGAATAGACATATACTGGTAGATCAATAGAATAGAACAGAGACCCCAGAAATCATCCCAAGTCATTACACTGAATTAATATTTGACAAAGGAGGCAAAAACATACAATGGCGTCAAGACTGTCTCTTCAATAAGTTGTGTTGGGAAAATTTGACAGATACATGGAAAAAAATTAAACTAGACGACCAATTTACCCCATAAATAAGAATAAACTCAAAATAGATAAAAACTTAAATGTAAGTTGGGAAACCATAAAAATCCTGGAAGAAACCATAGGCAGCAAAATCTCAGACATCGCTCATAGCAATATATTTATAGATACATCTCCTAGGGCAAAAGAAACTAAGGAGAAAATAAATGGGACATCAAAATAAATAGCTTCTGTACAGCAAAAGAAACCATCAACAAAATGAAAAAGGAGCCCACTGTATGGGAGAACATATTTGGCGATGATACATCTGATGAGGGGTTAATATTCAAAATATGTAAGGAACTCATACAACTTAACAAAAGAAGACAAACAATCCAATTTAAAAATGGGCCAAGGACCTAAATAGACACTTTTACAAAGAGGACATACAGATGGCCAAGAGAATGTGAAAAAATGCTAAAAGTCACCGATCATCAGAGAGATGCAAATTAAAATGACAATGAGGTATCACTTCACACCTTTCAGAATCGCTACCATCAATAAATCAACAAATGACAAGTGCTGGTGAGGATATGGAGCAAAAGAAATACTAGTACACTGCTGGTGGGAATGCAGATTGTGCAACCATGATGGAAAACAGTATGAAGTTTCCTCAAAAAATTAAATATGGAACTGCCATTTGACCCAGTGATCCCACTTCTAGGAATATATTCTAAGAGACCTGAAACACCCATCCAAAGAATGTATGCACCGCTGTGTTCACAGCAGCACAATTTACAATAACTAAGATCTGGAAACAGCCCAATGCCCATCAGTAAATCCTATATAATAAAGAGCTAATATGGTAATTAGACTGGACAGTGGAAAAACCTTCTGGAATGACCTTCTGGAATGACCAGTGGAATTGGGGGGCAGGGTCACAAGGCAGCTGGGGCTGCAAGGCAGTCGGGGCCATGAGGGCTGAACCCTGTGCATGAATTTCGTGCATCAGGCCTCTAGTGAGTGGATAAAAATGCTGTGGTTCATTTATACCATGGAATACTATGCAGCAATAATAAATAAGGATATCTTACCCTTTGAGACAGCATGGAAGGACCTGGAGAGTATTATGTTAGGCTAAATAAGGCAGGCAGTATCACATGATCTCACTCATATGTGAAATATAATGTACAAAATAAACTGTTGAACAAAATAGATCCAAAGACATAGAAGCATGGAATAGACTGTTGAATCTTAGAGGGAAGGCAGGGGTGGGTGAGAAGAGATAAACCAAAGATCTTGTATGTATATATGCATAATCCATGGATAAGGAGCTTATATGCATACTAGAGGCCCAGTGCATAAAATTTGTGCACGGGGGGGTTGTGTCCCTCAGCCCAGGCTGCACCCTCTCTAATCTGGGACCCCTTGAGGGATGTCCGACCACCCATTTAGGCCTGATGCCACCGGGATTGGGCCTAAACAGGCAGTCGGACATCCCTCTCACAATCCAGGACTGCTGGCTCCCAACTGCTTGCTTGCCTGCTTTCTTGATTGCCTGTAACTGCTTCTGCCTGCCAGCCTGATCACCCCCTAACCACTCCCCTGCCAGCCTGATTGATGCCTAACTGCTCCCCTGCCAGCCCTTTTGCCCCTAACTGCCCTTCCCTGCAGGCCCGATCACCCACAACTTCCCTCCTCTGCCAGCCTGGTCACCCCTAACTGCCCTCCCCTGCAGTTTTGATCACCCCCAACTGCCCTCCCTTGTAGGCCTGGTCCCTCCCAACTGCCCTCCCCTGCTGGCCATCTTGTGGTGGCCAAGTTGTGTCCACATGGGGGCAGGATCATTGACCACATTGGGGCAGCCATCTTGTGTGTTGGAGTGATGGTCAATTTGCATATCACTCTTTTATTAGATACGATAGAAGTCTGGTGTATGGATGGGGGCCAGCTGGTTTGCCCTGAAGGGTGTCCCGGATCAGGGTGGGGGTTCCCTTGGGGCGTGGGGCAGCCTGGGCGAGGGACCTGTGGTGGTTTGCAGGCTGGCCATGCCCTCCGGTGACCCAAGCAGAGGCCCTGGTGTCTGGGATTTATTTATCTTCTATAATTGAAACTTTGTAGCCTGGAGCTGAGCCAGGCCTTCTGCTCAATTCATGGCGGCAGCCATTTCTATTGGGATTTATTTATCTTCTATAATTGAAACTTTGTAGCCAGGAGTGGAGGCCTGGGCTGGCCAGGGTGTGTGGAAAGCTTGGCTTCCTCCATCGTCGGGGAAACCCAAGCCTTTCTCTTACTCTCTCCGTGGCCGCAGCCATCTTGGTCGGGTTAATTTGTATACTTGCTCCTGATTGGCTGGTGGGCGTGGCTTGTGGGTGCAACAGAGTGATGGTTAATTTACATATTACTCTTTTATTAGATAGGATATGCATAATCCATGGTGAATTTCTAAGGTGAGGGGCAGGTTAGAAGTAGTCAATGGGGGGGTAAATGGGATATGTGTAATACTTTCAACAATAACATTTTAAAAAATGTTTTTAAATTCTTTTCAGCAATATAATCACTGAACCATAGGGCTAGAAGGATCTTGGAAGATAGTCTACTCCCCAACTTCCAATTTTACAACTGGGTAAATAAGTCCAAGAAAGGGGAAACTCCTTCCCAATGTCATGTAGTGTGTTGGTAACATATACATACCCTTGTTAATAACTCCATGGCACTGAGTTACATATAAAAAATAACCACTAATCAGAGGGCTTCTAACTTTTTGTTTGTTTTTATTGGAGTAAACAGTGTCACATGAAAAATATCTTGGCTTATCTTGAGAGGAGGAGTGGAAGGTAGTAAATAAAAAGCCAAACCCCAAATCCATCTGGGAAGGAGATACTGTTCTTCCAGCCTCTGGACTCTAGACCTGTGTTTTGTCACCCTGAGGCATACCATTCTAAGCACAATCTTTCTTTATTCCACACACATTTTATGTTCATATACACTTAAAATATCATGGTGTATTTCTCCTTTCATTGTAGAAGCAGTTTCCTGCATATTGAGTCAGAGTTGGAAGACAGGTGAAGCTGGGAGGTCATTTGATCTGAAAATGCTAAAATGAATTAAACTATTTAATAATGCCTAGTTAAAACCCCACTTGAAATTTAGGATAGGAGATGGAAGGTCCAGGGATACCATAAGTAAAAGCTTTGGATAAAGTCCCAAGTGAGCATAGTAGTTTTTTTTTTTAATAGCCTTTTAGTTATCTCTTATTTTATTCTAACCACAAAAGCAGGAAACAACAATATAAGGAGATACTCATCAAATAAATTAATTTATTTTGAACCCCTAAAGAATTTCAGACATATCTACTTACTTTCTTATAGATCAGCTATTTTTAGGTAAGTAGATAAGAGTAATCTGTAAATGGTTTCAAGTAAATTGAAGACAACACAAAACCAAACACAAAACATTCCCTGAGCAAAAGTGATATGATTAGGTTAGCTCAGGAATTTGGGATCAGTCTTGGTCCTACTGCAGTCTTCCAGTGAGATGTGGAGCAAGTTGTTACAGATAACTGGGGTCCTCAGTTGCACCATTTGTAAAATCTGTGGCCTTTGTAATTTTCGAGATAGTTGCAAGGCTTGCCTAGCATGTGTACTTGCAAGAGAGGTACCTATCCTGTTCTAAGCAGTGAAGAGCAGCATATTTCAACACTCATGAGGATATTTGAATTTGGGGGTTAGTTTAGTGTCCCACTTCCTTACCTCTCTTGTTTATGGGGAAACTAACTGGTTGGGAGGCTGGTAGTGTCACATGAGTGTGGATGTACATTAACTGTGTCCACAATTATTGAATGTTTTATATGCCATGAGGAAAACAGAAGTGAAAAAGTCAAGCTTTATTGCCAAAGACTTATAGTCTAGGGAGAGGCAGGAATATACTTGACATAGCAGGTATCTCTCAGTATGATTAACTTTTAGATAGACTCAGATAATTATTTCAATATTTTTATTTTACTTTCAAATTATTCTAGCCTTGTCAATATCCAGGAAAGGTCTTCTGGATACTGGACCAACTAAGATTTCTTTAATTAAAGAAAATAATCCCTCTAATTCATATTCACAAGGCTTAGAAAAATGCATACATTTTTTATCACTCCATGAAGACAAGTACAACTTACCACTTGACTCTGGACTTGCTCTTATTAAATATGCATCTACTAGGCAACTCCTGGCAAGTGGTGAGACTACTGATTGAGATCACATCCCACCCTTATCATACTCCTTTTGCAGATATGCTTGTATAGAGTTCAGCATTCCCTCTTAAACTAATATGCTGGTAGATGCCTGAACCTTTTTACAAAAGCACATCTGTCACTGCCAAAGGTCACTGGGCCCAGATATTCTCTACCAGTAAGTAGACTCCACTAAGGTATCTTTTGGTGTAGCTACTTACATATAGAGGAAAAATACTTTAAGATGAGTTTGAACATTTACAAAAATACGATTTAAACTGCTATAGAAGTTTATTCAACACAGGAAAGGAAAATTCCAATAACCCTCAAAAAACCTAGGAACCCAAAACTATATATTCACAGGGTCATGCAACCCTCCCTCCCATCAGAAAAAATTTTATCATATTTCTTTAATTTTCTTCATGGGACAAGAATGACCATCCAGCAACAATGTTAAGGTTAGGGGTACAAGGTGGAGAGACATCAGAAAAGAAGAGAGGTTGGGCCTAAAAATAGATGTTGCTATTCTAGTTCGAATTATGCAATAGCTCAGCAATCTCCTATTACTATTATCTCTCTAGTCTGACCTCTGAAAATTCATTACTGTTAACCATAGCCAAGGCAGCAAAAAAGCCCTTATGTCACCAGAATCTTTTAAATAACTCCTTGGGATATCTTCTCTAACACCTGCTCAAGACAATCTTGGCTGATGCCCAAAGCCATACATATGGCACTCTGTGGCCCTGAGCTCATTAAAGTCTATATAGGAAACACCCATTGCATGTTCAGTTGCATAGCTCACATTTCCCAAACAGCAGCAGTTGGCTCTGCAGAACTCTTCCCAATTCCAGCAACCAAGTCCACAGGAGGGATGAACTTCTCAGGGCCAGGCTTCTAGAGTTTCATCCAGTGATGGACAAAACAGGTCCTGGAGAAGGCAAGGATGAGTGCTGTGCTTTTCTAGTGATCCTGGTTTTCTTAAGTTCCTTTTCTATTTTCTTATCTACTGGTAGGTCCAAGTGTTTCTTAGAAGTATTGTCTGCAACTACAGCATCTATTTACCATTTCAATGCCATATGGGCTCACTTGCAACTTCTAACCTGCACTGTCTAGTAGAGTAGCCACTAGTCACATGTATTTGTTTAAATTTAAACATAAATTAGTTAAAATTAAATAAAATTTCAGTTCCTCAGTCACACTAGTCATATTTCAAGGGCTAAGTAATCACATGTGGCCAGTGGTTACCATATTGGACAGCACAGATATAATCCACTAGAGGCCTGGTGCATGAAATTCATGCACGGGGTGGGGGTGCGGGGGCTCCCCCAGCCTTGCCTATGCCCTCTCACATGCGGAAGCCCCATGATAGATAGCCCCAAAGAGGTAGGCCCCGCCCACCCATCCAGGGTTCTGCGATGATTTGCCCCAAAGAGGTAGGCCGGAGCTGGGGGTCCTGCCTCCGTGGCAGGCGCCGGGGCGGTGGGAACCCCGGCGAAAGCCACGCAGAACGGCCACCAGGCCCTACTCTGCTGTGCACACAGTCATCTTGTGACAGCGTGAGGGCATCATGGCAGGATGGCGTGCTTTTATTAGTAATATTTTTTGTTACCAAAGCAAGTTTCACTGGGTAGTACTGTTATTCTTATCTCCTGATCATATTTTTAAAGGCTGGCCTAGCATTTTATTTATCGTTTTGGTCTCAGTCACAGTGGGTTAATGTCACCATATTCCTCAATTCATCATAAACAAAGCAAGCACGTTTCTTGCCATTATACATTTATTTATTTAAAATGTTTCAATTACAGTAGATGTTCAATATTATTTTATATTAGTTTTGTGTACAGCATAATGGTTAGACATGTATATAATTTATGAATTGATCCCATCAATTAATCTATTACCCACCTGGAGCCATATATAGTTATTATGTTATTGACTATATTCCCTATACTGTATTGTACATCCCCAAGACAAATTGTAACTACCAATTTGTACTTCTTAATACCTTTGCCATTTTTACCCAGCTCTCCAACAACCCCATCCAATCTGGCAATCATACAGTTTATTCTCTGTATCAATGAGTCTGTTTCTGTTTTGCTTGTTCATTTATATTGCTTTTTATATTCCACATATAAGTGAAATCATATCATATTTGTCTTTCTCTGTCTGGTTAATTTCACTTACCATAATACCCTCTAGATCTATCCATATTGTCACAAATGGTAAGATTTCATTCTTTGTTTTTTACTCCATTGTATATATTTACCACATCTTATATAACCTCTTTTCTAATGATGGGCACTTGGTTATTTCCATATCTTGGCTATTGTAAATAATGCTGCAATGAACATAATGGTACATATATCCTTTCAAATTAGTGTTTTGGATTTCTTTGGATAAATACTCAGAAGTAAAATTGCTGGGTGATAAAATAGTTCTATTTTTTATGTTTTGGAGGAACCTCCATAAAATTTTCCATAATGACTGCAGCAATTTGGGGTCCCGCCAACAATGCACAAAGGTTCCATTTCCCCCCACATCCTTGCTAACACTTGCTTGTTGATTTATTTTTGATAGCCATATTAACTGGTGTGAGGTGATATCTCATTGGGGTTTTGCATTTCTCTAATGATTAGTGATGTTGAATATCTTTATGTATGTCAATTAGTCCTTTGTATGTTCTTTTGGAGAAGTGTCTATTCAGGTCTTCTGCCCACTTAAAAAATATTTTATTGTTGAGAGTATTACAGATGTCCCCTATTTTACTGCCTTTGCTGCCTCCACTCCAGGCCTTCACCGCACTATTGTCTGTGTCCATGGGCTATGCATATCCTATATAATAGAAGCCTAATATGCAAATCGACCAAATGGCGGAACAACTGGTGGAACAATCAGTCGCTATGATGCACACTGACCACCAGGGGGCAGATGCTCAATGCAGGAGCTTCCCCCAGCCCGCAGGCTCCAGGCCAGCCAAGGTGGGTGCCAGTGGGGCCCCCTGTTAGCCCCGCCGGTCGCCTCCCATGGAGGTGACTGGTGGCAGTGGCGGGGGGCTGAGCCAGTGAGCAGGTGGTGCCAGGCTTGCCAAGGCGGGTGCCAGCGACCCCCCCACCCCCGATCGCCCTACTGGTTGTTCCACAGATTGGCCCTGATCACCGGGGACCCTACCCTTGCACGAATTTTGTGCACCGGGCCTCTAGTATGCATATAAGTTCTTTGGTTAATCTCTTCCAGCTCCCCAACCCCCTTCCCTCTGAGATATGCCAGTCTGTTCCATGCTCTCATGTTGTTCATTAGTTTATTTTGTTCATTAGATTCCACATACAAGTGAGATCATGTGATAGGCACTTGGGCTGTTTCCAAATGTTATCTATTGTAAATAATGCTGCTATGAACATAAAAGTGCATATATTCTTCCTGATTGGTGTTTCAAGATTCTTAGGATGTATTCCTAGAAGTGGGATCACTGGGTCAAACGGCAGTTCCATTTTTAATTTTTTGAGGAAACTCCATACTGTTTTCCACAGTGGCTGTACCCAACTGCATTCCCACCAGCTTGATATTTTTTATGTTAATTTGTATGAATTCTATATAAATTTTAGGTATTAAAGCCTTATTAGATGTGTCATTGGTAAATATCTTCTCCCATTCAGTAGGCTGTCTTCATTTTGCTAATGGTTACCTTAGCTATGCAAAATCTTTTTAGTTTGATGTAGTTCCATTTGTTTATTCAGTCTTTTGTTTTCTTTGCCTGAAGAGATCTATCAGAAAAAATATGGCTAAGAGAAATGTCAGAAATTTTACTGCCTATGTTTACTTCTACAAGTTTTATGGTTTTGATTATTTAGTCCATTTTTTATTTTATTCTTGCATATGAGGTAAAAAGGTGATCTAATTTCATTTTTTGCACATATCAATCCAATTTTCCCAAAACTATTTATTGTCTTTACCCTCTTGTATATTCTTGTCGTCTTTGACATAAATTGACCATATAGGCATACATTTATTTCTGGGCTCTCTATTCTGTTCCATTGATCTATATGTCTGTTTTTTATGCCAGTACCATGTTGTTTTGATTACTATGGCCTTGTAGCATAGTCTTTTTTTCTGTAATTGATTTGTAGTTCCATGCAGAGAAGAAGCTTAATATGATTTCAGTGTTCTTAATTTTACTGAGACTTGTTTTGTGTCCTAACATTTGTTGTATCCTGGAAAATGTTTCATGTGCACCTGAAAACAATGTATATTCTGCTGATTTTGGGTGAAATGCTCTAAAAATAACCATTAAATCCATCAGGTCTAATTTGTCATTTAAGGTCACTGTTTCCTTGTTGATTTTCTGTCTGGAGGATCTATATAGTAATTTTGATGGAGCATTAAAGTCTCATACTATGACTATTACTGTTGATCACTCCCTTTATATCTATCAATAATTGCTTGATATACTTAGGCACTCGTATATTGAGTGCATACATTTTTATAAGGGTCATTTCTTCTTGTTAAATTGATCCTTTTATAATTATCTAGTACCCTTCTTTGTCTCTTTTTGTAGGCTGTTTATTTATTTTAAATTAATAGACTTTAAATTTATTTTAAAGTCTATTTTTTCCTATATAAATATTGCTAACCCAGTTTTTTTCATTACCATTTGCATGAAATATCTTTTTCCATCCCTTCACTTCAGTCTGTATGTATCTTTAGTTGTTAGGTGGATATCTTGTAGACAGCATATATAGGGGTCACCTTTTCTGATCCATTCTGCTACCCTATGTCTTTTTAATGGAACATTTAATACACTTACATTTAAAGCAATTCTTAATAGGTATGTAGTTATTACCATTTTATTATTCATATTTATGTTCCTCTTTTTTCCTGCTTCTTAAAGAAGACTTTTAACATTTCTTATAATATTGGCTTAGTGTTGCCCTGACTGATTTGGCTCAGTCGATGGAGCATCGGCCTGCAGACTCAGGGGTCCCGGGTTCGGTTCCGGTCAAGGGCATGTACCTTGGTTGTGGGCACATCCCCGGTAGGGGGTGTGCAGGAGGCAGCTGATTGATGTTTCTCTCTCATTGATGTTTCTAACTCTCTCTCCCTTCCTCTCTGTAAAAAATCAATAATATATATATATATATATATATATATATATATATATATATATATATGCTTAGTGTTGATGAATTCCTTTAGCTTTTTCTTATCTGGGAAGCTTTTTATATCTCCTTCAATTTTAAATGATAGCCTTGCTGGGTAGAGTAGTGTTGGTTGTAATTCCTTATTTTTCATCACTTTTAATATTGTGTGCAAATCTTTTCTGGCCTGAAATGTTGGTATTGAGAAATCAGCTAACAGTCTTATGGGAGCTCTCTTGTAGGTAACTAACTGTCTTTCTCTTGTTGGTTTTGAAAATCTCTCTTTGTCTTTAAACTTTGCCATTTTAATTATGATGTATCTTGGTGTGGGCTTTTTTGGGTTTACCTTGTTTTGGCCTCTGTTCTTCTTGGACTTGTGTGTCTATTTCATTCACCAGTATAAGAACATTTCCAGTCATTATTTCTTCAAATACTTTCTCAATACTTTTATCTCTTTCTTCTCCTCCTGACACCCCTATGATGTGGATATTATGACACTTGATGTTGTTCCAGAGGTCCCTTAAACTATCCTCCTTTAAAAAAATTATTTTTCATTTTTGCTGCTCTGATTGTATGTTTTCTGCTACCTTGTCTTCCAAATTGCTGATTCAGCCCTCTGCTTCTTCTAATCTGCTATTGGTTCCTTCTAATGTATTCTTCATTTCATATATTGTATTCTTCATTTCTGATTGATCCTTTTTTTTGTGGTTTCTATGTCCTTCTTTATGCTTACTATCTATTTGATAAAGTTCTCACTGATCTCATTAATTCATCCCCTAAATATTTTTTAAGCATCCTTATAACCATTGTTTTGAACTTTGTTTCTGGTAGATTTCCTGCCTTCATTTGCTTTAGTTTTTCCCTGGATATTTCTCATGTGTTTTAATTGGGGGGTATGTTCCTTTGGCTCAACATTTTGCTTGCCTCTTTGTATGCATTTCTGTGTATTAGGTAGATCCACTACATCTCCTAGTCTTAGTAGGATGGTCTTAATGTAGTAGGTGTCCTGTGTGGATCAGTGGTGCTGTTTCCATGATCATGTGAGCTGGGTGCTCTGGGAGTGTCCCTGTGAGCTCTCTTTTTGTGGTTGATTCTTGATTCCTGTTGGCCTATCCATTGGTGGGGCTTATTGTCAGGCTTGCTGACCATGAGAAATGACCCTATGAAGTGAAATTCCACCTCCTCCCCCATCAAGTTTTATTGCTTGCCAAGACCTCCCTTTGGGTGTGCCAGCAGTGGTGTTAATTGGATAGTGCTCTATTGTGGTCGGAAGCTTGCCATTAGGTGTTTTGGTTTTGCTGCCTCTTGGCAGGGCATATATTGAAGGCCAAGATGAGCTGCTGCCTATGACCAACCAGAGGCTACCTGGTAAGAGCTACAAAGTGACCTGCAGTTGATAATTGCCTGTCTTGGACCCGGAGGCACATGGGAGATGATATGTAGCATATCTATTTCAGCTGCTGAGTACTAGGCTTGGAGCTGCTTAGTAAAAAGCATAGGGCACCCCAAGAGTCTTGCCACTGCCTGTTGGTTGCCCATAGGCTCAGCTGCTAGTAGAGCCTCAGACCTTCAGGTGGGTGATAGTCTCAGGGAGTCACCAGCATGAAGTGACTGTTTTAATCAGATTAATGAAGATTAAGATTTGGTGACAGTGTTGTGCTTCTGTCCACTCAGCAAAGGCACAGATCACACCTAGGCCAGCTGTAGCCTTCTTAGGGCCTGCAGACTTTTATGATTTTAATATAAAGACTTCCATGCTGGCTATGTAATAACCTCTGGTGGTGCATAAATTGGGGGGTGGAATGGGTCTCAGGGAGTCATCAGAATAGGGAAAGTGGTGCTCACCAGGCTAATGCATATTCAGGTTTGGTTGTGTGGGGGATGGCCTCATCACAAGGACAATGGTGACTGTCCCTCCTTCCCTCACCCTGATGCCACATAACTCAGTTTCTCCCTGCATGTCTCTGGTGTTTTTGAGCTGTTGTTTTGCAACTGGAACCCAGAGTGAGTGTCTGCAAGCAAGTGAGTTTGTATGCAGGACCTTTAGGTGGACACCTTGGTTCCAGGAGCCTTATGTCTCATTCAAACGAATGGAATCCTCCCTTATTTTCACAGCCAGATGTTTCAGGGGCTCCTCTTCCCAGCACTGGTACTCTGAACTGAAGACCCCAGTGTGAGATTGGGATCCCTTGCTCCTCAGGAGAGACCTCCACAGCTGAGATATCCCTCCTGATTCTCAACCAACACACATAGTGTAGGACCAGCGTTTTGCATCTTGACCCCCCTAAGAGTCTCAATGTGTTTTATCCTCCTCCTCCTCCTCCTCCTCCCCCTCCTCGTCCTCCTCCTCCTCCTCCTCCTCCCCCTCCTCGTCCTCCTCCTCCTCCTCCTCCTCCTCTTCCTCCTTCTCTTCTTCTTCTAAATTCTGACCCAAGGATATTTCTCCATTGACTTTTATTTTTTTAATTTTTATTTATTTATTTTAAACTAGAGGTCTGGTGGACAAATTTTGTGCATGGGGTGGGGGAGGGTCCACTCAGCCCAGCCTGCACCCTCTCCAATCCAGGACCCCTTGGGGGATGTCCGACTGCTGGTTTAGGTCCAATTGTGGGGATTGGGCCTAAACCAGCAGTTGGACATACCTCTCACAATCCTGGACTGCTGGCTCCTAACCGCTCACCTGCCTGCCTGCCTGATTGCCCCTAACTGCCCCCCCTGCTGGCCTGGTCGCCCCTAACTGCCCCCCTGATGGCCTGATCACCCCTAACTGCCTCAGCCTGCCAGCTTGATCACCGCCAAATGCCCCCCCCCCCTGCCTGCCTGGTTGCCCCACACAGCCTGTTTGGTCATCTGTTTGGTGATGGTCACTTACAGATGCCTCCATTCCCCCCATTGATCCCTCCCTGGCCACTCACACATCCCAGCACATGCCCTCACACCCTTAGTGTCTGTGTCCATTGGTTATGCTTATATACATGCATACAAGTCATTTGGTTGATCTCTTATCCATCCCCACCCCTGCCTTTTCTCTGAGGTTTGATGGTCTGTTCAATGCTTCTCTGTCTCTGGGGCTATTTTTGTTCATCAGCTTATGTTGTTCATTATATTCCACAAATGAGTGAGATCATGTGATATTTACTTTCTCTGACTGGCTTATTTTGCTTAGAATAATGCTCTCCATGTCCATCCATGCTGTTGCAAATGGTAAGAGTTCTTTCTTTTTTACAGCAGCATAGTATTCCATTGTGTAGATGTAATACCATTTTTAATCCACTCATCTGCTGATGGGCACTTAGGCTGTTTCCAAATCTTAGCTATGGTAAATTGTGCTGCTATGAACATAGGGGTGTATATATCCTTTCAGATTGTTGTTTCTGATGTTGTGGGATATATTCCTATAAGTAGGATTACTGGGTCAAATGGGAGTTCCATTTTTAATTTCTGAGGAAACTCCATACTGTTTTCCAGAGTGGCTGCACCAGTCTGCATTCCCATCAGCAGTGCACGAGGTTTCCTTTTTCTCCACATCCTCTCCAGCACTTGTTGTTTGTTGGTTTGTTGATGATAGCCATTCTGACAGGTGTGAGATGGTACCTCATTGTTTTAATTTGCATATCTTGGATGATTAGTGATTTTAAGCATGTTTTCATATGTCTCTTGGCCTTCTATATGTTGGCTTTTGAGAAGTGTCTATTTAGGTCCTGTGCCCAATTCTTATTGGATTGTTTATCTTCTTTTTGTTAAGATGTTTGAGTTCCCTATAAATTGTGGAGATTAAGCCCTTGTCGGATATAACTTTGGCAAATATGTTCTCCCATGCAGTGGGTTTTCTTTTTGTTTTGTTGATGGTTTATTTTGCAGTGCAGAAGCTTTTTATTTTGATGTAGTCCCATTTGTTTATTTTCTCCTTAGTTTCCATTGCCCTAGGAGCTGTATCGGTAAATATATTGCTCCAACATATGTCTGATATTTTGCTGCCTATGGATTCTTCTAAGAATTTTATGGTTTCCTGTCTTACGTTTAAGTCCTTTATCCATTTTGAGTTTATCTGTGTGTATGGTGTAAGTTGGTGGTCTAGTTTCATTTTTTTTGCATGTATCTTTCCAATTTTCCCAACACCATTTATTGAAGAGACTGTCTTGCCTCCTTTGTCAAATATTAATTGACCATAGTGACTTGGGTTAATTTCTAGGTTCTCTGTTCTGTTCCATTGGTCTATATGTCTGTTCTTGTGCCAGCACCAGGCAGTTTTGAGAACAGTCACTTTGTAATATAGCTTAATATTTAGTATTGTGATCCCTTCAACTTTGTTCTTCTTTCTCAAGATTGCTGTGGCTATTTAGGGTTGTTGGTTTTTTTTTATTATTCCAAATGAATTTTTGGAGTATTTGTTCTAGGTCTGTGAAACATGCTGTTGGTCTTTTAATGGGGATTGCACTGAATCTATAGACTGCTTTAGGTAGTATGGAAATTTTAATGATGTTGACTTTATGTGTGTTTTCTTCTTTATCTCTTAGTTAAAGGCCTTCTGTTTAGCTAGTCTTCAGGTGACTCTCCAGGTTGATTGTTCTATAATTTGATTGTAATTTTGATGTGATCATTGGAGGAGGGAAGCACAGTGTCCACCTACTTTGCTATTATTGATATACTAGAGGCCCGGTGCATGGATTCGTGCACCAGTGAGGTCCCTCAGCCTGACCTGTGGAGATCAGGCCAAAAGCAGCTCTCCGACATCCCCTGAAGCGTCCTGGATTGCCAGAGGGCACAGGCCAGACCAAGGGACCCCACTGGTGCACCCTCAGGGCTGGGGAGGGACCACAGGAGGGCTCCAGGGTGTGTCCAGCCTGTCTCGTCCAGTCCCAATCGGCCAGACCCCAGCAGCAAGCTAACCTACTGGTCGGACAGTCTGCCCCCTGATGGTCAGTGCGTGTCATTGGTACCAGTCGAACAGTCACATATATATATACCCATTATTCCTATACTCTTTCATAGGTAACTGTTTCAATGAGGTAAATGTGTATCTTTGTACGTGTTCTTTGGAATAGTGTATTGTTTTATGGGTATATGGGGGGGAGGGAACATCTGTAATACTTTCAACAATAAAGATACATTTAAAATTATGTAAATGGTATGCTACAGATTTAATTCTTTTAATATTTTTACTATGAATCATGTTAAGACCCAGTCATACTTCTATGCATACATTTAATCTCTTGCTATTATGTGTTGCATAATGCTCTATGGTATGCACACACCATATTTTACCCATTTGTTCTCATTATGATAGACACCCAGGATGCCTGGCCTAGCACTTTGCTGAACTCTTGGCAGAAGTTCCTGGCTTCACTGAAAATCTTCAAAGATAATTATAAATGTAGGTACTTGTAATTTGAGTATGTTACCTCACTTATTGTGGGCATCTTAACTACCTGGAATATATACCCTTGTCCTATCCTTTAGTAGTCTAACTTACCAATATTACTCTTTGCCCGTTATTGGTTTTTGTCTATTTTCTGCTTGGCTCTGGTCTTGTATGAGGCTTGTTTCCTATACTTAATTTAAAATAATGGTTTTACATTGGTCTTTCACTGATTACCTGGACTTGGTTATTATCTTCTGAGGTCCCTTATCTCTGCTGTTCATGTTGGACTCTTAGTATAGCTTCTTTTCATTGTCTTTCTGCCACTCAAGGTCAGTTGGGTGGGTTGTTTCCTCACTAAAGTTTTCACTGAGCAGTGGGAATTAAAAATCTAATTAAGACAGGATTGCTCTACTGATAGCCAAATAGGCCCAGGGCCTAATGAGAGCTTTCATGCTCTCTGTTAACTTGACACACCAGAGAAGTAATCATTTAATCCAATGCACCATAATTTATTTATTGAAGTACTAGAGGCCCGGTGCACAAAATTCGTGCACTGGCAGGGTCCCTAAGCCTGGCCAGTGATCAGGGCCAATCTGTGGGGTGACTGGTGGGGGGCAACCGGGAAGCCCCCATGGGCACCAGCCTTGTCTGGCCTGGAGCCTGCAGGTTGGGGGCAGCTCTTGCATTGAGTGTCTGCCCCCTGGGACTGGTCATTCTGCCAATCGGTCAATTTGCATATTAGGCTTTTTTTATATAGGATTATCCAGTTTGAAGATGTTATGAAAAACATCCCTTAAGAGATTTTTTTTATTGTTTGAAGTATTACAAATAGTAGTACATATGTCTCCTTTTTTTCCCCCATTGACCTCCCCCCCGGCCTCCCCTACCCCCCAGTACATGCCTTTACCTGCCCCACCCCCCAGTGTCTTGTATCCATTGGTTATGCTTATATGCATGCGTACAAGTCCTTCGGTTGATCTCTTACAGCCTCCCCTCCCCAACCTCCCCTGCCTTCCCACTGTAGTTTGACAGTCTGTTCAATGTTTCTTTGCTTCTGTATCTATTTTTTCCCCATTTCTTTCCTTTAAAAAATCTTGCCTCTGCAGACTAGAAATAAACATATAATAACAAAAAATGTTTGAGTCCCAATTTCCATGTCCAACAGTTCTGAGTCCCCACTTCAATGTCAAACAGTTCCTTATGTGTACATGTCAGCAATGATATCTGGATGGTGGGCACATGGTGGCAATGCAGGTCCGACCCTCTCTGGTTTGGTCCTAGGCAACCTGCTGCGATGCACAGCTGCTGACTGCTAGCGTGCAACAGAGAGGAATTGACAGGTCTGCTCCAACCACGAAGACAAGAGGAGAAACAGTCCAGAGGTGGAAGACACTGAGGATGCCTTGCTGCCCTTAAGAGATTTAAGATTTCAAAAACATCTTCAATTTGAATTTAATTGAATTATTCCAGAAAGAAAAAACAACAAAAGATGACCTTTTAGGAACATCATATGCCAGGCACAGTTAGGCCAGATGTCATAGCAAATTAGAATACTTATCTCCTGGGGAGGGAACAGTGTTATGGGAAGGAGCAGTTGAAGGTATATACTTTAATTAAAATCATCTGCCAGTGCTAATAACTTAATATTTAAAAAATATTAATCCACAGAGATACAAAGAGGAAATTGAGCAGGGAACACAATGCCATTAAGGTGGCAGAAAGGGAACAAATGTATGTTCTAATCAACTTTGATAAGGGATACAGTCAAATTGGTACTCATTTAGAGTAAAAAGTCCAGAACAAGTGGAAACAAAATTTATGTTAAACTCGGGAAGAAAATTCAAGAAATGTGTTTTCTGCATTCAAATACCTGAAGAGCTATCACAAAAAAGCAAAAAGCAAAAAAAAAAAAAAAAAAAAATCCAAAAAGTTGAAGATAGTGTAAGAAGACTCTGGGACAACTTCAAGCGTACCAACATCAGAATTATGGGGGTGCCAGAAGAAGAGAGAGAGCAAGATACTGAAAACCTATTTGAAGAAATAATGACTGAAAACTTCCCCCACCTGGTGAAAGAAATAGACTTACAAGTCCAGGAAGCGCACAGAACCCCAAACAAAAGGAATCCAAAGAGGACCACACCAAGACACATTATAATTAAAATGCCAAGAGCAAAAGACAAAGAGAGAATATTAAAAGCAGCAAGAGAAAAACAGTTAATTACCTACAAGGGAGCACCCATACGACTGTCAGCTGATTTCTCAACAGAAACTATGCAGGCCAGACGGGAGTGGCAAGAAATTTTCAATGTGATGAATAGCAAGAACCTACAACCAAGATTACTCTACCCAGCAAAGCTATCATTCAGAATTGAAGGGAAGATAAAGAGCTTCACAGATAAGAAAAAGCTAAAGGAGTTCATCACCACCAAACCAGTATTACATGAAATGCTGAAAGGTATTCTTAAAGAAGAGGAAGAAGAAAAAAGTAAAGATAAAAATTATGAACAACAAATACATATCTATCAACAAGTGAACCTAAAAATCAAGTGAATTAAAAACCTGAGGAACAGAATAATCTGGTGAATATAATAGAATCAGGGGCATAGGAAGGGAGTGGACTGATAATTCTCAGGGGGAAAGGGGTATGGAGGGGTTCATGAAGTGACTGGACAAAAATCATACACCTATGGATGAAGACAGTGGTGGGGAGGTAAGGGCAGAAGGTGGGCTGGGAACTGGGTGGAGGGGAGCTATGGGGGGAAAAAGGAGAAATAATTGTAATAATCTGAATAAAGATTTATCAAAAAATAATAATAATAAAAAAAATAAAATAAAAAGTAAAACTAAACTGTTTACTCAGATCACAATAAGAAGTAACTTGAGGAACAAATAATGTAGCTCAACATATGGACCAACAGCAATATACAAAGATGGGTGCTGGAGGACAGGCATAGGGAAAAAAACTTATCTCCCTGTCACTAGCAGTATTCAATCAGAAGCTGAACAACAACTTGGCAACATTAAAAACAGAATTAATCATTAAATGGAAAAGCTGGACTAGATGACTCTAAAATTTTATAATTAAAATGATAGTAAGAAAATTAGTTGTACAAAGAGGAACCAAGATGTTGGCATAGGTAAATGCAGTATTCACATCCTCCGATAAGCACATCAAAATTAATACTAAAATACAGAACAACTGTCATTCAGAACTGCCTGAAATCTGGTTTAATGTAGCACCTGATCTCAGCATGCCCCATACCTCTCCATAAGAGGACCCTACAGCTAGAGAATTCAAAGGGAAACCACACTGAGACTGGTAGGCAGGTTGGAGGTGCTGAATGGGTGGTCCAACAATCACATGTGGCGCGTTTTTAATCAGGAGGGATATCTTGGCAGAGGAGTCCTCCCATGAGGAGCAAGGGAACCCAGACCCACACCAAAACTCAGCCCAGGGTTCCAGTGCCTGGAAGAGAAGTCCCCATAACTTCGGGCTATAAAAACCAGCAGTGTCCTAGCCAGTTTGGCTCTGTGAATAAAGCATCCGCCTTCACCACCCTATAGTCTGTATCCACAGGTAACGCATATATGCATATAAAATCTTTGGTTAATTTCTTCCCGCCCTCCCTTCCCCCTTCCCTCTGAGATTTGTCAGTCTGTTCCATGTTTCCATACCTCTGGTTGTATTTTATTCATTAGATTCCATGCACATTTATTTTGACTTTTAGATTCAATTGTTGATATGTTATTTATTGCCATTTTATTGTTCATATTTCTACTTCTTCTTCTTCTTCTTCTTCTTCTTCTTCTCCTCCTCCTCCTCCTTCTCCTCTTTCTCCTACTCCTCCTCATCTTTTTTCTGTCTCTTCTTACATAATACCTTTCAACATTTCATGTAATACTGGTTTGGTGGTGATGAACTCTTTAGTTTTTTCTTATCTTTGCAGCTCCTTATCTGACCTTCAATTCTAAATGATAGCTTTGCTGGGTAATCTTGGTTGTAGGTCCTTGCTATTCAACCGTTTGAATATTTCTTGCCAATCCATTCTGGCCTGCAAAGTTTCTGTTGAGAAGTCAGCTGAGAGTCATACACGCACTCCCTTCTGGTAACTAACTGCTTTTCTCTTGCTGCTTTGAAGATTCTCTCTTTGTCTTTAACTGTTGGCATTTTAATTATGAGGTGTCTTGTGGGCCTCTTTGGGTTCCTCTTTTTTGGAGCTCTACGAACTTCCTGGACTTGTAAGTCTATTTCATTCATCAGGTAGGGTAAGTTTTCTGTCATTATTTATTCAAATAGGTTTTCAATTTCTTGCTCTCATACTTTTCCTTCTGGCACCCACATAATGCAAAAGTTGGTATGTTTGAAGTTTTCACAGAGGCATCTTACACTATCTTCATATTTTTAAATCATTTTTTTCTCATCTGATTGGATGTTTCTGCTTCCTCATATTCCAAATCGCTGATTTGATTCTTGGAATCCTCTACTCTACTGTTGATTACATGTAAATTATTCTTCATTTCAGTTAGTGAATTACTTATTCCTGACTGGTCCTTTTGCATATCTTTGAAAGTCTCACTAAGACCCTTGAAAGTCTCACTAAGCCCCTTGAAGCTCTCATTAAGATCCTTGAGCAACCTTATAACCATTGTTTTGAACTCTGTATCTAGTAGTTTCCTTGCTTTCATTTCATTTAGTTCTTTTTCTTCTGTTCTTTCATTTGTGACATGTTTCTTTGTCTCTGCATTTTGGCTGCTTCTCTGTGTTTGTTTCTATGTATTATAGGTAGAACTGTTATGTCTCTTGGAATTGGTACAGTAGCCTTGTGTAGTAGGTGTCCTGTAGGGCCCACTGGCTCAGCCTCACCAGTCACCTGAGCTGGGTACTCTAGGTGTTCCCCTGTGTAAGCTGTGTGCACAGTCTAATTGTAGTTGATTCTTGACTGCTTTTGGCATCACTGGGAGTGATTGACACTCCCCACCCAGACCAATTGGCTGTGAGTACCAGCTGTAACTATAGTGGAAGAGCTGCTGTGCAGGAGACTTCCCTATGGAGCAAGACTTGTTTCAGTGGGGATTTGTTTCTCATCAAGTCTTCTCCTTTAGCTTATCAATCATTGATGTGGTAGAGTTGTAATCTGGCATGGTCTGAAGCTGTCCACCAGGTGCACTGGCTCTGGAGCCTCCTGGGAGGCGCAAAGTCAGCCACTGCCTGGGCCGTCCTGCAGGAGCTACAGATCAACCTGCAGATCGCTGCTACTTGTATTGGGCTTGGAATTTCCCAGGTGAGGCCAAGCTATGAAGCAAGGCAGGCTGGTGATAGTGTCAGGTATTGGGCCTCTTATTGATAGGTATGGGGCACACTGATGCCAGTTGGTGCTTGTTTGAGATATTTTAGGAAAGTCTGAAGCCTGAGCCAGGACAGGCTATTGATTTGGAAAAGCCATTGCAAACAGCTTGGGTGGGGTAGTAAATTGGATAGAGCAGAGTCTCAGGGAACTGCCAGAGTGGAGCAAACAGTGTGAGCCACTTTGGTGGAAACTCCGGTATGGGTGCCAGGCAGCTCTGCAACAGGGGAGGTCTCAGCACAGGAACAATGATCCCTGCGAGCACCCGCATTTGGGAGAAAGCTGCCCTTGAGTTCCTGCCCCAATGCCAGACATTCCAGTTTCCCCCCATATGTCCTGGATCTCCCAAAGCTGCCACCCCAGGGCTGGAGTCCAGAAGGAGTGAGCCCAAGTAATTTCTTATGCTGGCCCTTAAGAGAGAACTGCCTGGGTCTCCAGCAGCCTTGTGTCATTCAGCTACAAATGCCATTGGTTTTTACTCCTGAAGTTATGGGACTTCTCTTCTCAGCTCTGGAATGCTTGGCTGGAGTCTGGTGTGGGGCTGGGAGACCTTGCTTTTCACAGGAGGCTTCTGCAGTGGAGATATCCCTCCCTTAAAAAAAAAAAGCCACACGTGGGTTTCGGACCAGCCTGTTGTGTACCTCCACCCCTCCTACCAGTCTGAATGTATTTTTCTTCTTTACTTCTCTAGTTGTGGGACTTCCATTCAGCCATATTTTAGGCAGTTCAGAATGATGGCCATTCTGCATTTTTTTATTTTTTTAAATTTCTTTATTGATTAAGGTATTACATATGTGTGCTTATTCCCCTATTACCCCCCACCTCCCATTCATGCCCCCACCCCCCTGTTGTCTGTGTCCATTTATTAGGCTTATATGCATGCATATAAGTCCTTTGGTTGATCTCTCCCCTTTACCCCCACCCTCCCCTACCTTCCCTGAGGTTTGACGTTCTGATTGATGTTTCTCTGTCTCTGGATCTATTTTTGTTCATCAGTTTATGTTGTTCATTATATTCCACAAATGAGTGAGATCGTGTGATATTTATCTTTCTCTGCCTAGCTTATTTCACTTAGCATAATGCCCCATTCTGCATTTTAATTGTAATTTTCATGTGGTTGTGAGAGGTGGTGAGTACTGGTGTTTACCTATGCTGCCATCATGGTTCTCTCCAAACCTATATAATTTTATTAACTAACTAGAAGCCTGGTGCACGAAATTTATGCACGAGGGCAGGGGGTCCCTCAGCCCAGCCTGCAACCTCTCACAATTTGGGACCCCTTGGGGAATGTCTGACTGCCAGTCTAGGCCCAATCCCACAGTTGGAAATCCCTCTTGCAATCCGGGACTGCTGGCTCCTAACTGCTTGCCTGCCTGCCTGCCTGATTGCTCCTAACCACTCTGCCTCCCAGCCTGACCACCCCTATCCACTCACCAGCCTGCCTGATTGCCCCTAAACACTCACTTGCCTGCCTGATTGCCCCTAACTGCTTGCCTGCCTGCCTGATTGTCCCTAACTGCTCTCCTGCCTGCCTGATTGCCCCTAACTGCCTCTGCCTTGGACCCCGCCAGCGTGGCTTCATCCAGAAAGACATCTGGAATGATGTCCAGAAGGTCGTTTGGTTATCTAGTCTAATTATCATATTACACTTTTATTATTATAGATGTCACTGCAATGAATTCAATAATAAATAAATTAAAAAATATTCCAAAACTAAGCAGACATAGACTATAATGTAGTCATTGTTGGGGTCTTAAACACTCCATTGACTTCAATGGATAGATCTTTTAGACAAAAAATCAATGAGGAAACACTGTCATAAATGAAACATGAGGCCAGAATATTTTAATTGATATTTTTAGAGCTGTTAAGCACAAAGCAGCAGAATATACATTGCTTTCAAGTGCACATGGAACATTTTCCAGGATAGATCATATTTTAGGCCACAAAATAAGTCTCAATATATTTAAGAAGATTGAAATCATATCAAGCATCTACAATATCCCACAATGGTAAGAAACTAGAAATTAAACACACAAAAACAATAACAACAACAACAAAACCCCCACAAACACAGGGAGGGTAAATAATATGGCACTGAAACCATGAATGTGTTAACAATGAGGTCAAGGAAGAAATCAAAAGATAACTTGACCACCCAGACCATGGGTCTTAGCAAACACTGGTGGGACCCCACACACCTGCAACAGACACTGGCAGGACCTCCATGCACCTGGCCCACCACCAGCACTTGTTGGGGACCCAGCCTGGACCCTGTGTGACCACAGCATGATCACCACTGACTTGGCAGAACTCTTGCCCCTGATGTGCTGCCACCACTACCCTAAAACCCAGGTGCTCAGCAACACTACCAGGGATCAGGGGCAGGAACTGCACTGAAGCAAGAAGGTAGATGTAGCCTCCCCTGCCCTGGGCCTACTGTAACTGAGGCCCTGAGGAGACTGAAGAGGCTGCAGATCTGTGGGTGAGATGAGAGTGCCTGGGACTGAGAGAGGAGATCCCAGGGCACTGGCTGTGGAGTCAGGGAGTAGGTGCAGCTCCCATTGGAAGCCCAGGGATGAAGTCCCTGGATAGAATAGCACTAGCACCCCACCATTGTGCATCTTGGAAAGCTCCTCCTGATCAGTGGGAAGGGCCATGCAGTGGAACTCAGGGCCAGCCTACTCTGGAGGGGTCTGAAGGACACACTTTCATTGAACCTGGGGGACCCTCTCTTTCTTGGAGGAACTTGTGCTGGTGAGTATAAAGTGGGATGATCAGTAGGACCTGGGAGGAGATCAGCCCTGCCCACCTGGAATGCAGGGGAGGTGCCCTCTTTCCAACCAGCAAAACAGTTGCTTCTGAGCTGACCTGCAGCTGGGCCTCAGACAAGGGGGAAAAGCCCAGAGCAGGAAATCTGTACCCATTCAGGTGGCAGAGAGGAGATGCCAGCAAACCAGGCAGAGCTGAGGCATTAGGAGAGAAAGCCCTCCCCCCTCCTAAAACTTGCCGGCACTACCTGACTGCAAGTCTGATCAAACCCTCCTGGCCAAAACAAGGATACCCCTGCATAGGCCCACTCCATGGGGGAAGGGAGTACAGCCCAAAATAGGGACAACTAAGGCCCAAGACTCAAGGCAGACCCAACCTCTGGGCTAAGGAGTCCCTGCCCATTAGACTACTAGAGGATTTAAGCTATCGGACCTCAATAAGGTTGCCCAGGGTCAGAAAGGGACAGTGAGTCCTATTGGCCTACACCAGAGAAACTCACAAGAAGCCCAGGATAGACAAACCAAGGGACCAGATTCCACATCAGAGCAATATTCAGTGAGCTCCACAAATAGCGGACCCAAAGGTTTTTCATTGTGTGAGTGTATGTGGTTTTGTTTTTTGGTCTGTGTATGTGCGAGTGGATTTTTTTGATTTTGCTTTTGTTTTTTAATTAATTTATTTTTTTATTGTTTAAAGTATTACAAATAGTAGTACATCTGTCTCTTTTTCCCCCATTGCCCTCCCCCCAGGCTACCCTAAACCCGGCACATGCCATCACCCCCCCTCCAGTGTCTGAGTCCATTGGTTATGGTTATATGCATGCATACAAGTCCTTCAGTTGATCTCTTACCCCAACCCTCCCCTGCCTTCCCACTGTTGTTTGACAGTCTGTTGGATGCTTCTTTGTCTCTGCATCTATTTTTGTTCATCAGTTTATGATGTTCTTTATATTCCACAAATGAGTGAGATCATGTGATATTTACCTTTCTCTGACTGGCTTATTTTGCTTAGCATAATGCTCTCCAGTTGCATCCATGCTACTGCAAATGGTAAGAATTCCTTGTGTTTTACAGCAGCTTAGTATTCCATTGTGTAGATGTACCACAGCTTTTCAATCCACTTATCTGCTGATGGGCATTTAGGCAGTTTCCAAATCTTAGCTATTGTACATTGTGCTGCTATGAACATAGGGGTGCATATGTCCTTTCTGATTGGTGTTTCTGGTTTGCTGGGATATATTCCTAGAAGTGGGATTACTGGGTCAAATGGAAGTTCCATTTTTGAATTTCCTGAGGAAACTTTTTTTTTTTTCCACAGTGGCTGCACAAGTTGCATTCCCACCAGCAGTGTAAGAGGGTTTCTTTTTCTCTGCATCCTCTCCAGTACTAACCTAGGGTTGATTTGTTGATAGTAGCCATTCTGACAGGTGTGATATGGTACCTCATTGTTTTGATTTGCATCTCTCAGATGATTAGTGACTTTGAGCATCCTATCTAATAAAAAAGTAATATGCAAATTGACCATCACTCCAAGACACAAGATGTCCACCCCCATGTGGTCAAAGATGGATGCACTCATGTGGACACAAGATGGCCACCACAAGATGGCTGGCAGGGGAGGGCAGGTGAGGGCAGTTGGGGGTGACCAGGCCTGCAGGGGAGGGCAGTTGGAAGGGACCAGGCCAGCAACGGAGGGAGGTTGGGGGGGACACAGGCCTGCAGGGGAGGGCAGCTGGGGGGGACCAGGCCTGCAGGGGAGGGCAGTTGGAAGGGACCAGGCCTGCAGGGGAGGGCAGTTGGAAGGGACCAGGCCTGCAGGGGAGGGCAGTTGGGGGGGACCAGGTCTACAGAGGAGGGCAGTTGTGGGCAATCAGGCCAGCAGGGAGGGCAGTTAGGGGTGACCAGGCCTGCAGGGGAGAGCAGTTGGGGGAGCCAGGCCTGCACGGGAGGGCAGTTATGGGTGACCAGGCCAGCAGGGGAGGGCAGTTGGGGGAGACCAATCCTGCAGATGAAGGCAGTTTTAGTGGGGACCCAGGCCTGCAGGGGAGGGCAGTTACGGGTGACCAGGCCAGCAGGGGAGGGCAGTTAGGGGTGACCAGACTGACAGGGAGGGCAGTTATGGCCAATCAGGCTGACCGGGGAGCAGTTAGGTGTCGATCAAGCTGGCAGTGGAGTGGTTAGGGGGTGATCAGGCTGGCAGGCAGAAGCAGTTAGGGGCAATCAGGCAGGCAAGCAGTTGGGAGCCAGCAGTCCTGTATTGTGAGAGGGATGTCCAACTGCCCGTTTAGGCCCGATCCCGGTGGCATCAGGCTTAAATGGGTGGTCAGACATCCCTCAAGGGGTCCCAGATTGGAGAGGGTGCAGGCTGGGCTGAGGAACCCCTCTCCCATGCACAAATTTTGTGCACTGGGCCTCTAGTGTTTTCATATGTCTCTTGGCCTTCTGTATGTCCCCTTTCAAAAAGTGTCTGTTTAGGTTTTTTGCCCATTTTTTTTTTTGATTGGATTATTTATCTTCCTGTTGTTGAGTTGTATGAGCTCTCTGTAAATTTTGGAGATTAAACCCTTATCAGAGATAACATTGGCAAATATGTTCTCCCATGCAGTGGGCTTTCTTGTTTTGCTGATGGCATCTTTCACTGTGCAAAAGCTTTTTATTTTTATGTATTCCCATTTGTTTATTTACTCCTTAGTTTCCATTGCCATAGGAGCTGCATCGTTAAAGATATTGCTTCGAAAAATGTCTGCTATTTTGGTGCCTAGGGGTTCTTCTAATATTTTTATGGATTTCCGACTTATGTTTAAGTCCTTTAACCATTTTGAGTTTATTTGTGTGTATGGTGTAAGTTGGTGGTCTAGTTTCATTTTTTGCATGTATCTGTCCAATTTTCCCAACACCATTTATTGAAGAAACTGTCTTGACTCCATTGTATGCTCTTGCCTCCTTTATCAAATATTAATTGAGCATAATGGCTTGTGTCAAATTCTGGGTTCTATGTACGGTTCCACTGGTCTATATGTCTGGTCTTGTGCCAGTACCAGGCAGTTTTGAGAACAGTGGCTTTGTAGTATAGCTTGATATCTGGTATTGTGATCCTTTCAGCTTTGTTCTTCTTTCTCAAGATTTCTGCAGCTATTTGGGGTCTTTTTTTTATATTCCAGATGAATTTTTGGAGAGTTTGTTCTAGGTCTTTGAAGTATACCATTGGTATTTTAATGGGAATTGCATTGAATTTATAGATTGCTAGATTGCTTTGTGTAGTATGGATATTTTAATGATGTTGATTCTACCAATCCAAGAACATGGTATATTCTTCCATTTGTTTATATCTTCCTCTATCTCTCTTTTCAGCATCCTGGAATTTTCTGAGTACAGGTCCTTTACCACCTTGGTTAAATTTATTCCTAGTTATCTTAATTTTTTGTTGTTGTAATAGTAAATGGGTTTTTTTTTTTTTAGTTTCTCTTTATGTGAGTTCATTATTGGTGTATAGACAATCCATAGACTTCCCAGTGTTAATTTTTTGTCCTGCTACATTGGCAAATTCATTTATTAAATCTAGTAGTTTTTTTGATGTAGTGTTTAGGGTTTTCTATGTACAATATCATGTCATCTGTGAATAATGACAATTTTACTTCTTCTTTTCCAATTTGGATGCCTTTTACTTCTTCTTCTTCTTTGATCGCCATGGCTAGTACTTCCAGTACTATGTCAAACAGGAGTGGTGAGTGAGGGGATCCCTGTCTTGTTTCTGTTCTTAGAGGAAATGGTTTTAGTTTTTGCCCATTGAGTATGATGTTGGGTATAGGTTTGTCATATATGGCTTTTATTATGTTGAGGTATGATCCTTCTATTCCCACCTTTCTGAGAGTTTTTATCAAGAAAAGGTGTTTGATTTTATCAAATGCTTTGTCTGCATCAATGAATATGATTACATGGTTTTTATCTCTCAATTTGTTTATGTGGCGTATTACGTTTATTGATTTGCAGATATTGTACCATCCTTGCGTCCCTGGAATAAATCCAATTTTGGTCATTGTATATGATCTTTCTAATATAATACTGGATTATATTTGCTAGAATTTTGGTGTCTATGTTCATGAGGGATATTGGCCTGTAATTCTCTTTCTTTGTGTTGTCTTTATCCAGTGTTAGGATCAGGATAATGCTGGATTCATGGAAAGAGTTTGGAAGTGTTCCTTCCTCTTGAATTTTTTGGAATAGTCTGAGGAAGATAGGTTTTAGTTATTCTTTGAATGTTTGATAAAATTCCCTTGAAACCCATCTGGTCCAGGGCTTTATTTGTTGGAAGTTTTATAATTACTGCTTCAATTTCCTCCATAGTTATTGGACTATTCAGATTTTTTTATTCTTCCTGGTTGAGTTTTGTAAGGTCGTATGTTTCTAGGAATATCTCCATTTTCTTCAAGGTTGACCCGTTTGTTGGAATAGAATTGTTCATAGTATACATTTTTTATGAGTCTTCTTATGTCTGTCGGGTCTGTTGTTATTTTGCCTCTTTCATTTCTGATTTTGTTTAATGGGTCCTCTCTCTTTACTTCTTGGTGACCCTGGCTAGAGGTTCATCAATCCTGTTTATCCTTTCAAAGAAGCAGCTCTTGGAGGAGAAACCAAGATGGCGGCATAGGAAAGCACCTAAACTGCTGCCTCACACAACAATTTCAAAACTACAAGTAAAAGACAGAACGGACACCATCCAGAACCACAGGAAAGCTGGCTGAGTGAGAATTCTACAACTAGAAGGAAAGAGAAAAGCTCACAGAGAATTGGAGGTACGGCAAAGGGTCTTTGTGCACGCAGAGAGGAAGGGCGGCTGAGAGCCTGGCTGACTTTCTCTGGCGGAAGGGGGAAGGAAGCCCCCGACCGCACTGAACCCCAGTTCTGACTGCACTGAACCCCAGTTCCGGGCGAGCCCCTGGAGACCCACGCTCTTACGGGGGCAGTCTGGACTCTCAGGCAGAGACTCAGGAACTGGGGAAGGCAGAAGTCTGAAGGAGCACGCTTGCCAGTGCGCACAAAGGCTGCGGAGGTTGCCACAGGCTTTCCCTAGTGGAAGGGAGTTGGAGGCTCCTGACTGCACTGGGCCCCAGTTCTGACTGCACTGAACCCCGGTTCCAGGTGAGCCCCTGGGGACCCACGCTCTTGTGGGGGGAGTCTGGACTCTCAGGCGGAGACTCAGGAGCCGGGGAAGGCAGAGGTCTGAAGGCGCGCACGTGCCAGTGCACACAAAGGCAGCGGAGGTTGCCACAGGCTTTCCCTAGTGGAAGGGAGTCAGAGGCTCCAGACTGCACTGAGGCCCAGTTCTGACTGCACTGAACCCCGGTTCCAGGCGAGCCCTTGGGGACCCACGCTCTTGTGGGGGGAGTCTGGACTCTCGGGCAGAGACTCAGGAGCTGGGGAAGGCAGAGGTCTACGAGTGTGCGCAAGGGCAAGGCTGACTGGAAGCCAAGACTCTCTGCTCCGCCCTGAGACTCCACCCCATCCAAGCTGAGCACAGAGGCTATTGCAATTTGGCAAGTCTAATCCTATAAGGCTGTCTCCAGCACTGAACTTCTCCCAGCATAGACACAGCTGATCCTTAAAGCCAACTGGCCTGGAGGTCAATTCCTCCCAGTGATACCACCAACAATCAAGACTTCATTACAACAAGGCTGTACACACAGTCCACAAAGGGGTGCACCAAGAGTGTCCACCTCAGGTTAACTGGGGAGGCCGACCCACTGGGCCAAATAGGAAACTAGCACACAAATTTACCCTACCAACTCAGGGAAGCAGTGAAAATGCGGCGTCAAAGAAACAGATCACAAATGAAAGAAATGGAGGAAAACAAACGACTGGATATAAAATTCAAAACCACGGTTATAAGGCTTTTCAAGAATATCCTAGAAAAGGCCGATAAATATAACGAGACCCTCGAAGATATGAAAAAGGACCAACTAGAAATTAAACATACACTGACTGAAATAAAAAATATTATACAGAAACCCAAAAACAGACTAGAGGAACACAAGAATCAAGTCAAAGAATTGAAATACAAAGAAGAAAAAACACTCAACCGAAAAAGCAAAAAGCAAAAAAAAAAAAAAAAAAAAAAATCCAAAAAGTTGAAGATAGTGTAAGAAGACTCTGGGACAACTTCAAGCATACCAACATCAGAATTATGGGGGTGCCAGAAGAAGAGAGAGAGAAAGATACTGAAAACCTATTTAAAGAAATAATGACAGAAAACTTCCCCCACCTGGTGAAAGAAATAGACTTACAAGTCCAGGAAGCACACAGAACCCCAAACAAAAGGAATCCAAAGAGGACAAGACACATCATAATTAAAATGCCAAGAGCAAAAGACAAAGAGAGAATATTAAAAGCAGCAAGAGAAAAACAGTTAATTACCTACAAGGGAGCACCCATACGACTGTCAGCTGATTTCTCAACAGAAACTATGCAGGCCAGACTGGAGTGGCAAGAAATTTTCAAAGTGATGAATAGCAAGAACCTACAACCAAGATTACTCTACCCAGCAAAGCTATCATTCAGAATTGAAGGGCAGATAAAGAGCTTCACAGATAAGAAAAAGCTAAAGGAGTTCATCACCACCAAACCAGTATTATATGAAATGCTGAAAGGTATTCTTAAAGAAGAGGAAGAAGAAAAAAGTAAAGATAAAAATTATGAACAACAAATACATATCTATCAACAAGTGAACCTAAAAATCAAGTGAATTAAAAACCTGAGGAACAGAATAATCTGGTGAATATAATAGAATCAGGGGCATAGAAAGGGAGTGGACTGATAATTCTCAGGGGGAAAGGAGTATGGAGGGTTCATGAAGTGACTGGACAAAAATCATACACCTATGGATGAGGACAGTGGCGGGGGAGGTAAGGGCAGAAGGTGGGGTGGGAACTGGGTGGAGGGCAGCTATGGGGGGAAAAAGGAGAAACAATTGTAACAATCTGAATAAAGATTTATTTAAAAAAAACAAAAACAAGAAGCAGCTCTTGGTTTTGTTGAACTTTATAATTTTATTTATTTATTTATTTATTTATTTAATTATTTAATTTATTTTGTCTCTACGTCATTCATTTTCTCTCTGATCTTTATTATTCCCTTCCTTCTGCTCACTCTGGGCTTTTCTTGTTGCTGTCTTTCTAATTATTGAAGTTGCTGAGTTAGATGGTTTATTAACATTTTTTCTTGTTTTTTTCTTGTTTTTTTTTTTTTTTTTTTTTTTTTTTTTTTTTTTTTTTTTTTTTCGGTAGGCCTGTAATGCTATGAACTTCCCTCTCAGGACTGCTTTCCCTGTGTCCCATAGATTTTGTGTTGTTGTGTTTTCAGTGTCCTTTGTTTCCAGGATGTTCTTTATTTCTTCTTTGATCTCTTTGGAACCCAATCATCCTATGTAATAAAAGAGTAATATGCAAATTGACCGTATCTCCGCTACACTCACAAGCCACGCCTACCAGCCAATCAAGAGCAAGTATGCAAATTAACCCAACCAAGCTGGCTGAGGCCATGGAGCGAGCAGGATGCTTGGGTTTCCCAGGCAATGGAGGAAGCCAAGCTTCCTGCACACCCTGGCTGGCCGTGGACTGCACTCAAGGCTACAAAGTTTCAATTATAGAAGATAAAAAAAATCCCAACAAAAATGGCAGCAGCCACAGAGCTGGAACTGAGCAGGGGGCCTGGGTTTCCCTGGCGATGTAGGAAGCCAGGCTTCCTGGCCTGCTTTGGCCTTTGTTCAAGGCTACAAAGTTTAAATTATAGAAGATAAATAATTCCCAACAAAAATGGCTGCAGCCATGGAGCGAGCAGGAGGCTTGGCTTTCCCCGGTGATGGAGGAAGCTAAGCTTTCCCCCCGCCCTGGCCTTCCCTAGCCTCCACTCAAGGCTACAACGTTTCAATTATGGAAGATAAATAAATCCCAGATACCAGGGCCTCCACTTGAGTCACCGGGGGGCGTGGCCAGCTTGAAAACCAAAACAGGCCCCTCGCCCAGGCCACCCCATACCCCAAGGGAACCCCCACCCTGATCGGACACCCTTCAGGGCAAACCAGCCAGCCCCCACACATGCACCAGGCCTCTATCCTATCTAATAAAAGAGTAATATGCAAATTGACCGTTACTCCAACACACAAGATGACTGCCCCCATATGGACACAAGGTGGCCACCACAAGATGACCAACAGGGGAAGGACCAGGTCTACAAGGGAGGGCAGTTCTGGGCGATCAAGCCAGCAGGGGAGGGCAGTTGGGAAGGACCAGGCCTGCAGGGTGGGGAAGTTAGGGGTGACCAGGTCGGCAGAGGAGGGAAGTTGGGGGCGACCGGGCCTGCAAGGAAGGGCAGTTTGGGGGGACCCAGGCTTACAGGGGAGGGCAGTTAGGGGTGACCTGGCCTGCAGGGGAGGGCAGTTAGGGGCAATCGGGCTGGCAGGGGAGCATCTAGGTATCAATAAAGCTGGCAGGGTAGTGGTTAGGGGGTGATCAGGCTGGCAGGCAGAAGCAGTTAGGGGTAATCAGGAAGGCAGGCAAGCGAGCAGTTGGGAGCCAGCAGTCCTGGATTGTGAGAGGGATGTCTGACTGCCCATTTAGACCTACTGGGATTGGGCCTAAAATGGGCAGTCGGACATCCCTCGAGGGGTCCCAGATTGGAGAAGGTGCAGACTGGGCTAAGGGACACCCCCCATGTACAAATTTCGTGCACCGGGCCTCTGGTAGTTTAATAGCATGTTATTCAGCCTCTAAGTGTTTGAATTTTTGTGATTGTTCTTATTGTAGTTTATTTCTTATGCCTTTGTGACCTGAGAAGATTCCTGATATTATTTCAATCTTCTTGAATTTGAAGAGTCTTAGCCTTTGTTCCAATATGTGGTCTATCTTTGAAAATCTACCATGTGCACTTGAGAAGAATATATTCTGTAGCTTTTCGGTGGGATGTTCTGAAGTTGTTGATTAAGTCCATCTGATCTAGTGAGTCATTTAGGATTGCTGTTTCTTTGCTGATTTTTTGTCTAGAGGATTTCTCAAGTGATGTTGATGGAGTAATAAAGAATCCTACTATAATTGTATTGCTGTCTATCTCTCCCCTGATATCTTCCAGAATTTTTTTAAATCTATTTGTATGCTCCTGCATTGGGTGCATATATGTTTACCAGATTTATATCCTTTTGTTGTATTGAACCCTTTAGAATTATGAAGTGGCCTTCCTTGTCTCATATTATGGTTTTCATTTTGAGGTCTATTTTGTGAGATATAAATATTGCTACCCCAGCTTTTTTTTTCATTTCCATTTGCCTGAAAGACATTTTTCCATCCCTTCACTTTCAGTCTGTGTGAGTCCCTTGTTCTGAGGTGGGTCTCTTGTAGACAGCATAAATATGGGTCATATTTTCTTATCCATTCATTCACTTGATATCTTTTGATTGGAGCATTTAATCAATTTATGTTTAATGTTATAATTGATAGGTACTTGTTTGTAGCCATTTCCATTTGTTATGCCTGTGTTCCTTCTTCACTTTCTATTTCTTCTTTTTACAGCATTCCCTTTAGCATTTTTTGCATTGCTGGGTTGGTAGTGATAAACTTCCTTAGCCTTTTTTTTTGTCTGCGAAGCTCCTTATTTCCCCTTCAATTTTTTAAAATTAATCATCATTGTTGAGATTATTAAAGATTTCCCTCTTTTTTCTTCCCATAGCTCCCCCACCTGGTTCCCACCCCACCCTAGGGCCTCACCACCCTATTGTCTGTGTCTATAGGTAATGCATACATGCATATAAGATTTTTGTCTAATCTCTTTCTGCACCCCCCACACTCCCTTACCTCTGAGAATCATCAGTCTGTTCCATTTCCATGCCCTGATTCTATTCCATTCACCAGTTTATTCTGTTCATAAGATTTTTTATTCATTTGATTTTAAAATTCAAATGTTGATAGATATGTATTTGTTGCCACGTTGTTGTTCATATTTTTTTACCTTTATGTTGTTTTTTTCTTCTTCTCTTCTAAAAGAATACCCTTCAGCATTTAATATAATATTGATTTGGTGGTGATAAACTTCTTTAGCTTTTTCTTGTCTGTGAAACGCTTTATCTGACCTTTATTTCTAAATGATAGCTTTGCTGGGTAGGGTATTCTTGGTTGTAGGTTCTTGCTATTCATCAGTTTGAATATTTATTGACACTCCCTTCAGGCCTGCATAGTTTCCATTGAGAAATCAGCTGACAGTCATATGGGCATTCCCTTGTAGGTAACTAACTGTTTTCCTCTTGCTTCTTTTAAGATTCTTTCTTTGTCTTTTGCCCTTGGCATTTTAATTATGATGTGTTTTGGTGTGATCCTCTTTGGATTCCTCTTGTTTGGGGTTATCTGTACTTCCTGGCCTTGTAAGTCTATTTCTTTTACCAGATAGGGCAAGTTTTCTGTCATTATTTCTTCAAATAGGTTTTCAGTATCTTGCTCTCTCTCTTCCTCTGGCACCCCCATAATTTGGATGTAGGTACACTAGAAGTTGTCCCACAGGTACCTTACACTATCTTCATATTTTTGGATTCTTATTTCTTTTTGCTTTTCCAATTGGGTGTTTTTTGCTTCCTCACATTTCAAGTCATTGATTTGATTATTGGGATCATCTAATCTACTATTGAATTCCTCTATGTTATTCTTTATTTCAGTCATTGTATGCTTAATTTCTAACTGGTCCTTTTCCTTTTTTTTTTTTTTTTTTTTTTTTGGCATTCTCACTAAGATCCTTGAAAGTCTCACTAAGTTCCTCAGAGGTTTCTAGAAGATTCTTGAGTAGCCTTATAACCGTGGCTTTGAACTCTATATCTGGTAGTTTGCTTTCTTCCATTTCTTTTATTTGTGACACGTTTCATTGTCTCCACATTTTTACTTCTTCCCTGTGTTTGTTTGTATGTATTGGGTAGCTTCTAATTCTTCTTCAGTTGATAGTGTGGCTTTGTGTAGTAGGTGTCCTGTGGGCCCCAGTGGCTCAGCCTTCCCAATCACTTGAGGTGGACACTCTTGGTGCACCCCTCTGTGGGTTGTGTGCACAGTGTTATAGCCTTTATTGCAGTTGGTGTCACTGGGAGGAATTGACCTCCAGGCCAATTGGATGTGGGGACAAGCTGTGACTACAGTTGGGGAGCAGCTGTGCAGGAGAAACCCTTATGGAGAAGGACTTGCTTCATTGGGGCTTTGTTGCTCACTGAATCTGCCCCTTGATTGTGTCACTTATGGGTGTAATCTGGTATGGTCTCACACTGACCACTGGGTACACTGGCTCTTGGGTCTCCAGCAAGGTGCAAAGTCATCCACTGCCTGGGGCCACCCAGCAGGAGCTACAGAGAGATCTGCAGATTCATCCTCTTTGTTTGGGGTTTGGAAATGCCCAGATGAGGCCCAGCTGTGAAGCAAGGCAGGCTGCTGCTGGTGCAGGTTTTGGGCTCCCTGATCCAGCTGGAGCTCGTTTAACAGATTTTTAGCCTGAGAAAGGACAGACCATTCATATGCAAAAGATGCTGCTCACAGATTGGGTGGGGTTGTATATTGGATAGGGTGGGGTCTCAGGGAATCACCAGGGTGGATCAAACAGAAATGGCTACCATTAAACCCTGCACTGGGGAGGTCCCAGCACAGGAACAATGATCACTGCAAGTACCTCCATCTGGAAGAATGCCACCTCTGTGTTCCTTCCCTGATGCCACACAATCCAGTTTCTCTCCATATGTGTCTGGTTACCCAAGAGCCTCACATGGCACTGGAACTCAGAGGAAGTGGGATCTTGTAAATTCAGTTCATAGTGCTGGCCTTTTAAGAGGAGCAGCTGGCTGTGCAGCATACTGTCTGTCACTCAGCCCCAATCTACACTGGTTTTTACATTCTGTAGTTCTTATGGCCTGTAGAAACGTCTTTCTCCAGCTTTGGGACCCTGGGCTGGGGTCTGATGTGGGGCTCGGACTCCTTGCTCCTCCAGGTGGCCTCCGCAGGGGCAATCTCCTTCCCAATTAAAAAAGTGGCACACCCAGGTGCCGGACCAGCCCATTCTGTGACTCCACACGTTCTACCAGTCTCAGTGTGCTTTCTTCTTTTCCTCTTTAGTTGTAGTACTTCCACTCAGCCAGCTTTCCCACAGTTGTGGATGATAGTTGTTCTGTATTTCAGTTGTAATTTTGATGTTGTTGTGGGAGACAGCAAGTACAGGTGTTTACCTATGCCGCCATCTTGGTTCTTCTCCCCTTTAATTTTGATTGATAGCCTTGCTGGATAGACTATTCTTGGATTCAGTCCTTTTCTTTGCATCACTTTTTATACTTCCTTCCATTCCCTCATGGCTTGATGTGTTTCTGTTGAGAAATCATTTGATAATCTGATGGGGGATCATTTGTAGGTAACTCTCTGTCTCTCTCTTGCCGCCTTTAAGATTCTCTCTTTGCTGTTAATATTTGCCATTGTCATTATGACGTGTCTTGGTGTGGGTCTTTTGGGGTTCATCTTGCTTGGGACTCTCTGTACTTGTGTGACTTTTTTCTTCCCAATGTCAGGGAAGTTTTTTGTATTATTTGTTCAAATAGATTCTCTAATCCTTGCTATTCTTCTTGTCCTTCTGGCACCCCTATTATATGTATGTTACTTCATTTTATGTTGTCCCAAAGCTCCCTTAGGCTCTCCTCCTGGTTTTTAATTTTTTTTCTCCAGTTGCTGTTCAGATTGGGCTTGTTTCTTTTCCTTACTTCTAACTCACTAATTCAGTCCTCCACTTCTCCTACTCTCCTCTTGAAACCTTCCATTGTGTTTTTGATTGTAGCTATATAACTTTTGATTTCTTCCTGATTTTAGCATAGGCTGTTGGTTTTCTCATCCATCCAGTTTACAACTGCATTACTCTGCATTCTTTTTTTCTGACATATTGCATGCTTCCATTTCATTTACTTCTTTTCTTGGCGACTCCTCTGTTTCTTTTCTTTGGGGATTGATTTGTTGTCTTCCCATTCTAGCTCTCACTAGAAGGTTCAAGTGCAGAGTTGTGGGGGCCTGAGTCATGTGTGGCAGGAGCGTTGCATCACCCGAGCGTTACTGAGACCTGTGGCTGCAATCGATCGGTGGGAGTCATGTGCACTGAGAATCAGTGTCCTCACATGTGTGCTGAGAAACAGAGTCATTGCATGCATGCGCCGAAAATCAGAGTCCCCGTGTTCTCCTGCTTAAAATTGAGAATCAGAATCTCTGGCCCTTGGTGCAACCTTATGCATGCAATGCGAGTCAGGGTTCCTGTACACACGTGACAAGAAACAGAGTCCCCATGTGTGTGCACTGAGTATCAAAGTCAGTGGCACTCAGTGTGGACTTATGTGCTGTGCCGAGAATCAGCGCATGTGCATGCGTCAATAATCAGAGTCCCCTTACGTGTGCGCTGCTAGTCAGGGTTCCTGTACACACGTGATAAGAAACAGAGTGCACATGTGATGAGAAACAGTCCCTGCCGAGAATCAAAGTTATTGGCACTCAGTGTAACCTCGTGTGTGTCAAGAATCAGAGTCCCTGGCCTGCTAGGGGGGCCAGGTTGCACAGCCGCCCTGTGTCGGTGGGAGGCCTGCTCATGCACTGCATGTTGTGTTGTTCCTATGCCACTGTGGCAGGCTGGTGGGGAAGGGGATGTGCTCTGTGACTCACAGAAATCTGTGGCCGGGATGTCTAAAGTTTCAGTTTCTCTGGGTCTGCAGCTGTGGTAGGGTCCTATTTGCATCTGATGCCACTCTGGGTGGTGGTGAGGCTAAAATCCTAGTCACAGAAGTGATGCCCTTCATGATGGTTTGGTTTCTGTGCCAGCTGGCAGCCTGGGAGTGTTTGTAGTGGCTACTGGATCTTGCAGTCTAAGACAACCCAGCCTGCCATCCCCCAAAAGTCCTGCAGGATCTAATTGTCCGTAGCTCACAAACACACTCACCACACACATCCACACACTCCCCTTTTTCTCTCTCACTCTCTCACACTCTCTTTCCCTGCAGTCTTGCTGGTTGCCATCTTCATTCCTCTGTTTTGTTTTTTGTTTGTTCTTTCCCTTTTTTGTATTTCTTCTCTTTTTTCTTTCATATCTCTAATTTCTCTCTTCACTTTGATTCTATTCTACTTTTGTCTCTTTTTATTGTTATTATTAATTTTTCTTATTTCATTTTACTCTCATTTTTTCTGTTTTCCTTTTCCTATCTATATCTTAATATATCCATTATTGCTATGTTTTAAATTAATTATTATTATTTCATTTATTTTATGTTTCCTTTTCTTTCTTCTTGCTATACAAGGTGCTATAGCTTCCTCCTTGTTTCCATATAGCCATTTTTTTTGGTCTTTATCTTTCTCCATCTTGCTTTATATCCCCTCTAAGTCTTTGGCTATATCTTTTAATATCCTTTTTATTTTTTTCTTTGTTTTTCTTTCTTCTTTTTCCTTCTTACTTTCTCCTATTGTTGTTTTGTATAGCTTGATTTTTTGTGTTTTTTTTTGTTTGGTCTTGTTGTATCTCATTCTGTTCAGTCAGCAACTGTATAACAGGTGGAACAATGAGGTTGGGTTTGAGCCTCACTGTTAGCAAGTCAGAGGGGTGATCCTTCTCACAAACAGGATTTCAATAAAGTACAAATTACAATAGGAGAGCCCAAATAACACATACAAGGGACATGCCTAGAGCATCCAGAAAGACTGTACCACTGGACCCCTCAGGATGCTTTCTACATAAGGCCATTCCACAAATACTGGGAGGCCTACCAGTTCTATTTAATACATTAAAACATATACAAAGAGACCGCTAAAATGGGGAGACAAACAACCCCAAATGAAAGAAAAGGAGGAATATCCAGAGAAAGAACTAAATAAAATGGAGTCAAACAACCTATCAACATAAAGTTCAAAGTAATGGTTATAAAGATGCTTAAGGAGTTTAGCACAAAATATAAGGAACTCAGTGGGAACGACAGCAGCATGCAAAAGGAAATAGAAACCATGAACCATAACCAGACAGAAGTGAAGAATAACATCTCTGGCATCAAGAACACACTGTAAGGTATTAAAAGTACATTGGGTGAAGCAGAGGATTGAATCACTGATTTGGAATACAGGGTAAAAATAAATACCCAATTAGACCAGAAAACAGAAAAAAAAAATAATTAGAAAACAGGAAGATAGCTTTAGGAACCTCTGGGACAACTCAAAACATGACAACATCTGCATTATAGGAATTAAAAAGGTGAAGAATTTGAGCAAGGAATAGAGAAACTGTTTGAAGAAATAATGACAGAAAACTTCCCCAACCTGGTGAAGGAAAATATTGCACTAGTTCAGGAGTCACAGAGGGTCACAATCAAGATGAACCCAAATACACACACAACTAGACACATCATAATTAAAATGGCAAATCTTAAAGACAAAGAACCATAAAGCAGCAAGAGAGAGACAGAAAATTACATACAAAGGGTTCCCATTAGAATGTCAGTGAACTTCTCAAGAGCAACACTTCAGGCTAGAAGGGAGTGGCATGAAGTACTCAAACTAATGAAAAGCAAGGGACTGAGTGCAAGACTACTGTATCCAGCAAAGTTATTTATTAAAATTGAAGGTGAAATAAAAAGCTTTTCAGACAAAAAAAAAAAGGTTAAAGGGTGACATGACCACCAACCCAGCAATGCAGGAATGTTAAAGGGACTGCCTTAAGAAGAAGAAGAAAAGGAAGGTGAGGGGATCATAGGAATAAAGGGAATAAAATACCTATAAATACCTATCAATAATAACCTTAAATGTAAATGGATTAAATGCTCCTGTCAAAAGACATAGGTGACTGAATGGATAAGAAAACATGACCTTCTCCCCCCAAAAAAAGAAAAAAAAGAAAAAAAAAAGAAAACACACACACACACACACACACACACACACACACACACACACACACCACACACACTAGAGGCCTGGTGCATGAAATTCGTGCACTGCTAAGGTCTTTTGGCCTGTCCAGTGATCAGGGCCGATCAGGGCTGATCAGGTTCCATGCCTCCCTGACTCCTCCTTCCCTCGCCACCCATGGAACACCACTGCGTGGTTCCTCCCGCTTCCTTGTCTCCCTGCCTCCTCCTTCCCTCACTCCCTCAATGCCCTGCCACCACTGCTAGTCACCTACCATGTTCCACGCTGCCCCCTGGTGGTCAGCACATGTCATAGAGAGCAAGCAAACTCCCAGTCACCCAGTCGAACTCCCAAGGGGACACTATGCATATTAATATTATATATATATATATGTTGTATGTATTCCATAGGATACCCACCTCA